>NW_027507748.1:327118093-327835593 GCF_037356315.1 Lithobates pipiens
GCAATTCGCCAAACCGGCGGACTTCTGGCGCGGTTTGCCCGGCGGACATATGCATTTAAATTGTGAAAGAACTTTGACCCATGATGACACATCCATCATGGGGTACAGGGCAGCCAATTGAGACATTCCAGCACATCGACAATTGGACCTTCCCCCCACCTTATAAATAGACCTGATCTGGTGGCCATTTTACATTCTGTCTTACGTCAGTGTAGGGAGAGGTTGCTGTGTGGCGCAGGGACAGACTGTAGTGACACAAATCACTAGCTATTAGGTCCACAAAAGTCCTTTTAAGGACTGGTAGAAGTGTACAGTATATAGGGTTCAGTGCACTGCTGCTGACTGCTGTGCTGCTGATTGCTGCCCATTTCTGCAGCTGTCTTTTATCAGTGTATGGACTGAGGGACAGTCTGCAAATCACTAGCTACTATTAGGTCCACAAAGGTCCTTTTAAGGACTGGTATAGGTGTACTATTTGGTGTGCAGTATATAGGTGTGTAATACACGTATAAAATACTTGCACATATAGAAAGCATAGTATAGTGCATTTCCACTGTGCAGCATTGTGACTGCTGAGTGGTTCAGCAGCAATACTACAAAGAGTGACAAACGCAATTAGAAAAAATTATCATAACTGGTGTGATAGACCAGTGGCCCCCAAAAACAACAGATTGAAGCGGGGTGTTATATACCTTCTTCCACATACATACTGCACTTCTCTAGAGACTTTTGTCACAGGGTCATTTAAAAAATGGCAGGCCCTTCCGCAGGGGTGGTAGGGGTAGTGCAGGAGCAACAGGCTTGAGCCAAAATGGCAAATTGCAGAAGGTGCGTGCGATTACATCAAAGAACGCACCAGACTTAGTTGAGTGGCTCACTCAGCCTTACTCTTTTGCACCCTCCTCATCCTCTCGATCTGCACCCTCTTCACTAGGGTTGAAACAACGAATCGATTAATCGACAACTAATCGATTATGAAATTAATCAATTACTATTTTCATAATCGATTAATCAGCCAGTAACAAAATGGGGTTAAAGTTAATGAGTCTGATGATATTTACCAGATTGACCCTTTAATAGTATATCTCTCCTCTAATAGTATATACACTGTATCTCCTATAATAGTATATACACTGTATCTCCTCTAATAGTATATACACTATATCATTCCTCAAATAGTATATGCAGTATATCTCTCCTCTAATAGTATATACAGTATATATCCCCTCTAATAGTATATACAGTATATCTCTCCTCTAATAGTATATGCAGTATATATCCCCTCTAATAGTATATACAGTATATCTCTCCTCTAATAGTATATATCCCCTCTAATAGTATATGCAGTATATATCCCCTCTAATGGTATATACAGTATATCTCTCCTCTAATAGTATATGCAGTATATCTTTCCTCTAATAGTATATACAGTATATCTCTCCTCTAATAGTATATATCCCCTCTAATAGTATATGCAGTATATATCCCCTCTAATGGTATATACAGTATATCTCTCCTCTAATAGTATATGCAGTATATCTTTCCTCTAATAGTATATACAGTATATCCCCTCTAATAGTATATACATTGTATCTCTCCTCTAATAGTATATACAGTATATCTCTTGTAATAGTACCGGTATATAAAGTATATCGCCTCTAATAGTCTATACAGTATATATGACCTCTAATAAATACAGTAAATCTCTTCTGTGTGTTATTCTCAGAGTGGATTAGATATTTTGCTCCCTAACCATATAGTTGGTTATTTATATTTACCACAGCATAGAAATATTTAAGAATAAAATTGCCTTTTTTTTAAACTTTACATATTAACTAAATTATACACACACTATTTTTAAGGTTATTAACCGATTAATCGAAACAATAAATCGGCCAACTAATCGATTATGAAAATAATTGTTAATTGCAGCCCTACTCTTCACGCTCTGCTGTGTGAACCCCCAAAGACACCACCACCACCATATATATACCTTACGCTTGAGTCACAGGATTTATTTTACGATCCATATCAAGACATTTCCGATGCGCAGCCATTCTTGGCATTGGATCAGGAAGAGGAGGTAGCAACAACCGCCACTCGGCAGTCTGACGACAGTACCCAGATCAGCAGGAGGAGGTTGGTCCCCGCTGTTGCTGCCTACTCCGAGATCTCTAAATATAGCGTTGGGGAAGGCGACGTCGATGATGACGTGTCTAGTGATGTCACGTGGGTGCCCACAAGATCTCGGTGCTGGTGTCAGCGCTCTCTCGCGGTGCTGGTGTCAGCGCTCAGTCTCTATCGCGGTGCTGGTGTCAGACAGTGAGGGAGATAGCAGCGGAGAAGCCAATCAGCAGGCAGTACCAGCACCATGGCTGAGGATCAGCATTGGACTGGCACCTCCGGACCACTGGAGCCCTGCAAAGGTGGGGGTAAGGGTCGGGCAGAGGGAGGGGCTTAAGCACAGGTTGGCACACTGGCACAGGACTGCGCTGCCCTGACTGTGGCACCCTCTTCATAGCCTGCCCTGACCTTTCCTCTCCTCCATGGCCTTCATGTACTCTTGAATTGTCAAAATTTCACAGATAAAAAAAAAAAGAATGCTTGTCGTTGTCGATCCCAGATTCACTTAATACTTTTGTTATGTCAGTGTCCATGTGGTGGAACTATGTATGCACAGCTAGTATTTTGTGGCTGAAAATATGACCTGTAGGTTTTTAAGGTTCGCCTGCCATTAAAGTCAATGGGGCCCACCGCGAACTTTGCGGTTTGCGAACTTTTGGCCGCGTTCGCGGTTCACAAAACATCCCGTCGGAAGTTCGTCCATCACTAATGGGCATATGTGAAATTACACCCCAAAATACTGAGTACGGGGATACCACAGGTGTGAGACTTTGAGAGCCTAGCCGCATAAAGGACCCCAAAAAATAAGCACCGCCTTCAGGCTTTCTAAGGGTGTAAATTTTTGATTTCACTCTTCACTGCCTATCACAGTTTCGGAGGCCATGGGATGCCCAGATGGCACAGAACCCCCCCCCCCCCCCCCCCTAAATGACCCCATTTTGGAAAGTAGACACCCAAAGCTATATGCTGAGAGGTGTGGTCAGTATTTTGCAGACCTCACTTTTTGTCACAAAGTTTTGAAATTTGAAAATAAATAAATACATTTTTCTTGTCTTTCTTCATTTTCAAAAACAAATGAGTGCTACAAAATTTTCACCATGACTCTCAGCAAATAACTTGGGGTGGTGTCTACTTTCCAAAATGGGGGTCATGGGTGGGGTGGGGTGTGGGTTGTGCTATCTGGGCATTCTATGGTCTTCAAAAATGTGATAGGTAGTGAGGAGTGAAATCAAAAATTTACGCCCTTAGAAATCCTGAAGGCAGTGCTTGGTTTTCGGGGGCCCCGTACGTGGCTAGGCTCCCAAAAAGTCCCACGCATGCTGTATCCCCATACTCGGGAGAAGAAGCAGAATGTATTTTGGGGTGTAATGCCACATATGCCCATGACATGTTTTAGCAATATATAATTTAGTGACAACTTTGTGCAAAATAAAAGTTTGTAATTTTCCCACAACTTGGCAAAATCTATATACTTTCCAAAGTGGTATCATTTGGGGGTGGGGGGTTTGTACTGCCCTGCCATTCTAGCACCTCAAGAAATGAGATAGGCAGTCAAACTAAAAGCTGTGTAAATTCCAGAAAATGTACCCTAGTTTGTAGACGCTATAACTTTTGCGCAAACCAATAAATTTACTCTTATTGACATTTTTTTTTACCAAAAACATGTGGCTGAACGCATTTTGGCCTAAATGTGACTAAAATTTAGTTTATTGGATTTTTTATAACAAAAATTAGAAAAAAAAAAAAAAAAAGGTCTTTTTCCGTTTACAACGCAAAAAAGAAATATCGCAGAGGCAAATGGCATCAAAAGAAAGCTATTTGTGGGGGGGGGGGGGGGGGGAGGATGCAAATTTCGTTTGGGTACAGCACTGCATGACCGTGCAATTAGCAGTTAAAGCGACGCAGTGCCAAATTGTAAAAAGTGCTCTGGTCAGGAAGGGGGTAAATCCTTCCTGGGGCCGAAGTGGTTAAAAGACATGTTGAATTTGCATAAAATATGATCGCATGATTCTCCAGTCAACTAATGTTACTTTTACACTTGAACACAATTACCTTGATCTTGGCTTCATCCGGGGCCTTGACACTTTCCTGGGGCTTGTTTCCTGGTTTCTCCCTCTGCCTGTACGTTTTCATAACTTCAATGGAAATGGAGTGTCAGTTCTGAAAAAAGCAACGTCATTCCAGTTATAATTTTGAAACTGACTTGTACATGCTGGCCACACACTTAGCAATTTTAGAGTTTTCCTTTATATCGTGTTATATTTAAAAGCAGAACTAATGTTTCTGCTATTTTACCAAGGTTGGATTTAGTTAAAATAAATAAATAAATAAATAAATAAATAAATAAATAAAAGGCACTTGAACCTACAGGTAAGCCTATAATAAAAGCTTACAGTGAGGAAAAAAAATTGTAATGAGTGAAATCTATTTGTTCCCCTATCAGCAAGGATTTCTGGCTCCCAGGTGTCTTCTATACAGGCAACGAGCTGAGATTAGGAGCACTCTCTAACCCCCACTCACATCAGGCCGATTTGGCATGTCAAATCACATGCCAAATCTGAATCTATTGCTGGCAACGGCGCCATCCGAATCGATGTGGCGCTGGCTTTGCGGCGCCGCACCGATTCCCAAAAGGAGTTCCTGCGCTAC
This sequence comes from Lithobates pipiens, assembly GCF_037356315.1. Lineage (NCBI taxonomy): Eukaryota > Metazoa > Chordata > Amphibia > Anura > Ranidae > Lithobates > Lithobates pipiens. The sequence goes on from NW_027507748.1 coordinate 327,122,867, forward strand.
TTTTCGATACTTCAGGGGCGATTTCAATAGGCATATGTGCAGGATTCCACACAGATGCCTTTCAAATCGCCAATGAATCTGCAGTGCAAAGTAGGTTTGAAATTGTGCGAGTTCAGCTGAACTCACACGATTTCTAATCTGCCCTCAGTGTGAATGAGAGCTTAACCGGTTCCCGACCAGTGCACGAAGATGTACGTTGACAGAATGGCATGGCTGCGCAAATGGACGTACCTGTACATCCCTGTAAATTTGCCACCGTGCCAATGCATGCGCGCCCACCGCAAGCTCCATAAGTAGCATCAGGGGTCCTGCGGACTCTATGTCCACGATCGTCTCACGGGGAGATGCTAATGTAAACAAGCATTTCCCCATTCTGCCTAGCAACACTATCCCTGATCACCGCTCCCTGTAATCGGGAGCGGCGATAAGTGATGTGTCATACAGAGCCCCCCCCCGTTAGAATCACTCCCTAACACTTAACTCCTACAGCACAACCGAGTGTTAAACCCTTCACTGCCAGTGACATTTACACAGTAATCAATGCAATTTTAACCGCTCTGATTGCTGTATAAATGTGAACGGTCCCAAAAATGTGTCAAAATTGTCCTCCATAATGTCTCAGTCACAAAAATCGCTGATCTCCGCCATTACTAATAAAAAAATTAAAAAAATATTAATAAAAATGCCATAAAACTATCCCCGAGTTTGTAGACGCTATAACTTTGGTGCAAACCAATCAAACAAAAATATGTATAAGAATACATATCGGCCTAAACTGGGGAAAAAAAACGTCTTTTTATATATTTTTGGGGGATATAGCAAAAATAAAAAACAATGTGTTTTTTTCAAAATTGACGCTATTTTTTTGTTTATAGCGCAAAAAATAAAAAACCACAGGAGGTGATCAAACCACCAAAAGAAAGTTCTATTTGTGGGACGTCAATTTTGTTTGGGAGCCACGTCGCACGACCGTGCAATTGTCAGTTAAAGCGACGCAGTGCTGAATCGCAAAAAGTGCTCTGGTCTTTGGTCAGCCAAATGGTCCGGGGCTGAAGTTAAAAGGAATGCTCCTAATCTCAGCTTGTTGCCTGTATAAAAGACACCTGTCCACAGAAGCAATCAGATGCCAATCAATCCACCATGGCCAAGACCAAAGAGGTCCAAGGATGTGAGGAACAAGATTGTAGACCTACACAAGGCTGGAATGGGCTACAAGACCATCGCCAAGCAACTTGGTGAGAGAGTGACAACAGTTGGTGCAATTATTTGCAAATGGAAGAAACACAAAATAATTGTCAATCTCCCTTGGTCCGGTGCTCCATACAAGATCTCGCCTCGTGGAGTTTAAATGGTCATGAGAATGGTGAGGAATCAGCCCAGAACTACACGGGAGAATCTGGTCAGTGATCTCAAAGCATCTCAAGGCAGCTGGGACCATAGTCACCAAGAAAACAATTGTTAACACACTACACCATGAAGGACTGAAATCCTGAAGCGCCCTGCAAGGCCCCCTTGCTCAAGAAGGCACACGTACAGGCCCGTCTGAAGTTTTGCCAATGAACATCTGAATGATTCAGAGGAGAACTGAGTTAAAGTGTTGTGGTCAGAGGAGACCAAAATCGAGCTCTTTGGCATCAACATAACTCGCCATGTTTGGAGGAGGAGGAGGAGGAGGAATGCTGCCTACGACCCCAAGAACACCATCAGACATGGAGGTGAAAACATTATGCTTTGGGGATGTTTTTCTGCTATGCTAAGGGGACAAAACATCTTCACCGCATCAAAAGGGATGATGGACAGGGCCATGTACTTGGTCAAGTACCTCCTTACCATCATTCCAGCATGAAAATTTGAAAATTACCCAAAACACACAGCCAAGGCAACAAAAGAATGGCACAGGAAGAAGTGCATTAACGCTGTGCTGCCCGCCATATAACAGAATGATGGCAGCAAAGTAGTTGTGATATCCTGACTGGACGTCATATGACGTGATCAGGATAACACAGTCAGTCAGTCTGCGACACCCTAACTACAATCGTGGTATGAAGTCCCTGACAGAGGCTTCTTACCACATGATCAGCTGTGACCAATCACAGCTGATCATCGTGTAAACCAGGAAGCACTGACCGGGAGAGCCAAAAGCAATAAATCGGCAGCTCGGTGCTGATAACCAGCACATTGATTATTTGCAAAGCCCCCCCCCCATCAAAAGGTGCCCATCAGCTGCCAATCAGTGCCCAACACTTGGCAGCCTGTCCCCATAATAAACGCCTGTCAGTGCCCAAAAAAGTGCCATTGCCACGCATTCAAGCAGCCGCAGCCTGTGAACCCAGGAGGAAGACTGCGTGAAGATAGAAACCCTGTCAGCAGTGTTTCAGCAAGATCAGTTGGGCAGAATCCGCTAAGCTAGTTGCCCGACAGCCGTAGAACCATGCATCTACCAATCGGGACATCTGATGAGCCCATTCCGTATAGGGCTGTCCCTCTTCCCAATGTAGGCTGCGAAGTAGGATGCATATTTTGCCATTATCTGGGCGATCATCTCTGGGGGGGGGGAGTGGTGCTGTAGAGAAACAGTCGCCACTGCATCTATCGCTGGAGCTAGGACATCACGGAGCCCTCCATAACTGACCCTGTCACAAAAGCCTTTCCCTGCATTTCTGTGGGTAGGGCAGCCCATCGAAAATCGTCAGTCCTTGCTAGTATGAACAAGCTCTTAAAAAGCAGTTCTGATAGTACAGGAATAGTGATTCAAATTTACTTACACATATAAACACTTGCACACACTGCAGTACCTTCATTCACACAGATGGGTACTGCACTATAGGGGGAGGCAGAGAGCACAGCCCACACTGCCTCTGCCTTTGCCGAGTGCATTTGCTGGCTGACCAAGCTCCTTCGCTGCCGAAGAACATATTTGGCTGGGGATTGGGAGGTCTCAGTTTTTCTCTACCAGGATGTCCCAACACCCCGGTTTAGAAAGGCTGGTATAGAAAACAATGAACTGTAATAGTTACCCCTGTACAAGTGGATAGTGACTATAGCATAGTGTAGCTTCATCTATAGCAGTTCCTGTTCCTAAAAGCCAAGCAAGCCTAACCTACTGGTACGTAGCTGCCCCTATAGTACAATGCTATGTCCAGTGGCCAGGGAGTACAGGAGGCTCAACAAAGGGTAAACAAAAACACCTGTGGTTCTAGTAGTCTAGTTGTCCACAGAGGATGGGTGGAACTAGTGCCCCACAGGAACATAGTCATTGGGCAGTTTCGATGGGGCAGTACTGGTGCCAGGCAGAAATGTGGTCAACAAAAATAAAAGGGGGCAGAGGGCAGGAACATGGTACTTAACCACTTGCTTACTGGGCACCTAAACCCCCCTTCTGCCCAGACCAATTTTTCAGCTTTCAACGCGGTCACTCTTTGAATGACAATTGCGCGGTCATACAATACTGTAACCAATTGAAATTTTTATCATCCCCCCCCCCCCAAAAAAAAAAATAGAGCTTTTTGGTGGTATTTGATCACCTCTGGGTTTTTTTGTTTTTGTTTTTTTGTTTTTTTTTATTAAAAAAAAAAAAAAAATACAAAACCGTTTTATATTTTGTTCATAAATTGCGTAAACAGGTCATTATTCTCCTTCATTGATGTACGCTGATGAGGCTACACTGATGTACGCTGATGAGGCTACACTGATGTACGCTGATGAGGCTACACTGATGTACGCTGATGAGGCTACACTGATGTACGCTGATGAGGCTACACTAATGTACGCTGATGAGGCTACACAGAGGTGGCACTGACTGGCACCACTGATGGGCATTGATAGGTGGCACTGATGTACTGGTGGGCACCGTGGACCCATATGAGGTGGCTTTGCCTCTCCCTGCTCGGGACTGATGTCCCTTCAACAGAAGTCGGTGATCGGCTTTTTTTTCTCCTCATGCTGTCAGAGCGAGAAGAAAATAAAAACTATTACTGATCCTCTGTTTACATCACATGATCAGCTATCATTGGCTGACAGACGATCACGTGGTAAGGGTCGGGATCAACCTCTTACGCCGATCTGTGATCACCTGAGTCTCATTGACTAAGGTGATCACAGCGACGCCGTACTTGGCCCACACTGGGGCGTGGCCAGCTTTGAAACGGGAGGACGTCAATAGACGTAATCCCGGAAAAGCAGATCCGCCCTGTACCCGTCATTCGGCTATAGCGCAGATCTGAAGTGGATAAACAAGACAGGGTCAGTACAGGCAGTGACATGGTCAGAAAATAACCAAGGGATTGGTCCAGGCTGCAACATCAGGTTTAGTGTCTCAGTCAGGCAAGACCTGGACATGGTTCGAGGCTTCTTCCCAACAAATACTCTTCAAAGCCTCCAATCACTGATCCAAGCATTACAAAACCTGGAGACCAAAAGCTTAAAGCGGACCTTCAGTCATTTTTTCAACTTTCCATCTATTAAATCTTTTGCCCTTGTCATTTAAACTTTGGATAGTAAAACATTTTTCTTTATTATACATCATAGGACACAGAGCCTCAAGTATTTACTGAGTTATGCTACCTTTAGGTGTTGACACTGGCACACCCAATACAGGAAGTTGACTCCTCTATATAACCCCTCCTCCTTCCAGGAGTCCTCAGTTTTTTCGCCAGTGTCTAAAGGTGTTGGCACGAGTGAAGATGTGCTCCGAGAAGCTTCAGGAGGGATCCATGCTGGATTTAAAAAGCCTCCACAACTGCATCCATCCAGCCACTGGGGCTCTAGGATGGTACCCAGGCCTCGCATAGAAGAATGAGGTTTTGCCTGTAATGCTCCTTTGAAGCCTGGACTCTAGGAACCAGGAATCTTTTTGGTCTTGCTACATTACCTAAATTTGTCCTGAGGGGTGGTATACAAGGTCCAAAGCAGTGGAACTCCTACTAAAGGGCTCTAGTCTTTGAATGTTTAAACCACGCTGCCCGCCGTAATGGGTGAAGTTTGGATCTGTTTTCGGCAGTATCCTGCAGCGAGGAATAGGTAAGGAAAGCATAGGAACTGCAAAATGTACCTATGACTTTTTTCAATTATATTGTAATGCCAAAAAAAAAAAAAAAACACAAACTCATCTAGAGGGAGCAAGAATGTGTATACCCGGTTTAAAATGTGTGCTAAAAGCATGCGTCTCAGCAGCAGGGGGGGGGTTCTCCTCTCCCCCCATTTGGGGAAACATGTCAACATAAAAGCTGTTAAATCTGCTGTATAACCTCTCAGTTCTTCATCTTATGAAGGAAAGATTTACCAAAAAATGGAAAGTTCCAGCAGTAGATGTTGCCATTTCCAGTGTGAATAAAAGTTTGACTTGTCCAGTGAACAATGCGCAAATATTAAAGGATTCAACAGATAAAAAGTTTGAATTTGTTAAAATCTTCTTTTAGCAGGTACTGTTGCTCAGCCTGCAATTGCAGCTATAGGCATCTGTCAGTCCTTAAAGGACCAGTTCACAGAGGCCCTTAACGAGCTCCCTGCACAACAGACCCATGAGTTCGCCGACTTACCAAAAGCATTATGTTTTGCCATAGATGCTTTTCACCAGGTGTCCCACCTTGCACTTGTGCTAGTACACATGTGTAGGACCCTTTGGTTAAAGCAGGGGTGTCCAAACTACGGCCCTCCAGCTGTTGCAGAACTACACATCCCATGAGGCATTGTAAAACTCTGACATTCAAAGACATGACTAGGCATGATGGGGATTGTAGTTCCTGAACAACTGGAGGGCCGTAGTTTGGACATGCCTGGGTTAAAGAGTTGGTCCGGCGAAGCCCCCTGAAAAAAAATCTACTGTCTAGTTTCCCATTGCATGGGGAGCGACTATTTGGCAATGATTTGGATAAATGCATCCAGACAATTTCCAGTAAAAGTACACTTTTACCAGTCAAAAGAAAGCATAAATGTCCTTCATTTAAACTAACTTTCTCTCCTGCGCCAAGCGCATCCACCTCTAGGCAGTGGCAACGGCTTCCAGATTCCAGAGCAAAATCGCAGGATCAGGTTCAGGCTCAAAGGAAGACCTGGAGCTGCAAAACTGTAACGCAGAATACTAAGCCCTCTCCATGAAGAGACGTCTCCCCTCAACAAGGTGGGGTGGGGGGGGGGGGGGAGACGTTGCATTTCGCAGAAGTCTGGCAAAGGGAAACTCAGGACAGATGGGCTCTCTACAGTGACTCTAGGATACATACTAGAATTTCGGGAGTTTCCAACATCTCATTTTCTGAGATTAAACGTTCCCAAGGCTCCAGGGGAAAACAATCCCCGTTTCAAGCATTAGACTGATTACTGACTCAAGGGGTAATCATACAGATCCCCACAGAAGAGCAGGGCTTAGGATTCTATTCAAACCTGTTTACGGTACCAAAACCAAATGGGGATGTCAGACCCATTCTGGATCTAAGAAATCTAAATGGGTTCCTGAAAATCCGTTCATTCCGCATGGAGTCGATCAGGTCAGTGGTCACCATCCTACAAGGGGGAGAACTTCTGGTGTCCATTGACATCAGGGATGCATATCTGCATGTCCCTATATTTCCCGCTCACCAAAGGTTTCGGCTATTCGAAGTAGAATAATAACACTTTCAGTTTGCGGCCTTACCCTTCGGGCTAGCCACAGCACCATGGGCATTCACAAAAATACTGGCCCCGCCTCTAGCCAGGTTAAGGGCACAGGACATAACAGTGTTGGTGTACCTAGACGACCTATTGTTAAAGAGAAAGTAAACTCTCCCACTCTGATGCTTATTTTCATTTAGTCCATTATAGTACGCAATTATCAAACTATAGCCACTGTAATTCAGCCGAAATCGCAAATTACTTCCTGTTTAACCACTTCCCGACCAGCGCACGACGATGTACGTCAACAGAATGGCACGGGCAGGCATATTGGCGTACATGTACGTCCAATATTCGATGCCGCCCTGCCATCGGGAGCGCGCCGCCGCCGGCGCGCTCCCGCGCTGGTCGGGACCCCCGTGAGTCCGGTCGCGGGATCCGGGGACTCGATCGCCGCAGGCATCCCCGCGATCGTCTCACGGAGCGGCCGAATGGAGGAAATGCTGTATAAACAACATTTTTCCATTCTGCCTAGCAACTAGTGACGCTGATCTCTGCTCCATGTGATTGGAGCAGAGATCAGTGTACACTAAATGAAAGCCCAACCCCCCCACAGTTAGTAACACACCCCTAGGAACACTTAACCCCTACACTGCCACCCACTGGTTAACCCTTTCACTGCCAGTGTCATTTACACAGGAATCACTGCATTTATATAGCAGTGATTACTGTATAAATGACAATGGTCCCAAAAATGTGTCAAAAATGTCCGATGGGTCCCCGACAATGTCGCAGTCACAATAAAAATCGCAGATCGCCGCCATTACTAGTAAAAAAAAAAAAATAATAAAAAATTATTAATAAAAATGCTATAAAACTATCCCTATTTTGTAAACGCTATAACTTTTGCGCAAACCAATCGCTTATTGCGATTTTTTTTACCAAAAATATGTAGAAGAATACGTATCGGCCTAAATTGAGGGAAAAAAATGTTTTTTTATATATTTTTGGGGGATATTTATTATAACAAAAAGTAAAAAATAATGCGTTTTTTTCAAAATTGTTCTGTTTGTTCTGTTCTATTTTTGTTTATAGCGCAAAAAATAAAAACCGCAGGGGTGATCAAATACCACCAAAAGAAAGCTCTATTTGTGGGAAAAAAAGGACGTCAATTTTGTTTGGGAGCCACGTCGCACGACCGCGCAATTGTCAGTTAAAGCGACGCAGTGCCGAATCGCAAAAAGTGGTCTGGTCTTTGACCAGCAAATTGGTCCGGTCTGAAAGTGGTTAAAGAAACTTCAAAAAACTTGTTTCCAGCAGTAAGGCAGCGCCATCTTAAGTATTGTTTTCTGAGTCCACAGTAGAGTGCATTTCCGCCCTTACATTGAGCACTTCCTGTACTATTAACCAAGCCTCCTTCTCAATCCAACGTTTCTATGGCAACTGCTTCCCTGCTCATAACTTGTTTTATTTCATAGTATTTACTTGTGACGATTATCTAGTGTTTGCCCTTTTTCAGTCTTATCAGCTTCAGCCAAGACTGCAGTAATACTGCCCGATGCAGTCCATGTGATGTCACATGGTCACATGGGGTATAGGAGGAAGCTCTGAGTGATTATGGAGTCTCGTGGGATTTCAGTGTTGTGCTGTAGGAAGTCCTGATAATAGATAGACAAGCACACAGAGTGTGCCGTAAATCATGGGAGATATGGGCATGCTCAGTGACATCAATCTAAAGAACAAAAAGGATAACAATACTATGCAAGTAAGGAGATATCTACAAGCAGTGTTCATTAGGGTTTTTTATGCTGATTCACATGGGATAAAAGTTGTGGGGGGAGAGTTTACAACCACTTTAATAGACCAGTCAGTGACTCGCTTAAAACAAAACGTACTTGTTACCTGGAAATTCTTGGTTGGATCCTCAACCTAGAGAAGTCTTCCTTAAAACCAGTAAGAAGGCTGGATTATTTAGGCCTAGATACAGCCCAGAAAAGGGTGTTCTTGCCTTCAGCAAAGATCCTCTCCATACAAGAGCTGGTATGGATTGTCCAGGTCAAAAGCAAATCCTTCAATTCGCCTTTGCATGAGGTTGTTAGGAAAGATGGTAGTTTCATGCAAAGCAGTTCCCTATGCCCAGTTCCATTCAAGACTGTTGCAAAACAGTATCCTCTCTGCTTGGAACAAGGTGATCCAAACTTTGGACACAATTGGTGATTACGAAGCCAGAATCTTCTGAAAGGGAAATCCTTCAGACAAATTATTGGGAAAGTAGTAACGACAGATGCCAGCCTCTCAGGCTGGGGAGCGGTAATAGAAAGGACGACTGTCCAGGGACAGTGGTCAAAACTCGAAAGAGCCATGCCCATCAACATCCTAGAGATACGGGCAGTGTGTCTGGCTCTTCCAGGTTAAAAAATTGTCCTGTCAGGATCCAATCTAACAAAGCCATGGCTGGGGCATATATCAATCACCAAGGGGGCACCAAGAGTCTCTCAGCTCAGAGAGAGGTAAACCATATCCTAACTTGGGCAGAAAGGAATGTCCCATGTCTATCGGCAGCTTTCATTCCAGGAGTAGAAAATTGGCAGGCAGACTACCTAAGTCGCCAACAGTTATTCCAGGGGGAATGGTCTCTTCACCCAATGTTTTTCGGGCTGTTTGCCAAAGATGGGGAATCTGGACATAGATCTTCTTCTAGCGTCCAGATTCAACATGAAGTTAGTCAACCTTGTGTCCAGAATAAGAGATCCACTCGCATATGGAATAGATGTGGTGGTAAACCTGTGGGATCAGTTTTCACTGATCCAAATACCCTAAAACAAGCAGCTACATAAAAAATATGGCAAACATAAAAAAAGGGACCACTTACCACTTTTAATCCAGAATATATAAAGAAAGAGGGGAAGAGAGCCTCCTTGTGCAAAGTCCATTCATATCAGTAATTTATTTTTAAAAAAGGCCACTGATGACGTCTTACGACGAGACGTACGTCAGGCAGAGGAAATGGAGGTGATGTCAGCATGGGCGCCGGACGATATTGTACACCGAATGCCTGTTTTTAATCAGCTTTGTAAGTAGATGTCTTTTTAATACAATAACGATATGGACGGATGGTTGCTGACGTTGCTACTTATAGCGCTAGTACACCAGGTCTATCACCCTGGTGTACTGGCGCTATTTTTAGCCCAAAAGCTCCTAAAAAATGCCTCAGTGTGAAAGTGGCCTAAACGTCTCTGAGGGTTTTATTTGGCACTGAAAAGACTGTAAATCACAGTAAACTCATAGTTGTATGCAAAAGCTTAGGAACCCCTGACAATTTCCATGATTGTCATTTATAAATATTTGGGTGTTTGGATCAGCAATTTCATTTTGATCTATCAAATAACTGAAGGACACAGTACTATTTCAGTAGTGAAATTACCGTAGGTTTATTGGATTAACAGTAAATGCACAATATGAATAAAAACTAAATTAAATTAGACAGGTGCATAAATTTGGGAACCCTTGTCATTTTATTGATTTGAATACCTGTAACTACTTAGCACTGATTAATTGGAACACAAAATTCGTTTGGTGAGCTCATTAAGCCTTGAACTTCAAAGACAGGTGCATCCAATCATGAAAAAAGGTATTTAAGGTGGCCAATTCCAAGTTGTTGTTGTTTTTGATTCTCCTCCGAAGAGTGGCAACATGGGGGCCTCAAAACAACTCACAAATGACCTGGAAACAAATATTGTTCTACATTATGGTTTAGGGGGAAGGCTACAAAAAGTTATCACAAAGATATAAGCTGTCAGTGTCCACTGTGAGGAACATAGTGAGGAAATGGAAGACCACAGGCACAGTTCTTGACAAGGCCAGAAGTAGCAGGTCACATAAAATATTGGAGACAATGGCGAAGGATGGCGAGAACGGTCAGAAACAGCCCACGGACCACCTCCAAAGACCTACAACATCAACTTGCTGCAGATGGTGTCACGGTGTATCCTTCAACGATTCAGCGCACTTGGAACAGGGTGAAGCTGTATGGGAGAGTGATGCGAAAATTCAAGTTAGACTTACCAGTAACTTGTTTTCCAGTAGACTTGCAGGACAGCCATCCGAGAGATCATGGCTCCACCTCCCAAAGCAAACACCTCCTACATCAGAGCTTTTTAAGAGAAGCCTCCACGCAGCCTCCTCAGTTGTTTGTAGAGACTCTCCAACCCCAGCTGCAACACATAAGTGACAGTTATATCATAGTATTACAGCAACATAAGAACAGGGTGGATTACTGCTGTCCTGAAAGTCTATTGGAAAACAAGTTACCGGTAAGTCTAACTTGAATTTTCCAAAACAACTTTCAGGACAGCCACCCGAGAGGATTACCAAGACTTATTCCATTCGAGGTGGGACAACAACCTGTAAGACTTTTCTTTCCAAAAGCCTGATCCCCAGCTGTCATGAGATCTAATCTATAATGGCGGGCAAATGTCGTCAGACTTGACCAGTTAGCTGCCTTACATATCTGTTCGGGGGTGGTGCCAGCCTTCTCTGCCCAACTCACCGCTGTAGCTCTTGTGGAATGAGCCCGGACACTCACTGGACTCCTCTGGCCAGCACAGGAATAGGCTTCCGCATTTGCCATCCTTAGCCATCTTGCTATGGTCCCTTTGGAAGCTTGCTTTCCCTTTTTACTACCGGAAAATAAAATAAATAGTGCATCCACACATCTAAAGTCCTTAGTGGCTTACAAATAACTTAGAACTGCTCTTTTAACATCCAAAGGTATGGAATTCTTTCTTACCCGACAGATTAGAGCAGAATGTAGGAAGAATTATCTCCTGGGATCAATTTTGAATTGACGCCACTTTATGCAAAAAATTAGGATCCGTTTTAAGGACTATCCTATCTGGAAAAACAGAAAAGAGCGGCTCCCTGATTGACAAGGCCTGCAACTTACTGACTCTGCGAGCTGAAATAATGGCCACTAAAAAAACGGTTTTCAATGTAATCCATTCAGGGAGGCCTACTCTTCTGCAGGATCCCTGGTCAGAGCCTGCAGAACAGTAGGCAAGTCCCAGCCTGGGCAAATCTTAGACACCACAGGCCTAGATCGAGAAAGAGCTCTAAAGAACATGACTACTAGGGGGTCTGATGTTATAGGTTTCGCCAAGAAAACCCCTAGAGCGGCCACTTGCACCTTGAGGGTGATGATGGTCAACTGATTTTTTACTCATTATCTGCCCCTTCCTGCAGAAATTCCAAAATTGAAGCAATTTTCCTCGGTGATCTTGTCGAAGACTTGCACCAGGAATTGAATACCTTCCAGTATTTAAAATATATTGCCCTAGTGACCTTCTTCCTACTGGACAACAGAGTAGCCACCAACTTGTCCGAGAACCCTTTCCTCTTCAAGAGCTGCTCCTCAGAAACCAAGCCGTGAGCCTCAGCTTCACCAGATCTTGATGGACAAGGGGCCCCTGACAGAGGAGATCCAGTCTTAGAGGAAGATGCCAGAATGGTTTTAACTGCATCTGTAGTAGGGCCCGAGAACCAAGGTCTTTTGGGCCAAAAGGGAGTGATCAGAATTACCCTTGCCTCCTCTCTTCCGATCTTGCGTATAACTTGCTGTATCAACTGAAACGAGGGAAAGGCGTAGCATAGGTGAAAATCTCAACTGTGTGCCAAGGCATCCACTCCCAACGACTTCTCGTGCCTGTTCAAGGAGAAGAGAGGGACCTGGGCATTTTCCTGAGTGGCAAAGAGATCTACATCTGGCTGTCCCCATTTTTCCTCCATCAGCCTGAAAACCTCTGGATTCAACTGCCATTCTGCCTCTAAGACCTGGTTCCTGCTGAGGAAGTCTGCTTTTTCGTTTAGAGACCCCTTTAGGTGGATCGCTGACAAGGACAGAGTAAACTGCTCTGCCCACGCCAGGATACCCTTTACCAGATCCTGAAGCTCCCTGCTTCTGGTTCCTCCTTGCCTGTTTAAGTATGCCACGATGGTGGCATTGTCCGATAGGACCTGGATGTGTTGCTTCTGGATAACACGAGAGAACATGAGAAGGCCAACATAGCCCTCCACTGCTTTCAGTTCCCTCCAAATTGAGGACCTCCCTGCCTCTTCCGCGGACTAGGAGCCCTGAACCCACTGGCTGTCCATGTGAGCCCCCCAACCCCAGGAGCTGGCGTTAGTTGTCAGGCGCACCTGGACCAGGAAAGACCACAACAGGCCTTCTGAAAGAACCTCTCGGTTCCTCCACCACCACAGACCTCTTTTTACAGGAGGCAGGGATCTTCACCATAAAATCCAGCAAACTCTGTTGACGATCCCAAACCTTCAACAAGCAAGCCTGAAGAGGCCTGAAATGATGCCTCGCCCACTGGACCGCCGGGATGGAAGAAGTCAAGGTTCCCAATGCCGACATAACCTTCCTGATGGACAGGGGCTGATTGGATTGCAGTTGGGATATTAACTGTATCAGCTTCTCTTTCTCTTCCGGCAGGAAAATCTTTTGATCCAGAAAACGGATATGAAACCCCAGGAAAGTCACTTCCTGAGCGGGAACCAAATTTGATTTCTGCAGATTTATAATCCATTCTAACTCTCTTAGGTGGATGCAGGCTCTGTCCAGATCTTTCCGCAAACCCTCCCTGGTCTGGGCGAAAAATAACAGGTCGTCTAGGTAGGGAATCACCGAGATTCCTTCCAGGCGGAGGGGAGCTAAAGCCTCAGCCATAATCTTGGTGAACACTCTCGGGATGGCGGCGACAGGCCGAACGGGAGGGCTCTGAACTGGAGGTGAACTACCTTGCTCCCTTCGTTTAGTGCCAACCTCAAATATCTCTGAGACCCGACCAAAATTGGGACATGGAGATACGCATCCTGCAAATCTATGGATGCCATATAGCACTCCTGGATTCAGGAGGTTCCTTTTGGAGACTATAGAGTCAATCCGAAACCTCTCGTACCGCACTGACTTGTTCAGCCCTTTGAGGTTCAAGATGAGTCGGAACCTTCCTGAAGGCTTTCAGACGAGGAACACATGCAAATAAAATCCCTGACCCAGCTCCCCTGTTGGGACTGGCACAATGACCCCCTGAAACATCAGATTCCGAATAAGGGATTTCATAGCGAAGGCCTTGACTGGATCCCTTGGGAGGTTTGTGAACAGGAGCCACCTCCGTAAACTATCTCTTAACCATGGGAAACCATCCTCAAAACTAACGGATTTTGAGTAATGGCCTCCCACTGAGGGAGAAACTCTTGGTGCCTCCCTCCCACCCCGACGGGTGAGTCATTGTGGCTTGGCAGCGGACGCAGGAGGATTGAGGAGTACTACCCCTTTACCCTTGGGTTTTTGTACCGCCCAAGGCTTCCACCTGTTCTGTGTCCTATCTTTAGCTTGCCCCTTGGGGCTCCGAAAAAACCATCTCCGCGTCTGCGCTGGCTTTTTCTTCACTGGAAAAGATTTTTTCCTATCTGCTGTTTGGTCCAGAATAGTCTAATTCTGAGCTGAACAACAAATCCCCCGCAAAAGGAATACTGTGCAGCCTATTTTTTTGAAGCCCCATCACCTGGCCAGGTTTTCAGCCATTCTAACAGAGTTAGTCAGGACGGCTGGACTGGATGTCATGCGGACTGACTCAGCCGAAACATCTGCAATATATGCAATTGCCGCTGAGAGAGTGTAGCAAAGGAGTCCAAAATCTCTTGCTTTGGGAAATCCCCCAAAATATGAGATTTCAATTGGTTAACCCAATGATCTAGATTTCTTGCCACACAGGTTGTTGCCATGGGCAGTTTCAAATTCATCATTACAGACTGCCAGGATCTTTTTAGAAGGAGAGCCATCTTTTTATCCATGGGTTCTTTTAAAGTGCCCATGTCCTCAAAGGCGAAGTCTGTCGATTTCGATACCTGAGAGCAGGCAAAGTCTAACTTTGGGACCTTGTTCCAAACCAGGTCCGAGTTGTCTTCAAAAGGAAACCTCCTCCTGGGTGCTCTGGAGAAAAACTGTTTTTCAGGCTCCAACCACTCTCTTGATCATGTCCGACACTAGGGAATGTACCAGGAAGGTGCAAGATCTGGAATCCCCCAGCCATGCATACATGCGATCATGTAGGGAGAGCTCTTTTTTTCTCTTCCTCAATACCTAAAGTGTCATATCACTTTGAGGAAACGTCCCACTTCTTCCAAGGATAATTTGTACTTGGAGGCTGCTTCTGAATCCTCCTCTGAGTCAGACTCCTCTAAGGCCAGCGAGAAGGAATCCTTGAGGTGTAATGAGACCACCCCCCCCCAGTCAGCACTGGGAACACCCCTGAGGTTCCACGGATGACTGCTGGGTTCTATGCTCTCCCGACGTTCCAGGCTCGTCTGACAGATTAGACCTGAACGCCTGAAAAGTAGCCTTAAGCTCATCCTTAATGGTTGAAATTAAATCACCACAAAAGGATGGGGATTCCTCCCTAACCAGGCTTGTGATACAAGATGTACAAAGCGCTTTGGCCCAGGTTTCACCAAGTTTCTCCTTGCAGACAGGACATCTCCTCTTAACTGGTTGGGCAGCACTTTTTGCCTAAACAAACAGAAAGAGACAAGGAAAAAACAAACCATGCTTTTTATTTCTGCAAACAAAATGCAGCTTACACCCGGGTGCAACTAAGGAAAAATCACACAATTGCCTAGTGCCCAAGCAAGCCGACACCCCTTAATCCTCCACCACTGCAAACACCAAGGAGAGGGAGAGGAGGGGGTGTGGGGAAAAGGGGGGTAGGGTGATCACTATTCCCCCCCCCCCCCAGGAGCACAGGATCCGGACTAATCAGAGCACTGCTCCTATCTTCACCTTGCTTGCCCCCTTGTCTGTATCGCTGTCTCTAGCAAATGCGTAGGATACACCGCCACCGGTCCCGGATTCAAAATCGCTGCTGCACCGACCGAAACCTTAAATAAGGCACCAGTTGGCGCTCCTCTCTCCCCACCTGCATTCCAGCAACAGGAAATGAGGTGGCGCGCCGCAAGTCCCGCTCCTGGCCACCTGGAAGATGGCAACTGCTTCTCCCGCGATGCAGCGTGCGCTGCACGCGGGAAATCCAAAAACTGCGGCGCCAGCTCTGACGGGAAAAAAAACACACAGTGGCAAAGGACCTCTGGCATACTGGCGCTCCTTGAGCACTGAAGGGGGAGAGAGAGCCCAAGGGACCATCCCCACCGGGAAGCAGATGGGAGGACCAGCCCCTAAAAAGAAACGATCAAAAAGGTGAGAACTTGCACTCTCAGGACCACCCGAGAGATTGTGGCTCCCACCAGAGGTATTCCTCCTAGTTGGAGGAAACAAAAACAAAAAAAAAAAAACTGAGGAGGAGGCTGCATGGAGGCTTCCCTTAAAAAGCTCTGATGGAGGAGGCGTTTCCTTTGGGAGGAGCCATGATCTCTCGGGTGGCTGTCCTGAAAGAAGCCTTTTCTGCACACACGCCACAAACTGAACCGTTTGAGATATGCAAACGCACATTTGGACAAGCCAGCTTCATTTTGGAATAAGGTGTTGTGGACTGATGAAACAAAGATTGAGTTATTTTGTCATAACAAGGGACGTCGTACATGATGGCAAGAGAACACAGCATTCCAAGAAAAACACTTGCTACCCACAGTAAAATTTGGTGGAGGTTCCATCATGCTGTGGGGGCTGTGTGGCCAGTGCCGGTACTGGGAATCTGGTTAAAAAGTTGAGGGTCGCATGGATTCCACTCAATATGAGCAGATTCTTGAGAATAATGTTGAGGAATCAGTCACAAAGTTTAAGTTACGCCGGGGCTGGATATTTCAACAAGACAACGACCCAAAACACTGCTCAAAATATACTCGGGCATTTATGCAGAGGAACAAGTACAATGTTCTGGAATGGCCATACCAATCTCCAGACCTGAATATCATTGAACATCTGTGGGGTGATTTGAAGCCAGCTGTCCATGCTCAGCAACCATCAAACCTAACTGAACTGGAGATGTTTTGTAAGGAGGAATGGTCCCAAATACATTCATCCAGAAGCCAGACACTCGTTACAGGCTATAGGAAGCATCTAGGGGCTGTTATTTCTGCTAAGGGAGTCTCTACTAAATATTGATTTTTCTTTTGGGGTGCCCAAATTTATGCAACTGTCTAATTTCTTTTTGATGCATATTGTGCATTTTCTATTAATCCAATAAACCTCATTTAACTACTGAAATATTTCTGTGTCCTTCAGTTATTTTATATATCAAAATTAAATTGCTGATCCAAACACCCAAATATTTTATAAATGACAATTATGGAAAATGTGAGGGGTTCCTAAACTTTTGCATTAAACTGTAGTCTCTCTCACATGTGCTTCTCTGTACGATGGGAAGGAGAGAGAACCAGTACAACAATATGTGCCTTTTGTTCACATTTGTGATCCACATGGTACAGGGGCCAATCACAGCATCCCTGTACCTATTGGTAATGCCTTGCGTCCATGGGAGACGGCCATTACAAACCAAGGCCATCCATGAGCATTAAAAGTAGGACGATGCACTAGTGCATCAACCTAGAATGAAATTTGTCACTTTAACCGCTTTCCACCTGGCTAATGCACAGATGTGGCCAGGCGGAAGGAGTTTAAAGTGACCCTGTCACCAAAATAGAACATGCAGGTAAAAGAACAGGAAAAAAAGGAAGAAGAAGAAACAAGAATCATATCTGCTTACTTGCTGCGTTTTCCTTTCCTAAAATGATTACCTTGCAATGTGCCTCAGAACTTGCTTGAAAGGTTGACTAGTCAATTCCTTAGCATAGCCTTCCCCCTCATGCCAGGTTATAGCCCTCTCCCGTTTGGGAAACTTCAAAAATTACCCTCTGTGCTGCCACTACATGCAAGATTGCAGAGCCCAGCAGCAGTCTCACTGCTTTGGGATGTCTACACAAGGGAGGCTTTTACAGGTAAAACAGGTTCACACTATTAATACTGGACTACATACAAAAATAAACAATGTATTAACTTATACAGAGGTACTTCCCTCTGAAAAGAGCATTGGGAAGTTTGAGGATTAACGTGAATCTAAACCCAGAAACAAAAAAAATATATATAAATCCTTAAGGGGAGGGCCAGCTGAAATTTTTTTTTTTTTTAAGTCAGCAGCTACAAAACACTGTAGCTGCTGACTTTTAATAAGCAGACTTACCTGTCCAGGGCACCCGCGATGTTGGCCGCCCGAGGCCGACCCGTCCCTCGGCTCCCGACGCCACCATTCCGACTAAGGGAAACAGGCAATGGAGCCTTGCGGCTTCACTGTCCATTTCCTATTGCGCATGCGCGAGTTGCGCAACGCTTTGTGAATGGGGCACACTGTGTTCTGGGACACCCAGTTCCCAGAACACAGCACCCCATTACCCAAAAGATGATGCACGGAGGAGACAAGACTGAAGATCACCGCGGAGTAGGAAGAGGCAGATTAGGACGATCTGCCTAGCAACAGGCATTTCTGGCAATTTTTTTCAGATTTGCAACATTTTAATGTACTTTTGTTATTCAGGGTGGCCCTCCACTTTAAATGTGGTGGCTGCATTTGTTTTTTTATGCTCTCCCCTGCCCTTACAGTGGAACCTTGGATTACAAGCATAATCCGTTCCAGAAGAATGCTAGTAATCCAAAGCACTCGATTATCAAAGCGGGTTTCCCCATAGAAGTCAAATAGAAACGAAGATAATTCGTTCCACATTGACTTCTATTGCATGCAATACTGCGTGTGGGCGGCGGTGGGGCTTTGAAAATACTTGGGGACAGCTCCGCTGAACTCTGAAACCCTTCAGTATGGAGTTTTTCTGAATGGCACCAAACCGTTTCGAGTGTCACTGGCGCTCCCACACCTCTGGCCACATATGGTACTGCGCACCACATTAGCTTGAATTCTGCTTAAAAGTTGCTCGTCATTCAAAATGCTCGTTAACCACGTTACTCGTTAATCAAGGTTCCACTTCATTTTCAACTGGTGATTTAGCCAGCAACACATTTCTCGTTATATATGGTGGTTTCACACTAGCCTTTCTTAACCATGATTTCTTCAGAGGTTCCTAGAGCAACAAGCAATTTCTGCCTCTCAGATCAGTAACCACTGACACCAAAGACCTTTTTATCTATCTGTAGGAGGGCAATTCTTCCCCATGACAACAAAATGTAAGGAGCATTCTTCCCAGTGACCATCACGCTAAAGTATGGTGAGCTATAGTAATTATTAGAAGGGGTTCTTTGAGATATGAAAGTTAGATCAAGGATTCTTCATGTTAAAAATGGTTGAGAAAGGCTGTTCCACACTATAGAGGTGCAATTTAACCAACCTTGGAGAGCGGCACTGTAAACCAGTGGAGAAGGTAGAGTAGGATGAACTAAGAAATTCAGATGTACTTGCCTACAAAATTAAAGCAAACTCCAGTCTACAACCTTTTAAGAATTCACAGCAACAGTTTTTGTTTTCTACCCCTTTTACATAAAGTAATAAAAGCTGACTATTGTAAGCACTCATGTCTCAGCCAAAAATGCTGTATACCCGGGCTTGTATAGTTAGTTGAAAAATAGCCTCAAGGCTAGATCACCAAGTAGGCAAAAAAGGAAAACTAATGTAGTCTCCGCATTTAAGCATTGGTAAGCTGCAATAGATTACATGGGTTTACACATGCTTTAAAACATACTTTGTGTACAGCACAGTTGGAGAACAAACTGTTTTCCTTTGCAATGGAGCAGGTTATGTTACTCAGCTACAATGCAGATACCAAAAGGTTTGTCATTCCACAGTACACAGCCAGGAAGGCGAACACGTATAGCCAAGTAATCCAACAAAAATAGACTGAGCTGCATGCCAACTGTAATATAACAAATGTTTGTGTTGCAGCTCTTTCCCCACACACACACAGCTTGAATTAGGAAAAATGAGTACGTCTGTGCTGGAGGAGTCAGGGCAAAGAGTCCACCCAGTTAGCCTCACTACCCAAGAAAAGGCCTGTATTCTGGAAAAGTAGTATATTTATGTACACCTTCAATTGACACCTCCCACCTGGCCACTGCACATATACGGCCAGGTGCCTCCTCCTTCTGAGTGGACGTTCAGGAACGTCCCTCGGGAGGAGGATCGCTCGTGCCCACGCAGCGGCGCGATACAGATGTGCTAGTGTCACCTGGACACGTCGCATTTCCGATGAGCAGGAGAGCTCTGTGATTGGCACTCTTGATTATATAACAGCTGTGTCCAATCACAGCCGTCATGTGACGAAAATAGAGAGCCGGTTGCTAGGTGATCCTCTCCTCACACAGAAGTTGTCAGAGAGGATAGGAGAGCGGATCGCTGAAGTCAGCCGGTGATTAGCGAGTAGGAGCTATTTTTTTGTTTTGTTTTTTGTTTTATTTCTTTTTGTTTTTTATACATGACACAGAATAGGAGCTTTTAAAGAGGAGGGCCGCTTTAAAAAAAAAAAAAATTAAAGTCAGCAGCTGCAAACACTGTATCTGCTGACTTAATAAGCACACTTACCTGTCCAGGGCGCCTGCGATGTCGGCCGCCCGAGGCCGACCCGTCCCTCGGCTCCGGGCGCCACCATTTTGGCTAAGGGAAACAGGCAGTGGAGCCTTGCGACTTCACTGCCCGTTTCCTACTGCGCATGCGCGAGTCGCGCAGAGCTTTGTGAATGGGGCGCGCTGTGTTCTGGGACACACAGTTCCCAGAAGACGCCACACGGAGGAGAGAAGATAGAAGATCTCCACGGAGGAGGAAGAGGCAGATTAGGATGATGTGCCTAGCAACAGGCATTTCTGGTAATTTCTCTTTTCTGATTTTTTTATTTTTTATGTATTTTTTTTTTTCAGGGTGGCCCTCCACTTTAAGCATATGAAAAAAAAAAAAAAAAATGCTCAAAAGCACATTAACGCATTCTAGTGGTCAGAATTCTGGCCACTAGAATGCAATATCACCAGATGCATGATAGCATGGTAATGTGCATTAACGTTCAAGAAAAAAATGCCGCTTTTGATGCTGCAAACTCCTGTAGGAGAAAAAATATTTTTAAGCTTACAGGTGTGCATGAGGCTTAAGAGTGATGTTAAGGAGTATGGTGGATGGAAAAAAGGGATATTGACTGAGCCTCCAGCTAGTAAAAATTTATTTTGGATAGTTTACCACAGCTGTTCATTTGTGTTACGAGGTTATTAACCGAGCGCGTGCAATTTTGAAGCGTGACATGTTGGGTATCTATTTACTCGCCATATCTTCCCCTTTCACATTATGCAAAAAAATTGGGCTAACTTTACTGTTTTGTTTTTTTAAGCATGAAACTGTTTTTTTCCTGAAAAAATTGAATGAAAATTGCTGCGCAAATACCGTGCGAGATAAAAAGTTGCAACGACCGCTATTGTATTCTCTAAGCTCTTTGCTAAAAAAAATAAAAAATAAATAAACATATGTTTGGGGGTTCTATGTCATTTTCTAGCAAAAACATTAGGAATTTTACATATAGGAGAGAAATGTCAGAATTGGCCTGGGCACGAAGTGGTTAAAGATTATTTTAAGATGCACAAAAGCTGCAAATTTGTTTTGGGAGTGTTATGAGACTTACAAGTACATTTATAAAGATTCGTTTTTAAAAAAACAAGTTCAATAGTAAAAGAATAGAACTGGTTTAAAAACTTGACTCACAAAAAAAAACAAAAAAAAAAAAAAACACCCTTGCAGTGGGGCCCCCTCTTCCCCTGCATAGCAAGGGTTAACCACTTCAGCCCCGAAAGGCTTTACCCCCTTCCTAACCAGAGCTCTTTTTGCAATTCAGCACTCCGTCGCTTTAACTGACAATTGCTCGGTCCAGCGATTATGTACCCAAAACAAAATTGACGTCCTTTTTTTCCACAGAGCTTTCTTTTGGTGGTATTTGATCACCTCTGATGTTTTTAGTTTTTTTCGCCATAAACAAAAAAAGGGCGACAATTTTGTAAATTTTTTTTTTTACTTTTTGCTATAATAAATATCCCCCCAAAAAATATATATTAATATTTTTTTTTTTTAACCACTTCCCACCCGGCCAATGCATATATACGGCCGGGTGGGAGCCGTCTATTCCTGACAGGCCGTTCAGGAACGTCCTTCAGGAATAGCGGGATCGCGCGCGCGCGCTCGCACAGCGGCGCGATCCCGATGTGCTCGTGTCACCCGGACACGGCACATCTCAGATCGGCAGGAGGGCTCTGTGATTGGCCCTCCTGATCACATGACAGCCGTGTCCAATCACGGCCGTCATGTGATGTAAACAAACAGCCGGTTGCTAGGCAATCGGCTCTCCTCTCCTCACACGGAAGTCACCGCTGAGGAGAGGAGAGCAGAACGCTGCAGCCGGCTGATGATCAGTGAGTATGGGCTGCTTTTTACAGCTTTTTACTCACTGATCATCAGTGTAGTGTCAACACATAACACACCACACAGTCCCCACACAAGTCCCCAAAACACACATGTCCCCAAATAATAAAAACACATGTCCCTAATAATAAAAACATGTCCCCCACATATGTCCCACTAAAATCACATGTCCCAATGATTATCTGCACACATATGTACGTGATCACCTGCACACATATGTACATGATCATTTGCGTACATATGTCCGTGATCACACAAACCAATTATTATACACTTAACGGATTTTTTTTTACCAAAAACATGTAGCAGAATACATTTTGGCTTAAATTTATGACAAAATTTGATTTTATTGGATTTCTTTTCAAATAGAAAAAAGAAAATATTGTTTTTTTTTTCCAAATTTCCGCTATTTTTGCGCTTATATCGCAAAAAAAAAAAAACGGAGTCGTGAATAAATAACACCAAAATAAAGCTCTATTTGTGCGAACAAAATGATAACAATTTCATTTGGGTACAGTGTAGCATGACCGCGCAATTGTCACTGAAAGCGCTAGAGCGCTGAAAGCTGAAAATTGGGCTGGGAAGGAAGGGGGTGAAAGTGCCCTGTATTGAAGTGGTTAAACAAAAATAAGAAATCGCAATAAGCATTTATTGATTGGTTTGTGCAAAATTTATAGAGTCTACAAAATAGGGGATAGATTTATGGCATTTTTATTAATAATTTTTTTTTTTTTACTAGTAATGGCAGCGACGTTATGGGGGACACATCGGACAATTTTGACCCATTTTTGGGACCATTGGCATTAATACAGCGATCAATGCTATAAAAAATTGTATTGATTACTGTAAAAATGTCACTGGCAGTGAAGGGGTTAAACACCAGGGGGGCGGGGAGGGGTTAAGGGTGCCCTAAGGCGTGTTTCTAACTGTCTGGGGGATGGGCTAGCAGTGACATGACACTGATTCGCTGCTCCCAATGACAGGGAGCAGACGATCAGTGTCCTGTCATTAGGCAGAAAGGAGAGATGCTGTGTTTACATCAGCATCTCCCGTTCTTCAGCTCCATGCCACGGTCGCGGGTATCCCGCAGGCACGGAGCTCGCGGCAGAAAAGTACAAGGACGTTACTTTGCCCAGCCACGCCACTCTGCCGAAGTCAAGGAGTGCCAGAGTAAGTTAATAAAACATACCTTAGTCTACACAACAGAAGGCTTCCTCTATCTGTGCAAATAGGTTGCTGCAGCCATAACCTGGATCGCTCAGTGATAAAAGTGGAAATCTAGGAAAGGAAAACCCTATCCAAGATGATGTTAATTAAAATAGGATTTTTTTTTGTCACACTTAGGCCGCGTACACACGGGCGGACTGTTCGCCCAACTTTGTCCGCTGAACAGTGTTTCAGCGGACAGTCCGCTCGTGTGTGGGCTTCAGCGGACAGTTTCAGCGGACAGTCTGACGAACAAAGTTTTTCAGAATTTCCGTAAGACTGTCCGCTGAAACTTGGTTTGAGCGGACAGTCCGCTCGTGTGTAGGCTTGTTCGATAAACTAAGTCTCGCGCATGCTCAGAAAGAATTTACACGGCGAAGGTTGCATTGCAGTGTATTGGACTTCGAATTTCTCGTCCCGTCGTACGTGCCGTTCACGTCATCGCGCAAGTTTTCAGCGGACTGTTCGTTCGTCGTGTGTGGTCAAGTCCGTTCATGCTAATTTTGAACGGACTGTTTGTCAAACTGTTTGACGAACCTAGTTGGGCGGACAGTCCGCCCGTGTGTACGCGGCCTTACCTGTAAAATCCTTTTCTTTGAGTACATCATGGGACACAGAGTTAGGCTAATATTCATCATCTACTGGGTTATACACCATCTCTAGGTGAATGGACAATGGTAGACAAAGTTTTAGACAGGCAGTGATCCCTTATATAACCCATCCCATACAGAAAGTATATCAGTTTTGCAGCAAGCACTAAAGCCTCAAAAAAGAGGGGAGGGATCTCTGGTGTCCCATGATGTACTCAAAAGGATTTTACAGGTAAGTATGATGAAAAAATCCTATTTTATTTTTCATACATCATGGGACACATAGGCTAATATTCATTACCTACTGGAACGTCCCAGAGCAATAGCCCTGAGTGGAGGGAGACACCCTGCCAAACAATGGCCATTAAAACTTATATGGCAGCCCTCAGTATACTATGGTTGAAAGCCGAATCCTCGGCTGCTCGAACATCCACTTGATAAAATTTTGTGAACGTATGCACTGAAGACCAGGTAGCAGCCTTACAAATCTGAGCCACAAATACCTGATGGCGAAAAGCCCAGGAGGATCCTACACCTCTGGTAGAATGAGCTCTCATCCTAAAAGGGAGGAGCTTTACGTTTCAGACCATAGGCCAGAATGACCAACTGACGGTCCCAATGAAAAATAAAATACAGAAACCTCTAATCTGGGATTTTGGAGGCAATAAAAAAATAATTTACAATAAAATTCATTTACTGTATATATTAATAGAAAAAGTTAATTCATTAAATTGTAATATATTATAGCTGTACAAAATAAAAACATTAGATATTAACTACTAGAGGTCGACCGATATGGGTTTTTCTCTGGCCGATGCCGATGCCGATATTTAGAAATCATGGCGGCCGATAGCCGATATATGATGCCGATTTTTTTTGGGCCGATATGTTAGGCCGATTTTATTTTATTTATTTATTTTTTTCCTTTTTTATTTTATTTTTTAATCCCCCTTGATCTAACACACCTTTCCCACTGGGGCGTTTTTCAGGCGCTTTTGGGCTAAAAATAGCGCCTGTAAAATGGCTCCCCTGCAGTCTGTGTGAAACTTTCACACTGAGGCGATGCGCTGGCAGGATCTTAAAAAAAAAAAAGTCCTGCAAGCAGCACGTTTGGAGTGGTGTATACCGCTCCTCCACCACTCCTGCCCATTGATATGAATGGGCACCACTGCTGAAGCGCATGCAATGCGATTTGGCAGCAGTGCTTCATGGGCGCATTTAACCTATTCCTTGGCCGCTAGCTGGGTTATATGTGCCCCACTAGCAGCCAAATAGCACCGCTAAAATGATGGTAAAGAGCCGCTAAAACTTGCGTTTTACCATCAACGCCTGCCTGCTCCAGTGTGAAAGCAGCCTTTATAAGTGATACAGAAAATTTCTTACATTTAAACATTTATTAAACAAAACAAACCTCCAATCAGTTTACTTGTATGTATGATTTAGATTAAAAAAAAAAAAAAAACCTATATATTAAATAAAAAAACAGGTAGTCAAAACTTTTGTACGAAAAAAAAAAATGGGCTAACTTTACTGTTTTTATTTTATTTTTATTTTTTAAATAGTGTATTTTTTTCCTAAAAAAAATGCATTTGAAAGACCTCTGTGCAAATGCCGTGTGACATAAAATATTGCAACAACCGCTATTTTATTCCCTAGGATCTCTGCTAAAAAAATATATATAATTTTTGGGGGGTCTAAGTGATTTTCTGGCAGAAAATACTGGATTTTTACTTGTAAGCAACAAGTGTCAGAAAAGATTTAGTCTTTAAATGGTTAAACTGAGAACTTCTACACACAGAGATGATTTCATTCATGAAGTGTAAACATTGTATCATTCTGTTCTTTTCTTGGCAGTCTGCCCAGAGAGGAGGAAAGGGTTTCAATGACGACTCAGTCAACTTACACTGACTGAAATGACTTCTGTAATAGAAAAGTCCCGCTGTAGTTCTAAATCGGCTTTTTATCAGCTCAAATCGGCCGATGCCGATTATTTAAAAAACTGCAAATATCGGCCGATATATCGGTCGACCTCTATTAACTACTTCAGCCCCGGAAGATTTTACCCCCTTCCTGACCAGAGCACTTTTTGTGATTCGGCACTGCATTGCTTTAACTCACAATTGCGCAGTCGTGCGACGTGGTTCCCAAACATAACTGAAGTCCTTTTCCCCACAAATAGAGCTCTCTTTTGATGGTATTTGATCACCCCTGTGGTTTTTATTTTTTTTGCGCTATAAACAAAAAAAGCGACAATTTTGAAAAAAAAAAAAAAAATCCTCCAAAAATATATATATAAAAAAAATAAAAAATTACCCTCAGTTAAGGCAGATACGTATTATTCTACATATTTTTGGTAAAAAAATAAGTCGCAATAACAGTATATTGATTGGTTTGCGCAAAAGTTATATCGTTTACAAAATAGGGGATAGTTATGGCATTTTTATGAATTTATTTTTTATTATTTTTTTTTTTACTAGTAATGGATGCAATCTGCAATTTTTATTTTGACTGCGACATTATGGCAGACACTTCAGACATTTGACACATTTTTGGGACCATTGTCATTTATACAGCAATCAGTGCTATACAAATGCACTGATTCCTTTGTAAATGACACTGGCAGTGAAGGAGCAGGGTAAGGGTTAAGTGTGTCCTGGGTCTATTTCTAACGGGGGGGGGGCATGGCTACACATGACACATCGCTGAACTCTGCTCCCAATCGCAGTGACACTGTCACTAGGCAGAACGGGGAGATGCTCGTTTACATTAGCATCTCCCTGTTCTTCCTCCCCGTGAGACGATTGTGGGTATCCCCGTGGCAATAGCGTCTGCAGGATCCGCAAACTGACTCACGGAGGTACCAGGCGGCGATGCGCATGCAATGGCACGGCGGCAAATTTAAAGGGACGTACCTGTACGCCCATTTGGCTGTCCGTGCCATTCTGCTGACGTACATCAGCATGTGCCGATCGGGAACCGGTTAAGAAGAAATGAAAGTGATACTGCCTACTACATGATATGACAACCACTTGTAAAAACAGGTGGTGCTGAGTAGTGGTTATCCAACGCATTTCAATATTTAATGTTCAGTAAATCTTTATCAGGAATTCTATCACTGTCTATAGATCAAAAATTGCAATGTTAGAAAGTGCACATATAAATAGATATAATATAATATAATATCTCTTATTGTATCCACATAATAACTTTTTTCTTCCATGTTCACAGCATAATAACAGATGCATTCCACATGTAGAGGCAAGGAAACATCCTTCATCCACCAAATCTGCCACTCATCCTCAACAGGATAGTTGTATATAAATGAATCCCCAAAAATTTCCCTCACAAGACATATCCCAGCAGCTGTATAAAAACATAATTTAAGACAAACCCTCCTCTCTTCGGTTCACAGCAGTAGTGGAGTGCAAGAAATTGCCAAAAAAAAAAAAAAAAAAAAAAAACACACACACACACACACACACACACACACACACACCTTAATGTTAGGTCTAAAAGGGCACAAGAAAACTCTTCAAATTGGATTGAGACTGTCAAAAGGCCGCTGGATGATTGCATATACTCCGTTGTTGGAATGCAGAGGAGAGAAATGGCGCCGTATGCCATCCCCAGCATCCCTTTATGTGGTCTAGGGTGCAGGTAATGATGCACCACCTGAGTAACGCCACATATCTGGCTGGATATGGATGCAGTCATCACATGACACCTGATGTCAGACGACACCCAACGTGGCACATGCGGCCATTGCACCTGGGCCAGGATGTCACTCCAGGTCATTTCCTGTTTCCCGGATGTAAACATCCAGGATAACAGGGCAAACACCATGATGGTGACCTAATGGGCAGAAGCAAATGAGTTGCCCCCTGCATAAAAGTTCGGACCAGCGAATGGGAGGCTAAAGTCCTTTGGAAGAATACTGACAGGGCCGAAATCTGACCTCCGATTGTACTCAAAGCCAATCTGATTTCCACAGCTGACTGTAGAAAAGAGAGAGATTTCTTCCAAACACGTATTTCCGAGGGTGCCATTTTCTGGCTTCACACCAAGCAATAAAAGTCTTCCAGACATTACGATAGATCTTCCAAGTGACAGCTTTTCTAGCATTGACCGAGTAGACACCACTGGTCCTGAGATGCCACAGTCCTTCAATACCCTGGCTTCAATAGCCATGCCGTCAAATTTAGACACTGTAAATTGGGGGGGAATATAGGACCTTGAGGCAGTAGATCTGGCAGCGTTCAAAGCCCGTCTATTGCCAATCTCAAATTCACCAGGAACCAGGGCCTTCTGCCTGGTGTCACCAGAATGACTGGAACCTCCTCTCTCTGAATCCTCCGCAACAAATATGTAAGGAGAGGAATCGGGGGGGGGGGGGGGGCGGAGGGGCGAAGAATAAACCAGTGAGTACTGGCTCCATGGAATTACCAGAGGATCCCTTGTTCAGGACACAAACTGCTGTAGATTGTTGTTGAACATGGATGCCAATAGGTCGGCCTCTGGCCATCCTCAATTTTCTTGGAACACCCCTGAGTGTAGGGACCATTCCACCCGGGCAGATCTGCTGCCGGCTGAGATAATCTGCCTACCAGTTCTCTACTCCTGGGTTATGGACTGCCAATATAAAAGTCGGCACATGTCCCTCTGCCCAGGCTAGTATGTGGTTCGCCTCCTTCAGAGCTGAACGACTCCTGGTACCGCCTTGGTAGTTTATATAGGCCACTACAGTGGCATTGGCAGACTGAACCCTGATGAGGCAGTCCTGAAGCTTCATCGTCCAGGACCGTAGGGGGCCAGACATACTGCCCGTAACTCCAGGACGTTGATGGGCAGGATCTGTTCTGTTCTCGACTGGCATCTGTGGTCCGTACTCTCCAAGTTACCGGGAGGAAGGATCTTCCCTGTCGCAGGTTCTGAACCTGCGACCACCAGTTTAGGCTTAAGCGTGCCCGAGGAGATAACAACATTGGATAATCCAGGGCTTGTACTCTCCTGTTCCAAGCCAACAAGATATCTTGTTGTATAGGCCTGTAATAGAACTGGGCATAGGCACTGCCTCAAAAGGAGGACACCATCCTTCCTAGAAGACTCATACAGAGCCGAATGGAGGGTTGTCTGGTGCACCTGATCCTTCAGGGCACAGATCCTTACAGGTGGCAAAAATAACCTTGCTTGGACCGTATCTAGGATCAGACCTAAATACTTCAGACTTTGAGCTGGTCTCAAGGCTGACTTTTTGGTATTTATGACCTAGCCTAAGCTTTCCAAAAACCACACTGTGCAGATTATGCTCTGTTCTAGAGCCTGTAGTGAGTGATCTGAGCAGTAGGTCATCCAGATACTCACGCAGATCCTTGGGCCCTTAAAAGACCCAGTACTTTGTGAACACCCTGGGAGCTAGGCAAGCCTGAAGGGTAGAGCCACAAACTAAAAATGACATTTCTCTACTGCAAATCGCAGGAACCTCTGATGAGGCTGAAAGATAAGTATGTGTAAATACGCGTCCTTTATATCGATGGTGGCTAGAAAGTCTCCCATCTGGAGTGAGGCTACAACTGAGCAGACAGACTCCATCCGAAAGGACTGGATTAGTAGATACTGGTTCAGGGATATTAGATCCATAATGGGCTTTGTGTTCCTATTTGGTTTCTCAACCGTAAACAGGTTCAAATAAAACTCCATGCCCCTTTTGGATACAGGAACCTGTACAATCGCTCCTTGATGCACTAAATGATCTAGTGCCTGAAACAGTAAGTATTTTTGGAGGATCCAAGGGAACACTGGATCTAAGAAACCTCTGGAGGAGGAACCCCCCCCCCCTTAACTCCAACTTGCAACTGCAGGATATAGTTGAGGTGACTTGTCCTGAGCCACTGTTCTCCAAATGCCCGCAAAGTGCAGCAGCCTGCCCCCCCACCTGACAGAGTGGGGTGGCGTCCCCTCAAAAAGGGGGCTTGGTGCCAGGTTTAGAAGAGCTTTGGACCCAAGGCTTTTTCTGGCCCTGGCCTCGCCCCCGGCTCTAGCACCCTGTTGGAGGGGGAACAGCCTTGGCGCTGAGACACCTGAGGAAACAGAGCTCTTCCCTCCAGAAATCTTTTGGATATATTTGTCTAAATCATCACTAAACAAAAAAGGAAGCTCAGCTGACCAGTTCTTAAGCCACAAAATTCTGCGTATATGTACAGACAAAAGCCAAATGAGAAACCTGCTGTATCAAATCATTTAAGGTCAACAACAAAACACAGTGCTAGAGGTTCCTGGTTAGGCCTGTCAGGCCGTCTGACCCGATCCTTTACGGACTGGCAGATACCAATTGCTGCAACAGCTTGATGAATAGCTGAACTGGCCAAAGAAAAGGAAGCCTTTAATAGTGACTCCAGTTTCTTGTCAACAGGGTCTTTCAAGAGCAGTGTATTATCCACCAGACAAGTTAAGTTCTTGTTTAAGGAAGGAGACTGCTGCATCTACAGCTGGCATGCTCCACTTCATAATGAACTTTTCATCCATGGGAAGAAAAAAAAAAAAAAAAAGGGAAAAACCTCTAATGCCCCGTACACACAAGCAGAATTTCCGACAGAAAAATAAAAATCAGACAGGAGCTTTTCATCGTATATTCCGACTGTGTGTATGCCTCATAGGACTTTTTACGTTGAAAATTCTGATGCCCTAGAAAGAGAACAAGTTCTATATTTTTCCGACAGAAACAATTCCTAATCGGGGAAACAGCTCGTCTGCATGCTGTTCCGACGTACCAAAAACAACGTATTCGCCGAAGCAAGTACGAGACAGAAGCCATTGGCTACTGGCTATTGAACTTCCGTTTTCCAGTCCCGTTGTTCATGTTGTACTTCACTACGTTCTTGACGTTCGGATTTTGGTGTGACCGTATGCAAGACAGCTTGAGCGGAATTCCGCCAGAAAAACCTTCAGAAGTTTATTCCAACAGGAAAACCGGTCGTGTGTACAGGGCATTAGGAGGAACAAAAATCCTGTCAGGACATTCCCAATCAGCATACGCCACCTGTTCCAACAGTGGGTGTAAGGGGAAAGCCTGTGCAGCCTCAGGGAACCCAAAGACGACCAGGGCTCAGTAACCTCTGCAAGAGGCAACTTAAAAGTAGAACGAACCATCTCTGTAGGAGTCTGGATCAAAAGACTATGCGACTGAGAGGCAGACCCCAACTGGATATCTTCTTGTCCAGATTGCTCAGAAGTAGACTCATCTGCTAGGCCCTCCACAGGATCTCGAGCTTTTATAGCTCTTCTCAATCCTCAACCCATTCCTGCTCCAAACTAGGAGGCTCAGGGAAGGGGTATCTGTAACGCTTCTTGCCACCCTGTGGGACTGGAGGCAGTCATGCCATCAATCCTGTTCTCTAACCCGGCAAGGGCTGCAGACAGTTTATCCTTGGTGATAAAGGGTGAAGCAGCAGCATTGACTGTAGGCACAATACCAGATAGGCGCATCAGCTCAGATTGCCCAGAAGCCTCTGGTCTTTCAGGAGATACAACACTAGGGATACGACTAGGTTTAGCAAGAGCTACTAAGGACATAGGTGAGCCCTTCCCTGTAGCGTTAGTCCCACCCCTCTTTTTTGAAGCCACAAAAAGGGAGTACCTGGGTATAGTATTAACACATCTCAGAGGGGAGACCCATTAATAGGGCTCACCAAGCCCCTATGCAACAATCCTGCTAAGCACTTTAGACTGCCAAGCAACACCTGGTGACTCACATGACCCCGGATAAGGAGAAATTAACCTTTGCTAACTCCTGGTTCAGAGCCTGCTCTGTGTACCACAGCTGCCTTTTGGGAGCACCACCAGCTTAAATAAGATGGCTGTGCGCGAGGCGGGCAACGCATGCTTGCACATGCACCTGCACTATCTCGGTAAATGGTCACGGCTGCATCTGCATATGATGCGAATCTCCAAGTGCCCAGATTAGGCTACGGCACATGCGTGCCTCCATTTGCGCATACTACTTATGGCAAAGCCGCATGCACCATGGCCACTAAACGAACAAACTGCTGAGCACAGCAGTGCTCTTGTGACGCATGACAGTGTGCCATGGCGAACTGTCATGCGCCATCATACAGGTTAAAAAAACAGCCAGACTCAAGCAAAAAAGGTACACTTTGCAAACACCCACAGCTAGCCCAAAACTCCCCCGTATGGTCAACGCACACAGGTCTCCAGCCTCTAGCTAGATTGACTGATTGTTACAATCACTGGGACACCTCATAATAAGTAAATAAGGGGGTTTCACTTACCCGTCCAGGCGCAGGTCTGCTTAGAAACTAAGAGCCCAATCTTCACCCATTACGATGGGTTCACATCACTTGAGGACCTTCAAGGACTAGGTACCCTTTTCATGCTTAGGGTCTACTTCCTTGGCCCTTTACAGCACCCTGCAGGCATGCTTTAGCGCTGTGGTGTCCAGCCCCTGGAGGTCACATTACAGGCAAAACTTTGCAGGATCTTGTGTTTTCTTTGCGAGGTTCGGGTACCATTTATCTAAGCATATTGAGCCTATGTCAAATGGATCCGATCGGTCAATCCCTTGATTCATTTAAGAACCGTTTGTGGGACTAGAGCAGTGTTTCTCAAATCCAGTCCTCAGGCCCCCCCCCCCCCCCCAACAGGTCATGTTTTCAGGTTTTCCATTATTTTTCACAGGTGATTTGATCAGTTTCACTGCCTTAGCAATTACCACAGCCGTTTCATCTAAGGGAAATCCTGAAAACATGACCTGTTGGGGGGGCCTGAGGACTGGATTTGAGAAACACTGGACTAGAGACCTGGAGCTCAGAGTTCAAACAAACTTGCCCATCCACCTTGTAGACACTGGTAAAA
Source organism: Lithobates pipiens (assembly GCF_037356315.1). NCBI lineage: Eukaryota > Metazoa > Chordata > Amphibia > Anura > Ranidae > Lithobates > Lithobates pipiens. The sequence continues at coordinate 327,155,517 of NW_027507748.1, forward strand.
AAAACAGATGTACTTCCGGTATGGGAGGGGTTATATTGGAGATCATTTCCTGTCTAAGACTTTGTCTACCAGTGTCCATTCACCTAGAGATGGCGTATAATCCAGTAGCTAAAAGAATACTAGCCTTACTCTGTGTCCCATGATGTATGAAAAATAAAATCAACGCTCAAGTTGCTAACTGATTGCTAGTGGAAAGCTGCTGACACAGTACATTGATAATCAATACAACAACTAATACAGAAAAAAAGTTCCAGGCACACCTTACACTGTATGAAGAATAATACAATTGCAGATATAAACAGTGAAATATTCACAGCAATTCTTAACAGTACAAATAAACAGATAATATTTTATATAAAATAATTGCACACACTGTATAATTGGTGACATCCAAAACAAGTCCATATAAACTTCTTACTTAGTGACCCTCATACATTGAGAGAGAAATTATATTAAATATATATATATATATATATATATATATATATATATATATATATATATATATATATATATATATATATATATATATATATATATATATTAGCAGAGCGTCCCGGAGAGAGCCAGGAAAAGTCCTGTTCGGGGTTTATACCTCTCCCAGGCTCCTCTCATACACGTTCAGAAATCTGTGATCCATGATCCAGTCCGGATCTTGGTCCTCTTCCCCAGGCTAATTTAATTTAATCTCACCTGAGCAGACAGCCTTTGCTCTCTGCCTGGGACATTCACACGAAGTTGGTCTGTGAAGAGAGTGAGGTTGGTAAAACCTGTAAAGCAGTTCTTTGTAGAGACTGACAAGCGTTAGGCTTGGTCAGCCTGGTAGTGAGGGCCTCCAGATTGTATAGCTAGAGCCGTGACACGGCTAGGTCTTTTGTGTTTTGCTACTTTGCCGTTTGTTTTGTTTTTCTGGAGCCCTGTACAGCACCTGTATATAGCACAAATAAACACAGCACTGTTGGTCACTTAATCTCTGATTTGGTATCTGTGCCTGAGAAACTGCTCATCCCAGGGAGCTTTCAACCCGTTACCTGTCCCACAGGTTACTATATATATTATGATCAAACACAAAAGGAGGCATTAAACTACTATGGCTTTTTAAAATATAAAACTCACATTGTGCCAAAAACCTAAGAAAAACCTAGGAATTCACTCTGCGTAGTGGTATCAATTCCTGTGTCCCTCAGCACAGCCATTGGCTTGTGCTGCTGTCAATCACATCCAATGATGCTGCCCATCAGGGGGAGGGGCAAGTGATACAGTGAGCGGCTATAGCCGCCGACTGTATCACGGGACCGCGCCCGCAAGTGCTTCTCACCATGCGAGGGTGCACGCATGAACGTGAGAAGTACTTGCTGGGGGAAGCAGAGACAGCCACCAAGGGACCCCAGAAGACCAGGTTCGGGGCCACTCTGTGCAAAACGAGCTGCACAGTGGATGCAAGTATAACATGTTTGTTATTAAAATGATAAAAAAATAAATAAAATAAAAAAATTAACTTTACAACCCCTTTAAGCCATGTCACAGAACATGTGATGCAATGGCTGTACAGATGTGTGGTCAGCCTGTCATTAATTTGTGACATGCAACTCCCAGGAACAGAAATATCCAGCCTCTTTATGCCGTACAGCCCTTTTCGATCATGCGACTGAAGTCTTATTTGTCTTTAATTTATTTTATTAATAAAATGTAGAGAAAAAAAAAAACGGTACCCGTACCCCCCAAAAGGTGCCAAATGTGGCACCGGTGGGGGGGGGGTAGGAGACGGAGAGTGAAACTTAACTTTAATAATGTTGTTTGTTCACTAAGGTACTATATATATATATATATATATATATATATATATATATATATATATATATATACACACACACTATGAGGGCTTCACAGAACAGCTGTATTTACATTGAGATTAAATTACTCACGGGTGGACTCTATTTACTAGTTAGGCAAGAGGTTCCACTAGATTTTCGTTAGGGGTATTAGAGTAGTGGGGGCTGAATACAAATGCATGCCACACTTTCCAGATAATTGTTTGTAAAAAATAAAATTATATATACATTTATCATTTTCCTTCCACTTCACAATTATGTGCCACTTTGTGTTGATCCATCACATAAAATACATGTTTTTGGTTGTAATGTAACAAAATGTGGAAGATTTCAAGGGGGTATGAATACTTTTTCAAGGCACTGTACAAGCGGTCCTGTTCCCCTGCATATCCTTATGATTATGGCAGCAAAAAGGATTAATGGATGGTACTCAAGTGGCTAAATCAAATGGTAAAAACCACAATCAAGTCCACCTTAATTCCAAGTTGTAACAAAATCTCAAAAGATAAAAAGGGTAGTGAATACTACTTCAGATAAATACTCAAGTTCAATCCTATAGCATCTTCCAAATTGCTCTATCACTATTGTTGTCTTAGGACAAGTGTCCTAAGATTATAGAAAAATGATACCTTAAAAGGTCAGATTTTCAACCAAATAATGCAGACCCTGCTAAGCGTGCTTACTTTAATAAACCCAAAACCAAAATATATTGCAGCTTATGAATCCTTAGATGTGATGACTGCATTCGTTTTCACCTCATGATCTAGCCAGCAACACACCTCCTGTATTAGAGTGTCCCCCACTCTGGATAAAGAAGCCCAGGGGCACAGCAGACAGCAGTGTTGTTAATCTGGGGGTCACAGTTTTTGTTTGTTGGGATAAAAGGTTTTACATGAATAAAATAAGAGCAGATTAGAAGAACCAGTCAGTGTAAAATGGTTTGTCTCAACACTCAACTAATGAGTTTGCAGGAGAGCTTGCTATGCAGACAAAACGGACTTACTGGCTGGATCACCAGGTGAAAAAAGAAAAAAAAATGCAATCCAATGCAGGCAAAATACCAAAGAATTGTTAATCTGCAATATAGTAACATTTGCTTTTGGGAATAATACCACTTTCATTTTGGCTTTGCTAGTCTGGCTAAACAGAAAGCCAGCATAAAATACACTACTAAAGTCGCATTTGGCATTCATTCTACTGGTCAGAATAATAATTTATTCTGGCCATTGAAGTGCATGAACAGTCGAATCAAAACACCCTTGAAAGCGATGTTTGATGCCGAATGTGCACAAGGCCCAACGTGTTTCTTGTATTTACCTGACATTGTGCAGGATTTTATACTTACAGAATAATAAATGTCCTGAGCTGATCTTGGCACTTTTTTTTTGTTTTCTTACCAAATCTAAGTAAAATACTTTTATACAGTAGCTGAAATACAAATCGCCACATATCTTGCAATCTCGCTTTGACACAGAACAATAGGAAATGCTGATTGACTACCAACAGGCCAACAAACCGTCACACCACCAGTGAGGATTTCCAAAAGCATACATTTACTCATAAAGTATGCTACATATAAACAAATATAGCTGCAGCCTTGTATTTTTTTGGTAACTTAACACAATGCCAAGAGATATCTTTGCATCTCTGCTTCCCCAAAGTTTCTGTGAGGTAGTGCATACACCAAGTACTGGTAACAAAGGGACAGTAAGGGCACCAGCAACTATCATTCAAGTAGCTTGGAAGCAGGAGCAGGGGAGGAGTGATTTGCCATAGTGCTGTGTGTTTGCATGGACAGAGCCAGCTGGAAGGGTGCATGTGGGGGGCCCCATAGGACATTGTGAGAGAAAGGAGCCATCCTAAAACTGGAAAGGGGGGGGGGGGGGGGCAATGATCAGGGGATAGCATTGAACTGGATGAAAGGCAATGCTTCATACAGGAAGAGAAGCAATACAAGGCTGTATTATAAGGTTTAAATGTACACGGGACGTTTTTACAACCTCTCCTGAATGATATAACTTGACAGATAGTAACCAAATTTGAAACATCCATTTTGCCATGTTTAGATCCAGCATTTAGAAGCGCTTGAAAAAAAAAAAAAATATTTAAAAAATTTTCAGAATAACCAAAAATGAAAAAACGCCTGTAAACAAAAGACAGTAAGGCCTCATGTACACGGGACGCTCTGAACTCCTTTTTTTGGCACTGTGAAACCTGCGCTTAAAACGCCCATTTAGCCACATTTGCGACTAGAAGCGTTTATTAAGATTACCTCATTTAAGACCCTCCCCAAGCTCAAAAAACATTGCAAGTTAACTATTTCAGCCATTTTGACCAGAGTGAGTAGCAGCAGCAGAGAGAGCAGTTGTCTAGTTGTATTTGCCTCTATTTCTGTGCTTTTTTTTTTTGTAATGGATCCCATGATGAGCATATGTGAGGAAATGCTCCTGACATTGCTCTTGAGGTTAGAAAGACGTAGAAAATTGCGTGAGAGGTCCAGAGTCAGAGTTCGTCGCTATTGGACCCATCCTTTGATTGCGCAACAAACGTCGGCAGGATATTTTGGAAACATACGTACAGCTGCGTACCTAGCCCGACTTTTTTTTTTTTATTTAACACGCATGTCCATTGCCACATTTGACCTACCTGAAAAAGTATAAACTATATATGGTCTGAAGTAATTAAAACATTTTTAACTATTTTTTTATGTTTTTTTCATTGTTTTCCATCATATTTTTGTCTTTTCAGGTCTAAAATATAGGGCACCTTTAAAAAACGCTTATAAACGAAAACACGTCTAAAGGTGGGCACCCACGTTTAGCGTATGAAACGTAGAAATCTTCTGCATCTGAACCCTTTTTTTGCTTCCAAAGAAACGCTGTTAAACACAAGTGCAAAAAAGTCAATAAACAAGACTGCGTACATGGCCACATAGGACAACATTGAATGAGTTCAGAGTTGGGGAAAAAAATAAAAAAATAAAAAATAAAGTAAAACTGCCTCTGAACGCACATTTAACAGCAGCAGTGTACACGAGGCCTAATCAGCACTTGAACTAGATGGAAAAAAAAAAAAAAAAGGAAGGTGGTTTTTAACCGCTTCAATACTGGGCACTTTTGCCCCCTTTCTGCCCAGGCCAATTTTTCACCTTTCAGTGCTGTCGCACTTTGAATGACATTTACAAAAAAAAAAAAAAAAAAAAAAAAAAAGAAAGAAAGAAAAAAAGCGTTGTTAGTTTCTGTCAGAAATTTTTGTAAATAAGTAATTTTTCTCCTTCACTGATAAGGCTACACTGAAAGGCAGCACAGACTTTGCTTACAGATGGGCACAGTTGGGGCTGCCCTCATGATCTGTAGAGGTTACCTGTGAGGAGATGCCACTGATCGGCTCTCCTTGCCTCACAGTATTAAGGTTTGAACATGCACTAGACAGATTTAGGCCCCTTTCACAACACTGCAACTTCAAAGTTGCACGATTTTGTCGCAAATCGCGGCCGCAATGTCAGTTAATGCCAAAGTAGTGCAGGGACTACTTTGAAGCCGGAACAACTTGAAGTCATACTAATATGAATGGTGGTCATTGGAAATCATGGGAAACGATTTGTCATACTACTTTGCAGCCCCAAATTGTGGGACAAGTTGTACAAGCGAGAAAGGGCCCTTAGCAATTGTGATATACAATATCTTTATAAATAAAACCAAGTTTCATAAACAAACAGAAATATTGCTTTTTGACAAACAGAAGCACAACTTCACAGTATAAAAAAAATAAAAAGGAAGAAAAACAAACGATAAACTTTATTGACTGTAATGTCGTTGCAGATAGTACCTGAATACATTACCAACATTAAAGGGGTTGTAAGAAGTCTCAAGGTTTTTCACCTTAATGCATATGCATTAAGATGAAAAAACTTCTGTGCTGCAGCTTTCCTCCAGAGTCCCTCTTTTTCTTACCTGAACCCATTCATTCCAGCAACTAGCACAAGACCAGCAGCTCCAGCCACTGTTTCTATCCTCATTGGATAGATTGATAGCAGAAGGAGCCATTGGCTCCCGCTGCTGTCAATCAAATCCAGCGACAGGAGAGCAGGGTGCGGGGCCAAGTCAACAGCTTAGTAGATGCTCCCAACATCTGGGTATTATATTGTGTGTTTTGTGCATTAAAATTCATTCAAGGGTATTTTTCAAAACAAAATTGAGTTTAAAAAATGCTGTGCGCGAGACAAAAAATTGCAACATCCACCATTTTATTCTCTAGGGCAGACATCACTAAATGGTGGACCGCGGTCCAGACGTTCCCACCGTCCCATCCGGATCAACCGCCACATCCCATTTAGGAGCTGGCTCTTACACTCAGCCGCCGTCACTGCTGTCATCCTCATCAAGATGACATCAGAGGCAGCGACATCCCCAGATGGAGGGCATGAGCTGTCAAGTTAACCAGCAGGTAGAGCTGCACTAATAATCTGATCACGAGCCTACCCCCCCCCCCCCCCCCTCGCAAAAGCTATTTCCTGATTCAGTGCAGTGTTCTCTGCTTATAGCTGACAAAAAAAAAAAAACACACAGGCATCCTGCCAAATGAGGGAAGTTTAATCACTTAAAGTGGTTGTAAACCCTTACAACACACTTTGACCTACAGGTAAGCCTAGATTAAGACTTTCCTGTAGGTCTAAGAAATATCTCCTAAACCTACGTGGTTTAGGAGATATTTTCTGAAAGACAGGCACCGCTGTCTACGGCGCATGCGCCGTAGACAGCAGCGGGCAGGCGCACTGAGCGCGTCGCAGTTAACGGAGATATGCCATGGCTCCCGTGCGCATGCACAGGAGTGACGTCATCGCGGCTCCGACGAATGACATCACCGGAGCAGCGAGACCCACCAAGAAGATGGAGGCTCCCGACTACAGGGGACAGCGGTGACTTTGCTGGCTCCTGTGTCAGGTAAGTGGCACATAATGGACTACTATGCGATGCATAGTAGTCCATTATGCTTTACCTTTGCAGGGAATCAAAGAGAAAGTAAACCCATCAGGGTTTACTTCCTCTTTAATGTGATCAGAGCCACGCATGCACAGCTCAGACCATTTATGTCTCCTGCTGTGGTGATTCCTGTGCACACATGTAGAAATGATGACATGACAGCCTAGCCATTCAAGTAGCTGAAGATACAGAACCTGGAAGGAAGAGCAGGTGAAGATGGAAGCACCAGGACCAAGGGGGCCCAGTTGAGGAGGACTCTGTTTGCAGGGAAGTCTGCCATATTGTGGTCATATGCTGTGTACATCCCAATGATAAGGTTAGAAGAGTGCACAGTGGGTGTGTCTGAGAATTGCTCACTTCCATCCCAAGCTAGGGTTCCCAGGTCACCAAAGGCACTAGGTAGGCTGTGCATCCTGCAACGTGTAATGTCTCTCATTGCATTACAACAAAGATGGAGGTAGAAACTACATGTACCATGCACACTAGAAAGCCTCTATGACAGAGATATACTGTGCAGCCGGGAGTTGTGTGCACGCTGCATCCTCTCACCACACAAAGCTCTGCGAGGAGCAGTGATTGGGATCCTTCCTGACTAAAACACACAGCCCTGTCTGTATACAAAGATCAGCCAGTCCCCCTCCTCTCTCTCACTCACCCGCTCACACCGCCGTACTAGGCTGCTAAAATGGCGCGTCTTCCCCGGCCAAGCCGCCTCCTTCTCCCGTCTTCTTCTCCCAATCACGGAGCCTGCGTACGGGGTCGTCTACGTGAAGTATCAGGGGCCTTCCAATGAGGCAGGCCTAGAGACGAGAGAGCGGGAAGAGGGGGGTGTGTGTTACTAACCACACACCGAGCACGGCTCATAGTACGACAGGCGGCGGCAATGGCTGCTGGGAGATGGTTGAGGCAGCACACCTCAGGGGCCACGCCGAGATCCTCACACAATTCAGGGGCCACACTAGGCCCCTTTACACAATTTAGGGTACAAGCTGGTCCCCTTTACACTATCAATGGTCCAGACAGCTCGGGGTCCACACTGGGCTCCTCCCACTGCTCGGGGTCCACACTGGGCTCCTCCCACTGCTCGGGGTCCACACCGGGCTCCTCCCACAGCCCGGGGTACACACCGGGCTCCTCCCACAGCTCGGGGTCCACACCGGGCTCCTGACACAGCTCGGGGTCCACACCGGGCTCCTGACACAGCTCGGGGTCCACACCGGGCTCCTGACACAGCTCGGGGTCCACACCGGGCTCCTGACACAGCTCGGGGTCCACTCCGGGCTCCTGACACAGCTCGGGGTCCACTCCGGGCTCCTGACACAGCTCGGGGTCCACTCCGGGCTCCTGACACAGCTCGGGGTCCACTCTGGCCGGGCTCCTGACACAGCTCGGGGTCCACTCTGGCCGGGCTCCTGACAGCTCGGGGTCCACACTGGGCTCCTCCCTCAGCTCGGGGTCCACACTGGGCTCCTCCCTCAGCTCGGGGTCCACACTGGGCTCCTCCCTCAGCTCGGGGTCCACACTGGGCTCCTCCCTCAGCTCGGGGTCCACACTGGGCTCCTCCCACAGCTCGGGGTCCACTCCAGGCACCTTCCTGCCCAGCCCAATTTTGAGCTTTCAAAGCTGTTGCACTTTGAATGACAATTGCGTGGTCGTGCAACACTGTACCCAAATTAAATTTTTATAATTTTTTTCCACAAATAGAGCTTTGTTTTGGTGGTATTTGATCACCTCTACGGTTTTTATTTTTGTTAAACAAATAAAAAAAGCCTCAAAATTATGGGAAAAACATTTTTTTTGTTTCAGTTTCAAAACTTTGTAAATAAGTACGTATTCTCCTTCAGTGATGGGGCTGTACTGATGGGCACCAATGAAGTGGCACTGATGAGGTGGCATTGATGGGCACTGATATGTGGCACAAATTGGCACTGATAGCTGGCACCGACTGGTATGGATAGGCAGCATAGATGGGCACTGATAGGCGGCATTACAGTGCCTTGCGAAAGTATTCGGCCCCCTTGAACTTTTCAACCTTTTGCCACATTTCAGGCTTCAAACATAAAGATATAACACTTTTAATTTTTTGTGAAGAATTACCAACAAGTGGGACACAATTGTGAAGTGGAACAAAATCTATTGGATTTTTGAAACTTTTTTAACTAATAAAAAAATGAAAAGTGGGGCGTGCAAAATTATTCGGCCCCCTTGCGTTAATACTTTGTAGAGCAACCCTTTGCTGCCATTACAGCTGCAGGTCGCTTGGGGTATGTCTCTCTCAGTTTTGCACATAGAGAGACTGAAATTCTTGCCCATTCTTCCTTACAAAACAGATCAAGCTCAGTGAGGTTGGATGGAGAGCGTTTGTGAACAACAGTTTTCAGCTCTTTCCACAGATTCTCGATTGGATTCAGGTCTGGACTTTGACTTGGCCATTCTAACACCTGAATACGTTTATTTGTGAACCATTCCTTTGTAGATTTTGCTGTATGTTTGGGATCATTGTCTTGTTGGAAGATAAATCTCCGTCCCAGTTTCAGGTCTTTTGCAGACTCCAACAGGTTTTCATCCAGAATGGTCCTGTATTTGGCTACATCCATCTTCCCCTCAATTTTAACCATCTTCCCTGTCCCTGCTGAAGAAAAGCAGGCCCAAACCATGATGCTCCACCACCATGTTTGACAGTGGGGATGGTGTGTTGAGGGTGATGAGCTGTGTTGCTTTTACGCCAAACATATCGTTTTGCATTGTGGGCAAAAAGTTTGATTTTGGTTTCATCTGACCAGAGCACCTTCTTCCACATGTTTGGTGTGTCTCCCAGGTGGCTTGTGGCAAACTTTAGATGAGACTTTTTATGTATATCTTTGAGAAATGGCTTTCTTCTTGCCACTCTTCCATAAAGGCCAGATTTGTGCAGTGTACGACTGATTGTTGTCCTATGGACAGACTCTCCCACCTCAGCTGTAGTTCTCTGCAGTTCATCCAGAGTGATCATGGGCCTCTTGGCTGCATCTCTGATCAGTCTTCTCCTTGTCTGAGCTGAAAGTTTAGAGGGACGGCCAGGTCTTGGTAGATTTGCAGTGGTCTGATACTCCTTCCATTTCATAATGATTGCTTGCACAGTGCTCCTTGGGATGTTTAAAGCTTGGGAAATCTTTTTGTATCCAAATCCGGCTTTAAACTTCTCCACAACAGTATTACGGACCTGCCTGGTGTGTTCCTTGGTCTTCATGATGCTCTCTGCTCTTTCAACAGAACCCTGAGACTATCACAGAGCAGGTGCATTTATACAGAGACTTGATTACACACAGGTGCAGGGGCGGACTGACCAGTCGGTCACTCGGGCGCCGCCCGAGGGCCCGCAGACATTAGGGGCCCAGACTCGGCCATATGAGAGGCCACTTGCAGCGGCTGAATTACATGCCACGATGTAGTTGCTAACTGTGCGCTGATCCCCGCCGGCCCCTCCTTCCCCCGTCCATCCCAGGCCAGGTGCTTGTACTGTATGCATCGTGACATCACCTGACCTGGGACCAACGAAAAGAGTGGAGGGGCCGGCGGGGAGCAGCGCGCTGTTAGAAGTGTCTCAGGCTCAGCATCCAGTGACTCGGTGAGTGAAGCCGAGACACCAGGGGGCCGCCACACGTGATGGGGGGGGTACAGACAGATGCATGGGTCCCTCCATCCCACAGTGTCCTCCTGGCTGTGTGCATGTGCTGTGTGCATGTCCTCCTGGCTGTGTGCATGTCCTGTGTGCATGTCCCCCTGTGCTGTGTGCATGTCCTGTGTGCATGTCCCCCTGTGCTGTGTGCATGTCCTGTGTGCATGTCCCCCTGTGCTGTGTGCATGTCCTGTGTGCATGTCCCCCTGTGCTGTGTGCATGTCCCCCTGTGCTGTGTGCATGTCCTGTGTGCATGTCCCCCTGTGCTGTGTGCATGTCCCCCTATGTGCATGTCCACCTGTGCTGTGTGCATGTCCCCCTGTGTGCATGTCCCCCTGTGTGCTGTGTAAGTGTGTGTCCTGTGTGCATGTCCCCCTTTGTGCATGTCCTCCCGTGTGCGTGTCCTCCTGTGTGCATGTCCCCCTGTGTGCATGTCCTGTGCTGTGTGCGATTCCCCCTGTGTGCTGTGTAAGTGTCCTGTGTGCATGTCCTGTGCTGTGTAAGTGTGTGTCCTGTGTGCAAGTCCTCCTGTGTGCGTGTCCTCCTGTGCTGTGTGCATGTCCCCCTGTGTGCTGTGTAAGTGTCCTGTGTGCATGTCCTGTGCTGTGTAAGTGTGTGTCCTGTGTGCATGTCCCCCTGTGTGCGTGTCCCTCCTGTGTGCGTGTCCGTCTGTGCTGTGTGAGTGTCCCCCTGTGTGCATGTCCCCCTGTGCTGTGTGCATGTGTCCCCCTGTGTGCATGTCCCCCTGTGCTGTGTGCACGTCCTCCTGTGTACATGTCCCCCTGTGCTGTGTAAGTGTCCTGTGTGCATGTCCCCCTGTGCTGTGTAAGTGTCCTGTGTGCATGTCCCCCTGTGCTGTGTAAGTGTCCTGTGTGCATGTCCTCCTGTGCTGTGTGCATGTCCTCCCGTGTGCGTGTCCTCCCGTGTGCATGTCCTGTGCTGTGTGCGATTCCCCCTGTGTGCTGTGTAAGTGTCCTGTGCTGTGTGCATGTCCTCCTGTGTGCGTGTCCTCCTGTGCTGTGTGCATGTCCCCCTGTGTGCTGTGTAAGTGTCCTGTGCTGTGTAAGTGTGTGTCCTGTGTGCATGTCCCCCTGTGTGCGTGTCCGTCTGTGCTGTGTGCATGTCCCCCTGTGCTGTGTGCATGTGTCCCCCTGTGTGCATGTCCCCCTGTGCTGTGTGCACGTCTTCCTGTGTACATGTCCCCCTGTGCTGTGTAAGTGTCCTGTGTGCATGTCCTCCTGTGCTGTGTGCATGTCCTCCCGTGTGCGTGTCCTCCCGTGTGCGTGTCCTGTGCTGTGTGCGATTCCCCCTGTGTGCTGTGTAAGTGTCCTGTGTGCATGTCCTGTGCTGTGTGCATGTCCTCCTGTGTGCGTGTCCTCCTGTGCTGTGTAAGTGTGTGTCCTGTGTGCATATCCCCCTGTGTGCGTGTCCGTCTGTGCTGTGTGCATGTCCCCCTGTGCTGTGTGCATGTGTCCCCCTGTGTGCATGTCCCCCTGTGCTGTGTGCACGTCCTCCTGTGTACATGTCCCCCTGTGCTGTGTAAGTGTCCTGTGTGCATGTCCCCCTGTGCTGTGTAAGTGTCCTGTGTGCATGTCCCCCTGTGCTGTGTAAGTGTCCTGTGTGCATGTCCTCCCGTGCTGTGTGCATGTCCTCCCGTGTGCGTGTCCTCCCGTGTGCGTGTCCTGTGCTGTGTGCGATTCCCCCTGTGTGCTGTGTAAGTGTCCTGTGTGCATGTCCTGTGCTGTGTGCATGTCCCCCTGTGCTGTGTGCATGTCCTCCTGTGTGCTGTGTAAGTGTCCTGTGTGCATGTTCTGTGCTGTGTAAGTGTGTGTCCTGTGTGCATGTCCCCCTGTGTGCGTGTCCCCCTGTGTGCGTGTCCCTCCTGTGTGCATGTCCGTCTGTGCTGTGTGAGTGTCCCCCTGTGTGCATGTCCCCCTGTGCTGTGTGCGTGTCCTCGTGTGCATGTCCCCCTGTGCTGTGTGCATGTGTCCCCCTGTGTGCATGTACCTCCTGTGTGCATGTTCCCCTGTGCTGTGTGCACGTCCTCCTGTGTACATGTCCCCCTGTGCTGTGTAAGTGTCCTGTGTGCGTGTCCTCCTGTGCTGTGTGCATGTCCCCCTGTGTGCTGTGTAAGTGTCCTGTGCTGTGTGCATGTCCTCCTGTGTGCGTGTCCTCCTGTGTGCGTGTCCTCCTGTGCTGTGTGCATGTCCCCCTGTGTGCTGTGTAAGTGTCCTGTGCTGTGTAAGTGTGTGTCCTGTGTGCATGTCCCCCTGTGTGCGTGTCCGTCTGTGCTGTGTGCATGTCCCCCTGTGCTGTGTGCATGTGTCCCCCTGTGTGCATGTCCCCCTGTGCTGTGTGCACGTCCTCCTGTGTACATGTCCCCCTGTGCTGTGTAAGTGTCCTGTGTGCATGTCCTCCTGTGCTGTGTGCATGTCCTCCCGTGTGCGTGTCCTCCCGTGTGCATGTCCTGTGTTGTGTGCGATTCCCCCTGTGTGCTGTGTAAGTGTCCTGTGTGCATGTCCTGTGCTGTGTAAGTGTGTGTCCTGTGTGCATGTCCCCCTGTGTGCGTGTCCCCCTGTGTGCGTGTCCCCCTGTGTGCGTGTCCCCCTGTGTGCGTGTCCCCCTGTGCGTGTCCTCCTGTGCTGTGTGCGTGTCCCTCCTGTGTGCGTGTCCGTCTGTGCTGTGTGAGTGTCCCCCTGTGTGCATGTCCCCCTGTGCTGTGTGCGTGTCCTCGTGTGCATGTCCCCCTGTGCTGTGTGCATGTGTCCCCCTGTGCTGTGTGCATGTCCCTCCTGTGTGCATATCCCCCTGTGCTGTGTGCACGTCTTCCTGTGTACATGTCCCCCTGTGCTGTGTAAGTGTTCTGTGTGCGTGTCCCCCTGTGTGCATGTCCCCCTGTGCTGTGTAAGTGTCCTGTGTGCATGTCCTCCTGTGCTGTGTGTGTCCCCCTGTGTGCATGTCCCCCTGTGCTGTGTGCATGTCCTGTGTGCATGTTCCCCTGTGCTGTGTGCACGTCCTCCTGTGTACATGTCCCCCTGTGCTGTGTAAGTGTCCTGTGTGCGTGTCCTCCTGTGCTGTGTGCATGTCCCCCTGTGTGCTGTGTAAGTGTCCTGTGCTGTGTGCATGTCCTCCTGTGTGCGTGTCCTCCTGTGTGCGTGTCCTCCTGTGCTGTGTGCATGTCCCCCTGTGTGCTGTGTAAGTGTCCTGTGCTGTGTAAGTGTGTGTCCTGTGTGCATGTCCCCCTGTGTGCGTGTCCGTCTGTGCTGTGTGCATGTCCCCCTGTGCTGTGTGCATGTGTCCCCCTGTGTGCATGTCCCCCTGTGCTGTGTGCACGTCCTCCTGTGTACATGTCCCCCTGTGCTGTGTAAGTGTCCTGTGTGCATGTCCTCCTGTGCTGTGTGCATGTCCTCCCGTGTGCGTGTCCTCCCGTGTGCATGTCCTGTGTTGTGTGCGATTCCCCCTGTGTGCTGTGTAAGTGTCCTGTGTGCATGTCCTGTGCTGTGTAAGTGTGTGTCCTGTGTGCATGTCCCCCTGTGTGCGTGTCCCCCTGTGTGCGTGTCCCCCTGTGCGTGTCCTCCTGTGCTGTGTGCGTGTCCCTCCTGTGTGCGTGTCCGTCTGTGCTGTGTGAGTGTCCCCCTGTGTGCATGTCCCCCTGTGCTGTGTGCGTGTCCTCGTGTGCATGTCCCCCTGTGCTGTGTGCATGTGTCCCCCTGTGTGCATGTCCCTCCTGTGTGCATGTTCCCCTGTGCTGTGTGCACGTCCTCCTGTGTACATGTCCCCCTGTGCTGTGTAAGTGTCCTGTGTGCGTGTCCTCCTGTGCTGTGTGCATGTCCCCCTGTGTGCTGTGTAAGTGTCCTGTGTGCATGTTCTGTGCTGTGTAAGTGTGTGTCCTGTGTGCGTGTCCTCCTGTGTGCATGTCCTCCTGTGTGCGTGTCCCCCTGTGCTGTGTACATGTCCCCCTGTGCTGTGTAAGTGTCCTGTGTGCATGTCCCCCTGTGCTGTGTAAGTGTCCTGTGTGCATGTCCCCCTGTGCTGTGTAAGTGTCCTGTGTGCATGTCCCCCTGTGCTGTGTGCATGTCCCCCTGTGCTGTGTGCATGTCCCCCTATGTGCATGTCCCCCTGTGCTGTGTGCATGTCCTGTGTGCATGTCCCTCTGTGTGCATGTCCTCCTGTGCTGTGTAAGTGTGTGTCCTGTGTGCGTGTCCCCCTGTGTGCATGTCCTCCTGTGCTGTGTGCGTGTCCTCCTGTGTGCGTGTCCCTCCTGTGTGCGTGTCCGCCTGTGCTGTGTGAGTGTCCCTGTGTGCGTGTCCCCAAGTGCATGTCCCCCTGTGCTGTGTGCATGTGTCCCCCTGTGTGCATGCCCCTCCTGTGTGCATGTCCCCCTGTGCTGTGTGCATGTCCCCCTGTGTGCGTGTCCTCCCGTGTGCATGTCCCCCTGTGTGCATGTCCCCCTGTGTGCTGTGTAAGTGTCCTGTGTGCATGTCCTGTGCTGTGTAAGTGTGTGCATGTCCTCCTGTATGCGTGTCCCTCCTGTGTGCGTGTCCGTCTGTGCTGTGTGAGTGTCCCCCTGTGTGCATGTCCCCCTGTGCTGTGTGCATGTGTCCCCTTGTGCTGTGTGCATGTGTCCCCCTGTGCTGTGTGCATGTCCCTCCTGTGTGCATATCCCCCTGTGCTGTGTGCACGTCTTCCTGTGTACATGTCCCCCTGTGCTGCGTAAGTGTTCTGTGTGCGTGTCTCCCTGTGTGCATGTCCCCCTGTGCTGTGTAAGTGTCCTGTGTGCATGTCCTCCTGTGCTGTGTGTGTCCCCCTGTGTGCATGTCCCCCTGTGCTGTGTGCATGTCCCCCTGTGCTGTGTGCATGTCCCCCTGTGCTGTGTGCATGTCCCTCCTGTGTGCATATCCCCCTGTGCTGTGTGCAAGTCTTCCTGTGTACATGTCCCCCTGTGCTGTGTAAGTGTTCTGTGTGCGTGTCCCCCTGTGTGCATGTCCCCCTGTGCTGTGTAAGTGTCCTGTGTGCATGTCCTCCTGTGCTGTGTGTGTCCCCCTGTGTGCATGTCCCCCTGTGCTGTGTGCATGTCCCCCTGTGCTGTGTGCATGTCCTGTGTGCATGTCCCCCTGTGCTGTGTGCATGTGTCCCCCTGTGTGCATGTCCCTCCTGTGTGCATGTCCCCCTGTGCTGTGTGCACGTCCTCCTGTGTACATGTCCCCCTGTGCTGTGTAAGTGTCCTGTGTGTATGTCCTCCTGTGCTGTGTGCATGTCCCCCTGTGCTGTGTGCATGTTCCCCTGTGCTGTGTGCATGCCCCCCTGTGCTGTATGCATGTCCTGTGTGCATGTCCCCCTGTGTGCATGTCCCCCTGTGTGCTGTGTAAGTGTCCTGTGTGCATTCTCCCTCCAGTGTCCCCCCCTGTGTTTGTGCGTTCTCCCTCTGGTGTCCCCCTGTGTGTATGTTCTCTCTCCAGTGTCTCCCTGTGCAGGTTTGGCTTGAGTGTGGAGACCAAGGGGGCCCCATGATCTTCTGTTGCCCGGGGGCCCCATGAGTTGTCAGTCCGCCCCTGCACAGGTGGATTCTATTTATCACCATCAGTCATTTAGGACAACATTGGATCATTCAGAGATCCTCGCTGAACTTCTGGAGTGAGTTTGCTGCACTTAAAGTAAAGGGGCCGAATAATTTTGCACGCACCACTTTTCAGTTTTTTATTTGCTAAAAAAAGTTTAAAATATCCAATAGATTTCGTTCCACTTCACAATTGTGTCCCATTTGTTGGTGATTCTTCACAAAAAATAAAAATTTTATAAATTTATGTTTGAAGCCTGAAATGTGGCAAAAGGTTGAATAGTTCAAGGGGGCCGAATACTTTCGCAAGACACTGTATATTGTACTGATGGATGCCAATCGGTGATGCCCATTGTGGTGGCATCCCTGGTGGTCCAGTGTGGGCATCCTGGGGGGGGGGGGGCTGCGCTGATTATTGATCAGCACAGACACCCCTGACAGAGGAGCAGCCGATCGGCTCTCCTCTACTCGCGTCTGACAGACACGAGTGAGGAAAAGCCGATCACCGGCTCTTCCTATTTACACTGTGATTGGAAACGGCTGATAATGTGGTAAAGAGTCTCAGTCGGAGACTCTTTACCGAGATCTTAGTTGCGGGGTGTCAGACTGACTGACACCCTGCAACAACGATTGCCGCGATGCACGCCCCCAAATCCTGAGGACGTCATGTTTAACCACTTGCGGGCGACCTGAATATTGCTGCCTGCTTACAGCAAAAATAAGTAAAAAAGAGATCTTTAGTAAAAAGCAGCACACTGTACACACATTGCTAGGCACACATTTAACCCCTTGATCACCCTAGATGTTAGTTGAATGATAAGAAAAACATTTTGTTCTGTTTTGGATGGAGTAAAGGAGGGTTATAACCCCTGTCAGGAAATCCCTGCAAATGAAAGTGATTGTAAAGTGTGCTTTTTTTTTTTAAAGGAAAAACACGTTATACTTGCCTGCTCTGTGCAGTGGTTTTGCACAGAGCAAATCCTCCTCTTTTCAGGTCCCTCTTCTGTGCTCCTGGCTCCTCCTTCCCGTTGAGTGGCCCGACAGCAAGCAGCTTCCTACGGGAGCAGCTGAGCTGCAGCTCTGCGTGTCCTCTGTTGTTTGGCCCCACCCCTTCTCTCCCTGATTGGCTAACTGACTTTGACATCCGCGGGAGCCAATGGCGTGGCTGCTGTGTCTCAGCCATTCAGGAGGGAGAGTCTTAGATAGCAGAGGGACTCGTGGACAGAGATGGGGCTAAGGTAAGTATTGATAAAATTATATTAATTTAAAAAAACTGGCTTTACAGCTACTTTAACCCCCAGAAAGATTTACCCCCTAAAGCGGAGTTCCAGTCATTTATATGTTTATTAAAAGTCAGCAGCTAAAAAAGTGTAGCTGCTGACTTTTAATAAACACACACTTACCTGTCCCACAATTCAGCAGTGCACTCACCCCAGCAGTTTTCTTCCTCTCTCCTACATCGGCGGTGCCGCAATCTCTACTATGGGTACCCAGCTTTGACAGCTTTCAGCTTCATAGCTGAATGCGCAAACGGTGCTGCACTCTGTGATTGATAGGGAGGGGGAAGGAGAGTTTCCACTTCCGATCGCCTAAGGCAACCGGAATGGAAGTGGCTGCGGGTACCTTTGAAATTGGGTACCCCCTTCCCCAAAAGCTCAGTTTCACCATCAGGAGCTGGGGAGGAGGCCTTAAAGCGGATGTTCCACTTTTGGGTGGAACTCCGCTTTAATCACTTCCTGACCGCCACCCATATACTGCGGTACAGAGAGGCAGAATGAGGATCTGCCTATGGAAACAAGGCAGATCCCCATTCTGACAGGACAACAGGGAGATCTGCTGTCCATGGAATCGGATCCCAATGAGCCCAACCCCCACACAGATCGAACACACCTAGGAAACACAGTTAAGCCTTTGATCAGCCCTTAGTGTTAACCCATTCCCTGCCAGTGTAATTTATACAGTGACCATGCAATTTTTTTTTAGCACTGCTCACTGTATCTGTGTCACTGGTCCCCAAAAAGTGTCACTTGGGGGTCAGATTTGTCCATTGCAATGGTGCAGTCCAGCTAAAAATTGCATATTGCCGCCATTACCAGTAAAAACAATACAAATAAAAGTCCATAAATCTATCCCTTCGTTTGTAAATGTGATAACTTGTGCACAAACCAATCAATATACGCTCATTGCAATTTTTTTTGTTTTTCTACCAACAATATGTAGAAGAATACATATTGGCCAAAACTGATGAATAAATTAGTTTTTTTATATATTTTTTGGGGATATGTATTATACCAAAAAGTAATGTGTTTTTTTGGTTTTGTTTTTTCAAAATTGTCAGTCTTTTTTGTTTATAGAACAAAAAATAAAAAACGCAGAGGTGATCAAATACCTCTGAAGCCACGTACACACGGGCGGACTGTCTGTCCAACTTAGTCCGCCGAAACACATTTCAGCGGACAGTCCGCTCGTGTGTGGGCTTCAGCGGACTTTTTCTGCGTGCAGTCTGGCGGACTAAGTCTTTCGGAATTTCCGTAATATTGTCTGTCCAACTTTGGTTTCAGCGGACAGTCCGCTCGTGAGTAGGCTAGTTGGACGGACTAAGTATGGCGCATGCTCAGAAAGGATTTACACGGCGGAAGGTTGCATTGCTGTGTATTGGACGTCCTATTTCTAGTCCCGTCGTACGTGCTGTACACGTCATCGCGCAAGCTTTCAACGGACTGTTTGTTCATCGTGTGTGGTCAAGTCCGTTCATTCGAAAGTAGGACGGACTGTCCGTCGGATTGTCTGACGGACTTAGTTGGCCAGACAGTCCGCCCGTGTGTACGCGGCTTGAGTTTTTTTTTGTTGCGCTATAAACAAGAAAAGACTGACAATTTTGAAAAATAAGACAATATTTTTTACTTTGTGCTAAAAATGTAGAAAAACAAATCTCTTCATCAATTTAGGCCAATATGTATTCTGCTACATAATTTTTGTATAAAAATCGCAATATGCGTATATTGATTTTTTTTTCATTGATTTACCGGTAATGTTGGCGATCAGCGATTTTGGATTGTGGCGGACAAATCTGACATGGCACTTTTTGGGGACCAGTGACCCCAATACTGTAATCAGTGCAAAAAATGCACAGATCACTGTATCGGTGACACTGGCAGGGAAGCGGTTAACATCAGGGCTAATCAAAGGGTTAGATGCTTCCCTGTTTATGTTTTCTTACTGAGGGGGAAGTACTGACAGGAAGAACAAAGAGATTGCTTTCGTGATTACTAGGAACAGAAGATCTCCATGTTCTCCGCTGTCAGAACAGGGATCTGCCCTGTTTACAAAGGCAGATCCCCGTTCTGCCTCCCTGAGAAGGAAGGAATAAAAATAAAAAATTACTGGAACTCTGCTTTAACCACTTAAGGACCAGGCCTCTTTTTCGGACTTGGTGTTTCCATGTTTAAAACAGTTTTTTTTTGCTAGAAAATTACTTAGAACCCCCAAACATTTTATATTGTTTTTTTTCTAACACCCTAGAGAATAAAATGGCGGTCATTGAAATACTTTTTTTCACACCGTATTTGCGCAGCGGTCTTAGAAGCGCACTTTTTTTGGAAAAAATTCACTTTTTTGAATAAAAAATTTTTTTTTTATACTGTGAAAGATAATGGTATGCCGAGTAAATTGACACCCAACATGTCACGCTTCAAAATTGCGCCCGCTCGTGGAATGGCGTCAAACTTTTAGCCTCAAAAATCTCCATAAGCGACATTTAAAAAATTCTACAGGTTGCATTTTTTGCGTTACAGAGGAGGTCTAGGGCTAGAATTATTGCTCTCGCTCTACCGATCGCGGCGATACCTCACATATGTGGTTTGACCACCGTTTTCATATGCGGGCGCTACTCACGTATGCGCTCGCTTCTGTGCGCAAGCTCGTCGTAACGGGGTGTTTTTAAAAAAAATTTTTTTTTTTCTTATTTATTTTAATTTATTTTATTTATTTTTACACTTTAAAAAAAAAAAAAAAATGGATCACTTTTATTCCTATTACAAGGAATGTAAACATCCCTTGTAATAGAAAAAAGCATGACAGGTCCTCTTAAATATGAGATCTGGGGTCAAAAGGTCCTCAGATCTCATATTTGGGCTAAAATGCAAAAAAAAAAAAAAAAAATAAAAAAAAAAGAAAATCTGACATTTAAAAAAAAATATACCTTTAAGAGGTATGGGCGGAAGTGACGTTTTGACGTCGTTTCTGCCCTCCTATGGTATAGAGACGAGTGGGGGCCATCTTAGCCTCACTTGTCTCTATGCCCAGCCGACGGAAGGACCCGGTCGCCTCCGCCACTACCGAGCGGCGGAAGGTGCGGGAGGGCGGCGGGAGGGGGGGTGGCACCTCTCCCGCCGCCGATAGCGGTGATCTCGCGGCGAATCCGCCGCGGAGACCACCGTTATCGTACAGCCGACCGCCGCCTGAAGAGATGGATATCTCGGTTGTGGCAGCAGCTGCTGCCGTTACCGAGATATCCCTCTTCAAAAAATGGACGTACATCGTCGTGCGGCGGTCGGCAAGTGGTTAAAGGCACAGGGAAGCTTATCTTGGTTCAGGTGGAAACCTAAGACCAGTTTTGGCAAAAAATCTGGACCATGGCACAACACCACTCTGTCCTCATGAATATTCAAGTATGGCTCTTTCCAAGAAAGAGCAGTCAATTCTGAAACCCTCCTTGCTGAGAATATAGCAAACCAAAAACACTAGCTTCCTTGTCAGACAGACTAAGGGAATATGCTGTATTGGTTCAAATGGCTGTTTTTGTAACACTGACAAAACTAAATTCATGTCCCAAGGGCTTAAAGGTGAATTAACTGGTGGATTAATCCGCATCACCCCTTGCATAAAACCCCAGTCTAAACAATGTCTAGCAAGCAGTCTTTGAAATAAAACTGATAAAGCTGAGACTTGGCCTTTAATAGTACTCAAGGCCAACTTCATCTCTACCCTTAATTGTAGAAATATCATAGGCAGAATTGTTGCCTATCTCTGAGGGTGCCAACCCTTGGATTCACACCAGGAAACATAAGCCCTCCAGACTCTATAATATATAGTTCTGGAAGCTGGCTTCCTTGCATTAATTAAAGTAGAGATAACTGTCCCAGAAAGCCCACGTTTATTCAGAATGTGGGTTTCAATAGCCAAGCTGTTAAATTTACAGTTCATAAGGTAAGATGGAATATTGGCCCTTGTGAGAGTAGGTCTGGTCATAGTGGAAGGGACCATGGATCATCCACTGCCATCTTTACAATTTCTGCATACCATGACCTTCTGGGCCATGCTGGTGCTACCAGAATTACTAGCTTTCTTTCCAGCTTGATCCTGCAAAGAAGTCATGGCAGTAACGGAATAGGGGGAAATGCATAGATCAGTGAGAACTGATCCTACGGGGTCACCAATGCATCTGTTTCGCATGTGAGTGGATCCCTTGTCCTGGACACAAAGTTGACTAACCTCATGTTGAATCTGGATGCCAGAAGATCTACGTCCGGAGCCCCCCATCTTTGTCAAAGAGCCTGAAAGATGTCGGGGTGAAGGGACCATTCCCCTGGGAATAAACGTTGGCCACTCAAGTAGTCTGCCTACCAATTCTCTACTCCCAGAATGAAAACGGTATGGAACATTCCTTTCTGCCTAAGTTAGAATATGGTTCACCTCTGTCTGCGCTGCAAAACTCTTGGTGCCCCCTTGTTGATTGATATAGGCCACAGCTGTGGCATTGTCAGATTGGATCCTGACAGGACAATCCCGTAACCTGAAAGTCCAGGCCTTCAGAGCTAGACGCACTGCCCGAATCTCTAGGATGTTGATTGGCAAGGCTCTTTTGGTTCTTGACCACTGTCCCTGGACAGTTGTCTTTTCTAGTACTGCTCCCCAGCCTTAAAGGCTGGCATCTGTCCTTACCACTTTCCAGATAACTGGTCTGAAGGATCTTCCTTTCAGCAGATTCTGAGATAGTAACCACCAACTGAGGCTTTGGGGCACCCTTGGGGACAGCCGCATTGGCAAGTCTAAAGCTTGAATAGTTTTGTTCCAAGCAGAAAGGATACTGTTTTGAAACAGTCTTGAATGGAACTGGGCATAGGGAACCCCTTTGAATGAAGCCACCATCTTTCCTAACAACCTCATGCAAAGGTGAATGGAGGGATCTCCTTTTGACCTGACCGTCCGCACCAGCTCTCTTATGGAGTTGATCTTTGCCTTAGGCAAAAAACACCTTTTTCTGGGCTGTGTCTATGATCAGACCCAAGTAGTCCAGTCTTTTTAGCGGTTTTAAGGAAGACTTCTCTATGTTGAGAATCCCACCCAGACTTTCCAGGTAACTGGTTGTAATGCGCACGTTTGCTCCAAATGAGCCACGGACTGGTCTATTAATAATAGATTGTCTAGGTACGCCAAGACTGTTATTCCCTGGGCCCTTAACCTGGCTAGAGATGGGGCTAGGACTTTTGTAAACACCTGGGGTGCTGTAGCCAGCCCGAAGGGCAAGGCTACAAACTGGAAATGCTGCTGTTCTACCTCGAACCGCAGAAATCTTTGGTGTGCAGGAAATATAGGGACATGCAGATATGCAGACGCCAGAAGTTCACCACTGACCTGATCGACTCCATGTGAAAGGAGCGGATCTTCAGGAACTGATTTAGATTCTTTAGATCTAGAGTTGGTCTGACATCTCCATTCGGTTTTGGTACCGTAAAGAGGTTTGAATAAAACCCTAAACCTTGCTTTTCTATGGGGAATTTGTATGATCACCCCCTGAGCCAGTAATTGGTCTAGTGCCAGAAACAGAGATTTCCTTTTCCCTGGATCTTTGGGAATGTTTGTCCTCAGAAACGAGATAGTGGAAACTCCCGAAATTCTAGTTTGTACCCTACGGACACCATGGAGATGACCCATCTGACCTGAATTTCCTCTTGCCAGACTTTTCAGTATTGCAGAAGTCCCCCCCCCCACTCTGGTGAGGGGGCACCCCTTCATGATGAGCAAGGCCGCTGATAGAAATCATGGGGCCCCATACAGCCTACCTGACGGGGCCCCCTTCAGCTCCACCCCTGGCCCTGCCCCTGGTCCCTCCTTTAGCCCCACCCCTGGCCCCTCCATAATGCCATTGGCAGCATGGGTGGCACTGTCTGTAGCACATTATGGCATTGGCAGCATGGGTGGCACCGTCTGCAGCACATTACGGCATTGGCAGCATGGGTGGCACCGTCTGCAGCACATTATGGCATTGGCGGCATAGGTGGCACTGTCTGAAGCACATTACGAGATCGGCTTCATGGGTGGCACTGTCTCTGCAGGCAGCACATGCGTTATGGCCCATAAAACATGTGCTACCTGCAGACAATGCCACC
Organism: Lithobates pipiens; assembly: GCF_037356315.1. Classification (NCBI taxonomy): domain Eukaryota; kingdom Metazoa; phylum Chordata; class Amphibia; order Anura; family Ranidae; genus Lithobates; species Lithobates pipiens. The sequence continues at coordinate 327,178,937 of NW_027507748.1, forward strand.
CATGCTGCCAATGCCATACTGTGCTGCAGACAGTGCCACCCATAACGCCAATGCCATAAAGCATGTGCTACCTGCTGACAGTGCCACCCATGCTGCCAATGCCATATTGTGCTGCAGACAGTGCCACCCATGCAGCCAATGACATAATGCCATTGGCAGAATGGGTGGCACTGTCTCTGCAGGCAGCAAATGCGTGAACGTCATGGGTGGCACTGTCTGCAGCACATTACAGCATTGGTGGCACTGTCTCTGCAGGCAGCCCATAACGCATGTGCTACCTGCAGATAGTGCCACCCATGCCATTAATGCCATAATGTATAGATGCTTCTGCAGTAGTAGTAGTAGATCTTGAAGCCCCCCCCCAAGCAAGCACACACCTTTGTCATTGTTAGCTGGGCCCAAGGAGTCACTTCTTCCCTGATCCTGCTGCTGCCTGGACCGGAGTGTGCACAAACAATTACAGTTAGGTGGGATGCCGATGCCAGCTGCTTATTTTTTGTCCTCTGCTGCCGCTGCTCGTCTGAGTTCGCCGCCTCACCGCTACTTCTCTCACGCGGAAAGAGGAATAGCTCAGCAGCGTCAGAGGGGCGGCACTAGCCAGCTGAGCCAGCATGAGGAGATGAGGGGCGGGTGCGGTAGAGATTCTTCCACGCCAGAAATAGAAAAAATAGTCCCTCCCCTGCCACCACCTTTTCTCCACATAGCTATCAGTAAAGAAAAAAAAAATGTAAAAAGTAAACCGGGGGGGAGGGGGTTAGTTGTTTGTATTTAGGACTCTGATCGGTCATTGCTGGAGGATTTTTTTTTTAATGACTTATCTGTTCAGGTTGCCCAGGACCCCCTGCTGGCCGGGCCCGGTACAACGGGGCCAAGTGTACTGGCCTATCAGAGGCCCTGGTGATGAGGCTTTGGAACTCTACTTTGCAGGTTTCCATCCCTAGCACTTCCTTTGGGCCTGGCCCTGAGTCTTTCCTATAGAGTCTGATGGAGGCCGTCACCACTGTCTAAAGGCGGACACCCCTGGCACAGGAGAAAGAGTCCACTTAAATGAAGGGCGTTTTATACTTTCTTTTGACTGGCAAGAGTCCTTTTTCCACTAGAAATCATTTGGATGTATTTATCCGAATCATCCCCAAATAGCCGATCCCCATGAAAAGGAAAACCAGTCAGGAGCCTTTTGCATGGTGCTTCAGCCGACTATTTAACCACAGGATCGTACGCATGTGTACTAGCGCAAGGCGGGGCACCTGATGAGTAGAATTTTTCATGGCGTCTATGGCAAAACATAATGCCCTTGGTAGTTCGGCCAATTCCCAGGCTTGTTGTGCAGGAACCTTCTTAAGGGCCTGTCTAAACTGATCCTTTAGGGACTGACAGATGCCTATTGCAGCGACTGCAGGCTGAATAATGGCACCTGCCAAGGAAAAAGGATTTTAACAGGAATTCCAACTTTTTATCTGTTGGATCCTTAACCACTTAAGCCCCGGACCGTTTGACTGGCCAAAGACCAGAGCACTTTTTTGTGATTCGACACTTGTCGCTTTAACTGACAATTGCGCAGTGACGTGGCTCCCAAACAAGATTGACGTTTTTTACTTTTTGCTATAATAAATATCCCCAAAACATATATAATTTTTTCCCCCTCAGTTTAGGTTGATACGTATTGTACATATTTTTGGTAAAATAATAATTTTTTTAAAAATAAGCATTTATTGATTGGTTTGCGCAAAAGTTCTAGCGTCTATAAAATAGGAGATAGTTTTACTATTATTTTTTTTTTTACTAGTAATGGTGGCAATCAGTGATTTTTATCCAGACTGCAACATTATAGCGGACACATTGGACACTTTTGTCATGATTTTGGGACCATTCACTTTTTTACAGCGATCAGTGCGATTAAAAATGCGTTGATTACTGTGTAAATGTGACTGGCAGTGAAGGGGTTAACCACTAGGTGGCGCTGTAGTGGTTAAGTGTATCCTAGAGAGTGATTCTAACTGTGGGGGGGAGGGGCTGTGTGTGACACGACACTGATCACCGCTGCGTCAGGCTGAATGGGGAAATGCTTCCTCTCCGTGAGATGATCGCGGGTGTCCCCACGGACATAGGGACTGCGGGACCCGCGGTCACGCTCATGGAGCTCCCGCAGGCACACGTGCACCTGCAAGCCGCCTCTTAAAGGGCAAGGTACGTGATTCTGCCTGTATGTGCCCTTCTGCTGCAGTATATCTGCTTGAGGTGGTCGAGAAGCGGCTAAGATTATTACATTGTCTACTGGACAAATTAGACTTTTATTCACACTGAAAATCGCAGCGAAAATCGCAGCGTCAACTGCTGGTACATTCCATTTTTTGGTGAATTTCTCCTCCATGGGATAGAGTACTGTGAATCTCTTTGGAGGGAGAAAATGCTTATCTGGGTGATCCCATTCAGCATTAATAAGCTGTTCTACCCTGTTTCCCCAAAAATAAGACCTAGCGCGATTGTCGGTGATGGCTGCAATATAAGCCCTACCCCCAAATAAGCCCTAGTTAAAGTATGTCTTATTTTCAGGGTAGGGCTTATTTTCGGGGAAACAGTAGGGCTTATTTGGGGGGTAGGGCTTATATTGCAGCCATCACCGACAACCACGCTAGGTCTTATTTTCGGGAAAACAGGGTAGTAATGCGTGGACAGGAAACACATGAAAAGGCTGTGAACCTAAAGAAGAAATAGAACTTTCAGCTGACTCCATTGACTCCAGGGGTAGCTTGAAAATGGAACGAACCACTCCATAAGAGATTGTACCAGCAATTTCTTAGATTGTGAGGTTGGAAGTTCATCCAAAGTTGTCTCCTCTGAAGAGGAGACATCGGTTTTCCTTTCCTCCTGATCACCTGAGGGTAACACCTCATCCTGTACCCACTGATCCCTTGGTAAAGGGTCTAAGGTGGGGGATGGAGGATGCAATTAAAGCTGCTAATCTTCCTTCTAGGCCCTGCAGGGCAGAGGAAAATGGATCTTTAGTCATGTATACAGGGTTGGGATGTGAGAAGCACCAATTGGTTCCAATGACTCACCCTGGCTTGTCATATCTGGTATTTCATGAGATGACAGTGTGGATGCATGGCTGGAATTCCTAGCACTCGGGTGGGATTTTTGGTACCTTTGTGGTGTCTTTTTTGGAAGCCATAGTGCTGAGCACAAAAAGCAGAGGCACCAAGTAAATGCACAACTCGCTGAGCCATAGTCTAGCAGAAAACAATGCTGCTAATAAAGTTCAGCATTGGTGCCGAGTATAAATGTTATTTCTGTACTGTAAATGCCTGTATACATCCTTACGTGCCCCCAGCACTCCTTGTGTCCTGTGTGCCAGACTACAGCTTTTAGCATCTGCTCTGTCTCTACTTCTGTTTGTCCCCAGCGCCAGCGCTGTGGACTTATGTCATGCACACGGTGCCGCTCTCCATCATTAAACACGTCCTCCCCTGTTAAAACTAGCCGTAGTTTGCACACGAACGACATCACACTGCTTTTCAGTGGAGATCCAGTGAGAAGGGAGGGAAAGCAGGGGAGGCGGGCTTTTTTAAAAAGTAATGAGCTTTTCTGGAGATGCGAACATAGAAAAGCTGCCGCTGCACCCCCCGCCTGGCTTGCTGAGATTACACACACACACACACACACACACACACACACACACACACACACACACACACACACACACACACACACACACACACACACACACACACACACACACACACACACGCGCGCTGTTAGCTGAGACACTGAGCAGTGACCTACTGAAATATGTGCATTTACTCCCTCTAGTGGAGAATTTAAGGCATGGCAACATTTTACTAATGGAAGAAAACGCATGGACTTTTTACAGTTCCTAGGCTTCTTCCCTTACATTGTCCTCACCACAGGATACTGCTGAAGTCAGACAGATCCAGATTTCACACACCACGGAGGGCTGCGTTTAGCACACCTTCAAGGACCGGGTCCCCTTTTATCAGGGGTTCCATGCCCTTGGACCTGCTACATATGTAAATTTCAATTAGAAAGTAATGCTTAGTACACACTTTCTCTCACACCCCCCCGCCCCATTCAATGCAGCAGGCTGAATGAAAGATAAACCCCACAGAACAAAAGGAGCTCACTGTACTAACTTTACAACATTAGCACAGCGATCTCCCCACTGAGCTACTGTGTTCCCAGATAGGGTCTGCTGTGTGGTGTGAACAGGGCACATAGAGTACAATTGTTTTTTGTGCCCATGTAGAGAATTTATGTTCCAAATTTCTGCACAGAATGAGACAGCAGTGTTATGTGAACAGGGCACATAGAAAACAATGTTTCTCTTATATTCACCGACCGACACAGCTCCTCTCTGTAACTAAATGGGTTTGTTAGCCTGCCATTAGGAGAACTAAGCAAAAATTGTAATACAATACACAGAACTTTAGTCCCGCCCCAGGGGGCGGACCCTGTGCTAACAACCCTCCCTGCGCCCAGGCAGAACTCGGAGCTTCAATGCTCCGGGGTATACATATGACCGGGCTACTGATGTCTGAATGACAGTATACCGGGCCAGCAGCTACCCTGTAACTGCGCAGGAGTAGGTCTGTGATGGAATGTCTCCCAGCTCTTCAGGACTGGTAAGTACGGCTCTCCCTGCTTCGGTGGGGTGAGCAGCTGGGCATTCCCTGGGAGGTCGATTCGGGGGCCACCTCACCTCCTTCGCTTCCACATCCCTATCTCCCCTCCTTCCCCCCTCCGGGGGGGGTGGCTGCATGTGCTGCGGGTGGTGTGTGTGGTGGGGTTCGCTTGGTTTCTCACCTGTAGGGGGCTCTGTGTGGCTAGCGTTGGTCCTGGTCCTGGTCTGGGGGGTCCCAAAAGGTGTCTGTGGAGGTGTTCTTGCTGAATGCAGGCAGCACTGTTCTGTGATTTTTCCTGTAACCTTAATGGCGCTGTCCAGCAGCCATTTTGACTGTGGGCAAAGCAGGTTCCCCTTGTGAGCCTCAGCAGCCATTTTCTATAGGTTTTTCCTATTAGTTGCATTGGCGACCATTTTTTTGAAGCCCAATCGCTCTTTTCACGCAGTTCTCTTGTGACAGCTTTACATGTGCTCTCGCATGCCTTTTCCTGTGTCCACTGTGTATACAGGATGCTGGATGGCTCTTCCCTGAATGCTGGTGCAAGCTCTGCAGATTGTTTCACCGCTATTCTATACAGCTGTTGCCGACACAGTTTCTTCACTCTGCAGCTGGGTAACCTCCTAGGGGCTACAGGCATGGCTAGTAACAGTCAAAGGGTGGTGAATCTGGCACTAGGTACCCCCCCCCCCATGCAGCGGCAGCAGGAGGGTGGGACCTTCACTGTCCTAAGTCCCCTTGCAGGTGGCAGACAGGGTAGGGTCAGCATGGCTTCAGAAACTGATGTTTCTTCCCCCGAAATTCAGGCTATCGCAACCGGGTTGCCTGCGGATAGCGCTGTGCCCATGGACACCCTGACGGTGGTCCTTAACTCTTTTGTTGCTAAAATAGAGGCGGTGTGTGGAAGGAAAGGTGTGCGTAAAAGGCCCCTATCCCCCCGTCCTCTGGGGAGAGCTCTGTTGCAGACTCGGGCCCTGCGGTGGCTGGTAACCCCTGCTCTGACCGATCAGACGAGGCTGACCAGGACCATTCGGACAGTGAGGATGATTCCCCGTCTGGGTCCGGGCATGACAAAGCGCTTGTTGGAGCACTTATCACAGCTGTGCGTGATACCTTGAAGATACGGGAGCTACTGGATCCCTCTGCTGATGTATCGGTCCCTTTTGGATCCCGCAAGCCAGCACGTTCACCTAAGGTGTTCCCGTATTTGGCTTATTTTGACAAGTTCATTTACAGGGAATGGGGTCGGCCGCAAAGGACCTTTTTCGGTCCCCAAAAACATGGCGGTGCGTTACCCCTTTGATGAAAGCCTTCTCAAGAAATGGTCAGCTCCTCCGGTCGTGGACCCCCCAGTATCCAGGTTAAATAAAGTAACCCGGTAGAGGGGACTCCTGCATTCAAGGATCCCATGGACAGGAAGGCCGAGGCAGTGGCTCGCTCCTTGTTTATGGTTGTGGGGTCAGCCGTGCGACCAGTACTGGCATCCGCACTGGTATCACAGACACTGACTGAGTGGGCAAAACTTTTGCACCGCGAATTGGGAGAGCAAACGCCTCCCCTGTCTGCGTGGAACTAGCAGACCAACTAGTGCAAGGCCTTAAGTACATTTCTGGTTACTCTCCCTCTGTTATCTAGGGCTTCAGTGTCAGCTGTGGTGCTGAGGCGCCTGATTTGGCTTAAATGCTGGTCTGCTAACCAGGCAGCCAAAAAAGCCCTGACGGATCTTCCCTTCCTTGGCAACCGGCTCTTTGGAGCTTCGTTGAATGACATTATTAAAAATGCCACGGGTGGTAAGAGTACACTACTCCCACAGGCCAGGAAGGCTAAGGAGCCACGCCGCAGGCAAGAGCCCTCTTTTTCCGTTCACAATCGGCTTTTTCATCCGCCCAATGCTTTGACAAAACGCTCCCAGCCCGACAGGACGTCCACGGATGGTCAAAAGTGTCCCTACCCTAGAACCGCAAGCCTGCAAACAAAAGTGCTACTGCATGAAGGTTTGCCCCCCACCCGCATATCGGGTGGGGGGGGGGTCGCCTTCAGGAGTTTGCAGCCCGGTGGACCTCCCGGTTATCCGACCAATGGGTCTGCAACCTGATTTCCACAGGCTACAAGATAAAGTTGCTCTCTTGGCCACCAAACAGATTCTTCCCCCTCCAGCATACCCGCATTCCCGGTTCGACGGGAGGCCCTGCTAGGGGCAGTAAGGGACTTGCTGAATCAGAGGGTGATTGTACCAGTTCCAGAATCAGGATGCTTCCAGGGGTTCAACTCAAATCTGTTTGTGGTTCCCAAGAAGGAAGGGGTACGTCCAATCTTGGACTTAAAAGCCCTCAATCACTTTGTAAAAGTGCAGAGGTTCAGAATGGAATCAGTTTGCTCAGTAGTCGCTGCACTTTATCAAGGGGACTCCCTGGCATCTTGGACATCCAGGATGCGTACCTGCACGTACCCATATGCCTTTGGCATCAGAAATTTCTGCATTTGGCAGTCGGGGAAGCCCATTACCAGTTTGTGGCTCTTCCCTTTGGCCTGGCATCAGCCCCTGAGTGTTTACCAAAGTACTGGCTCCAGTATTGGCGTTACTGCAACAACGCGGGATCGCGATCGTGGGTTACCTAGACTATCTCCTCCTGAGAGCATCTTCCGCCTCAGAGTTAGAGGAGGATGTGGCGATCACCATGCACACTCTGTGAGAATTTGGGTGGCTGTGGAGCCTAAAGAAGTCGGTGGTTGTGCTGACCCAGCGTATGGAGTACCTGGGATTACTATTGGACTCCAGGGAAGCGAGGGTCTTTCTCCCCTCAGACAAATTGCAGACTCAGATCTGCAGTCAAACTACTGATGAACTGCAAGTGGTCGTTGCTCCGCTTTTGCATGCGAGTACTGGGACTCATGGTAGCCTCCTTCGAGGCAGTACCTTATGCCCAGTTCCACACCAGAGTCCTGCAGGAGATTTTGACAAAATGGGACAAATCTCCATTGTCCCTGGATCGACAGGTCCAGGTGAGCCAGCCAGTCAGGGACTCTCTGATCTGGTGGTTGAGGTCCCTGGTGATCCAGTCCGGAAAATCGTTCCTTCCTCTGAAATGGACGGTGATCACTACGGACACCAGTCTCTCAGGCTGGGGATTCAGTCGACTCAGGGCCTCTGATCGACAGATGCATCCAGGTTGCCGATCAATCTGCTTGAATTGAGAGCGATCAGGCTGTGCCTCCACATGTGGTCGACGTGTCTTCAAGGACATCCGACCAGGATACAGTCTGACAACGCTACGGCTGTGGTGTACATAAATCACCAAGGGGGAACAAGAAGCTCAGCCGCTGCTCGGGAGTTAGCTCACATACTTCGGTGGGCAGAGCGACACGTTCCGGCCCTGTCAGCCATTTACATCCCGGGGGTGGAAAATTGGAAGGCGGACTATCTGAGAATATCAGGGAGATTCCCCTGTTGACCCTTTCACAGAAGGTGGTCTTTCTAGTGGCCATCACATTGGCCAGAAGGGTTTCAGAATTGGCGGCCTTGTCATGCAAGTCACCTTATCTGATCCTCCACAGGGATAAGGTGGTGTTGCGTTAGCAACCGTCTTTTCTACTGAAGGTGGTTTCGGCTTTTCATATCAATGAGGACATTGATTTGCCATTGTTGTGTCCTAAGCACCCCAAAGAGGTGGCCCTTCACGCTCTTGATGTGGTTAGGGCTCTGAAGGTGTACTTGTCTGCCACGGCTCCCTTTCCGAAGTCAGACTCACTGTTTGTTTCAGTGGCTGGTCCAAAGAAGGGTATGGCGGTCTCGGCCACCATTTCCAGGTGGATCAGACAGATTGTAATCCAAGCCTATGCCTTGAAGGAGCAGGTTCCCCCCTTTCCGGTCACGGCCCACTCCACAAGGGCAAGCGGAACGTCTTGGGCCTTCAGACACCAAGCATCTGTTGCTCAGGTGTGTAAAGCGGCGACCTGGTCATCTGGCCACACGTTTACCAAGTTCTACAAGGTAGACATCAGTGCATCGGCTGATGTCTGTTTTGGCCTCAAAGTTTTGCAGGCGACCGTATAGTTGCAATTGAATATGCAATAAATTATATATATATATCTTTTCCTGTTTTTTTTGACAAAAACACAGTACCATTAAGTTAATGCGCTGTTGCATTACATTCCACAGTTTTTGGTGCGGCTATAGTCACTCCTGTTGAGGGTACCCTGGTTTTTGTGGTGGTTTTTCCACGCACTGTTTTTTGTGGGTAAAGTTTCACTATTTCCCACTTGCCATGGTGGATGAAGTTACTATGCCGTTTTTCCCACCCCTCGTTTGGCACGTCCCAATGGCCAAGAGGAGCTGTGTCGGTCAGAGAATGAGAATATAGGATTTTTTGTACTCACTGTAATTCACCGTTTATACTGCTTGTAGGAGTACTGAGGTCTGTTGCCCAAGGTACCGTCCCCTTGGGCGCAACTAAGAGTTCTGAGCATTGTTATAACTAATGCCTAGAATCGCCTAGCGATAGGGCAAACAACTCAATGGCTAAGAGAGGTGCTGTCGGTCGGTGAATTACAGAGAAAAAGATTTTACGGCGAGTACAAAAAAAATCCTATTTTTTCTTCATGAATTTTGGCCACAATCTATACTGCTACATATCTTTGGTACAAACCCAAATTAGCGGATATCATTTGGTCTTTGTGAAAGTTAAGGAGTCTACAAGCTGTGGTGCAAATAAAAAAAAAAGTTATATAATATAGATCACACCTGATGTACTGGTGGCCCATCTCTTTTTTTGTGACCCAAACAAGCCAGAAAAGTTCAAATACCCCCCAGATTACCCCTTTTTGGAAAGTAGACATTCCAAGGTATTTAGCAAGAGGCTAAGGTGAGGTTTTTGGCGTTTCATTTTTTCCCACAATTCTTTGCAAAAAGGAAGATTCCCCCCCCACAAAATCATTGTAATAGGTCATTTCTCACATGAAATGTGTATACCACAAATAATGTCCCAAAAATCCATTCTGCTACTCCTCTTGAGTATTATGATACCACATGTGTGGGACTTTCACAGCCACTTAGAGAGGCCCAACATGCAGGGAGCACCATCACGTGTTCTAGGTGCATAAATTACACATCTAACTTGTTAACTACCCATTACACTTTTGAAGGCCCTGGAGCACCATAAAAATGACACGCGACACCGATAGATGGCATGTGACAATGATAGGTAGCACTGGGAACAGATGGCACTGACAGGTGGACATGTGTGTTTGTTAACTTACTTTTCACTGACGCTGCTTGGAAGGTCTCCCTCCTCACACGCAGTCTGTGTGAGGAGGGAGAGCCGGCGATGAGAGATGATCTCATGTTTACATATGAGATAACCTCTCATTGGACACGCTAATCGAGTGCCAAATGGCTGCTGTGATTGGCCATTGAGCACGATCTGTGATTGGCTGTGTCCAAGGGACACGGCCAACACAGAACTTCCTTGATGCGCGCAGAGGGGGAGTAAACAGGACATCCACTCGGCTGTTAGCGTCCGCGCTGTAGCTATCTTTTGGCTATAGCGTGGGTGTGAAGTGGTTAATATCTGCAAAAATTCTGTGTTTTCTTGTCAATATGGGGTGCAGTGTGTGTATATTAATGGGGGGACGGGGGGACGGGGGAACTTAAAATGATTTTAGCAAATGGCTGCAATATGACAAAGTGAAAAATGTAAGAGGGCACAGACATCTCTCAACTATATAACATGTCTTCGGTTACATCCTGGTTTCTTGCTTGGGCAAAAAGGGTCATACATCCCAGGAGTCTAGGTGGTTTTCTTAAAATGTATTCTGTCTAGAATTCCTACCATTCAATACTCCAAATGAAAGACAGTACAGTATTAGTACTTAACTGGCTGTTATTTTATTGATATATTTAAGGATAGCACAACTCCATGTCACAGAAGAAAATTTGTTTAATGGTATGTTCTCCCAAAAGACAGTAAGCAATATCTAAGCAGATCAGTGAAACTAATCATCATCTTTCAGTTTCCTAATTTTGCCCTTATGCCGTTCAATTTCCTTTTGCAGCCGTTCAATTTCCTCCTTATGATGATGGATTTCCTCTTCATGGTGTTTCTTTAGAGAAGCTAGCTGCTCCTTCTCCTTTTGCCTGCAGGATATAGAAGAGGAGATCATAGAATAAGTTACATAGTCTCTGCAGACATGATAAAAATGAATCGATACACAAGCGCGATATGAAATGCTGCATCAACTAGAGTTTACCATTGCTAAAGGCCCTTTCACGCTGAACACAGTTGGATGCATTTTGAACTGCACTCCAAGAGCATGCTGCATTTTTCTGTACATGCAGGGAATGTGCTTCAAATGCACCACCCTTTAAGCCAAGCCCAAAAAAAAAAAAAAAAAAAAACTTAGAGAAAACCGCCACAAATGCAGTGCTAAGCGAAGTGCAAAATGCATTCAAACATGCAGTCAAAAAATGTGCAGTTTCTGGTGTAAATGGGCCCTTAATCTCTCAGCAATATGATCTCTAGGCCTTTCCAAACAAATTAGAAAAAAATAAAATTCAATTATGGGCACAGCTGTAGGACATCTGGCACGTCGTCTGTCTGTACCAAGTAGCGATCATTTATCACTGCTTAATAAACAGACACCGAGTGTTTCAGTGAATTTCTGGTACTGTAATCTCGTAAAGTCTCACGAGATTCCAGTATCAGGGACCATTCTCCATAGATCGCTTCTTTTTGGAGGAGTGAAGCGATCTACAAACACTTCGAACAGTGAACTGGCAACCAGAGGAGAACGATCTCCTCTGAGAATGCAGCAGTGACTTTTTTTACTGCTTCATAAAATGGACACCCCAATGTGAGAAAAGCACAACAGTCTTCAATCCAAAAAGGTACATGATAAAACATACATACTTGAAATATCTCTCCTCCTCAGCAGCCTGGCGTTTGCCAAAAGCTCCTCCGGCATCTCTAATAGATCCTCCGCTTCCACCGCCTTTACCAGCACCTTTTCCCAATTCTCCCAACTGTCAAGGAAAAAAATAAAAATAAAAAATGTAAAGTACTGCATACACATCTCAGAACCTACATTTCTATCATGAGTCCTGAACTTAAGCCCTGGTTCACATTGCTGCCGATTTGACATGTCAAATCACACCAAAGGCACTGTCCTAAATCAGTGCAGCGTCGCACCGTTTCTGTACGACTTTTTGGGATGTCGGGGGGCGATTTCTATTGACATCTGTGCAGAAACCTGCAGGTGACTGAAGTCGCAGCCAAAATCAGGACTGACATGTGGCAGTGAAATTGTGCGAGTTCAACTGAACTGTGTAGTCACTGTGCCGAAGGTTCACTCGAGCAATGAACGTTGCTTTGGTTGCTGCCAAGGCCCTTGCTGGCTTTCAGCCCTGGTTCACATTGCAGCGATTTGTCATGTCAAATAGGTGGCTATTGCCAGCAATGGCACCGTCCAAATCAGTGCGATGCTGACTGACACCGCATAGATTCCCAAAAGTAGTTTCTGTATTACTTTTGGCGACTTTAGGGTGCAATTTCAATAGACATCTGTGCAGAAACCAGTCAGGACTGACATGCGGAAATGAAATTGTGCGAGTTCTGCTGAACTCGCACAATTTAATTTCCGCTGTTAGTATGAACCTAGGCAAAAAAGGCACTCCCTGATGTATACATACCCATGTGGTGAAGAAGACCCCCAGCCAATTAACATTTATTGTTTTCATATCAACAGGCACTTATTCATTCTGCAACACTTAGATTTCCCCCCAAAATAGTACCTGGCTTTCCAATGACTAATACGCGTGCACTATTCAGGTCTATTTTTAGCATGAAAGCTGAAGATCAATCACAGATTTTCATACTGTACAGAGTTCCATTTCTATATAGCAGTGCACTTTGAATAAAAGGTTAGCCTGCTTTGAATGCTTTAAATCCCTCACTCTGCAGCCCCCAGAAAATGCATAGGACAGTCTGAACTGATCAAGCTCGGAGGTGGCAACACCTGACAAACACGGCATGCAGTTTCCTTTTTACTGCAGCTAGAGGTCAGTGTCCAGGTGAGCAGTAAAACTACAGCTTAACCACCTGTGGCTTTACTGCTCCCTGGCCACTCAAATGAAAAAGGGGGGGTGTAATTAAGATTTAAAACGTTGCTTTCTTATGGGTCACCATACACATCACAATCTGACTATACAATCCAAATCAGTTTTAGATTACCATGCAATACGAGTACCCACCTTCTCTAACCAATAGGTTTCCAATCAGGCAGGTCATTTCACTATATCGTTTTTGTTCGATCTAAAGATAACCATACAATTTATCTGTACAAGCTCTGTATACTTTGAGCTAACAAAGTATATAATGAAAGACATGGCCCTAGACCGTTTGAATCTTGCCCGGTTCAGCAGGAACCATGTATGGACAGGCAAATTGTACCAAGTCGATCGATCTACATGATTACAACCAGCCTGATGGATTTTACATGCCATTTAGGGATGCACCGAATGGGTTTTTTGGTGCCGAAAACAGATACCGAAAATGAAAAATACACTAGGCCGAAAACCGAAACAGCACCGATACCGAAAATGACTTTTAAAAAAAATATTTTTATACAGGAGGAGGTCAGAGACTGGCGACATAAAAGAGATAAGTGCAGCCAGTGCTCCCCCCCCCCCCCCAGGTGATGCAGCCAGCTATGCCCCTGTGCAGCGAAGAGAGCCGTCTGGTTGAATAGAGCGCCGGTAACATCACAGCTTTAATTTCAATAGCTGTGTGTTCCCCGTCGCGCGCCGTCACACACAGCCCCTCCCCCTTGTCCAGGCACTTTGATAGACAGATCACCCGTACAATCTGGACAGGTGATCTGTCTATCAAAGTTCCCCAGACAAGGGGGGAGGGGCTGTGTGTGACAGCACGCGATGGGGAACACACAGCTATTGAAATTAAAGCTGTGATGTTCCCGGCGCTCTATTCAACCAGACGGTGGCGGCTCTCCTGCGCTATACCCTCCCCATCATGGGCGGCACCAGGGGTGGGGCGGAGGCGGAGTTCCACCCCCAGGCCCCACCCCATTTTCGGCTCAATTATCAGCCGTTATTTCCTTTCGGCGAATTGCCGAAAAGGCCATTTTCGGCCGATATGTTTTGGCGGCCGAAATTTCGGTGCATCCCTAGCCATTATCTCTAGCAGCTGCTATAGCAACTAACAATCACTGGTTTCCCCCGCCCCCGGTCAGAAGGATTCCTGTCAGCATCGATGGGGGAAATAAAGCAAATTTCTTTCCTGCAACCAAATTCACTCTGTGTACGGGATGCTTAACAGCCTGTAGTTTGACTGATTGGATAGTATAGCAAGACTCCTTTCACATTGGGGTGGTGCGCTTGCAGGACTTCCTGAAAAGTCCTGCAAGTAGCATCTTTTGGAGCGCTGTATTTAGCGCTCCCAAAACACTCTGCCCATTGGAATGAATGGGCAGCGCTTCCAAATTGCCTGAAAAGCACCGCAACACAGGGGTTTTTAAACTCTTTGGGGTTAAAAAGCGCCCTGCTAGCAGCCAAAAAGTACCGTTAAAGTGAGCAGCAATTTAGCGCCAATGCGGCTGCGGCCCCAGTGTAAAAAGTAGATTCTCACACTACATAGTTTTGGTCAATATAATTGAGATTGCAATCTGCATAAGCAATCCCTATACAATGTGTATGGTGATCCTAAAAGAAAACTACAATCTGATTGTGTATTGCAGGGGTTGTCAACCTTCTTTATATGGATGACCTCAAGTGCGGCCCCTCCAACATCACCAAAGGGCCACATATAAAATTCAGTGGACCTGAGGGCCCATTCACACCACTTGTGGAACACAAGTTTTCATGTGCTGCTCCAATGGGAACTCACTGCTCTCCAGACACATGCGGGTTCCATTAATTGCTAGTCCATGTTTAGATGCGTGGGGGGGGCAGTAAATGCACGGTTGAGCCGAAACCCCCCCCGGCTTAACCACTTAGATGTGTTTACAAGTTAAAAACTTTTTTTTGCTAGAAAATTACTTAGAATCCCCAAACATATATATTTTTTTCTAACAGCCTAGAGCAGTGATGGCGAACCTTGGCACCCCAGATGTTTTGGAACTACATTACCCATGATGCTCAACTACACTGCTGAGTGCATGAGCATCATGGGAAATGTAGTTCCAAAACATCTGGGGTGCCAAGGTTCGTCATCACTGCCCTAGAGAATAAAATGGCAGTCGTTGCAATACTTTGTCACACTGTATTTGCACAGCAGTCTTAAAAACACTTTTTTCCCCAAAAAAGCACTTTTTTTAATTCAAAAATAAGTCAATAAAGTCATCACAATTTTTTTTACATTTTGAAAGATAATGTTACGCCGAGTAAATAGATACCAAACATGTCACACTTTAAAATTGTGCCCGCTTGTGGAATGGTGACAAACTTTTACCCTTAAAAATCTCCATAGGCCATTTAAAAAAAAAAAATTCTACAGGTTGCATGTTTTTGAGTTACAGTGCTAGAATTATTGTTCTCCCCTCTACCAATCGCAGCGAAACCTCACGTGTGGTTTGAACACCTTTTCCATATGCTGGCGCTACTCACTTATGTGTTTGATTTTTCACACGAGCTCGGCGTGACGGGGCACGCTTAATTTTTTTTTTCATCATTTATTTTAACATGTATGTACACACACACACACACACACACACACACACACACACACCTGACTTTAAAGTTGTTGTAAACCCTTACAAATCACTTTGACCTACAGGTAAGCCTAGATTACGGCTTACCTGTAGGTCCAAGCAATATCTCCTAAACCTATATGGTTTAGGAGATATTTGCCTGAAAACGGGCACCACTGTCTGCGGCGCACTGAGCGCGGCATTCTCAGCGACGGAGCTGCCGTGTGTGTCGGCTCCCGTGCGCATGCGCGGGAGTGACGTCATCGCGGCTTCGCCGAATGACAGTGGCGGAGCTGCGAGACCCCACCAACAAGATGGATGCGGCGGACTACAGGGGACAGCGGCGACTTCGCTGGCTCCTGTGTCAGGTAAGTGACACATAATGGACTACTATACGATGCATAGTAGTCCATTATGCTTTACCTTTGCAGGGAATGAAAGAGGAAGTAAACTCATCAGGGTTTACTTCCTCTTTAAGGCCTCATGCACACTGGACGTTATGAAAACGCCAGTAGCTTTGCAACCTTTTTTTAGATCAAAAACATGTTTGAGCGTTTTTGTATGAGGAGTTGTAGATATAGTAATTTTTTTTTTTTGCAGGGTTCCCCAAGACAAAAAAAAAAAAAAAAAAAAAAAAGGGGACACAAACAACTAAACACACCCTTCTTATTTCAATGGTTATTCAGTGTTGAAAAGATTGAGAAATACATTGAAGGCTACTTTCACACTGGGGCGTTGCAGGCGCTGGCGGTAAATTTTAGTGGCCAAAAAAGGGTTAAAACCGCCCGCAAAGCATAGGTGGGTTTGCAGCGGTGCCCCATTGTTTTCTATGGGAATGGGCGCTTTAGGAGCGGTAAATACACCGCTCCAAAGATGTAGCTTGCAGGACTTTGACCGCCCTGCAAGTGCACCGTCCGTGCACTTTGAGTGCACGGACGCCACGCCACCCCCCCCCCCCCCCCATCAGGATGCTGGGCGCATGGAGTCCTATGGTGGGGGGGGGTAGTACTTTTTGAAACACCTGATTAGAGCCAGAGGCTCTAACAGGCTTCAGAACATGATGGGCTCAGGGCACAGAGAGTGCACCCGGATTCCACCCAATTGTGTGACGACAGCAAATTAAAGCGGTTCTTCACCGTAAAGGGGAAGTTCCGCTAATCTGATCCCTCCCCCCCTCCAGTGCCACAATCGGCACCTTTCAGGGGGAGGGGGGTGGAGTTACCTGGATAATCCAGGTATCTGCACCCACTTCCGGGCAGACTGCCGCAGACCCCCCACCCTGTTCTGGGAAACACACAGTTCCCAGGACACAGCGGGGGATCTGAAGAGACACGCAGCACAACGCACGCATGCGCAGTATGGAACCGGGCAGTGAAGCAGACATGCTTCACTTCCCGATTCCCTGACAGAGGATGCCGCCGACATCGCTGGACCCTGGGACAGGCAAGTGTGATTTTATTTAAAAAAAGTCAGCAGCTGCTGGCTTTTAATATAAATTATTTTTTTTTTTGGGTGCAGAACCACTTTAATTTGCACTATTGACACACTAACCTCCCTCCCAATCAGGAGGCAGGGCATCAGACCAGTTTCCTGATTGGCCAAAGCACCAGGCTACCCTATTGGATGCTTGTCGCCTAAGAGCAGAGGAGGAGACACACTGGAGTGGAGGTCACCGCCACTCTGGTGCATTGGACAGGAGCTGCTGCCAAAGCAGTATAGGAGAGGGGGGGGCGCCAGGGGTCAGTGGGCACACGTGACAGGCAGGTTTCAGTTTGTCTTTTTTTCCCCCAAAAAAATTTGGGAGCACCAGCCACCACTGGTACCAAGTGGTTTGGTTGTGGAGGGATTTTAAAAGTTGCACCTCCTGTACAATTTTGCACACTCCTATGCATTTGGAAGCCCACTGAAATGAATAGGTTATCAAAAAGAGCTGCAAACGCCTGCATTATGGTGTGACCTGGTCCTAAACATGGCAGATCAGGAGGTAGTCTGATGCAAAAAAAAAAAAAAAAAAAAAAGACACAAGTCCATTTTATATAAAGCCATCGCAGGTCCACCAGACACAAACTGAACATGTATGGAGGTGTCCCGTACAGATCCCATTGTGTTCAGGGATCCCTAAAAGGGAGACAGAGCGCTCCCTAGGATTTACACTTTTATGGGAAGTGTTCCTTATTCACTAACAAGCCCAAATCATTAAAGGCATTCATCCACAGCATGGTAAAACGACTATCATGGCCGAGGAGTGAAAGCAAAGAGAAAGACTTGTATACAGTCCTAGAAAAGCGTACACTGACCCGCCTTACCTCTCCCCAATCTGATCCCCGGCCTATACCCTTAGTCATAGCCCCCCCCACCTCTTCCAATCACCTGATCAGAAGAGCGCCTCATCTGCACGAAAAGAACATTACGGAGACTAGCACGAAGCAACTGCACCTGGCCGGCCATCTTCCCCCAACGAACCTGACCTTGTCCGCTGTGCACAACTTTCCGGGAGGCGTCACCCACGTTAGGCGGCACTTCCTGTTATAGCCCGGGGCGCAGGCGCAGTGCGGGAAGAGTGCCAAGCCTCGTTTTGCTGCGCCAGGAAAGGGGCGGGTTCTCCACGGAGAAGGGACGTGATTGTGGCGATCTGTTTTCAATCTGTTGCGTCTCTTGACAGGGTCACTACATTGTTTAAAAAAAATAAAGGTCAAATAATGACATGGTGGTGTATGTTATATTTTATTGGAGGGTGCAAGTGTTGCTCACACTTGTAATGACAAACGTTCATAAATCTGTTCTTTTTAGTTATCATTTTTTAACTACAAGCTATATTAAACCAAAAATTTGGAGGTCCCTGATTTAGTACAATGTCCCTCTTTCCTCCTCATTTGTCCCTCATTTTGGTCAGATCTATATAATTGTATATAAAACACACTTATTATCTTTCAAAAAGTGTTTTACAGTTGTAAACATTTTGTCCAAGTTCTAAATTGCTGCATTTGTAAATGTCTTAGGCCGATATAAAGGAATAGTAGTAAAAAAAAACCCTTGTGGGTTTAAAGCGGAGGGGCCACACTAAAAAAAAAAAAAAAATGCATTAATATTCTTTAAAAAAATTAAAAAAAAGTTTTCTTTTTTTAACTTACCAGAAGCCCCTGTTGCTAGGCAGTCTTCCTAATCTGCCTCTTCGGCGTTTCCTCCTCTTCGGTGAGCAGCCCCATTGCCTTCTGGGACATGTGTGTGCCCCAGAAAACAACAGGGCCATTCACAAAGTACTGTGCGACTCATGCATGTGCAGTAGGAAACGGGCAGTGAAGCCGCAAGGCTCCACTGCCTGTTTCCATTCATTAAGAGGGAGGTGCCGGCAGCCGATCTGATGGCCGACATCACAGGCTCGCTGGACAGGTAAGTGTCCTTATTAAAAGTCAGCAGCTACAGTGTTTGTAGCTGCTGACTTTTACAATTTTTTTTTTCAGCTGGCCCACCACTTTAACTAATCATTTTTTTTATTATGTAATTTTCCTTTAAGGGAGCGTGGCAGGGGGTGTGTCCTATACCTACCTACATTTGCTAATAGGTGTCCCTCGTTCCCATCTCAAACAGTTGGGAGGTATGAAAATGTATTATATTGCAGTTTACCAATCTTTAGGCGTGGCTGCATTTGTTTTCTTTTTAGCCTTTCCCCTTCTGTTTTCACCTGATCTGGCCAGTAACACACCTCCTGTATTAGTGAGACAACTCTGGAGGAACGAACACAGGAGGCACGGCAGACAACAGCATTGTCAGTCTGGGGGAAGGGGAGTGTTAAAGCATTTGTTACCACAACATTTCATATTCATGATATGTGCCTGCTGTACCATGTACTTGTATGAAAACGTATCCTATTCTCTTTGTATTGCTTCCTTTATGTGAAATCCCTGG
The DNA here is from genome assembly GCF_037356315.1 of Lithobates pipiens. Taxonomy (NCBI): domain Eukaryota; kingdom Metazoa; phylum Chordata; class Amphibia; order Anura; family Ranidae; genus Lithobates; species Lithobates pipiens. The sequence continues at coordinate 327,198,178 of NW_027507748.1, forward strand.
TGTTCCTGCTAGTCCCCTTGCTTGACTGTTAAAAACTGACCTCACTAAGCAGGAAAGCATATTGTGGTGGGTTCCCTAGCTATGCTGGGAACTCTGTGTGCTCTCCTCCAATGATCAGACTTGTCCTGACACACCCCCACCACACAGCCATTCACTAGGAAGCTCAGTGTGCTGCTGCATCTCCTTCCCCAGCTATTATGCAGCTAAGAACAGAGGGAATGTGATCACTTATAAAAAAGGGAAACAAAGGTATTTATAATGATTTTTTTTTATATCTATAAACAGATGTTTTACCTTTCATTTCTATTTAACACCGAATGGTTTGTTTTACAAGGTGATTATTTACAATCACCTTAAATGTATTAGCAGATTTAGAACCACTAACAAACTGAAGCTAAACTCCATCTCACACTTTATAATCAGTTGCAGCAAACATTTTTTCCCTGTTCCTATATAACATGAATAAACAAAAGCTGATCATTTTTATTCACCCCTGCCAGTGTTTTGCCTCATGCCTGTAAACTAAGACATCCTGCTAGAGTTTGTGCTGTGAAAAACAACAGACTTGCTGGCTGGATCACCAGATGAAAATAAAAGAAAGCCTTAAAAAGAAAACTAATACAGCCATTACATCTAGGAATTGGTTTGCTCTTGGGTTTAATGCTGCTTGGGGGGGGAGGAATTTACTCTACACATTAGTTAAATGGTTTGTATCCCGCAACCTACTGGTGTATGCTTCTGTTATAAATCGTCCCCTCTGTGTCTTCAAATTGGCACTAGATGCTGTCTTCCCGCTCTGTAAGGGCTGATTGAGACAAGCGATTAGTCTCATCCTACGTGCAGAGACGCTGGCAGATGCGGGCGCATTCAGAGCTGCGTGTGAGTAGTCTATAGAAATGGATGCACATGCAGCACCGACACAATCATAGGTCAAAATATGCAAGCAGGAGCAGATGCATAGATCTGAGTGCACAGTCATTCAAGATTTGACATGTGAGTGTGTTCGTGCAGCCGCTGTGTCTGCATCCACTTCTATGGATTACTCGCACATGTAGCAACCTTTTAGGATAGAGCGGGCTACTAGGTAAATGTAGCTTAGCTCCTCTGCAATCAGTGGAGCAGGGGTTGATTGCTTAGGGCTGCTCATTATTTCACAGGCTGCTGTTGTGCGACTTCCCCGTCTTTTACAGCAGCGGTTCCCAACCTTTTTGACACCGTGGGACTACCTGCATGGGGGGGGGGATTGGGTGGTAAGTGATTTTTTTGCAGCCAATTTGTCAGGGCAATGACTGGTGTTAGCGCTTTAATCATCACGGCACCATGGTTGATATGGTGTCGGGATGATTGAAGCACATTATTTCTATTATTGCATTGTAATATAAAATTAAATAGTTCAACTCACCATAATGCAGAATTAGTGGGAGCCCTGAGCGTGTCACTTGCCACGTCACCTGCCACCAGATGAGGATTGTCACTTGCCACGTTACCTGCCGCGTTGCCTGCCTCCAGATGCAGCTTTTTACTCGCCACCAGATGCAGATTGTCACTTGCCACATTGCCTGCCACCAGATGCGGATTGTCACTTGCCACGTCACCTGCCTTCAGATGTGGATTGTCACCTGCCACGTTGTCTGCTTCCAGATGCAGCTTGTTACTTGCCACCAGATGCAGATTGTCACTTGCTACATTGCCTGTCACCAGATGCGGATTGTCACTTGCTACATTGCCTGCCACCAAATGCGGATTGTCACTTGCCACGTTGCCTGCCACCAAATGCGGATTGTCACTTGCTGAGGCTATCAATCACAGGCTGTGTGCTGGAGCTCCCACTGGTGACCTTTTTTCTCTTGGTTTCAGAAAAACTTGTCAGAAGTGATTCATGTTAATAGCAAAGGAACCAAGCAACAGACAGTGGAGAAAAGGGGTGACTCAGAAAGGGGGAGTTCCTGCACCTATGCTCTGAGAAAAAAAGCCCTGATCTTAAAGTGGAGGGCCACCCTGAAAAAAAAAATACATTAAAATTTAGAAAAAAATCAGAAAAAAAAATTAAAAACATTTATTTTTTTACTGACCAGAAATGCCTGTTGCTAGGCACATCGTCCTAATCTGCCTCCTCCTCCGCAGAGATCTTCTGTCTTCTATCCTCCGTGCGGCGTCTTCTGGGTAATGGGTCGCGCTGTGTTCTGGGAACTGTGTGTCCCAGAACACAGCGCGCCCCATTCACAAAGCGCCGCGCAACTCGCGCATGCGCAGTAGGAAACGGGCAGTGAAGCCGCAAGGCTCCACTGCCTGTTTCCCTTAGCCAAAATGGCGGCTACGGGACCCGCGCACAGAGGGACGGTTCAGCCTCGGGCGGCCGACATCGCGGGCGCCCTGGACAGGTAAGTGTGCTTATTAAAAGTCAGCAGTTACAGTGTTTGCAGCTGCTGAATTTTTAATTTTTTTTTTTTAAAACCGGCCCTCCTCTTTAAGTAAAAGAGTGTGAAACTGGGCATTTCTGCAAATGAAGCTTGCTGCAAAAAGAGAGATATAAACCTGATTGCAGCAGGTGACTCCAAGTGGGATATACAAATGGTGACCCCCAATACAAAGCATATTCATTAACAGATGCATATACAGTATCTCACAAAAGTGAGTACACCCCTCACATTTTTGAAAAATGTGACAATACTAAAGAAATGACACTTTGCTACAATGTAAAGTAGTGAGTGCACAGCTTGTATAACAGTGTAAATTTGCTGTCCCCTCAAAATAACTCAATACACAGCCATTAATGTCTAAACCGCTGGCAACAAAAGTGAGTACACCCCTAAGTGAAAATGTCCAATTTGGGCCCAAAGTGTCAATATTTTGTGTAGCCACTATTATTCTCCAGCACTGCCTTAACCCTCTTGGGCATGGAGTTCACCAGAGCTTCACAGGTTGCCACTGGAGTCCTCCTTCATTCCTCCATGATGACATCACAGAGACCTTGCACTCCTCCACCTTCCGTTTGAGGATGCCCCACAGATGCTCAACAGGGTTTAGGTCTGGAGACATGCTTGGTCAGTCCATCACCTTTACCCTCAGCTTCTTTAGCAAGGCCATGGTCATCTTGGAGGTGTGTTTGGGGTCATTATCATGTTGGAATACTGCCCTGCTCCGAGTCTCCGAAGGGAGGGGTTCATGCCCTGCTTCAGTATGTCACAGTACATGTTGGCATTCATGGTTCTTTCAATTTACTGGAGCTACCCTTTGTTGTAAGCACTCATGCAGCCCCAGACCAGGACAATCCCACCAACCATGCTTGACTGTAGGCAAGACACACTTGTCTTTGTACTCCTCACCTGGTTGCCAACACACACGACTTTGGTCGACCATGGCAAGGCCTGTTCTGAGTGTAACCTGTCCTGTTAAACCACTATATGGTCTTGGCCACCGTGCTGCAGCTCAGTTTCAGGGTCTTGGCAAACTTCTTATAGCCTAGGCCATCTTTATGTAGATACAAACAAGGCCAATGATAAATCCAAGGAAAAAAACACCAGCCACAGACAACCAAATAACCTGTCTAACAGTATGCATTAAAAGGGGTTTAGTCTGCACACATTTGCAAATGCATGCGTAAGCCACAGAGCCTCATCAAGGCACCTCGGTATCTGTGGTACCTAACACTAACTTATAAGTGTCCCCACAGTGGAGGTAAATGCATTCTGATGGATAGGTTAGAGCAGCAATTCTTTTTTTTATATCCTTTAGAGAGTTCTTTGCCATAAGGTGCCATGTTGAACTTCCCGTGACCAGTATGAGAGAGTGAGAGCGATAACACCAAATATAATACACCTGCTCCACATTCACACCTGAGACCTTGTAACACTAACGAGCCACATGACACCAGGGATGGAAAATATCTAATTTGGCCCAATTTAGACATTTTCACTTAGGGGTGTACTCACTTTTGTTGCAGAAGTTTAGACTGGCTGTGGGTTGAGTTATTTTGAGGGGACAGCAAATTTGCACTGTTATACAAGCTGTACACTCACTACTTTATATTGTAGCAAAGTGTAATTTCTTCAGTGTTGTCACATGAAAAGATATAATAAAATATTTACAAAAATGTGAGGGGTGTACCCACTTTTGTGAAATACTTTATCTACTATAGAAGGAAGTGGAAGCGCTGTTGGGGCATAATCATATGCAGTAAATTGCCCAGGAAGTAAATGTAATTTCAGTCTATTAGTTAGGTTGCACTTACCTTTACAGTGACTGATCTAACCTGTGGTGCTCCCTGGAGTGTATCACCACTAGGGATGAGCCGAACACCCCCCGGTTCGGTTCGCACCAGAACTTGCGAACGACCCCCGCGTTCGGCACGAACGTTAGAACCCCATTGAAGTCTATGGGACTCGAACGTTCGAATTGGAAAGTGCTAATTTTAACGGCTAATATGCAAGATAGTGTGCTAAAAAGGGTTTGGCGATCTGCCTCCTGCCTCAGGGGACATGGGTCACTGCAAAAAAAAGTTTTAAAAACTACCGTTTTGGCGGGAGCACTGATTTTAATGACGATTAAAGTGAAAAAAAAAGTGAAATATTCCTTTAAATATGGTGCCTGGGGGGTGTCTATAGTATGCCTGTGAAGTGCCACGTGTTTCCCGTGTTTAGAACAGTCCCTGCACAAAATGACATTAAACGGAAATAACACCATTTAAAACTGCTTGCGGTTTTAATGTTATATCTGGTTCCTGTAATATGGTTGAAAATCATTCAGAAAAATGGCATGGGTAGCCCTCCCTGCCCATTACCAGCCTATTTGGGTCTTGTACGCATATTAAGGGGAACCCCGTACCCATATTAAAAAAAGGAAATGCGTGTGGCCCCCAGGCCCTATATACTCAGAACAGCAGTATACAGGCGGTGCAAACAAGACAGGGACTGTGTAGGTTTGTTGTGTTAAGTTGAATCTGTTTGTCATTTTCAAGCGGTACATTTTTAAAGTGTAGCTCCAGTCAAAAAAAATATCTTTAAGCTTTTTGGAAAACATAGGGAAGGGTTATCACCCCTGTATAATTTGTTTTGTCGTCCATCTTTTTTCATCTCACTTGCTGTTGTCTCCTTCCGTTTGCAAGTAGGAGATGTTTGTAAATTGGATGTTTGAAAGTAGGGGCCTGCCCTATATGCTCTGCAGAAATGGCGGAACAAGGTGTTGGTTTTGCAACAACATTGTAAGCCCTCAAAGTGACTCTTGGTGGCCGCTGGAGCGCCCTGCTGTGAACGATTATATCAAGAATTGTAATTACATGCCATTGTTGAACAGTGGTAGAAAAATTGACCTTTGGTGGTTGTGGTGCTGGTGCCACAACACTATAAGTCCTCACAGTTACTCTGGGTGGGCACAGGAAGGGGCCCTCCTGTGAAATATTATATCAAGAATTGTAATTACATGTCCCTGTTAAACAGGGGCAGAAAAATTGGGCCTTAGGCACTGGTGCCATCACACTGCAACCTCTGCCATACACTCTAGTTTTATTGCAGGAATTAGCCCTGCTGCAAAGCATTGCATCAAAAATTGTACTTAAACGCCCCTGTTAAACAGGGGCAGAAAAATTGGGCCTTAGGCACTGGTGCCATCACACTGCAACCTCTGCCATACACTCTAGTTTTATTGCAGGAATTAGCCCTGCTGCAAAGCATTGCATCAAAAATTGTACTTAAACGCCCCTGTTAAACAGGGGCAGAAAAATTGGGCCTTAGGCACTGGTGCCATCACACTGCAACCTCTGCCATACACTCTAGTTTTATTGCAGGAATTAGCCCTGCTGCAAAGCATTGCATCAAAAATTGTACTTAAACGCCCCTGTTAAACAGGGGCAGAAAAATTGGGCCTTAGGCACTGGTGCCATCACACTGCAACCTCTGCCATACACTCTAGTTTTTTTGCAGGAATTAGCCCTGCTGCAAAGCATTGCATCAAAAATTGTACTTAAACACCCCTGTTAAACAGGGGCAGAAAAATTGGGCTGCTGGCATCACCCAGAACCAAAAATGTTCTTCCAACATATCAGCGGAGGAGGAAGAGGATAGACAATCAACATAACAGGACAGTCACTCAGCATCAGCATAGGCAGTCTTGAAGGGATGTGGTATTTCAAAAAAAATTATTCGGTTACATCAGCTTCAGGTGTTTGGTAGCTGTGGGTGATCCAAGACTGATTCATCTTGATGAAGGTCAGTCGATCAACTGATTCGGTGGACAGGCGCACCCTGTGATCGGTAACGAAGCCACCAGCAGCACTGAAGGTGCGTTCCGAAAGAACGCTGGATGCAGGACAGGCCAGGAGCTCAATTGCATACTGTGCAAGCTCTGGCCAGTGATCCATCCTCAAGACCCAGTAAGCCAGAGGATTTTCAGTGGGAAAGGTGTCCAAGTCTGACCTTGCCCCTAGGTATTCCTGCACCATGTAAATTAGACGCTGGCGATGGGTGCTGGAACCAATCATACCTTGGGGCTGCGGACTAAAAAATTGTCTGAACGCATCAGTCAGACGGCCACCTTCTCCACCGCTCCTTCTGACTGATGCCTCAGCAACACGTTGTCCAGGACCAGGAGTTTGTGACCTCCCAGTCTCTGGGAACGCGTTGCACAGAGCTTTCTGCAAGGCCTCCCGGAGATGTCTCATCCTCTGCTCCCTCTGCGATGGCAAGATAAGGTCGGCAACCTTACCCTTGTACCGTGGATCAAGGAGAGTGGCCAGCCAGTAATGGTCCCTCTCCTTGATCCGAAGAATACGAGGATCCTTCCGCAGGCTTTGCAGGATCAGGGAGGCCATGCAGCGTAGGTTAGCTGAGGCATTCGGTCCGGAGTCCTCTGGGTCACTAAGGACAACATGATCCGCAGCTACCTCCTCCCAGCCACGTACAAGTCCACGTGTTTCTTGGGACTGTAAATCATCCCTATAAGACTGCTGCTGCTGATGCTGAGTGCCAGCCTCCACCTCCATGCTGACACAATCATCCTCCTCCTCCTCTTCCTCCTCCTCACCCTCTTCCTGTGTGATGGGTGGCACAGCAGGAACACTGTCTGGATAAAGGGGGCCTTGAGAGGCAAGGAAGTCCTCCTCTTCCTGCCTCTGTTCTGCCTCAAGTGCCCTGTCCATTATTCCACGCAGCGTATGCTCCAAGAGGTGGACAAGAGGTATAGTGTCACTGATGCATGCACTGTCACTGCTCACCATCCTTGTGGCCTCCTCAAACGGTGACAGGACAGTGCATGCATCCCTGATCATGCCCCACTGGCGTGGTGAGAAAAAACCAAGCTCTCCTGACCCTGTCCTGGTGCCGTAGTCGCACAGGTACTCATTGATGGCCCTCTGCTGCGTGTGCAGCCGCTGCAGCATGGCCAATGTTGAGTTCCATCTGGTGGGCATGTCACATATAAGGCGGTTCTTGGGCAGGTTCAACTCCTTTTGGAGCTCAGCCAGCCGAGCACAGGCATTAAATGATCGGCGGAAATGCACACAGACTCTCCTGGCCTGTTTCAGGACATCCTGTAAGCCGGGGTACCTGCCCAAGAACCGTTGCACCACCAGGTTAAGGACGTGAGCTACACAGGGCACATGGGTCAGTTGTCCCTGTCGGAGGGCGGAGAGGAGGTTGGTGCCATTGTCGCAAACCACCATTCCTGGCTTAAGCTGGCGTGGCGTCAACCACCTCTCGGCCTGCCCCTGCAGAGCTGACAAAACATCCGCCCCAGTGTGGCTCCTGTCCCCCAAACAAACCAGCGCAAGCACGGCATGGCATCGTTTTGCCTGCGTACTTGCGTAGCCCCTGCAACGCCTACGGAGCACCGCTGGTTCTGAGGACAGAGCACTGGAAGAGGCCGTGGAGGAAGAAGAAGAGGAGGGGGTGGAGGAGAGAGGTGTGTCACAACCAATAGTAGCATTTTGGAGGCGTGGTGGCGGAACAACCTCCAATACTACTGCACCTTGTCCTGCATCCTTCCCAGCAGCCAGAAGAGTGACCCAATGGGCCGTGAAAGACAGGTAACGTCCCTGTCCATGCCTGCTGGACCATGAGTCAGCGGTAATATGCACCTTACCGCTGACCGCCCTGTCCAGCGAGGCAAGGACATTGCCTTCCACATGCCGGTAGAGAGCCGGAATTGCCTTCCGTGAGAAAAAGTGGCGTTTGGGGACCTGCCACTGAGGAACCGCACATTGTACAAACTCACGGAAGGGGGCCGAATCTACCAACTGAAAAGGCAGCAGTTGAAGTGCTAGCAATTTAGCCAAGCTAGCATTCAACCGCTGGGCATGTGGATGGCTGGGAGTAAATTTCTTCCGCCGGTCCAGCAGCTGGGGCAGGGACATTTGTCTGCTATAATCGGACGTGGATGTACCACTAGCAGAGTTCCCGGAAGCACTTGGCTGTGACACACCTAATTCTACACCTTCATTCCTCTCAGAGCAGGTTTCAGAGAGGACTGAAGGTCTAGTGGGGTTGGAGATGCCAGCTGATGAGGAGCAAGGAGAGGTCCGCTTTGTTCTTTGGTGTGGGTCTTTGAGGTATGCTTGCCAACGAGCTGCATGGCAGGTCAACATATGTCTGGTCAAGCATGTGGTGCCCAAGCGGCTGATGTTTTGGCCACGTGAGATACGCTTGAGACATATGTTGCAAATAGCAGCGGTGCGATCTGATGCACTCGTCTCAAAAAAGGCCCACACCAAAGAACTTTTAGAATAACGCGCAGAGGAAGCGCTCTGCGCAGAGGAAGCGCTCTGCGCAGGCGGAGCTCTGCGGTGTGATTCAGTCGGTGTGCTGCCCCTAAGCTGGCCCCCGGAGGGCATCCTGCCTCGTTGGACATGTGCCTCCTCCTCCTCCTCCTCCTCCTCCCTCCTTCCAGGCACCCATGTGGAGTCAGTGCCCTCATCATCCCCTCCCTCTTCATCGCTGTAGCAAACCTGGCAGTATGCTGCAGCTTGTGGAACATTACTGCCAGATTGCTGTCCTTCTTGAGCATCCCCTCTCTCTGTGCTCACGCTACTGCCTTCCTCTAGCTGAGTGTCATCATCAGAGCCCACCAAACACTGGGCATCCTCCTGGAGCATGTACCCAACACTGTGCTCAAAGAGTTCAGGAGACTCCTCAGGAGGACGTGGTGGGTCTAGGGAAGGAGTCACTGATGATGACATTGAGAGGAGGGACGACGATGTGTTGGCAGCTGCTTTTCTACTACCCTGAGACTGGGTGAGAGAGGATGAGGAGGATGAAGAGGGCTTGGTCATCCACTCTACCAAGTCGTTGGCATGTTGCGGTTCAACATGTCCAGCTGCAGAAAAGAAGGACAAGCATGTCCCATGGCCACGTGCTGATGACAATGCACCGCGTCCCCGACCAGCACTGTTGTCTCTAGACACAGAGCCTGCTTGCCCTCTTTTATCGGCTCGCGCCTGTCTGCCTCTCCTTGCTGGCCTTCCAGACATGGTAATGGCCTGAAGGGAGTTGGGTAAAACAGTAGTTGGGTAGTTTATATTGTGCTGGAGGCACACAACACCCACTAACTCCTGCAGATGCCTTTTTTATAGAACAGCAGAGTTAAAGGGGTATATACAGATGTATACTGTGCTGTGCTGGAAGCACACACAACTTCCAATAACTCCAGCAGATGCCAATCGGGCCCAAATACAGAACAGCTATGTAGGTGGATAATAGCGGTATGTACTGGGTACAGAGCAGGCACACAGCACGCACTATCTCCTGAGTGACACTGCTGACTGCAAGCTCTATTGTTAAAGATGGACCACTAGCTATATAGGTGAGGTGAATATCACGGTGTATACTGCGGTCAGGGCACGCAGACAATAACAAGAAAACAGCAGAGTTAAAGGGGTATATACAGCTGTATACTGTGCTGTGCTGGAGGCACACACAACTTCCAATAACTCCAGCAGATGTCAATCGGGCCCAAATAGAGAACAGCTATGTAGGTGGATAATAGCGGTATGTACTGGGTACAGAGCAGGCACACAGAACACACTATCTCCTGAGTGACACTGCTGACTGCAAGCTCTATTGTTAAAGATGGACCACTAGCTATATAGGTGAGGTGAATATCACGGTGTATACTGCGGTCAGGGCACGCAGACAATAACAAGAAAACAGCAGAGTTAAAGGGGCATATACAGCTGTATACTGTGCTGTGCTGGAGGCACACACAACTTCCAATAACTCCAGCAAATGACAATCGGGCTCAAATAGAGAACAGCTATGTAGGTGTATATAGTGGTATGTACTGGGTACAGAGCACGCAGACAGCACGCACTAACACTACTGACTGCAAGCTCTATTATTAAAGCTAGATCACTAGCTATATAGGTGAGGTGAATATAGTGGTGTATACTGCGGTCAGGGCACAGACAGTAACCACTACACAAGAGCAAAATAGTAAATCAGCCAAAAACGATTGGTGTGTAACTGTGTTGAAGGTACACAGAACACCCACTGCTTCAGATGCTAACAAACACTACACGAGGCCGCCTGAAAGGCAGCTTTATATAGTGTGGGGCGTGCACTACACTGTCTGAGCTATGATTGGCCACAGGCAGGATGCCTGTGACCAACCATTGCTCTTCCCGCTACTGGCGCTGCGATTGGCCAAGCATGCGGGGTCACAGTGCATGCTTGGCCAATCGTGAGACAGCAATGCATTGCGCCATCGCAGTGCATTGTGGGCCACACGAATTTTGCCGCGAACGGCCCAAACGTTCGGAATTCGGCGAACGCACGAACGACCGATGTTCGAGTCGAACATGCGTTCGACTCGAACACGAAGCTCATCCCTAATCACCACTCCATATGGATCTACTAAAACACCACAGGCTAAATCAGTCTCGGTAGAAATGCACAGTTTCACACTCTTTTACTTAAGACACTTCAATATATGCTTACAACTTGATTATTCTCTTTAGACTCTTTATGATAATGAAATATATGAAATGCTTACCTACATTGCCCAATGAATTGGATGCTGTTTTCTCCAATATAGATACCGCTTAAGAGGTATGTGATATCTTTCTGGGGTTCTCCCCATGTTACATATAAGAGAGGAAAAGCTAAGATTCATTATGTGATTTCTTGCTTCTACAGTTATCTCAGGTGGTAGTGACCGAGGATTCCCTTCCTTCATCTTTTCCCCCCTGGGGTTTGGTTTGCTTTTCTTCCCCTTTCCCTGCATTTGGAGGGGGGTATACCTGAGGAGGGCAGACAGTGGCCTGTTTTTCTACCAGTCTCTTAGGAAATTGGCTTTTTATCCTGCTGATGAGGAACATTTTTGTGAGTATATCAACACTGCCTGTGCATAGCTTGCTAATTCTCTGATTTTGTATATGTTATTGTTTAATGCTCTAAGATGTTTGATTTTGTATCATAGATCATACTACATTACTTGCAGAGCCTACTCTGAAGAAGGAGCTATTTTTACTCTGAAACGCGTTGGATATTTTCTCTGCTTGTATAACTCATATGAAATGCACAGATTATTGTATTGTATGACTTTATGCTCACTTCAATCTTTTTTGCTATTTTATGTATGAGCAGTTATTTTCTTTTTAAAATGATACTACAATAAAACTATATTTTATGATACAATTTTGAGCCTCGAAATTGGGGGGAATCCAATTTTTCCAATTATAATTTAGGTAAAATGTAATCTCTAATCTCTTAGCTCTCCTTTATAGCAGAAGCCTATAGGTACACCTATGTGTAATGGTGTGTATCCCATTACCTATAACTAATTAATATGGTACTGCCCCGCCCCCAAAAAAATCTATAGTAAACCTAAGTTTTAATTATTTAATGCAATAAAGAATACATGCAGTTACATTTGGATTCTTAGTCAAAGATAATCATTCCTTCTCCAGTAAAACAATTATGTATTCATTGAATTAGTTGATTTTTTTGAAAGATGTGGCTCAACAATTCTTAGTCCTTGTACACACGGTCGGAGATTCCGACGGAATGTGTCCTATCGGACCGTTTTGTCAGATATTCCGACTGTGTGTGGTCTGCATCGGACTGTTTCCGTGGGAATATCCGACGGACCAAGTTTTCCAACTTGCCGGTAAAATTTTCCGACAAATACTCCGATCATGTGTAGCCTACTTCGACGGACAAAGTGCCACGAATGCTCAGATCAAATTCCTAGACCAAAGCTATTGGCTACTAGCCTGAACGTAGTCCCGTCGTAACGAAATAACGTCATCACATTATGTACAATCGGATTTTCCGACAACTTAGTCCAACCGTGTGTATGCAACATCACTTCCGGACCTCTTCCGAAATTAATCCGTCGGAATTACTCCGACGGATTTGGTTGTCGGAATTTCCGACCGTGTGTACAAGGGCTAAGACCTCTTTCACACTGGGGCATTTTTCAGGCGCTTTAGTGCTAAAAATAGCGACTGTACAGCGCTTGAAAAATGCCTCCTCTGCAGTTCCAGTGTGAAAGTCCAAGTGCTTTCACACTTATGCTGCATACACACGTAGCAGACTATCTGGCGGACTTTCCGCCGGACTGTCCGCCGGACTTTCCGAACGAGCTACCTGCCCACACACGGTACTTTTGCGGCAGACTAAGTACGGCGTACTAAGTCCGCCGTACTTTTGAAATGAACGGACTCACCCACACACACGGAGGAAAGTCCGCTCATTTTGAGCGCGTCTCCAGGTAGCCGGGGCCAGCGAAGGAGGCGTCGCTGGCCCCGTCACCTGGTATGGACTTAAAGGGGAATCCCTACACCGATTTCGGCATAGGGGTCCCCCCTAGGTCCATATCAGACCCTTATTCGAGCACGCTACCCGGCCCGCCAGGAAAGTGGGTGGGGACGAGCGAGCGCCCCCCCTCCTGAGCCGTACCAGGCCGCATGCCCTCAACATGTCCCCATGTTGATGAGGACAAGCGCCTCTTCCCGACAACCCTGGCCGTTGGTTGTCGGGGTCTGCGGGCTGGGGGCTTATCAGAATCCGTGAGCCCCCTTTAATAAGGGGGCTGCCGGATCCCGGCTCTCCCCTCCCTATGTGAATGAGTATGGGGTACAATGTACCCCTACCCATTCACCTATGAAAAAAAGTAGAAAAAAAACACAACACACAAGGGTTAAAATAGTTTATTGCACAGCTCCGGGGGTCTTCTTCTATCTTCGATGGTCTTCTCGCCGGACTCCTCCGCTATCTTCTGCTCTTTTGCTAGCTCTTTCACTAGTGGAGGAGTCCGACTTTCTTCTTCGCTGCCGCCCTCTTCTTCCGACTTCGGGGGTCTTGTCCCCCTCTTCGGTTCTTCTTGCCGGGCCACCGCGCCTTCTTCTAGCTCTTTTACAAGTGGTGGCCTGGTCTTCTGTCGCCACTGACGCCGTCGCCATCTTCTGTTCTTCTCTTCTGGAGATGTTGCCTCGTCGCTGTCTCCGGTCACAATGACAGGCATGTGGCGTGCGGCGACTTATATAGGGACATCACCGGATGATGTCCCCACCCATTATGATGTCACATTCCCAGACTTTTCCATCGGATTGTTTGATCGTGTGTATGAGGCATTAGGCAGTGTGCTTGCAGGACGTTAGAAAAAGTCCTGCAAGCAGCATCTTTGAGTGGTGGTTTGCGAGCGGTGTAGACACCGTTCCTCCACCGCCCCTGCCTATTGTAATGCATGGGCAGTGCTTCCGAATCGCCTAAAAAGCGGCGCTACACTGGCGCTTTTAATCCTTTTTAACCCCCTCTAGGGGGTTAGAAGCAACTTGCTCCTACCCGAATAGCGGCGCCAAAGCACCGCTATAACAGCGGTAAAGCGCCTCTGAAGCTTGCTGTGCTTTACCGCCACAGCCCCCCCACCGCCCCAGTGTGAAAGGGCTCTCACAGCAAATTATTTTATTGGTACATATGTGGGCAGTCAGTAATAATATTTTCATTGACATGGCTGGCATGCTTTCTGGTGAAAACAAAATTTGCAATGTGCAAACTGTTAGACTTGACCTTTACAGCCATTTATGAATGAAAGATGAGTTGTGGTTGTTATGGCTGGAAACCATGGTTAATCATCTAATAAAATATGCATGCAAATTAAAGCAGTATTGAACCCAAAAGCAAATTGGTATTAAATTGCAATTTAGCAACTTTTATGCCACGTACACACAATCGGATTTTCCGATGGAAAATGTTGGATGTGAGCTTGTTGGCTGAAAGTCCAACCGTGTGTATGCTCCATTGAACATTTGTTGTCGGACTTTCCACCAACAAAAATGTTGGCTAGCAGGTTCTCAAATTTTCCGCCAACAAATGTTTATTGTCAGACTTTCCGATCGTGTGTACACAAGTCCATCGTGCAAAAGTACACGCATGCTTGGAATCAAGTACGACCCGGAAACAATCGGTCTTGTAAAACTAGCGTTTGTAATGGATTTCACATACGTCTTCTATGTCACTACGTATTTTATTTATTGTGTGGCCTCGTGTATGCAAGACAAGTTGGAGCCAACATCCTTTGAACAAAAATCCACGGTTTTGTAACCGGAAAGTCTGATCGTGTGTATGGGGCATTAGATGTGATGACTGCATTCATTTTCCTTTTTATAAACTTTTTTCCTTTATTTTCACCTGAACGGCCATAGATGGTTCAAATCATGTATGAATCAAGATGATCAATCAATCCACTTGGGTACAACCAGCGTGTTGGATTTTACATGTGATTATTGTCACTTTGTTCTCCTAATGGGGACAGCTTCCCCTGCCCCACCGCCAGGAGAATACAATGGCCCGGGGGAGGGATTCAAGCAATTTCCTTTCCTGCAACCCATGGATGCAGGAGAGAAAATGGCTCCATCTATGGCCGGCTTAAGTCTGTTGCTTTTCTACATCCTTTAACAGACCAAGCTGTCCAGACAAAGTAGCAGTTGGAGGGTTAAGACAAACCATTTAACACTGACAGGGTTGCTTACAATGGTCAACTTTTTACAATTTGTAATCTAGGCAGGGCTCAAGTCCTGCGGGAACGCATGGGAACGGAGTTCCTGGACTTTTTCCACAACAGGAACTCAGTTCCCTTTAGCAGCCGTGTCCTGCAAGACTTTGAAGTATGCGAGCTGTGTGGCAGGTGCTACACCAGCAGTCGCCGACACAGCTCGAAATAGTAAGTGCCGCACATCAGGGGTGGACTGACCATTCAGGCATTGCCAGTAGGGGGCCCCATGACAGCTTCCTCTTTGATCTACCTGTCAATCACAGCTAGCTGACAGGTCGATCAGGTCCCTGCTGCTAAGAGATTGTATTTAGTCAAACCTCTCGTAATGCGCTCCTCCCTGCCGGGCCCTCCTAATTTTCTGCTGAATCTTCCCTCCTCTATCTTCAATGCCATATGATGAGAGAACCCAGAGGAGGAGCACAGCTATTCTGCTCACAGGACATGCAGGGAGAGAGGTGAGCTGAGGGAGGAACATCAGTTTGGGGTGGTAAGCTGAGCACAATACCTGGCAAAGTTGAATGTCAGGAGGGAAGTTTATGTGGAAATATGTGAAGGGTTGGAATAGCAGCGAGTGTGTGTTGGAGCCCTGCAGAGTTTGCAGCCCCTCAAGCTAACATACATCTCCTAAGCAGGAACACATCACTATCTCCCTGAGCATTCTGTCTAGATAATAAGCAGTTAATTCATGACCTTTCCGTTTAACCCTGTGTTATCCAAACTCTGTTCAATGAAAAGTGTAAACTCACCACATAAACACTTTATATACAAAATAACATTCCCCAATAAAGATCAGAACATGATGTTCACATTTGCATGGAAGCACAATTGAATGAATGCTGATTATTCAGAGAATTACCGTATTTGTTTATTGAGGATTTTTTATTTTTTTTATGTACTAACAGTTAAGCTTCATACACACACTATACGAAAATTGGATCAAAATACCACTTTTGTGTTCGTACATATGAGCGTATCATTTTTTTTATTTTTTTTGGTGGGGGAGTGGATCTTGGGTGGGAGTTTCCACACTTTTTTCCCCAGGACTTGACCCCTGAATCTAGGCGGTCGTGAGGCTGTTAACTCTGTGTTCTCCAGGAGCGGAAACTGAAATATGTTATGCGATTTAGCTCTAAACATAGCGCCTGAAAATCGCCTCTCAAGCCACCCCAATGTGAAAGACTGAGTGCTTTTCACACTGGGCTGGTGCGCTTGTGGGATAGGAAAAAAAGTTCTGCAATCAGTGTCTTTGGGGTAGTGGGGGTACACTGCTCCTCCACCCCCCGCCTATTGAAATGAATGGGCAGTGCTGCCGAAGCTTCGGCAGCACTGCAAAGTGCTTCAGTAGAGCCACAAAATAGGCACTATTAACCCTTTCGGCTGCTAGTGGGGGTTGAAGGTGCCCTTCTAGCATCTGAAAAGCGCCACTATAACAGCAGTAACGGACCCGCCGTCTCAGTGTGAAAGGGATCTTAGAAGAACAAACTCTTTATTTTTGCCAGCAAAAAGACACGAAAAGGCAAATCTACTTTGCACTACAAGTGTAAAGTTCACTTGAAATTGCACTGAAAGTGCACTTGGAAGTGCAGTTGCTGTAGATCCGAGGGGAACACGCAAGGAAAATAAAAAACAGCATTTTAGCTTTCACATGATTGGATACTAAAATCAGCAGAGCTTCCCCTCATTTCAGATCTACCCCTCAGATTTACAGCGATTGCACTTCCAAGTGCACTTTGCATTTGTAGTTTGCACTTGTAGTGCAAAGTGGATTTGCCTTTAGTAAATAACCCCCGTAGCTCTTGCTCACATCAAGGAGCCAAATGTGAGCTTATGGACAATCACAACATGTATATAATTCAACAATTACATAGACATTCCTGAAGCGTTGTGTAAACCTCTGAAGAGCTTGTGAGTGAGCTATCTGCCTAATTTATCAGCCACTAATAGGGTTGCCATGTATCCTTTCTTAGCTGCGATTTGGAATTTCTTCACTACGTGCTAATCTCACTTAAATGTACAACATTTTACTCAGAACTTTTTACAAGCAAGAACATTTTATCAGAGCAACCATTTCGTTACAGTATCCATCTTGTTCTAAATTTAGCCATTTTAGCTCACTACCACATTCCCCCCTTTGATGCTGTTGTAGCGAAAACTTGAGCGGAGACTAAGCATCATATAGCTTCATTATGTACATAAGTGCCAGTTACTATGCCTTTGAATTGGTAATAAGAATGCCTTGGTAACATTTTGGAGGTTATGGGCCCTACTCTAGTGGTTTTGATATACGGGTCACATAATTTGCCCTCCCCCTTATGGGCCTGGCCAGTGTCATAACTATGGCTAACAGTAATCTTATTAAAACATTTCTAATAAACATCATATCAGTTGAATATATTACTAAAAAATTGAGCTCTTGCCGACGCTACAAAGTCCATATCACAGTTTAAACCAATTCATCTCAGTAGACGACAGGGTACCTCCACAATTGAAATTAAGTCAAACTAAAAAAAACAGAACAAAGAGTTGTATATGGAGAGCCAACAATGGTATATCTTGTGATAGAAAACACTTTATTATAGCAAAGTTATCAAAATTAAGGCTACACTGGCCTACCAGACACCAATTAAAATTGGTTAAAACAGTTGATAATTGATCTCAGATGTATCTTTTTTCTTCCACCGTACATTGACCCAGCAGCTTCCAGGGATGTGCCAAGGGCAGGGCTGCAGTGCTTCCCTCTGAGTTCCCTGGTCAGTTTTAGCTTTAAGGGGTTTTGAGGGTCTACTGCACTTTGCTAAGGGTCTGTGTGTTCAGCCGCTTGCTTTTCCCTGGAGTGGTGTATCAAGGGGGTCACGTCAGAAACCCTAATGGCTGTGGGGGTAGGCAGCAGAACAGTGTAAGGACTTCTCCATATAGGCCCTAAAGGGGTTAGGTTCCACTCTTTTACCCATACTGTATCTCCTGGGGTGGACCGAGTTGGACAGACTTATGGAGAGTTTTTCCTGAACCCATTTCCCTATGTCCTGCATATTTTCCACTAGTTTCTGTAACAGTTCACACAAGGGCCGATCAAAGGGTTGAATGTTCCCTAGGGAGGTGCTTACTAACTGTGTGGGGCAGTGTCACACTGAAGAAAAAGAGAGATCTGTGCTTCAGCTTAGCTGAATCACAAGATCTCTCTTCCCCTTCCTGAAAGATCCACCATTTGCCTTGTTTACACAGGCAGGCGGCTGATCCGTCTGATAGAGTAAATAGATAGGAAAGTATATTAAATATACTTGTTTTAATTTTTTTTCCACATTTCTTCAGTTGCTTCCCGGTTCTGGCCTAGGCCAAAATTATGTCATACATCCCAGGAATCTTCATGGGAATTTTTGTTCCTGTCATCTGGAGGAGGGGGGAGGGTCTTTCTTTTTTTATTTATTTTTTTAATGTTTTTTTATTGCACAGACAAGTAGTATACAGAGCAGTACATCACGAATATAAACACCCCCGACAATAGGGGAAATCAACATTCATTAGTAGTAATAAACCTGTATATGTCCATTTTCACACATTTGAGCTTTCACTGTCCACCCTTCATCATACACTAAAATGTGCATTTTTTTTTTTTCATTGTTACAAACATAAAAGTAACCAAACCCCTGCATAACCACAGGAAGAAAGAACCCCTCTTCCCACCCACCCAAGAGAGTGTCTGCTTTCCATTGTTATGTTCAGAAAATACTGAAAAAAAAACTGTCCCTGTCCACTTCAAGAAGTATACCCATTGCCATGCCACTGTCCCAGCTCCAAGGCTTAAAGGGTAATCCTAGATATCCCACTATTGTATCATGCTTCTTCTGTCAATGTATGTTCAGAGTCAACCCATCGGAACCATACCTTCCTAAACTTCTTAGGAGCCCCTCTAGCCTCATAAGTAATTTTATACATCAGCACATCCGCATTTATTACTTTCTTCCACATCCCCAGTGTCAGTCGTTCATCATGTATCCAACATCTGGCAATGAGTTTCCTCACACCAAAAAACAGGATCCTGAGGAAAAGTTTTGTATGCTCATTAATCTCTTCTTCCTCAAAGATCCCAAGAAGACATCTCAAAGGAGAGCAGATATTTGGCAAATGGAAGTGATCTGAAATAAACTGAGTCACCTTATTTCAACCGCATTCGAAAATATGCGGTTGAAATAATGTTGAATCATGTTGAAATCATTTTGAATGCAGTTGAAATAATGTCGAATCATGTTGAAATAATTTCGAATGCATTCGAAATTATTTCAACATGATTCAACATTATTTCAACCGCATTCGAAAATATTTTGTGACCCGACTTTAGGGCCATGTATCTCGGGGTCACTTGGTGCTAGAAACTCCAAATTTGGATATGTTGTAGAGCTAGTATTATTGTGTTGGCATACCAAATTTGGGGTTTCTAGCTATAAGTGACCCCGAGATATGTGGCCCCAAAATCGGGTCGCAAAATGTCATTCTCTGCTCTATTAACTAATAACATTTTGCGACCCGATTTTGGGGCCACATATCTCGGGGTCACTTATAGCTAGAAACCCCAAATTTGGTATGCAAACACAATAGTACTAGCACTACAACATATCCAAATTTGGAGTTTCTAGCACCAAGTGACCCCGAGATACATGGCCCTAAAGTCGGGTCACTAAATATTTTCGAATGTGGTTGAAATAATGTCGAATCATGTTGAAATCAATTCGAATCCGGTAGAAATATTTTCGAATTTCGTTGAAATATTTTCGAATGTGGCCGATTTTTTGAATTCGGTAGAAATCCAAAAACGAATTTAAGGAAGTTAACGAATATAACTAAACGAAATTAATGAATTAACGAATTAAAACGAAACGAAACTAAACAAATTTTTTCCTTTTGCACATGTCTATTTGGGGTTAATCACAGGGGATCATCTTTCGTCCATTGTGAGTATAGGTGAAACACCCTCCCAGGCAATGCCATAATCGATCCCACCTTCCTTCCTGGGATCCCTTTCCTATACAACATATTTTGTAGAGTTTCCTGCGAGGTGCCAATTTCAGCCTCCAGTAGAGTAGTGGCGTTTGGCGTTTGCGGAAAAAGTCGCCAGTGTAAAAAGATTAGTTGTGAGGCCATGAAATAGGACCGTAAATCAGGAAGGGCGATCCCACCCAATCTAATTGGGAGCTTTAAAACTGCCAAAGATACCCTGGGCGCCTTGGAGCCCCACAAAAAGTTCACAATAATGGAGTCAATTTGCTTAAAGATTCGTAGTGTCACATAAGTTGGGGAGTTCGAGAGAATGTACAGAAATTTGGGGAGAAAAATCATCTTAAACAAATTTATCCGTCCCATCAAGGTGATTGGTAAATTCTGCCATCTCTGTACCTTCCCCCGAAAGTTTGTCTCAAGGAATTTAGAGATATGGAGCTGAACCTCTATCCCCAAGTATTTAAAGGAGGTAGACAATGGGATGGGGCAGTGTGATTGAACCGCCACTGCCTTATCAATAGGGAAGAGGGATGATTTTTTTACAATTAATTCAGAATCTGGAGTAGTCCCCAAACTCCTGAATTAATCGGAAGGCTTCAGAAAGCGATGGCCCAGGATCCTGCAGATGGGGAGGGTCTTTCTTAGCTAAGCACACCACCCTTCTGCCTGCATGCCTGAGAGCAGGGCAGATGGGTTCACTACCTCCCAAATTTTTGAGATGGGAACGAGGGACACCTATTAGCAAAATTATGTAGGCATAAGACACAGCCCCTTAACCAATTGCCGACCAAACGCCGTCATTATACTGCGGCAGGTCGACGCGATCCCGCGAACCGTCATAGCTATACATCAGCTAGCGGGATCGGGATAGCAGATACGCACGTGCCCGCTGCACAGCGGGGGTGCCGATGCTCGAGGCCCGTCGGTCGTGATGAGTGTGTGTAAACATACACTTCCCTATTCTGTTCTGACAGGAGTGACAGATTGTGTGTTCCTGTTAGCTAGGAGCCACGATCCGTCACTTTCTTGAGTCAGTCCCCTTCAGTTCGAATCACCTCCCAGGGAACATAGTTAACCCCTTGATCACCCCCTAGTTTTAACCCTTCACTGCCAGTGACATTTATACAGTAATCAATGCGTTTTTATAGCACTGATTGCTGTATTACTAGTTACCATTACCAGTAAAAAAAATATAATAATAAAAATGCAATAAATCTATCCCCTATTTTGCAGATGCTATAACTTTTTATATAATACATATTGGCCTAAACTGAGAAAAAAAATAGCTTTTTAAAAAAAATAAAAAAATGGGGATATTTATTATAGCAAAAAATTTTTCAAAATTGTCGCTCTGTTTTTGTTTATAGCGCAAAGCACAAAAACCACAGAGGTGATAAAATACCACCAAAAGAAAGCTCTATTTGTGGGAAAAAAAGGACCTAAATTTTGTTTGGGTGCAGCGTCACACGACTGCGTAATTGTCAGGTAAAGCGACACAATGCCGAATCGCAAAAAATGGCCCGGCCATTCAGCAGCCAAATCATCCGGGGCTGAAGTGATTAAAGGAGAATTAGTGCATTTTTTTTTTATTTTTTTTTTTTTTACCACTGCTATTCCTTTATACTGGCTTTTGAAATTTACAAATGCAGCAATTTAGAAATTGGATGAAAGGTTTAGCACTGGGAAACACTTTTTGAAAGATAACAGCTACATTTTATCTACAACTATATAGATCAGACCAAAATGAGGGACAAATACAGAGGAAAGAGGGACAGAGGGACTTTGATCCAAATGAGGCACAGTCTCAAAATCAGGGACAATTGGGAGCTATGGAGTTCCCTCTCAACTTGGGAGTTTTGATTGTTCCAGTTTCTCTGGTTGAATTCCTTGTAACATAAATTAAAAAATCCAGTGGGGAGAGTAGAAATCCTTCATGATGGCTGAAGCGGGTGTGCAAACCCTGGAGCTCAATCACAGAGACCCCACTAACACTGTCCTTTGTGAAGAACAGACAGCATTTTTTTTTTTTTAGTTACTCATCTCTGGACCCCACTTCTTTACACATATATGTATTTATTTATATATATATATATATATATATATATATATATATATATATAAATATATGTGTGTATGTACTATATGTGTATATCTCTGTGTACAAGTAATCTTTGACCAGACATAATAGTCAGTCAACATACACTTCACTGCTGTCCTATTTGAATGAATGTAAAATCAGCACCTAAATATTAGATGAATAAGAGAACACCTTGGTAAAGAACATAAAGGCTAAAGAAAAATGCAATTTTATTTCTAGGGCTGATGGTATTTCCTCTTATCCGGTAGCAGTTTGCAGCTCAGTTGTCTATGTGGGATTTAGAGTGTAAACTGACTTCCATTTTTGGAGTCAGGAAGGAATTGTTTTTCCTCTTTTAGACACAATTGACCAAAATTACCTTGGGGGGTTCATTCACCTTCCTCTTTATAGAACAGTGATTCCTCAAGCATATTTAAGGGAGTCTCATATATTAACCGCTTCCCGACCACCTCACGCAGATATACTGCTGCACATGGGCACGTACAGGCAGAATTATGTACCTGTACGTTGCCCTTTAAGAGGCGGGTTGCAGGCACGCGCCCGCCTGGAGCTTCATGAGCGCGCATGCGGGTCCCGTGGACTCGATGTCTGCGAGGATACCCACGATTGTCTCATGGAGCGGAAGAATGGGGAAACAAGCATTTCCCCATCCTGCCTAGTGACACTGTCACTGATCAGCGATCCCTGAAATCGGGAGAGGTGATCAGTGTTGTGTCACACACAGCCCCTCCTCCCCCACAGTTAGAATCACTCCCTAGGACACACTTAACCCCTACAGCGCCACTTAGTGGTTAACCCCTTCACTGCCAGTCACATTTACACAGTAATCAATGTATTTTTAATTGCACTGATCGCTGTATAAATGTGAATGGTCCCAAAATCTCGCCAAAAGTGTCCGATCTGTCTGCCATAATGTCGCAGTCACGATAAAAATCGCTGATCACCACCATTACTAATAAAAAAATTATTAATAAAAATGCCATAAAACTATCCCCTATTTTGTAAACGCTATAACTTTTGCGCAAACCAATCCATAAACACTTATTACAATTTTTTATTTTTCTTACCAAAAATATGTAGAAGAATACATATCGACCTAAACTGAGGAAAAAAAAAGTTTTTTATATATTTTTTGGGGGATATTTATTATTCCAAAAAGTAAAAAATAATGTGTTTTTTTAAAAATTTTCCCTATTTTTTGTTTATAGAACAAAAAATAAAAACCGCACAGGTGATCAAATACCACCAAAAGAAAGCTCTATTTGTGGGGGAAAAAAGGACATCAATTTTGTTTTGGAGGCACGTTGCACGACCGCAGAATTGTCAGTTAATTCGACGCAGTGCCGAATCGGAGAAAACGCTCTGGTCTTTGGCCAGCCAAATGGTCCGGGGCTTAAGTAGTTAAAGAATAAATCCAAAATAAGGGCATTTTATTTGGGTTTCCCCAAAGATTCATGGTCTTATTACAAACAGTTTGTAAGTTCTTTAAAATATTGGTTATGCTTGTTGCTATATAAGGATATAAGGAAATTCATGTTTAGCATGATACTCAGTGAGCTTTTCTATTAATTATTTGTACATGTGCATGTGCATATACAAAAAGTCCCAAGACTTCAAAAGTGACATTAATCCATCACAGCTTCTGTGGGCGAAAATCCAATAGAAGAGAGTTATTTTACACTTCCAAAAAGTAAAGTCTGCCATAAAGGTGGGCAAGTTTAGATATTTGTTGTTATATTTGCTAGCAAGAAAATCTACCTAAGTACTTGTCTATGATTTTCTTTTACTTTGTTAGGGTCCATGCACACTGGCTTAAAAATCATTACTTCTATGGGAGTTTTGTGTTTTGCCTGTAGAAGTAGCTCAGTGTTTTCCCATATGTCTATGCACATTATGACGATTACAGGCACATTTTAAGCTCAACGTTTAGAGGCAAGAAAAAACTCCCTTCTGATTTGCATTTCTGATTGGAGCCAGTGCCAATGGAACTGCCATTTTTTTTAAGCCCAGTGTGCATGGAGCCTAACTGGGGTCTGCTTTTCCCTGTCAACCATACCTCCCAATTTTTTTAAATGGGAATGAGGGACACCTATCAGCAAAAGTATGCAGGCATAGGACACACCCCCTGCCACGCCCCCTTAAAGGAGAATTGTACAAATAACAAGATTAGTTAAGCCCACAAGTGCTTTTTTTTTTACCACTACTATTCCTCTATATTGGCTTTTGGAATTTACAAATGCAGAAATTTAGAAATCGGATGAAATGTTTAGCACGGGAAAACACTTTTTGATGGATAAAAAGTGCAATTTTATATACATCTATATAGATCAGACCAAAATGAGGGACAAATGAGGAGGAATGAGGGACAGAGGGACATTTCTCCAAATCAGGGACAGTCCCTCAAAATCAGGGACAGTTGGGAGCTATAGTCAACTGCCATTCCACTGTCCAGTGTGATTAGTGTAGTGCTACCCCCACAGGAGCCTCTGATTATTTGGGCCTATTTCTTCCACTCACAGCATGCACAGCCAGGCACATGGTGTTTTCAGCATTCTACCTTTGCCTCAAGAATCAGGTTTATTTTAGTTTTTTTTTATTGGTGTAGCACTGACTCTCCTGTTTATTAATGTATGTTAGCATGTTATAACAGAAGTCTATGGACGTTTCTATGGCTTAGTGTTTGGCGCCATCTAGCAGCCCAAACACTGAAAGTGAACTTAAATAATATTTGGCTTCCAAGCACTGAAATATTTACAGGAAGTGACTGTTATTTGCATTGAAGAGTTGACCCTTTTACCCAGGATGCCGAGTGACCTACCCATGGACACCCTCTTTTGCATTGCATGTTGGGTAGGAGATAAAAGGACCCTGAGCGGCCATGTTAGCTCTCTGGGGAACGCATGGTCTACCTGTGAGGACTTGTGCAGAAGCCTCCCGGAGGAGGCAACTTATTGCCTGTGCGGAGCGCAACCCTGCTCGGTTGCGTGAGTGATCTGAAATGCCAGTGACTCAGAGATCTGATAGAGAGGATCCTGAGACACTCGTTTGAGCATCGGAAGATCAGGTCCACCTGTTGGGATGGGACTGAGTGGCGGAGTCGGCTGACGCAGAGGCAAGCTGCAACTACGGACCAAAGTTGCCATACCAAAGTTCCGTTCCAGTTGGTGAGCGGGTTGCTACCCACCAGTTTCTAAACCATTGCACCTAGTCAGACTTATATACAGGCCTAGCTGGGATACTTAGTCCCACGGAGGAGGAGTATAGCAACTGACGCTAGGCAGGCATAAGGCCTGCTTACTATCACACTTCAAGCACTGTATTATATTTGTGGAAGCAACACTAGGATCATTCTTAATTCAACTTTAACTGCTTCAACCTTGGATTACAAATTTATATGGAGTTACCCTTGCTAGTGAAGATCAGAAGATAAAGACTGAGTGAGATCTCACGCATAGCTACAAAAGTAGGGGGAGCTCCCATATATATATATATTGTTTGTAACTGTTTTACCAGAGTTCTTTGTCCTGTCATTCTATGTTGGATGATAGTAAAATTGTTGTAATCACCTATTCATAAATATATATAGTAAAATATACTTTGGTTAACTACCTCATTGTGTGGAGTATTGGTTTCTCTCAGCAGGTGGAGCCAGTGGATCCTGAGAGGACAATACAGGTATACTGTGAAATGTTATATTGTATATTGTTATATTGTACTGTATTATATTGCACCACAGCTGTGTCAAGGGGACTGAGACAAGTTAGTGGGGTTTTGTTACTAGAGTGCAGGCCCAAAATCAAATCAGCTGCTTCTTCGGGAGTCAGTGCTGCATTGGGAACAGGATCTTGAATAGGGATGGGGAGCATGGCTTTTGAAATTTACAAATGCAGCAATTTAGAAATTGGATGAAAAGTGGTGAACACTTTTTGAAAGATAAAAAGTGCATTTTATATACAACTCATAGTTTCATAGTTTCATAGTTAGTAAGGTTGAATAAAGACACCAGTCCATCCAGTTCAACCTGAGTGAGTGTCTACCCCTATCCCTGTACATTGCACACTCACATTGGTCCCTACCCTCAAGGAGCTCACAATCTAAGGTCCCCATTCATATACTAAGGCCAATTTTAGACAGAAGCCAATTAACCTACCTGCATGTCTTTGGAGTGTGGGAGGAAACCGGAGTACCCGGAGGAAACCCACGCAGGCACAGGGAGAACATGCAAACTCCAGGCAGGTAGTGTCGTGGTTGGGATTCGAACCAGCGACGCTTTTTACTGCTAGGTGAGAGTGCTAACCACTACACCACTGTGCCGCCCCTATACTATACTATATAACTATATAAATCAGATCAAAATGAGGGACAAATGGGGAGGAAATGGTTACAGAGGGACTTTTTACAAATCAGGCACTGTCCCTCAAAATCAGGGACATTTGGGAGCTATTAATAAACCACCCCACTGTCACTTCTCTAACAGGATCAAGTAACTCACTCAGTCCCCTGGCTCTGCTCAGTCTCTAGACCAGGCTGTCTTTGTTAGGCCCACAAGTTAAGCCTAGCTAGGACCTCAATGTCTTCAAAAAGGCTCCTCTGACTTCTCCTCTGTCTCTCTCTCTGAGCCCCATGGGCAGAGCCCCTGAACGGGGTCTATTTCAGAAGGCTGGACTCTGGAACTCTGCACCCGGCTGCCAAGCCTCAGAATATTTGTGGATTCTCCCTCCACCTTCTAGGCACACCTTTCCAATGATTGGCCTGGGCCCCATTAATATTCAGACTGCTTGTTCTGATCTCCCACTATACTTCCAGAAGTCTCTGGAAGACAGGGGGAAGTAGCAAACAGCAGCCTGTGAGACACTAAACAGCCCAAAGCTATCAACCCCTGCTATACTGATTACAGAGGAGCTAACTAAATTTACCTATCAGCCTACTCTGAACTAGGAGAGTGCCTAGAAAGGACACTCCTATTGAAGACTAAGGCAGCAGCTGATCGATCATATACACAAAGTCAAAGAAGGTTAGAATGAAGTAATATCGAGTAAATCTGACAGGAGCACAGATGATTAAAAAAAAAAAGAAAAAAAAAGGAATAGCAGACATCTTTGTGTCTGCTTTTACTTGAGCAATAGGAGGGGGTGCAGAGTTTGATTCAAAAGAACTGCTGCCCAACATTAGATCATACTATCCTTATAAAGAGTTCAGTCATGTTTTAGTGCTGAGTCTGTAAAAATTATGATTTTTTTTGGCAGTTGTCCATAAGTAGTACATTTTGAACTGACAACTCTTCTCCCTTCTGGGAAGTTTTAGGGGTTGATCAATGTCACAATACTAATTTCATTTAGGTTTATCCCACAGTGTAAGGTTTACAGTATGCCCAAAATATTACTGCATCTGTTTGTTCTAACATTTTTACACCCAGTAACAGGGCACCCTTTTCCTTCCAGTGATACCAAGGCATTTTTTCCTCCTGTGACACCAGGTATTTTTTTTATCCCATTGACACAAGGGCATTTTTTTCCTCCAAGTGGAACCAGGGCATTTTCTTTATTCCCACTCACACCAAATGTTATGTTTTCTCACAGTGACACTGGAACAAATTTTTCCTACCATTCACGACCAGCCACAAGTGGAAGCTCCACTTTTTTGCTTCCTCCTCACATTTGCCACCTTTTGGGGGGGGGGGGGAGCAGATATCTGGTTTTGACAGGTATCTGTCCCCACTTCCGAGAGAGATCTCGCCATGGTGAGATCACTTAGAAGTCCGGCCCCCCTCCTCCTTCCCTCAATGCTAGGCAATTCAGGGAGCGCAGCACGCTTCACGCATACGTAGTAGGGAACTGGCTGTGAAGCCGCAAGGCTTCACTGTTGATTTCCTTTATAGGCGATGGTGGCGGACTAGGGTGCCGACATCACTGGATTCCAGGACAGGTACGTCTCCTAAAATTAATAGTCAGCAGCTACAGTATGTGTAGCTGCTGTCTTTTTTATTTTTGGGGGGGGGGGGTTGAACCCTACTTTAGGTTCTGACCGTTGTACTCTATACATGATATTGAACATTACATAGTGCTTTTCTGTCTGGAGAAGTATATAAATGCAATCAGCACTGGGGGCTTTTCCTGTATCTTTGGTACAGAGACAACAAAATTAGCTCATAGTGAACAGATGGTAGTTTGGAGCCTATTAATAAGGCCAGTAATAGATTGGGGTGGTTGCCATTTGTTTGTACTGTTGGTGAATTGATGGATACCTCCGCTGCCATTGTGCTTTTACTGGGTGTCCAGTATGTTCCTATACCTTTTAAAGTGGAGGGCCACCCTGAAAAAAAAAAAATATTAAAAATTACAAAAAAATCTAAAAAAAAATAATGAAAAAATATTTTTTTTTTACTTACCAGAAGTGCCTGTTGCTAGGCACATAATCCTAATCTTCCTCTTCCTCTTCCGCGGAGATCTTCTGGTCTTCTCTCCTCGTCGCGGCGTCTTCTGGGTAATGGGTCGCGCTGTGTTCTGGGAGCTGTGTGTTCCAGAACACAGCGCGTCCCATTCACAAAGCGCTGCGTGACTCGCGCATGCGCAGTAGGAAACGGGCAGTGAAGCCGTAAGACTCCACTGCCTGTTTCCCTTACAAGGAATGGCGGCGCCGGGACCCGAGAGCCGAGGGACGAGTCGGCCTCGGGCGGCCGACATGGGGTGCCCTGGACAGGTAAGTGGGCTGATTAAGTCAGCAGCTGCAGTGTTTGCAGCTGCTGACTTTTTTTTTTTTTTTTTTTTTTTAAACGGCCCTCCGCTTTAAAGAGGGGGGGGGGGGAAGGGGCTCCCTCTTAGCATACCTACCCTAAATCAAGCCATTAATATTTATGTGCTCTAACTTTGGAAACTCACAAAATATATAGAGTTAGGACTGCAATACACTGGGGTACCATGACGTGATCGCTGCAGCTTACACATATATTTGAAAATGTATGAAAATTAAACCCCTTGTTTTTAAAGTGAACTGTTAAGCGCCATACACACTATCAGATTTTCTGCTGATTTTTATCTTCAGATTTACCAAAACTATGTAGTAGAAGGGCCTGCCTGATTGCATACAGATTGAAACTCCCAAGGTTTGACCTCATATTATATGGTTTTGGTAAATCTGAAGGAAAAAATCAGCAGAAAATCTGATAGTGTGTACGGGGCTTTAGACAGGACAGTTCGGTTTGTTGCAGGCTGGCTGACTTTTGGACTATTAAAAAGGTTAACCTATACATTTACACATGACTAACATGCAACACAAGCAGAATAAGCCCCCGTACACACGGTCGGACATTCTGCCAACCAAATCCGTCGGATTGTGTCCGAAACTGTTGCATACACACGGTCGGACAAAGTTGTCGAAAAATCCGATCTTTCAGAACGTGATGACGTAATTTCGTTACGATGGGACTACGTTCAGGCTAGTAGCCAATAGCTTTGATCTAGGAATTTGATCTGAGCATGCGTGGCACTTTGTCCGATCAGAATTCTCTACACATGATCGGAGTATGTCCTATAGGACCAGTTTGTCGGAAAATATTTCCAACAAGTTGGAAAATTTGGTCCGACGGATATTCCGACGGAAACAGTCCGATGCATACCACACACAGTCGGATTATCCGACAACACGGTCCGATAGGACACATTCCGACGGATTCTCCGACCGTGTGTACGGGGGCTAATACAAAAACAGCCCTCTCTCTGCCATTTCTTATGCTTAGTTCCCATTCTTTGCCTTTAGTGCATGGTCAACTACTCATCTTTTCAATGTATTTTTAGTGAGTGTGCAGCCTGAATTAATATGGCCATAGATGGACAGAACCTCATCCAGTACAGCAAGTACCAGCCAAATTTCCATCAGTGTGTGGACATCCCATTTTGACAGAATTTGATTGTTTAATTGACTTCTGTGGAAGGGACATGCTGGAAAATGTTTGTTAATTGGCAGCTGTAGCCAGTTGTCTGCGGCCACTGATAAGTGTATTCAGGGGAGACATGGGAAGGAAGGGATTCCAATGGAGGAGTGGAGGAATCTTTTATTTGTCTCATTCAGTCTGCTGGCTAGGAAAAAAACACCTGTCTATCACCAGCTGTACCTTTTGTGTCTATCTGCCTGCATCCAGCCTTCAGGGTACTCTGTACAGGCTGGGAAATAGCCTTCTAGTTATGGGATGCCTGCCTTTACAGGCACATGAACTTTAATGGGATCCCAGTCTTAGACCATAGGGTTCAATATAACAGCTTGAACTCTTCTGGCAAGGCTGTCCACAAGGTTTAGGAGTGTGTCTATTGAAATGTTTGACTATTCTTCCAGAAGCGCATTTGTGAGGCCAGGCACTGCTGTTGTACGAGAAGGCCTGGCTCACAGTCTACGGTAATTCATCCCAAGGGTGTTCTACCGGATTGAGGTCAGTCAGGCTAGTCAAGTTCCTCCACCCCAGACTCCCTTATTCATGTCTTTATGGACCTTGCTTTGTGCACTGGTCCAAATCGTTTGGTGGAGGGGGATTATGGTGTGGGATTGTTTTTTAGGGGTTAAGCTTGGCCCCTTAGTTCCAGTGAAGGCACCTTGCTTTGTGCACTGGTCCAAATCATTTGGTGCAGGGGCGATTATGGTTTGGAGTTGTTTTTCAGGGGTTGGGCTTGGCCCCTTAGTTCCAGTGAAGAGAATTCTTAAGGTGTCAGCATACCAAGACATTTTGGACAATTTCATGCTCCCAACTTTGTGGGAACAGTGTGGGGATGGCCCCTTTCTGATCCAACATGACTGCGCACCAGTGAACAAAGCAAGGTCCATAAAGACATGGATGAGCGAGTTTGGGGCGGAGGAACTTAACTGGAACTAGTCCTGACTAGGGATGAGCTCAAGCGTGTTCACATGGTCCACGTGCAGAGCCCGCCAGGAAGTCGGCTCAGCCCTGCGCTAATCACAAGCGGTGAGACATTGCCGATCTCTGCAGACGCGCATCGGGGCAATGTCTCACTCTGTGATTAGAGCAGCTCTGCTCCGACATCCTGGCAGGCTCTGCACATGGACCATGCAAACATGCCTGAGCTCATCCTTAGTCCTGACCTCAACCCAATAGAACACCTCAACCCAATAGAACACCTTTGAGATGAATTAGAGCAGAGACTGTGAGCCAGGCCTTCTCATCCATATCAGTGCCTGATCTCACAAATATGCTTTTCTGGAAGAATGGTCAAACATTCTCATTGACACACTCCTAAACCTTTTAGACAGCCTTCCCAGAAGAGTTGAAGCTGCTATAGCTAAAAAGGGTGGGCCAACTCAATATTAAACCCTACAGACTAAGACTGGGATGCCATTAAAGTTCATGTGCTTGTAAAGGCAGGTGTCCCAATACTTTTGGTAATATAGTGTATATTACTGGTCTCTCTAACTGACTGATGATGTTGTCAGCCATGGGGTAGGATCTACAGAACAATACTGTAGGGAATACATACCTCCCAACTTTTTGAGATGAAAAATAGGGACATATTATAGGACAAACTATATAGGCAAATGTCGCACCCCTGCCATACATCCAGTAATATGGAACCATGAGTATTAATGTGCAAAAAATTGTAGGTTTAACTTTATTTTGGCTTTTCAAAACATCAAATAGAATCATTTAAAGGTTAGATAAAAGCTTTAGTACAGTAAAATATTTTTGATAGAGATTCCTACATCAGATTAAAAAAAAATAGAGGGACAACTGAGGAAGTAAGTGAGGCAGAGGGATTTGGTTTAAAAGTGGGACAGCCCTTCCAAATGAGGAACAATTATTGAGAGCTATGAGAATGTCACTATCAGTGTTTTGAAGGATACAAGTATGTTGAATAAGATGTGTTGGGGAAAAGCATTCTGATGGGTGAGACAGATTTGCCCTATGGGTAAGGTATATTGATGGATGGAAGAATATTGCTGAGGTGGCAAGGTATTGCTCGGGCAGATTTATTGCCGAGGGTAGGTATATTTATACTCAGATCCATGACAGGTATTGTTAGAATTGCCAAAGCAGTCAGTACAATGACAAAGCTTGATGCCTGGGAGGGCAGAACCTTTAACGTTTTGCTATTAGGCCTTATAATTTAGAGTTACGTCCCTTGTATAGGCATATTAAAACATACAACATATGGCAGGCATCCAGGGTCTAAAGAAAAACACATTATCTCAAGTTCAAAGTCAAATATAGTGCTTTCTAACAGCAGTATCATTATATTTTATTTATAATTCATGACCCTTTTCCACATCCATATGTGGGTGAGACAACAAAGTACTTTAGTTCTTTAGTCTGCATAATAATCGCACTGTGAACTAAGTAATTAAAACACATTTTATTTAGATTAAATGACTGAATTGTTCATCAATACTTCTCTTTTATTTAAAGTGTATCTAACCCGAAAACGAACATTTAATATACTGAAGCTTGCCAGTCCATAGATGTGGTGACTACTTTAGTTTTCTTTTTTTTCAGGCTTTGTTCCCTATTATGTAGCAAGGTCCCAGGCCCATTTGGTGCCCAACATGAGGCTAAGGAGTTATCTCTGCAGCCGTCACCCTTAGAAACCAGCCTCAGCTTCATCGGGATTCCGTCTGACTCCGTGGGAAGGTGGCAAGTAACCTTCACACTTATAATGGACTGTGTTGTCATGTGTACTATCAATGTGGGGAAGAACCAACAAGTTTCACTCCTCAGGGGAGAGGATTAGCCTGGTCTTTTGACACTTCTCACCAGCACTGTCAATGTTAATACAGATTCCAAAATGGACTGCAGTACAGTTTTGGCGCACCGCAGCATGAAGAACAGTTCCCAGAGAACAATTGTACCAATCCATTGGCAGGGGGAGGAGTTCCCGCTCTGCAGAGGAAGATAAGGAAGTGTTGTCACGTGTGTCTGATTGTGAGTTGGAGAGAAAGATGGCGCAGTTCATGGCGGATTGGAAGAAATATGCTCCGGGTGTTGGTTTCAGTCCCAGTGATGTGAAACCAGTTCTTACTGACACCGGAGTGCGGTATACACCAAAAGGTAAGTTTGCCCTGTATACGGCTGGAGGCTTCGAGGCTTTGGGACTGATCTGTGAAAGATTTTATAGTCTGACAATGCAGTTGAGGCCTTGGGTCATCTGCGGTGGGCACTTGTTTTAGGTTATCTCCCCAACTCCGCGGATCCTACATGTGGATTGGGACAGGAACGTTGCCATGCCAGCTGGGAGTGATATCCAGAGCCCACCTGCTGTCACCAGAGTCGTGCAGGAAGATGCTGTCCCTACTTCGGTGACTACCCCCGGACGTAGCGCACCAGTTGCTCATCGAGGTCGCGGTCTGGCCCAGCTGCTCTCCTTGATGTCTGAGCCGGGTAAGCCAGAGAGGAGTGAGAGTGGTGTGCCTGTGGGGGAGGTGATGCCTGTGGCTGTCAAAGAGGATTCCAGGGTTGTGCCAGCTAAGGCGCTTGCCAAGTGCAACTACATCCCCGCCAAAAAATTCTCTACCATTTAAGATTCAGAGATTCTCTCTGACAGTCTATCTGAACTTTTCTCTGATACATTGCCCTACACCGTGAAGTGTGGTGACAGCGATAAGGAAGAGCAAATGAGTGATGTGCAGGAAAGTGAAATTCCCCCTGTTGTTGCTGCCAATATAGAGATTAAATTGTCTGCCAATACAACCCTGCTAATCTACATCTCCAGATCTTTTGATGAAGATCGTTGGGCTCAATGGGTCCCAAAATTCGCCCTATTATGTCCATGCCTAACCTTAAGGTTGATCATAAGCCGAATGTGGTCGATGGGTGCTCCGTTTAGCGTGCTCCAGACGCCCAGGTTCCATACGGATATGGGGATCCCAAGACCTTGCCTTGGCTGTCAAAAATACAGCAGATAGTTATAAAGAGAGTCTTATAAAGACTATGGGTACTTATACCCCTACATTCCCCCTCATCTGGAAGAGGAGATTTCAGAGAAGGAAGTCCAGTGGGTGGATGAAGCCATGCGGGGGTTCCTCCAGATCCCTCTAAAAACAGACTTCCTGAAACTGTCACCTAAGATGTGCGGGAAGTACCTGTCAGTGCTAAATACCTGGGGTTACGGCAGGGAGATTAACCTAGATGGTGTAGTCATCCGCCGACCAGACAAAAGGGATCTCATGTGAATTGTCACCACGTGACTGCGAAGGGAGAGTCTGTAATTCTACCCAACCCCGAGTACTACTGGTGAAACTTCATCGAAATGGTATTGCTACCACCTTTGATTACAAGTATGTGCTGTGTGATGTCAAGGAAGCTATGCTGACAGCTACTTCACACACACATTTAAATTGCTGCTAATGGAGAATGTTCCAGAGAGCTGTACTGCACGGACTGTGCTGGACTGAATGCTCCCGGCAGATACAGGGAGTGCCCACCTGAGCCATGTTGGCCAAAGTTAAAATTGTTGGGGTGCTTCACCCTGAAAAGTGACCTGTGACCTTCAGCAGGTTGTTATTCTCAAGTGAAAAAAAAAATCTTCTTTGTTCCCGGCTTTCATGTGGACAGACTGAGGATACCTTTACAAGGGGACCTGTGTCCAGAAGTGTGGTCCCTTGCACCATGGCCTGGCTGCTTGTTGCCTGAGAGAAGTATCTTGTGTGACAAAATTGGGACCCAGCAGAGAAGCGGGGGTGATGCTTGAGGAAGGTATTACTGTGCAGATTGGAAGAGCTCAAGGGATTTAGTGGCAGTGAATCAGTGGGTCTAGTGAAAGACCGGGAGCGCAGTGGGCTGAAGAACTACAAGGAGTGATTGTAGTGAAAGAGAAAGGAACTGTTACGTTTGTGTTAGAAACTGTTAAAGACTGTTGCCATAGGAGACAGAATTCCTGCACATGCAGATGTGGCATCTTGCTGGATGCCTTTCCCTGCATGGCTGTCCTCCTTTCGAAGTCTCGGAGTCTGCCAACTAATCTTGAAATTACCTAAAAGCAGTGGCGGTTCATCCATGTGTATAAATTATACACAGGGGGGTGACTGGAAAGAGGGAGCGGCTGCCAACTCATCTTGCAACTACCTAAAGGCAGTGGCGTTGCATCCACGTGTATAAATTATACACAGAGGGGGTGATTGGAGAGAGGGGGCAGTGGCCGTGCGCCCTTCATGGACGCACCGTCCCCTCTCCGGTCACCCCCTCTGTGTATACTGGATAGATTCATGCATTGTATGAATCTATCAATGCCTGTTGTAGCTACCCCCTATTCAGGCATCTGGCCCCTTTTCAGATGCCGGGTTTCTACAATATTTTGGAAAACGTAGTTACACCACTCCTTGCACCACTCTCTTACCTCTATTTCATCCATAATAGCCTTGGACATATAAAGGTAATCCAAGCCATACTTTTTTCTGGACTATCTTTTTGAAACCTGGAAAACCGGGGCAACTCCTCTTTCCCCGGTTTGGAGCCTTCCTAATCAGGCCCTCATGTGCCTCATTCTGGGCCATCATCTGAGTGATAGTGAGTGTAGGCTGAAAGTCAGGTCTGTTCTCTCTATTAAGTTACATTTAAGCACAGTCTCTCTACACCAGGGATATGCAATTAGCAGACCTCCAGATGTTGCAGAACTACAAGTCCCATGAGGCATAGCAAGACTCTGACAGCCACAAGCATGACACCCAGAGGCAGAGGCATGATGGGACTTGTAGTTTTGCAACAGCTGGAGGTCCGCTAATTGCATATCCCTGCTCTACACTTTCCATTATATGGGCTGTGTGCGGCCTTTCTTTCTGTAATTCAGAATCAGACAAGGACCCCCACTCAGCCTCTCATTCTGTTATCCTTAGAGCCCCCCATGACCATTTGGAATGGAAGGATTCAGCCTCACTCCACTGACCTATCTCCTCTTCCTCAGTCATTCTACTGCTGGATCAGCCAGGCCAGACAATGTCAAGGGGCAGTTTATTATGTAAGGTAAGCCAGCAGTACTGATATAGTAATAAAAATTTAAGCGTGAATAGGGAGGTACTTTACATTACCACAATGGTTTCTCTGAGATGAAAGCAACATTAAGTTACCATTTCTGATCCAAGCTTTTGAAAAGCTAGTTGCCTGGCCATCATGCTCACTCTCTGGCTTCAGTACTTTGAGTGAACTGGTACAACTATGGAAATAAAAATGTCTGACTTTTGTCCGACTTGCCTGATTGTTTCTGAACTGAATGAAAACAGTGGATCAGTGTGCAAACCAGGCGACCAGCATTTCCCTCACGACAGTTTTATTTTAAGTAAATACAGTTTATACCAACATTTTGATATAGCCCAACATGCTGCTGCTAAAACTCAAATTTAATAAGGTTTGCTTGGCTTAGTGAGGTGAGTGGTAATACAAATGAGAATTGCTTCCCATGATGACATTTGTAGTCTGTTTGCAAAAAAAAACAACAACCCTGTTTCCTATCCATTCACTTTGCCTCCAAAAGAATTTGGCTGCTGAGCATTCCCATCAAATGTGGCTCTAACCCCCTTCTATATTGGTACACTTTTTAAAAGATCCTATAACTGCCATCTTCAATGATTCATAGGAACCAGCAGCAGCTATGATTGCTGCTTCAGACTCAAATGGATTTTTACAGCAGAATGAATACATGGTAAAAAAAATCATTGCGCTTTCTCAGCCAAGAGAGATTTTACTTAACTACTGTACGCTTTAGCAACAGGGGACTTTCAGCATTCAGGGATGTTTCCATGATGCTAAAGTAATAGGAAAGCAGTATCGATTAAATTATACCCATCATGAGAAAAATACTTTGGCTATAATTAGCATTAGAAGGTTATGTTAGCGATGGAAGCCCCCTAATTTTTCTCAATACAGGTTTCTTTTAGAGATGACGATTAGAGATGAGACTTTCTGTCTAATCTGTTGCAGTAGAAAGGTTTTGACTTGGCTTTTAATGGGTTATTTTTTATAGGGTGATATATACTTTTTCAAAGGAGAAGTACAACCAAAGCTTGTTTGGCTGTACTTCTTCTGTGACCCATTTTCAGCAGACAGGGGACTGAAGCCCGCTGTCCGCTGAAGCCATAGAGCCAATCCAAGCTCAGGCAAGATCGTGAAGTCGGGATCCGTCCACATGCCTTGACCGACACCCAGCTCAGCCTCTCAGTGAGCCACTTAGAGCCTGAGCCGGAGGCTCTCACCCCCTCCACAGCCCAGCGCTCCAGTGAGTGCTAAGGGGAGGAGGGCACAGAGCAGTGACTGACAGTCACCAGCTCTCTGCTCAGGAAGCTGTGAGAACCGAGCGGTCCGTGGTGTTTGATCGCTTGGTTCTCAGTGTTAGAGCCGGCGGGGGGACAGCTACAGCATCGGACCAATGCTGAATCTACCTAGGTAAGTATGATTCTTAAAAAAAAAAATGCCTTATTTTTCTTTAAAAATGTACTGTAGGTAAACTTAAAAACAACAATGTAATATATTGCAGCTAGGTAAGTCTACCCAGGTAAGTATGATTCTTTAAAAAAAAAAAAAGCCATACTTTTCTTTAAAAATGTAGGTAAACTCAAAAACAACAATGTAATATATTGCAGCTAGGTAAGTCTACCTAGGTAAGTATGATTCTTAAAAAAAAAAAGCCATACTTTTCTTTAAAACTGTAAGTAAACTCAAAAACAGCAATGTAATATATTGCAGCTTATCAGTCTTTAGGTGTGGTGGGTTTATAAAATTAGCACATTTTTTTATTCTGCTTTATGTATATTTTATACAGTGTCCCATCTTTTTTTTCAAAAAAATTGGGTACAATATTGTATGCGGAGGGGTATTGTCACCCTAGGAAAAGACATTTCTTCTACATATCATAGGAGTATTTTTTTCTAAAGTTCACAGAAAGAACAGATATAACAAAAATCCTTTCAATAGTATATTTAAAACGAAACTTTGGCCAGATAAAAAATGGATAAATGAATACATCTCTGTCTTGTACAATGCACATTGTAATTAGTATGTCATTAATGTGCTAATAAACCCCAAAACAATAATGTATATATTGCAGCTTACCAAACCTCAAATATGGCTGTTTCACAGGGCAAAAAATTGCAAATAAACGACATTCATTGATTGAGTTTACTTGAGAGGTTAACAATGAAACATTTCTAAAGCTCTTTTGGCATCATGTGGCAATACCATAGGAAAATGTGGCATCCAAACCTGGAGCTCAAGCAGAAAGTCTCAGCCATTGTGTAAAAGTAATATTTCTCAGAAAGAAATGAACCCTTTGATGGGGTACAGCAACAATACAACCACTATTGTTATGCTTAAGAAAATGAAAAAAAAAATGCATGTTTAACCAGAATCAGAATCTAGTTATCCTATCAAGGGTAGAATATAGATCAACAGAAGAAATCATACAACTTTTAAGGGTGAAATAAAAAAAAAACATATTTATGAGTAATTCCCGTTATCAATACCAAACCTCATCCCTACAATCCACTCAACTTTCTCTTAAATTGCTTGATATGGATGCGCTTTGTTCAAATTCGGGGGTCCCAGCTAATTTCTGTCCGAATTCACCCAGGCAGATATATATTTTTTTTAAACCATGATGCACTGCACAGCCATTAACCCAGTGCTCGACAAAACCCGGTCGCCAGGTCGCATTGGCGACTAGAATCAGCGACCTTGCGCCTGGGGCAGCATAGCTGGGGGTATCCCGTCTCCGCGGACCCCCCCCCCGCGCGATCGCGTCGGGCCGCGCGATCGCGTCGGGCCGCGCCGCAGGCGGCCGGTAATTGAGCCCCCGGCTTTGAGGCCTTCTGTGATCCTATGGTTCCTTCTGGAATCTGGCGCCCTCTTGTGGTGGCCGTTGGAATTACAACCAACAATGCTAATGGGCCAGTCTTTCTCCATCCCTTTACTTAGAACCCCTAAACAAAACAAACAATATATATATTACAGCACCCTAGAGAGTAAAATGGTGGTCGTTGCAATACTGTCTGTCACACCATATTTGCACAGCGGACTTACAAGCGCACTTTTGGGGAAAAAATTTTTATTTAATAAAAAAAAAAGACAACAGTAAAGTTAGCCCAATTTTTTTTTTTTATATTGTGAAAGATAATGTTACGCCGAGTAAATCGATACCCAACATGTCACGCTTCAAAATTGCGCCCGCTCATGGAATGGCGACAAACTTTTACCCTTTAAAATCTCCATAGGCGACGTTTAAAAAATTCTTCAGGTTGCACGTTTTGAGTTACAGAGGAGGTCTGGGGCTGGAATTATTGCTCTTACTCTACCGATCGCAGCGATACCTCACATGTGTGGTTTGAACACCGCTTTCATATATGCGTTCGCTTCTGCACGCAAGCTTGGCAAGACAGGGCGCATTTAAAACAATTTTTTTTTCTTATTTTAACTTTTATTTTTATTTTTTTCACTGTTCTTTTAAAAAAAAAAAAATGTGTGTCACTTTTATTCCTATTACAAGGAATGTAAAAATCCCTTGTAATAGAAAAAAGCATGACAGGTCCTCTTTTATATATGAGATCTGGGGTCAGAGAGACCTCACATCTCATATTTACACTAAAATGCAATTTAAAAATGTCCCTCTAAGAGCTATGGGCAATGACTTGGAGACAGGTGGGGGGCTGGGGGCTATCTTCCCCTCACTCGTCTCCATGTCAGGCCAGGGACAGGTCCAGATCGCCGTCACGGACCTGGCTCCTAACTTTTTTAGCTGGCTCCTAGATTCCAAGCAAATTTGTCAACCCCTGCATTAACCCATTACCAACAAGCTTAGAAGGGCCAATAATGGGGGGTTGAGGATTAGCCAGCCACTTTACTATAAAAAAGCTCACAACAGCCAAAACACCAGTATGTTGGAGCTTGTGTGCGGAGAGATTAGGGAAAGAAGACAAACTGCACAGCAACAGATTGGGGTCATTTAGCAAACCCTGCTTTACATCTGTAAATTGCAGTGGCAGGTACTTGTTTTGTGTTTTTCATTTAACCCATTAATAAGCCATTTTTAGCACTGCTATTTGTGTCAGCAACAGGTTTTATTGCTAGCCCTTTTTATTTGCTGCAAGGCTTTTTTTCTTTTATTAAAAATAAATGTGGGTGTTTGTTGCAGGGGGTGGTATTTTGGATTATTTATTTCTTTTAGAAGTATAAAAATGGTGTGCACCCAAACTACCGTACTTCACAGTATAAACCAACAATTACAACCCCCATCCCCATAGTAAAAATAAAACACATGCCTGTGCTTCTCTACATTACCTTGTGTTCTTGCTTATGTAGCACCCTCCTAGTTTAGAAGTATGGCCATTTTAAGTTTTGGCTCTGCTGTTAGAAGTGGAGATATAATTGTGTTTTGCTTACTATGAGTTGTGTAGCTGCAGGCTTGCCTGTGTCTCCCAGTCTTTCCAGAAAGCACTGGAACATAGCGGATGGATAGGGTAGAGTCTAAGCTGGCCCTGGAAACAGTCTCAGTTAATCCCTGGTCGAGAAGAATTGCTGAGGGTGGTATATAATTGGGAATCACCCCTAAAGTTGCAGGAACACCCAAGGCAACACACTTAGGGGATCTTCTTGGGATATTTTATGGCAACGTCAACTGAAGCTGAAAGAAGTCCTTCAGACTGCCTGGATCACAGTGAGTAGGCCGCAGAGAAATCCTAAAAAAGAGAGACTGTTGCCTGTACACCACCCCTTCTTGATAGAGGTACTGTTCCAGATCTTCCCACTGTGTTTAAAGCTGTTGCTACATTTTGTACAGAAAACTCTGTTAGTTGTTTCAAGATAGTGTCATCATTCTAGTTGTTTCAAATAAGAATGGAGACGTCTACCAGCAATTTGGAAACCCACACCACATCCCAAAATATTGGAAACAGCAAAAAGGGGATGTCCCAGAGGATTGTACGGGTGGGGGTTAAAAATAAATTAGTAAGAAAAACGAAATAACAAATTTTATTTATAAATTACAATACAAAATAATACATGTAGTTGCTCTTCCAGAGTGGGAGAAGGGAAACTCTTAAGTATAAATGCGCCGTCAAATACACTCCAAATATCCAACATGTTTCGTATTAATATTTTTATATATAATTCCTTCTTCAGGGATTTTGAAGAGAAACTGCATTATCTAACATAGAGACAGATAAAAATACATTAGTACCATAATATTTACAATACATGCACTAGAAACAAAGTCATATAAAACACATGGCAAGAGATCAAACAGGAAATTCAAAGGAAGCTCAGACATACTTACTGAAAATATTGAAGGCAAAGCGCTATTAATTAAAAGCAGGTGATACTCCAGCACATCGGTCTCCAAGCTGTTGCATATATATTTTTCAGGCAGATATATATCGTTCAATCCGAATGTATATATGGGCTCCAAACGATGTCTAATGATGTCATCACACAAGGGACCAAAGGGACCCCCAACAGAGTAGGGGGGATTTATTCAATATACAACCCAGGGCAAGACACACATCACTTAAAACCACGACAAAAGAAGATGGGTGCGAAAGGTCACAGTGTCCTTAAGGAACACCAGGGTTTGGATTTAAATCCCTAAATATAAACAATAACATATATAATAAAATCGTGATAACAAACGCATTATACTTAAACTCGCTAGGAAATCAGTAAGTATTAGAGGGACAAACCCCCAAAGTATCCAAAAAATAAATAAACTACCAAAAGCAAATACTATGAATATAGAGTAAATAGGCTGGAACAATGAGCTGAATATCTAATTAAAGGATTTAGAGCTAAAAAACAAACACATATATGGCTCAATAATTAACAGATTGCCAAGGTGTTTAACAGAAAAATAATATCAGTATAGCTTAAAATGCATACTGGCCAGAAACTCCAATATGTAAAAGTGATACAAATAGGAGAATCCTAGCGCTAAAATATGTGCAGTCCCAGTTCAAAATAAACAGCCAAATAACTCACCAAACAAGCGGATACACAAAACAACCCTTGCTACAATGTGTAAAAATTGTTCCACATACAGCGCAGAAAGAAAACTTTACAAAAAACAATCCAATTATATGATAAGGAAAAAAAAAGGGAGCAAAAACAGGAAAGGGAGCAGAGCTATTTAGGTCATGACCAAATCAAATGGCTCAAAGGTCACCCTTGTAGCCCACTGAAGAAAACCCTTGGAGAAAAGGTTTAAAACTAAGTATTTCATTTAACTGTGGAGACGAAGTCGCATTAAGGTTAGAGATCCACCTCATTTCACGTTGGAGGAGAATCTTATTTAGATCTCCTCCCCTGGGAGTTTGGTGGAGTCTATCCGAGACCAACACTGAACTTTTAGGCATACGGCTGTTATGGACCGCTGCTACATGGCGGCCCAAAGGAAAATCAGGTTTGCACTTTGCGTAGCAGTTAAAGGATGATACAGACGTTTCCATAATTTTTGGACAGTTTTGCCAATATAGTAAAAGCCACACTCACGTTGTAATAAGTAAACTACAAATGTGGTTTGGCAATTAGCATAATGTTTGTAAACAAGCAAACTACCATTAGGGAGGTGTGGCTTTCTGTCGGTATTGATATTTCGACAGTAGCCACAAGCCCCACAGGGAAAAGTACCAAGGGTATTGCAGGGGGGTCACCTTGAGTGAGACCTCTGAACTCACTTTTTACCAAAAGATCCCCTACTGATGTATTTCATTTACACAAAACAAGAGGGGCTGGAGGGACAAAAGGGCCTATCAATGGATCACTGGCCAACACATGCCAATATTTTCTGAGAATCTGCTTTATCTGTGTATGTTCATTAAAGAAAGTAGTCACAATTCTAGTATAAGCATTCTTATCAAATGTATTTTTTTCTGTACACTTAGAAGCTCTTGTCTATTTCTATTATTGGCTTTATTGAATGCCCTCTTCAAACATCTCTAAGAGAGTTTTTCAAAGCCCTTGCTTCCCAAAATGAAGTCCTCCTCATTGATTTGAATTTACTAAGTTCTTTTGAAAGGACTTTTGAAGATTTCAACATCTAAGAATGTTATAGATGCATTATCATAGGCCATAGTGAATTTCAAATTGAATTCATTGCAATTTAAAGCAACCAAAAAATTATGCAGGAGATCGATTGGGCCACTCAAGAGAATGAAGATGTCATCTATGTACCTGCGTCACATAGTGATGTGGCGCAGGTACACAGAGAGACCCTCATCTCTGGACAGAAAGGATTCCCATTCCCCCAGGTACAGGTCATTCAAGTTGTTTAGTTCTCAAAACTTTCCCCAATCCCTATCCTAGTTCTACAAAGCAATGAAACAACATAAAATTACACTATCTTCCTGATTACTGTCTGAGGACTGAGTGAGATTTTGTGCATCTGCCTGAAAACAGCCTGTGCCTGGCTGCTTGCTCTATTAAGGGATCAGAACTTGGGATCAAATCGCCAGACCAATTTGGTGTGACACTTATGAAAAGTGTACTTTCTCTGGCCATTTTTTTACACACCTTTATCTAAGGGTTTATTAGAAGTTGTACAAAGGCAGAAGAGTTTACTTCAGCAAGAACAGAGTAAGAGAGGGACAAAGCACAGGAGCTGTTTTTTTTCTTCTGCAAGACTTAAGCGGGAGTCCGCCGGGACTCCGCGTTTTTTTTTTTTTTAAAAGCCAGCAGCTACAAATACTGCAGCTGCTGACTTTTAAAATAGTGACACTTACCTGTCCAGCGTGTCCGCGATGTCGGCACCCGAAGCCGATCTCTCGATCGTCTCTCGGGTGCTGCCGCCACCATCTTGGGTATGGGAATCGGGAAATGGAGCCTTTCGGCTTCATTTCCCGGTTCCCTACTGCGCATGCGCGAGTCGCGCTGCGCAATGAGGACGGACCCGCTGCCTCTGGGATCTGTGTGTTTCCCAGCAGGCAGCGGGAGACTTTCGGAAAGGGGCGTAATCTACGCCCCTTTCCACATTGAGCTATCCAGGAAGTGGGTGCAGATACCTGTACTGTACAGGTACCTGCACCCCCCTCCCCCCTGAAAGGTGCCAATTGTGGTGCCGGAAGGGGGGGGATTCCAATGAGCGGAAGGTCCACTTTAGGGTGGACCTCCGCTTTAAGAGCATACAGATGTGTAGAAACTGGCCAGTGGCAGGTCAGTTTTGCATCAGCAAGAACATGGACAGCCTCGGAGAACCACAGACAATTTCTAATTTGCTGCTAAAACTATCTAAAAAAGAAAAAAATGTTTTTTTTTTTAAATGTATTCAAATAATAAATTGGGGTGCCACTGCTCTCTGTAAGCCAAGCTAATTGTAAAAGAAAAAAATATGAATTCAATAAGTAGATATGCACTACCAACGTACTCTGTTGCTGACACTGTTCTTTGAAATTGTGATGTTCATTAACAACTTGTACAGCTTAAGGAATCTGTAATTAAAAGAATTTGTAAATGTTCAATGTTTTCTCATCAAAGTCATGAAAAAGGACCTTCTCACTGTTCAGTATTTTTTTTAATTTTAATTTGGCATTGCCACAGGTCCCCTTAGAAGTGCTCAGCTTCCCATGTATTTTTATTTTTTGCCAACGTCTTGCCTATTAGCTCTATGAATATTGGCTAGAATTGACTAACAAGCTTTATTCTCTTGTAGACTTCAGTGCAATTTGCTACTAATTTTAATAATGATTTACTGAAACCTATGCAAATCCAAACCTGGGCAGTT
The DNA here is from genome assembly GCF_037356315.1 of Lithobates pipiens. Lineage (NCBI taxonomy): Eukaryota > Metazoa > Chordata > Amphibia > Anura > Ranidae > Lithobates > Lithobates pipiens. The sequence goes on from NW_027507748.1 coordinate 327,242,932, forward strand.
TCACTAATCACTAGTGTAGATACAGCATTGATAGGACAGTTCTCTTTGCTGGCAAATTTGGTGACCTCTTTAAAGGGGCACACCTTGACCAGGTGCCGCAGGCTATGCTCATATAATTTCCCTTGCTATTGTGGTGGATAATGTAGTTGTTGATTGCTATCCCTTGCTTACAGAGCTGGCCAAACATCTTATATAGCATAGAGATGGTACATTTTTTAGCTCAACTTGAGAAAGCAAATCTTTCGTTTCCAAACATAACCTTATTTTTTTAAAGATTTATGTTGCAAGTTCAATGGAGTATCTTTCAGGCTACCACCTATGATATATTTATTGTGAGATGACATTATTTTTCTCAGTGTCAAATTCATTGTCATTCTTATTTATAGATATATTTTCTAAAATGGTAGGCTGCTCCACAAAAGTCTTGTATAGAATTTTTTTTATTTGATTGCTGTACAGAAGATTAAGTGACTGAATGCCCAAATCTGAAACTTGTCATTGCATGGCTAAAATAGCGATAAATATTCCTTAAGGCCAAAATATATTAATGGGGAATAGTATCCTTGCACTCTGCTTCTGCTTTTGTGGGACTTTGCTAAAAATTCCAAAAAGCACATTTCATTTTAGTCATTAAAGCCTTAACTGTAACTATATAATCCATAATTAAAGGGAGATCGAGTGTGAATATTGCAAAAACTATTTTTGTCATTGGCACTGTCGTGTCTTGACTAAAAGCAATATAACTGTGTGTTGCAGATTAACTGATGGTGACTCTGCAAGAGTATACAGTATATATCTATCTATATATACATTATAAAAAAATTATTTATATATATATATATATATATATATTTTTTTTTTTTTACAATATACAATTTTTAATATCCTAATACATATGGAAAAGAACATAGGTGTTGCCCAAAAACGTTTAAGATAACTATATATTCTTAATTTGATGGGGTTAGTTTACAGTGTCTCCATAAGTTCAATGTTCTTGTGGAATAAAATAATGTTGGACTTTCAGAAGAAAATTACATATAAAACTGGCCTTACATTTGTAGAATTTCAATAGAAAATTTGACAATCGGTTTTGGTCAGAGTGAGTAAAATAATCTAATGAGAAGGATGGAAAACTGTTGTCAAATCTAACGGGAGCAAAAAAATCGTAAAAGTTAATACTGAAGTAAAACATTTGTGCTATGAAATTCCTGACATTGGCATGGCACTTGAAAGAAATGTCATTCAAAATTAGTCAGGTCCATGAAGGCGCCATGGAAAGGTCGAACAAGAGGTTTTTATCATTTCTCATCTGAACATTCTTCCGAAATTCTATACAGGTGTAGCGGGGATATAATTGTGTATTAATACAATTCATGTGAAGTACAATGTAAATCTATGGACAATGTTATTCACTAGTATTGGATGCCATCTAGTGACCAAAACTGGAAATGGACTTTAGCTATTTTCCTTTTCTATGGTGTTGGACAGATAACAGGAAGTGATTGTGTTTACGTTGGTCATTTGACCTCATCTACCCAGGAGTCTGTGTGACCTACCCATGAACACTTTGATATGCAGTGCATGCTGGGTAGGGTATAAAAGGGACTGCAGCGGCCATATTTGGTCCCTTGGAACCACGTTGCCTGGCTGTGCGGAACTGTGTGTAAGGTTCTCGGACGCATCGGTAGATAGTCACCGCGGAGTGCAAACCGGACTGTTTGCTGGGTGCCAAGAGCTGGTGATCAGACCGGCGGGGATCGGAGATGCTTGTTGGAGCAGCGGAGAGCTGGATCCAGTCGGTGGAGTGACACGGAGCATCTGGCCTAGTCAGCGGAAGCAAGCTGCAGTTGTAGGACTCAAGCCATCACTCAGAACTCTGATCTGATTGGTGAGCTGGTTGCGGCCCACTGTTTAATCTATTACATGTACTTAGACTTACTAATAGGCTTTGCTGGGACCTGTTGTTCCATGGAAGCGTAATTTAACAACTGACACTTAATAGGCTCGAGGCCCATTTCACTTTAACAGAATGACAGTGCAAACTCGATAACCACCTATTTGCTATATTTTCAGTAAAAGTATTCCTGTTTAAGAGTACAAGTGTGTGGTTTACTGTCTTTCCCCACCAGGTGGAGCCAGAGGATCCTGAGGGATAGACACAGGTACATTATACTGTTTACACTGCACTGTATTATCATTGCACCACAGCTGTGCCAAGGGGACAGAGTCATTCAAAAGGGGGGTTTCTCAGTAGAGTGCAGGCCCAGTCCAAATCAGCAGCTCCTTCGGGGGTCAGTGCTACACAGGCATACCCCACTTTTAAGTATGCAATGGGGTTTATTTCCTAAAGCTGAAAAGTGCAAAATCAGGTTCACTTCTGCATAGAATCCAATGAGCTTCTAACCCTAGCTTGTTCAATTAAGCTTTTGTAATAAAATCTGGAATCTCATTGGTTTCTGTGCAGAAGTGAGCCTGATTTTGCACTTTCCAGCTTCAGGAAATAAACCCCATTGCATACTTAAAAGTGGGGTATGCCTGTAGTTGTAAGGCCAGTTTAAGGCAGACAGATGCAATATTTGGTGTTGATTTACTAAAGGCAAATTGACTGTGCACTTTACAAGTGCAGTTGCTCCAGAGCTTAGAAAATGAGGTCAAATTCTGCTGACTTTCATCATCTAATCATGTACCAGCAAAAATGATGTGTTTTAACTTTTCCTTGCATTCCTTGATTCATTACTCTTTGCAAAGTTAAGCTTCACCTCATTTACTAAGCTCTGAAGCAATGGCACTTGCAGAGTGCAACTGTACCGCCTATCTTTTTGCCTTTAGTAAATACACCCCAGTGTGTATCCAGTGTCATGAGTGCACCCTGTATAAAATGTATATTACAAAATTCATATTTCATACACATGGTTTAAAAACTTGCAAGATAAAATGAAAACATATCTTCTTTGTCCTTTCTCTTTGAATAATCTAGTATTTCAAACCGTACTATCTGACTTCAGATGTGAACTATACAAGGGGATTATGTATTGCATATGCATGAATCTTTGTGCACGTGCACAACAGTTCAGGAAGTAGCCTAGTCATACAAGATTCTTTACACTGGTGCTTGGGATACATGTCTGTAAATGAGCTGACTTGCTCTTTAGCTTGGCTTATATGTATTTAATTGCTTAGCAAGCTGGGGGTAATTTTTTTTTTTTATTCCAAATAATTTTTCTGAAAATATGTGTGTGCTCATTCTTGGGTACACCTTGTAGAAACTGAAGTTCAGATGTTCATTATTTAGATGTTCAACTAGGACCATATTGTAGGTATTGAACATTAGAGTACAATCAGGTAGATAGGTTAAAGTGGTTCTAAAGGCTGAAGGTTTTTGTAAAAATCTTCTGTGTGCAGCCCCCTCCTGCCCCCTAATACTTACCTAGGCCCGATCTCGATCCAGCAATGTGCTTGAGAGCAACTGCTCTCCGGGGTCTTTCTCTCTTCATTGGCTCAGATACAGCAGCAGGAGCCATTGGTTCCCACTCTGTATCACAGCCAGTGAGGAGGGAGCAGGGAGGGTGTCAATGGACAACAGAGCATGGCTTGGAAGTATCACTTTAAGTGATCGCAGTTTCTATGTGCATGAAAGCCTATGTGCGCAAGCAGGCCCACAATCTAAGGGTACCTTGGAGGTTTAGCCTTCTCTTTTCCCTTTAATTTAGTAAATTAGGCCCACTGAGTACCTGGAAATGTAGAAATTCATTAATTAGAAAAAGCCTGTTTCCATCGTGCCTATCAGTATTCTCATTAGTAAAAAAAATTAATAATTGCCTAGTCATACAAAATTATTATGTCAGGCAGTGTAAAGACTGAAAGTTTTGACATGTTTCATTCCATCACATATCAACGATAATAAAATGATCAATCCTCATTTTAGGACAGAGGGTAGAGCCATGCAAATCACTGCTTTACACTCCATTGGCCAGATGCACATTCAGAAGTGCTGATGTATAGTAATATTATAGAGCCATTTATTTCTATCTGCTCCACAGATAGCAATAAAAACCTGACCAGTGTCCTAATCTATCTCCACTGTATCCAAAACTGGAAAAACAAATTGCTTTAGTTATATTTTTTGAAAACCATAATTCTTTTTGCAGTGCTGATACCTTCACACATGTAGAAGGAGTTTAAAAAACAACAGATGTCTGCAACCACTTGCTTACTGGGCACTTAAACACCCTTCCTGACCAGACCAATTTTCAGCTTTTGGTGCTCTCACACTTTGAATGACAATTACTCAGTCATGCAACACTGTACCCAAATGAATTTTGTGTCCTTTTTTTCCCACAAATAGAGCTTTCTTTTGGTGGTATTTAATCACCTCTGGGGTTTTTATTTTTTGCGCTATAAATGAAAAAAGACCGAAAATTTTGAAAAAAAACGCATATTTCTTTGTTTCTGTGATAAAATTTTGCAAATTATTATTTTTTTTTCATAAATTTTGGCCACAATTTATACTGCTACATATCTTTGGTAAAAATAACCCAAATTAGTGGATATTATTTGGTCTTTGTGAAAGTTAGAGAGTCTACAAGCTGTGGTGCGAATCGCACAAAATTGATCACACCTGATGTACTGGTGGCCTATCTCATTTCTTGCGACCCGAACAAGTCAGGAAAGTACAAATACCCCCCAAATGACCCCTTTTTTGAAAGTAGACATTCCAAGGTATTTACTAAGATGCATGGTGAGGTTTTTGATGTTGTCATCTTTTTCCCACAATTCTTTGCAAAATGAAGATTTTTTTTTTTTTTTCTCACAAAATTTCCAATGTAATAGGTTATTTCTCTCACATGGCATGTGTATACCACAAATGACACCCTAAAATACGTTCTGCTACTCCTTCTGAGTATTACGATACCAAATGTGTGAGACTTTTACACAGCCTGGCCACATACAGAGGCCCAATATTGAAATAGCACCATCAGGCGTTCTAGGAGCATAAATTACACATTTCATTTCTCAACCACCTATTACATTTTTGAAGGCCCTGGAGCACCAGGACAATGGAAATGCCCACAAAGTGACCCCATTTTGGAAAGCTAACACCCCAACGTATAATCTATGAGGCATAATGAGTCGTTTGAATGGTTCATTTTTTTTCCAGAAGTTTTGGGAAAATGTGGAAAAAAAATGAAAACGCATTTTTTTTACGCAAAGTTGTCCATTTATAAGATATTTCCAACACATAGCATGTACATAGCAAAAATAACACCCCAAAATACGTTCTACTACTCCTCTTGAGTATAACGATACCAAATGTGTGAGATTTTTACACAGCCTGGCGACATACAGAGGCCCAATATTGAAATAGCACCATCAGGCGTTCTAGGAGCATAAATTACACATCTTATTTCTCAACCACCTATTACAGTTTTGAAGGCCCTGGAGCACCATGACAATGGAAATGCCACTGACAACACGTGGCACTGATGACACGTGGCACTGACAGATGGCACTGGAGGCAGATGGCACTGGAGGCAGATGGCACTGGAGGCAGATGGGGCTGACAGATGGGGCTGACAGATGGGGCTGACAGATGTCGCTGGCAGATGTCGCTGACAGATGGCACTGGGGCTGGCACTGGCAGATGGCACTGGCAGATGGTGCTGGCTGTTTGCTCTGGCTAATTGCTCTGGCAAATGGGGCTGGCAGATGGCACTGCGGCTGGCAGATGGCGCTGGCAGGTGGCACTGGCAGGTGGCACTGGCGGCACTGGCGCTGACGGCACTGGGGCTGACGGATGGCACTGGCGCTGGCAGGTGGCACTGGCGCTGGCAGGTGGCACTGGCACGTGGCACTGGCGGCACTGGCACTGGCGGCACTGGGGCTGACGGCACTGGGGCTGACAGATGGCACTGGCGCTGGCAGGTGGCACTGGTGCTGGCAGGTGGCACTGGCACTGGCAGGTGGCACTGGCGGCACTGGCACTGGCGGCACTGGGGCTGACGGCACTGGCGGCACTGGGGCTGACGGCACTGGGGCTGACGGATTGCACTGGCGCTGGCAGGTGGCACTGGCACTGGCAGGTGGCACTGGCACTGGCAGCACTGGCGGCACTGATGGCACTGGGGCTGACGGCACTGGGGCTGATGGATGGCACTGGCGCTGGCAGGTGGCACTGGTGCTGGCAGGTGGCACTGGTGCTGGCAGGTGGCACTGGCACTGGCAGGTGGCACTGGCGGCACTGGCACTGGCGGCACTGGCGGCACTGGGGCTGACGGCACTGGCGGCACTGGGGCTGACGGCACTGGGGCTGACGGATGGCACTGGCGCTGGCAGGTGGCACTGGCGCTGGCAGGTGGCACTGGTGCTGGCAGGTGGCACTGGCGGCACTGGCACTGGTGGCACTGGTGGCACTGGGGCTGACGGCAGGCACTGGCACTGGCAGGTGGCACTGGCGCTGGCAGGTGGCACTGGCGGCACTGGCACTACTGGCAGATGGCACTGTGCTGACAGATGGCACTGGTACTGGGGCTGACAGATGGCACTGGGGCTGACAGATGGCACTGGGGCTGACAGTTGGCACTGGGGCTGACTTACATATCCTCTCTCTCCTGACACGCTGTTTCTGTGTGAGGAGGGAGAGACACGGCAATGGGAGATGATCTCATATGTTTACATCTCCCATTGGCAGCTGCGATCGCGCTGTGAACGGCCGCTTTGATTGGCCGTTCACGGCGATCTGTGTTTGCCTGTCTCCGGGAGACAAGGCGAATACAAAACTTCCGCGATGCGCGCCCCCGGCGGCGCGCATTGCAGAAGTAAACAAAAGGACATCCAGGGACGACCAGGCGAAGGAACCCGCCTGCTCTACGGCCGTCATTCGGCTATAGGGCGGGCGGGAGGTGGTTAAATAAATAATAATAATAATAAAAAAAATCCCAAAATGTCCCTTGCTTGGAAAGTAAACACCCCAAGGTGATCTCATTTTTTACCACAATTTTTTGGAAATTAAGAAACATGCTGGTACTGAGGGGGTTAAACACGGTGCTTGGTAATGGTGCACTTAATTCATTAATGTACAGGCGTTACACAGGTCAGAAGAGTTAAACGGTGGTAAAAGTGAAGGGGTTAAAGAAGAACTTTGGCAAATCTTTTTTCTTTTCATTTTGGATAGAACATGGGAGGGATATAACCCCTGTCAGATTTTTTTCATCATCTGTGTCCCATTTCAGAGATTTCTTGTCACCCCCTGTCTCATAGCGAAAGGGGAATTGAGAGGAAATTCCTGCAAATTTAGGTAATTCCTTGGGGACCCCCACATCACCAGAACTAGTATCCTTAATAAAAGATTTCCTCTCTATTACTTTTCTGGGGACAATCCAAAATTTGTAATTTTCTTTACTTCCAATGATAATTATGGTAAACAGGACAAATAGAGAAGGTGATCTCCTTAAGGACCGGAAGGATTTACCCACTTCTTGACCAGGCCATTTTTTGCGATTGCACTATGTTGCTTTAACTGACAATTGCGCGGTCAGGCGGTGTTGTACCCAAACAAAATTTACATCCTTTTTTTCCCTACAAATACAGATTTCTTTTGTTGGTATTTGATCACCTCTGCGGTTTTCATTTTTTTGCGTTATAAAGAAAAAAGTGTGACAATTTTGAAACAAATACAATTTTTTTTTTTTTTACTTTCCTCTATAATATACAGTTGTGTTCATAAGTTTACATACCCTGGCAGAATTTATGATTTCTTGGCCATTTTTCAGAGAATATGAATAACACAAAAACTTTTCTTTGACTCGTGGTTAGTGTTTGGCTGATGCCATTTATTAAAAATCAACAGTGGTTACTCTTTTTAAATCATAATGACAATGGGCACAGTGAGACTGCAGATGGGCACAGCGAGACTGTATATTGGCACAGTGAGGCTGAAATGGTTACATTGAGGCTGAAATGGGTATAGTGAGGCTGCAGATTGGCACAGTGAGGCTGAAATGGGCACAGTGAGGCTGCATTGATGTGCACTGATGAGGATTAAATGGGCGCAGTGAGAATGCAGATGGGCAGAGTGAGGCTGCACTGATGGCACAGTGAGGCTGCATTGATGGGCACTGACCAGGCTGCAAATGGGCACAGTGAGGCTGCATTGATGGGCACTGGTAAGGCTGCATTGAACTCTTGTATCATGTGCACAGTCTCTGATCATCTCCTGTAGTATGTCTGCAGCCTCTGACCATCTCTTGTATCATCACAGTATTTCTTTTGAATAATCAAACTTATAATTGGCTGGAGAAAGATAACTATAATTTGAAGACAAACCTACACTTTAATTCAAGGCGAGGTCTGGGGAGGGGCCAGGGGTGGAGCTGAAGGAGGGACCAGGGGCGGGGCTGAAGGGGGCCCCATCAGGTAGGCTGTAAGAGGCCCTGTGATTTTTATCAGCGGCCCCGCTTGTAATTAGCGTGTGTGTATAAAAGGTCAATTTGTTTTTTAACCTCTGTTTCTAGATACTGAGTCATTGGGAAAGCAAAAAAAAATGTCCAAGGATCTGCGGGAAAAGGTAGTTGAACTGTATAAAACAGGAAAGGGATATAAAAACATATCAAAGGAATTGAGAATGCCAATCAGCAGTGTTCAAACTCTAATCAAGAAATGGAAAATGAAGGGTTCTGTTGAAACCAAACCACGGTCAGGTAGCCCAACTAAAATCTCAACCACAACTGCCAGGAACATTGTTCGGGATGCAAAGAAAAACCCACAAATAACTTCAGGTGAAATACAGGACTCTCTGAAAACATGTGATGTGGCTGTTTCAAAATGCACAATAAGGAGGCACCTGAAGAAAAATGGCCTGCTAGGTTGGGTTGCCAGAAGAAAGCCATTACTATGCAAATGCCAGAAAGTATCCCGCTTACAATACACCAAACAGCACAGAGACAAGCCTCAAACCTTCTGCCACAAAGTCATTTGGAGTGATGAAACCAAAATTTAGCTTTTTGGCCACAACCATAAACGCTACATTCGGAGAGGAGTCAACAAGGCCTATGATGAAAGGTACACCATTCCTACTGTTAAACACGGAGGTGAATCACTGATGTTTTGGGGATGTGTGAGCTACAAAGGCACAAGAAATTTGGTAAAAATTGATAACAAGATGAATGCAGTATGTTATCAAAAAATACTGGAGGAAACTGCATTTATCAGCCAGGAGAAGCTGTGCATGGGACGTTCTTGGACATTACAACATGACAATGATCCAAAACACATGGCCAAGTTGACCTGTCATTGGCTACAGCAGGATAAAGTGAAGGCTCTGGAGTGGCCATCTCAGTCTCCTGACCTCAATATCATTGAGCCACTCTGGGGAGATCTCAAACGTACAGTTCATGCAAGACAGCCCAAGAATTTACAGGAACCGGAGGCCGTTTTCCAAGAGGAATGGGCAACTTTACTATCTGAGACGATAAAAGCCTCGTCCACAAATACCACAAAAGACATCAAGCTGTCATTGATGTTAAAGGGGGCAATACACAGTAATAAAAACTTTTCATAAGGGTCATTTGGGTAGTTTCTGTTGTCATTATGATTTAAAAGAGTAAACACAGTTGATTGATAATAAATGGCTTTAGCCAAACACTAACCATGAGTGAAAGAAATGTTTTCGTGTTATCATTCATATTCTCTTAAAAATGGCCAAGAAATCATAAATTCAGCCAGGGTATGTAAACTTATGAGCACAACTGTATGTATTCATCAGTTTAGGCCAATATATATTCTTCTACATATTTTTGATAAAAAAATATCACAATAGAGCATATATTGATTGGTTTACGGAAAAGTTATTGCGTCTACAAACTATGGGATGGATTTAGGGACTTTCATTTTTATTTTTTTATTGTTTTTACTGGTAATGGCATCGATAAGCAATTTTTTGCGGGATTGCGGCAGACAAATCTGGCCCCAAATGATACTTTTTGAGGACCAGTGACATTATTACATTGATCAGTGCTATAAAAACACACTGATTCATGTATAAATGTCACTGGCAGGGAAGGGGTTAACACTAGGGGACAATGAAGGGGTTAACTGTGTTCCCACAGACTTTTCTAACTATAGGGGGAATGGGCTGCCTGAGACATGACAGAGATCACTGTTTCCGATCACTGCGAACAGAAGATCATACATGTCTCCTGTCAGAACGAGGATCCGCCTTGTTTTTATAGGCAGATCCCTGTTCTGCCTCTGTACACCGCAATTGCGGGTCACCGGCAAAGACATTGAGTCTGCCGGACCCGCGGGCGCGCTATATCACTTAAACCAACTGACGTACAATGGCAGCGATTTGCGGTGTCCTGCCCGCTGCGGCAGGTGGTCAGGAAGCAGTTACCGGGAGGTACAGACTGCAATAACAAGTGACAGGGATTCTAATCTCTCTCCACTCTATCCAAAACTAAAAACAAAATTGCCTTTAGGTATACTTTAATGTAATGGTCATAAACAGGGGAAGGTGAAGGGGAGGTTAAGGGAGGTGAGGGGTTAATATACAGGTCACTAGGGACAGTATTGGAGATAGTATGTGTAGCAGAGGATTAATACCATGAAAGGGTAAAAAAAAAGAAAAAAGAAAAAAGAAAAAAAGATTCCTGTGTCACACGGGAGGTGCAGCTGCTGATCCACTTATTCTGTGCCTTTTCACAATTACAGGATCTCTCTTTTCCTGTTGTAAAGAGAAGGGGGACCAGCAATGTAAATAACACCTTGTGTTGGATGTGATGATCAATCACAACAATGGCATGGTACCCAGCCTCTTGGATCAGCTGGGTACCGTGTCTCTGTGTACCTAGCCATCTAATGACAGCTTGGAACGCAGTGATCACCCGGCAGAAGGCTATTTATTCAGTGCTGTTCAGAGATGGCACTGGGTAGATAAAGGGCCACCAACCCACCGTTGGTAGACGTACTGTACAGTAGTACTTAACCACTTGTTGACCAGCTGCCGCAGTTTTACTGCGGCAGAATGGCACAGCTGGGTGAAACACACAGATCCCGTTTTTTTCAGGGGAGAGGAGACAGATCGTGTGTTCATACTATTTACTATTGTTCTCAACCTTTCTAGTGCCATGACCCCTGATAAAATTTCCCAAGTTGTGGGGACACCTAACAGTAAAATTATTTTCACAGAGTGGGTTGTCAGCACCCAAGGCAAAACAAGTAATTTGCAGGCCCTAATCCATGGACATTTAGCACTCCATGAGTCCCTTCCACTCATACAATATTAAAACCCCTTATGGTACATTTTAGGATGTACCACGCTTTTCTCTTTGTTCTCCTTTCTTACCCTTTTATCTCTCGCTATCCTAATTTCTTGTTTTTTCCCCCCATCCCTCTCTCTGGCCATCTTTCTTCTTCTTTCTCTTATTCTTTCCCTCCCTTTTTCTTTGTTCCTCCCCCCTCTTTTCCTCTCCCTTCCATGTATTCTCTATTTTTATTCATTTGCTTACTCCTCGGTGGGTGGGTGAGTGGATAGAATGGGATGAGTGCCAGTGCTGGTGGGGGTGGGATCAGGGGCAGTGCTGGGGGGGAGTTCTGATATGGCAACTTGGTGCTCTTGATCAAGGTCATCTACTGAACTGTAGTGGGGACTTTTAAGTGTCTCCGGTTTCACGGTGTCTCCGACTTTGTGGGGTCTTGCAGCAGTGACACCTATACCGAAATCAGGAAATAGGGTCTCCTCCAGCCCCTTCCACTTTGAATTACTCACCAATCAGCTGACCTTTAGTATCTGTCCCCCAGCCATGCCATGAAATGGATGGGTGGCTGCGAAGAGGCTGAGTGGGTGGCTACAGGCTCCAGGAACATCCCAGTTGGGCGTCCACAGACTCCAGGGACAGCCCTGCTGGGCGGCCGCGAAAAGGCTGGGAGAGTAGTGCAGAATTCAGGAACAGCCAACGATTCGGTGACCCCTGGCAGATCGTCATTCGACCCCCCAAGGGGTTCCCAACTCCCAGGTTGAGAACCACTGTCCTAGACAGTCCCATCCTCCCTACAGTTAGAACACACCTAGGGAACACAGTTAACCCCTTGATGCTAACACCTTCCCTGGCAGTGATATTTATACAGTAATCAGTGCATTTTTATAGCAATGGTCCCAAAAATGTGTTAAAAATGTCCGATATGTCCGCCACAATATCGGAGTCCCAATAAAAATCGCAGATCGCCGCCATTACTAGTAAAAAAATAATAATAATAAAAATGCCATAAATCTATCCTTTATTTTGTAGATGCTATAACTTATGCGCAAACTAATCAATATGCACTATTTTTACCAAAAATATGTAGGAGAATACATATTGGACTAAGCTGAGGAAAAATTTGTTTTTTTTTGATAAAAAATGTGGATATTTATTATAGCAAAAAGTAAAAGATATTGTGTTTTTTTTTCAAAATTGTTGCTCTTCTTTAGTTTATAGCGCACAAAAAAATCACAGAGGCAATCAAATACCACCAAAAGAAAGCTCTATTTGTGGGGAAAAAAGGACATCAATTTTGTTTGGGTACAACGTCGCACGAACTTACAATTGTCAGTTAAATTGATGCAGTGCCGTATCGCAAAAAATGGCCTGGTCATTGAGCAGCCAAATCTTCCAGGGCTGAAGTGGTTAAAAAGGAGTACTGTAGCTGCTGACTTTTACTATAAAGGCACTTACCTGTCCAGGCATCCAGCGGTGTCCTCATCCTAGCCGATTCTTGCATCGACTCTCTGGGTGCTGGTGTTGCCATCTTTGCTAAGGGAAACCATCGGTAAAGCCTTGTGGTTTCACACTGCGCATGCACGAATCGCACTGTGCTTTGTGAATCGGCCGACTGTGGGGGAAAGGATGGCGGGCGAACTTCCGGCTTACTTCGTCCCCCAAAAGGTGCCAAATGTGGCAGCGGAGGGGGGGTGGAGTCAGACAAGCGGAACTTCCCCTTTTGGGTAGAGCTCCTTGTTAGAAAAGTTTTAAATGTTTATTGTGTGACTATTAGAAAAACAATAATCCTGAGACTGATTTGTTAAAAAACTTACTTCTGAGCACATTATTGTATTAACTCATTGTATTGTTTTGTCCTAATTAACTCCATAGTAAGTTGTAGAATCATTAGATTTAACTAAATATGATAGCCTAAGAATGTACAGGAAAACATAAGCTAAAAGAATAAAGGTACTAGTTCGTACCATGACAACTTAATTTATGTTTCCTCAGCCAATAGAAGCATAGAGATGTTATTCTTATGGGTTATGTGAAGGAGGGACACAGTCTTTTGGGAGACATTTTTCTTCAGCTTTCGTCCTGTAAGCATGTCTCTCTGTTGTGGGCCACATCAGAAATAAATTTTCCTGCTTCTCAGACTACCCGGAGTTTTTACTGATCACAAGGGAAATTCCTAACATTTTTGGTCTTTCGAGCCAGGAGCAACACGCTGGTTTTCAGATCAGACTGCCCCTACAACACTTCGGTGAGTATTGGACTTTGAAGCTCACCGACCGATTTATAAGTCCCCCCAATCAAAGTTATTGGTGAAAAAGGGGCAGGGGCAAGAAAGATCTGGATTCCACTGTCTGTTTCCGAACCTTGTGTGATCCAGTCCAGGTGTTTGAGAGGTAAGATAATTTAAATTATTCTTAATTCTTTCTAAGAGTCTTTTCTTCTCTCTTTGCTTCTGGTTTAATGTGTTGTAATTGCCGACATTGGTATTGATCGTATAATATCTAGATGATCCAGTGCTCGTAGACAGAGACACTTGGGGACGTTGTCTAAGGTAAAAAATTACGTCGGCCGCTGTCCGGACAGATAACAAAAAGATTTGTGGTATACCGAATGTCAGAGGTTGCATGCCTGACTATTTTAAGCGCTGTTTAGTTAAGTGATCTAAAAAGATCGCAAGGCTAATATTTTTTTTTCTCCTTTCTCAGTGTGTTAACTTTCTTTTTTCTCATGTTTAACTTTTCTGTTGATGTTGCAAGCTCATTGAATAACGGTACTGCTGAGATACGTTTTAATTATTTTCTAATTCTCCCTATAGCGTGGGGAGTGTTGATGTTTATATTCTTCTTATATTCCTTTTGTTACCGTGAACCGAGAGTCACTATTCCAGTGTTTTATAGGTTAATGAGAGACCAGACAGACACTGACAATGGGGAGTAACCTTTGTAAGAGAATATCTTGTGCTTGTTTATGTTGCTGTGTCCCTGAGGTACCATTAGAAGGTGATAAGAAATTTATGCATAGCAATGACCCAAAGTCTGTTCAATACTGTGCTAAGTGGGAGAGGAAGTTTGGATTTAATGGTAAATTAACTGTGAAAGGGTGTCAGGAGTTGGTGGATAAGCTGAAGTTGTTAGGACCTAAAGATCGAAAAAAGTATGGGTTAAAAATGGCTGAGTATTGGCTTCAGCATGCTAAAATTAGGGTAGAAGGGAAAAGAACAAAGGAAAAATGCCAAGCCCAATTGCCCCTAGTGGACAAAGAGGATGATCTCATCTGTTATACCCAGAGACCACCTCCCTATAATGGTCCTCCCCCTCAGGTGCAAGTAACTGCCCAGGGTAACACCTTCCCTGTGACATCCACCCCTGTCAAAGGAACCGCCTCTGAACAAAACCCCAACTCCACTTCCTCAATCTCTCCAGACAGTAGTTCAGTCCTGGAGATGAACAGATCGATCCTTGAAACATTAACTGACGCCATAACTCATGCACTGGGTGCCCCAGCAGGAGCCAAGAGACTAAGTAAACCTCCTATTAGGTATGGTGTGGAGGACGGTGAGGAATACCCCTTGATAGAGGTCCCAAACCCAAGGGGAGGACAGAATGATGCACTGGGCCAGCCATATCCCTTGACTATGACTGTTTTTCGACCATGGACTGACAGTGATATACAAAAGGCTACAGAACACATAAAACATCCAAAATTAGGTCCAGCTGAATTCATTGAAAACATAGAGGGATTACGGAACAGTTATAAATTGAATGGGGTGGAAGTAGAGAGAGCCCTGAGGAGAGTATTAGGATCAGATTGGGCTTCGGTAAAGGGGGATTGGGACCCCTGCGCCCCAGCAAATGCACATGGACGGGGGGATCCATTGCCTCCAGAAAGCCCAGACTTAGGAAACAGGTTGACTGCCCTACTGAACAGATGCCAGCTTAGATGGGTACAACGGACTGATTGGCAAAAAATAAATATGACAGTACAAGAAGATAAAGAAAGTGTCAGTGACTACCTAAATAAATTACGAGAGATTTTTAGAGTGTTCTCCGGGCTCCCCGAAGCTGAAGATGTGAATAGTGCATATCAGCAACAGCTAAAGATTGCTTTTTTAAATGGATTGAAACAGGATCATAAGGATTACATTGTTAAAAACATGGTTACTTACCGAACTGCATCAGTTTTAGATGTTTTACAATATGCTAAGCATTCTGAGAAGTATTTGAAAGCAAAAGCAAAAAAGAATGTGAAAGTAAAGGTTTTTATGCAAGGTGATGAAGGAGAGGAGGATGCAGAAGAGTACACTGCTGAGGCAGAACAAGAGGGGTCTCATAGAGGGAGAGGCACAGGTGGTTTTAGAGGAAGGAACAGTTTTAGAGGAAGAGGAAGGGGTAGAGGACAATGGAGGAATAAAGAATGGGTGGAAAGAAGGGAATGTTGGGATTGTGGAAAAAAGGGACATTTGGCTAGGGACTGCCCTGAGGGGCCAGGCCCTCACAAATCGGATTGACTAGAAACAGTATGTGTGAGCCACCTGGAAAAGATAGGGTATGTTGAAAGCTTACCACAGGTCGAGTTAATGGTGGAGAGAAAATGTGTACAGTTTTTAGTGGATTCTGGCGCCTCTAGGACCTTAATTCACCCTGCAGATGCGCCCCATATTGATAAATCTACAAAATCTATTTTGGTACAAGGAGTAAGTGGAAAATTGGTGAGGGAATTACTGTCTGAGTATGTCACCATTGAGGAACCAGAGACAGGGGTTAAAATCACAACCAGAGTGATCTTATCTACTGTCTGCCCTGTGAATCTCTTGGGTAGAGACCTAATGTCAGCCATGTGCATGTCAGTCAGTGCACAAAATAATGGGTTTGCAGTCCAGGTAGGACAGGGACCCATTAACCCAATAGAAGATACACACTACTATTACTCCTTAGATGTGTATATGAAAGACAAGGAGACAGTTGATACTGTTGACAAAATGATTAATTATGCTGAAACTGTGATGGAAGGGAGGACAGTGGATTTACAGACACCAAATAGAGTTCACTGCACAATGTATTTTAAGAGAACACCAGGGCCTGATAGGTATTATGCCTCCAGATTTTTCTTAAAGAAGGAAGTTACCCTGCAATTAACCAATGTTTACTGGAGTGTTGAGGGATTCTGTGTATCAGCATGTTGTATACCCCCCGAAGAACAGGTTCTGTTTAGGGAAATTGCCCCACATCTATCCTTAGCTAAACCTAAAAGCCGAGATTGGAAAGATGTAGGAGAGTTTGTGAAGGAATGTCAAGACCTAAGAGATTGGGCTCCTGTGGGCCTACCTGATTTATACAAAAGTAAGTCGACAGGTTATTTCTGTCACAAACCCTTGGGACACGAAATCATTACAACACCCTCAGCACACATGTGGGCTGCAGGAACTGAATGATACTTGGCACAAGAGGATCATCTGTTAGATGGGCTTCCAGAGACACTGTGGACTAGAGGTCCAGCAGATGTAGGACTCATAAAAGGAGTCCAACCAGTAACCATCACTCCAAAATCACACTACAGACCCCACCTTAGACAATACCCCCTTAAGAAGGAAGCAGAGGAGGGTATAGCCCCTGTAGTAGATGAACTTTTAAAAACTGGGGTGATTATTCCATGTCCTGACAGCCCTTGCAATACTCCTCTTTTCCCTGTTAAGAAGGCTCCGCCTTCTACAGGCTGGAGAATGATACAAGATCTCCAAGCTGTTAACCAGGCAGTTATACCAAGAGCTCCTGTGGTACCAGATCCACACACATTACTGAATGATTTAGATCCAGGGAATGAATTCTTTTCTGTGATTGATATAAGTAATGCCTTCTTTAGTATTCCGGTGCACCCCGACCATCAATTTTGGTTTGCCTTCACCTACAGGGGAAAAAGGTACACCTTCACCAGACTGCCCCAGGGCTATTGTGAGTCCCCTACCATCTTTTCACAAGCAATGTCCTCAAACTTGGCTCAGTTTATACCCCCAGGGGGAAGCCAGCTCCTCCTCTATGTAGACGATATCTTAGTGGCGTCTTCCACAGAAGAGGTTTGTAGGGCTGATACAATGGCTCTGTTATATTTTCTCCATGATCAAGGGCATAAGGTAAATAGAGCTAAACTTCAGTTGTGGCAACAGCAGGTCAAATACTTGGGGTACAACATCTCAAAAGAAGGTCGGCACCTGGATGAGGAGAGAATACGAGCACTCCTCCAGCTGCCAAAACCAAAGACAAAGAAACAAATGATGTCCTTTCTGGGTATGACAAATTTCTGTAGAGCCTGGATTCCTGGGTATTCAATACTGACGGCCCCATTGCTACAGGCAATATACGGGAGCCCGATGGCCCCCCAGGATGCTATAAAATGGAGTGAGGAAACAGAGACTGCTTTTACTGACATAAAACAAGTCCTTTCTAGCTCATCAGTGTTAGCCTTACCAAATTATGACAAACCTTTTGAACAAACAGTGGACTCAAGGGAAGGTCACATGACATCAGTACTTACACAGTCACATGGTGGCCACCAGAGGCCGATTGCCTACTACTCTACAAAGTTAGACAGTGTAACTAGAGCACTTCCACCCTGTGTACAGGCAGTGGTTGCTGCAGCTGAAGCAGTCAAGGCCTCAGCATCTATAGTGCTGTATCACACACTGACTCTCAAGGTACCACATGCAGTGTCTGTTATCCTGTTACAGCAAAAGATATCACATTTGAGCCCAGCACGACACCTTTCCTGTATGACAATACTCTTGACACAACCTCACTTAACAATACAGAGGTGTACTACATTAAACCCATCCACGCTACTACCACTTCCTACTGACGGGTATAAACATGACTGCACTGTTGCCATCGCTGAAAAGGTACTGCCACGAAGTGATCTGAAAGATGTACCATTATCTAACCCTGACATGATACTTTTTGTTGATGGTTCTAGTAAGAAAAATCCAGATGGCACAAATGCAACAGGATATGCAGTAGTGACACAGGATGAGATTTTGGAAGCGGGGCCACTACCAAAACATTATTCAGCACAAGTTGCAGAACTTGTAGCATTGACAAGAGCATGTATACTGTCAGAAGGAAAATCTGTAACCATATACACTGACAGTCAATATGCCTTTTCAACAGTGCATGTTTTCGCACAACAATGGAAAAACAGGGGGATGGTCACCTCCAGTGGTAAACCAATTTCACATACGGACTTCATTTTAGAACTCCTAGATGCAATACAGTTACCAAAAAAGCTTGCAATCTGTAAATGTCAAGCACATACAAAATATACGGACCCCATCTCAAAGGGAAATAAAAGGGCAGATGAAGCTGCCAAAATAGCGGCACAAGAAACACATAAAATAATGACAGAACAGGAAATCATAGTGATAGATCATACAGTCCTTACTGATATGCAGCAAAATGCCCCCCCTGGGGAAAAACAATATTGGAAAACAAAGGGTTGCACAATAATTGATGACATTTACACATCACCTGAAGGGAAACCGGTATTACCAAAATCTTTATTTAGGTATGCAGCAGTATTGACACATGGAGTAACGCATGTGTCAAACAGGGGGATGACTGAGATGTTAAATAAAGTATGTACAGCCTATGGATTCACAAACTACTCAAAAACTTTTTGCTCTCAATGTCTTATATGTGCAAGACACAATGCTCAGGGAGGTATAAGACCACAGAAAGGGAAGTTCCCTACACCGCAATATCCATTCCAACACATTTGCATGGATTTTATTGAATTAGACAAATGTGAAGGGAAGAAATATTGTTTGGTAATTATAGACGCCCTGACAAAATGGGTGGAGATATTCCCGACAGGAAGTGCAGATGCACAGACTGTAGCCAAAGCATTACTAAGAGATATTATTCCTAGATTTGGAATCCCTGAAAGGATTTACAGTGATAATGGACCCCATTTTGTAAATAAAACTATACAACATTTGACAGAAGTGATGGGTATCCAAATAAAAAACCATTGCGCCTACCACCCCCAATCAGCTGGATTGGTGGAGAGACACAATGGAATTTTAAAAAATAAGCTGAGAAAAGCTATGGAAGAAACTGGTAAAAATTGGATGTACTGCTTACCATTGGCGGTAACTAGTATGCATATTACACCCACAAAAGAAGGTTTGAGCCCATTTGAAATAATATATGGAAGGCCATATAAAATACCCTTATTGCCAAATGAAACACCAGCTGAAGAATCTGAACGTACTCTATCAGAATATATGTCTAATCTGTTGAAACAGAAGCAAATTAATGAAGTCTGTTCTATTCCAGAAGGTCCAATCCAAGGAGAAGAGAAAATCCATATTGGAGACTGGGTCCTGGTAAAAATAATAAAGAGAAAGCATTGGCACTCACCTAAGTGGGAGGGACCGTATCAAGTTCTTCTCATCACTCCCACGGCTATAAGGATAGCAGAGAGGTCTACCTGGATTCACCAGTCCCATTGTAAGAAGGTTTTACAGGCAGAGTAGGGCCAGTTGGCTA
Organism: Lithobates pipiens; assembly: GCF_037356315.1. NCBI lineage: Eukaryota > Metazoa > Chordata > Amphibia > Anura > Ranidae > Lithobates > Lithobates pipiens. The sequence continues at coordinate 327,262,721 of NW_027507748.1, forward strand.
CAAGAGGTCCAGAAAGTCCGGCTACAAAGGGAGGTCTCGCACAAGGTGGGACTTGTCTCAAACCGGTGAAGTCTCCCTCCCCTTCCAACTCCCCTATCCTATCCGCTGGAACTCTGTAGCTGGTTAGGATGAAAGGGACAGTAATTATCCTTGGGTTACTGGTGACTCTAGGAGAGGCATCCATAAGAGGGGGTAGGCGCTATGGAAGAGTAGAGGAACCTTTGGATTGGGAAAGAACAGGAAAAGCATTAAATCTAACCTTTATAGAGGGAATAACTAGCACTATACTGGTAGACTTCTGTCAGATTGCAGATTGTGGGGATACAACTGGGGCTAGAGGACTTCTATGGGCAGATAAATATATCTGCTGGCTCTGGAATAAGGCAGGATGTCAAGCATGGGATCAGGCCCTATGGACTACAGCGCATCAAGATTGGGGGTATAATCAACCAGGGGCTAAAAAGAGTGGTATAAAGGAGAGACTCATAATCACAAAAGCGGCCAACTCCCCCTGCACAAATAGTAAGAACTGTAACCAACTATTAATAACATTAACGGAGCCGAGGAAGGAAGATCAGCGGTTGTATTCCATGGGAGCATGGGTGTCAGGAACTGACCCCTCAGGGACATTTTTCCTTGAGGTATTACCACCTAATAAAATTAAACAACAGGAAAAAGTAGACTCAGAAGGGAAAGAAGAAGGCCATACTAAAATAGAAGTTCTGAGTAAAACTATAAGATTCACTAACCTAACAATAGAAGATGCCATAGCCTTGGAGACGGGCTACCAAGAAAAAAATGAGTGGTTAGAATGGTTGAGGTACACGGTTAGAACTCTGAAAAAGGAAAACTGTTTAGTTTGTGCCGGAGCCAGACCACATTTAGCAACAGTTCCTTTTCCTCTAGATCACAATACAGATCCAGAAGGTTTAAAATGTATGTTGCAATTGTATAATAAGAGCTATAAACCTGAAGCAAATTCTACTTGTCACACATTGAGTTTGTTGTTTCCCCCAGTACAGAGACCTCAGATACCTCCAGCGGTTACCGCTTATCCAGGCAACTTTACTTGTTTTGCACTCCCAGGGAACCGTAGCGCGGTGGATCTTGGGTCACTACCTGATGACTACTGTGTGGAGAGGATTAACACGGACAACGGTGACTGGGTTGAACATGACATTCAGAGAGCTGATGTCTGGTGGATGTGTGGGGATAAGAAACTGCGAGCTAGACTACCAGCCAATGCCCAAGGGGATTGCGCTATGGTCCAGCTGGCTATGCCCCTGAGAATCCTGTCAGAATACCCGTGGACTAAGAGTCACCGACAGTATCGTAGGGACACCTCTCCCTTGGGGTCATTTGACTCTCAGATCTACATAGATGAGATTGGGGTTCCTCGCGGGGTGCCGGACGAGTTTAAAGCCAGGAATCAGGTGACAGCTGGGTTTGAGTCTCTTCTCTGGTGGGTGACTATAAATAAAAATGTTGACTGGATTAATTATATATATTATAACCAACAACGATTTGTAAACTATACTAGGGATGCTGTGAAGGGCCTAGCAGAACAGTTGGCCCCCACATCTCTAATGGCCTGGCAGAACCGAATGGCTTTAGATATGGTCTTAGCTGAAAGAGGAGGGGTATGCAAAATGTTTGGTAGCATGTGTTGTACATTTATCCCCAACAATACAGCTCCTGGAGGGACCGTGACCAGAGCCTTGGAAGGACTGACTGCGCTATCGAATGAATTGGCGGGAAACTCAGGTATTAATGATCCATTCACAACTTGGCTTGAAGGATGGTTCGGTAAATGGACTGGATTTATCACATCATGTTTGATCTCAATCGCTGTGGCTTTGGCCGTTTTGGTCACTTGCGGATGCTGCTGCATTCCCTGTATTCGAGGACTTTCACAAAAACTCATTGAAACTGCAGTCTCAAGAACAATGTATCAAACCCTCTCTACCTCTGAGGAGACCTATGTGGACATTGAAGCTCAACTTAATGACATACAGTCCGAAAGTGTATAACACAGGGACTATCATCGAAATGTGTTGAGATAAAATAGTCACACAAAGAGGAGGGAATGTTAGAAAAGTTTTAAATGTTTATTGTGTGACTATTAGAAAAACAATAATCCTGAGACTGATTTGTTAAAAAACTTACTTCTGAGCACATTATTGTATTAACTCATTGTATTGTTTTGTCCTAATTAACTCCATAGTAAGTTGTAGAATCATTAGATTTAACTAAATATGATAGCCTAAGAATGTACAGGAAAACATAAGCTAAAAGAATAAAGGTACTAGTTCGTACCATGACAACTTAATTTATGTTTCCTCAGCCAATAGAAGCATAGAGATGTTATTCTTATGGGTTATGTGAAGGCGGGACACAGTCTTTTGGGAGACATTTTTCTTCAGCTTTCGTCCTGTAAGCATGTCTCTCTGTTGTGGGCCACATCAGAAATAAATTTTCCTGCTTCTCAGACTACCCGGAGTTTTTACTGATCACAAGGGAAATTCCTAACACTCCTCTTTAAGGAGTTAGCAGTTTCCCGATCTTGTCTGAGATATGACAGATCCACTTTAAAGTGGACCCTATTGGTCTCTTCTATCAAAAATGCTTCTCCTTGCATGTCAGCGGTAAGCTACACTGAGCCACACATGCGCAACCCGGCCATTCGGTGGCCAAACAGACTGAACTGCAAAAATTGAGATAATACTCCTAAGGCCACGTCTGTATAGACTTGAATTAGAGGAAAGGAAGGATAAAGAGCCAAAAGGCCATTCGGACGGCAAGATGGACGAGAGTATAATAAAATTAGTAGTTTATTAACAATGAATCACAACAGACAGGTCAAGGTCACACGGTCTTCCCGATGGACTTTCGGCGGAGTTCCGTTCGAAAGTCCATTCATTTTGAACGTGATAACGTAAGACGGAACTAAAAAAGGAAGTTCAATAGCCAGTAGCCAATAGCTTCCCTTGCGTCGTATTTGGTCTGTCGGACCAACATACAGATGAACGGTTTTCCCCATAGGAATTGAGTCTGTTGGACAGATTTGAAACATGTTCTATTTGTAGGTCTGTTGGATTTTTAAGATGAAAAATGATCGGATTTGCCCACACACGATTGGATTGTCTGATGGATTGATTCTGTCGGACCTAGTCTGCCTGAAAGTCTGGTCGTGTGTGCGCGGCATTAGGGGTAGTTGAAAGGAACAGGTTTCACTATCAAACATAAAACAGATCCATCATCGCATAACAATAACATATAATAAAAACTTTCAGCTATTGTCATAGCCTTCATTCATGACTATCACATGATTATTGTATGTTTTTAATTCTTTTTTACTTGACCTGTCTGTTGTGATTCATTGTTAATAGTTAGTACTAATTTTATTATACTCTTGTCCATCTTGCGTGTAAAGTGCGAATTGGGGCCTTTTGTCTCTTTATCCTTCCAAACAGACTGAACCCAATGGAAGACCAGTGGGAGATGGAGGAGCCCGTGTTGGAGGACATTGCTGGAGGGCATTGTTTGACAGGTGGTTGTGACTAAGGCCTTATAGGCTGAAACACGTCAACCTTTCTTATTTGCGTTTGGTCACTGTGGCTTGTTAATAAATACTAAATTTTTTAAGAGCAATCACAGGAGTGCGGATCATCTTTTCCTCATTGTTTGACAGGTAAGTCTTCCATAACATGCTAATATGCAGTGCATACTATAACATTATGTCATCAAGCTCCTGAGGGGCATTTATAGAAAATATGAAGCTGCTTAAAGCGGAAAAACTTCCCCCAATCCATTCTGGGAAGTTTTTTTTCTGGGGGCGGGTACCTTTTTCTGACAGGCACCCGTTTCCACTTCTGCACACCTTCCAACATTTCAAAATGGAAACGAGGGAAACCTATTTACAAAATAATGTAGGCATAGGACACCCCTCACCACACCCCCTTGAACCCCCTGTTCACATTGGTGCGATTTGTCATGCTATTTGACAGTTCCAAATCACGTGACAAAAACGTGTCCCACTCCATTGCCAACAATGTAACTGTTCATATCGCTGCAATTTGTCACAGCGATTATGAAAGAGGTTCCTGCACTACTTTTTATCGATTTCATTGCGACTTGCATAGACTTCTGTTAAATTAAGTCACAAGCTGCAATAAAATCAGCAGTGCAAATTGCACTGATGTGCGGCTTTTAAATTGTGCTGAAGTAGTGTGAATCGGGGCTAAAGCAAAATTATACAAAAAAAAAGATTGCTCAAACCCACAAGTGCTTTTTTACCACTACAATTCCTTTATTTTGGATTTTTACATTTACTGAAGCAGCAATTTAGAAATTGGATGAAAGGTTTAGCACTGGGAAACTCTTTTTGAAATATAAATATAATTTTATATAGAATTATATAGACCAGACCAAAATGAGGGACAAATGAGGAGAAAAGAGGGACAGAGGGACTTTATTCCAAATCAGGGACAGTCCCTCCAAATCGGGGACAGTTGAGAACTATACTTCCCCTCTTTTTGTCTAGGCGAGGAAAGAGGAAGTTCAGCCCCCTCCCATGTCACATGTCCCTGGAGATTGTGAGACCAGTCTGAGAGCACAGCGGGGAGCCACAGCAGGCTTCCCACATCCATGATGGCAGCACTGGGGATCTGAAGACTGGCAAAGAACTGGCACGGGTGGTGACAGTATTGGATCCTTGGCTGGTGAGTGTGTAATTATTAAAAGTCATCAGATACAGTATTTGTATTTGTGTACCTTTTCTCACAATGGCTGTAGCTCCTTTTTAATTTTGCTTTAATTACTTCCTGTCAGCGGTATTGTAAAATGATGGCAGCAGTGGGGATTGGTTATCCTGACCGGGCGTCATATGACATAATATGACATGGATAATATGACATGGATAAGCCGCTCGTGTGACGCACCTCATCTCCAATCTCTGTAAAAAGCCTATGATGTAGGCTCTTTACCATGTGATCAGCTTTGTCCTATCACAGCTGATCACATAGTAACCGAAAGGTTTCCTACATTCGCACTGACTAGGCACGAGTAAAGGAGAGCCGATCAGCAGCTCTCCTGATGGGGGGGGGTCTGCGCTGATAATCAGCACATCGATTATCAGTGTAGGCCCTTCAGTGATGCCACCGGGGATGCCAACCCATGCCCACCAGGGATGCCAAACAATGTCCTCCAGGAATGGCAATCAATGCCCATTTCAGGGATGGAAATCAGTGCCCGCCAGGGATGGCAATCAGTGCCCATTAGTAATGCCTGTCAGTGCCATATATCAGTGCTGCCCATCATTGCCGCCTATCAGTGCCACGTATCAGTGTCCACTAGTACTGAATATCAGTGCTACATATCAGTGCCCATCAGTGCCACCTCATCAGTGCCGACTCATCCATACCACCTTATCAGTGCCGCTTCATCAGTGCCGCCTCATCAGTGCCCCCTCATCAGTGCTGCCTCATCTGTGCCCATCAATGCCACCTCATCAGTGACACCTCATCAGTGCCGCCTCATTAGTGCCCATCAGTGCAGCCTCATCAGTGCTCCTTATTAGTGCCCATCAGTGCCACCTCACCAGTGCCCATGAGTGCCGCCTCATCAACGCCCATCAGGGCCATCTTATCAGTGCAGACTCCTCTGTGCTCTCAGTGAAGGAGAAAAATTACTGATTTACAAAATGTTATAACAGAAACAAAGAAAAACTTATTTATTTATTAGCACAAAGTAAAAAACCCAGCAATGATTAATCCTTTCCCAACCTCCAGCCGCCATATGACGTCCTTGACTTTGTGTGGTCATATCTGAATGATGTCTGCAGCTACAGGCATCATTCAGATATTGTCTTTTTCAGCCGGTAATTCCCCACACCAGAAGAATGATCATAGCGGCTGGTCAGCCAGCCACTTGATCATCCTTACGGGTGGCGAGAGGGGACGCCGCCCTCCCGCTGCCCTCCAGTGCTTCTGCCGACTCACCGCTGCCACTGTTGAGTTGGAGAATGGATCCGCCGGGCCAGGATGTTTACCATAGAGATTTTCGGCAGACCAGATGGTCACCGGAGTCTCTATGATTGCTCAGAGGCCGGGAATGATGTTATGACATTCAAACAAACGGTGCCGCCTCGGCTGGGAAGCTGAGATCATTTTATTTTTTTATTTCAGCTGTCCCAGCCTAGAGGTGAGATGCAGTGTCTTATTGACCCCATATCTCACTGTAAAGAGGACCTGCCATGCCATATTCCTTAACAAGGGATGTTTACAGTCCTTGTGGTAGGAATAAAAGTGATCAAAAAATGTTTTTTTTTTTTTTTTTTTAAGTATCAGACTAAAAAAATTTAAGTAAAATTAACAAATAAAAAAAAATGTAAACATTTAAAGTGCCCCTGTCCCCGTTGGCTCGCACGCAGAAGCCAACGCATACATAAGTCCCGCCCCCATATGAAAACGGTGTTCAAACCACACACGTGAGGTGTCGCTGCGAACACTAGAACGAGAGCAATAATTCTAGTCCTAGACCTGCTCTGCAAATCTAAACATGCAACCAGTAAAAAATGTTAAAACGTTGCCTATGGGGATTTTTACTTTGCGTAACTTTATCTTTCAAATTATGTAAAAAAAAATTGGGCTAACTTTACTGTTTTGTTTTATTTTCTAAAGCATGAAACTGTTTTCTCTTTTTTTTTTTAAAACATGTTTGAAAAATTGCTGTGCAAATAGAAATGAGATAAAAAGCTGCAATGACCGCCACTGTATTCTCTAGGGTCTCTGCTAAAAAAAAAAAAAAAAAAAAACATATAATGTTTGGGGGTTCTATGTAATTTTCTAGCAAAATAAATTATGATTTTTTACATGTAGAAGAATTGGCCTGGTTGGCAAGTGGTTGAATACTACCAGGGCTTTTTTTCAGTGGGAATGTGGGGGAACGCAGTTTCAGCACCTTCACCACCTTCACCACTGACTGCAAGTGGTGCTGGGGTGTGCTGCTGAGTCTATTGATACTCACTGACTGGGGATCTATTCTAGCTGGAGGGTATCTATTTTTGCATGGGGGTCTTCTGTTTCTGAGGAAGTCTATTGTTGCTGGTGGAAGACCTACTGTTGCTGGGGTGGGTCTTATATTGCTGGGGGGTCAGCTGTTACTGGGAGAGATCTACTGTTGATGGAGAGGTCTATTGTTGCTGGTGGAAGACCTACTATTGCTGGGGGTGGATCTTATTTTGCTGGGGGGTCAGTTGTTACTGGGAGAGATCTACTGTTGAGGAAGGGGTCTATTGTTGCTGGTGGAAGACCTACTGTTGCTGGGGGTGGATCTTATATTGCTTGGGGGTCAGTTGTTGCTGGGAGAGATCAACTATTGAGGGAGGGGTCTATTGTTCCTGGTAGAAGACCTACTATTGCTTGGGGTGGGTCTTATAATGCTGGGGGTCAGTTGTTACTGGGAGAGATCTACTGTTGAGGGAGGGGTCTATTGTTGCTGGTGGAACACCTACTGTTGCTGGGGGTGGGTCTTATATGTCTGGGGGTCAGTTGTTGCTGGGAGAGATCTACTGTTGAGGGAGGGGTCTATTGTTGCTGGTGGAAGACCTACTGTTGCTGGGGGTGGATCCTATATTGCTGGGGGGTTAGTTGTTGCTGGGAGAGATCCCCTGTTGCGGGAGGGGTCTATTGTTGCTGGTGGAAGACCTACTGTTGCTGGGGGTGGGTCTTATATTGCTGGGGAGTCAGTTGTTACTGGGAGAGATCAACTGTTGAGGGAGAGGTCTATTGTTGCTGGCTACTGGAGAATATATTGATGCTGGCTGTGGGGAGTCTATTGTTGCTGGGGGGGGGGGGTTTGTGGTGGGGTGGTCTATTGTTGCTGGTGAGGGCTCTATTGTTACTGGCTGCAGGGGTTCTATTTTACTGCTTTTCTTGTTATAACTACCAAATTCCTTACGGATTATTTAGCACCACAAGTTGATACTTGGTTCTGTATTGTCTAAAAGGGCATTACTAGGACGTGGGTAGGGGATGGAACCAAGTAACGGTGCTCGGAGGTGGGTAGGGGTGGAAAAAAGGGGTGGCTCAGAAAGGGGGAGTTCCTGCACCTATTCTCTGGGAAAAAAAAGCCCTGAATACTACCAAAAGAAAGCTCTACTTGTGGGGAAAAAAAGAAAAAAATGTCCTTTGGGCGCAGTGTAGCATGACCGCGCAATTGTCATTCAAAGTGTACCTAAAGCTGAAAATCGGCCTGGGCAGGATGGGGGGTGTGCCCAGTATTGAAGTGGTTAAAATGCATTGAATCCAGCCTGCCAATATCCTTCCTTTCCCCCCCCCCCACCGGTGTCATTCCTTTTCCTGCACATGAAATGCCATATTAAGCAGCTTGTTTCCCCGGAGGAATCCGATCTTTTCTATCCTGGGGATGAGGTCAACCTAGTGAGGGACAGGTATTGTATCATGATGAATAATGACTGGCAATAACACAGCATCGCCTTCTCCTGCATTACCAAAGATCGTCCACAAGATGGCGCGGCGGCATGCCACTGTGTGCTCTCCCTCCACCAGCCCATGGACCTTCTTCTTCTTCTACACATCGATCGCCAGGGAGAGGAGAGGAGAGGAGAGAGGAGAGGGTGGGGAGACGCTTCCTGCTGAAGGGGAAAGGCAAGAAGAGCCAGGGGTGTAAGAGGAGAGGCAGCACAACGGCAGAACCATCCGAGGAGGGAAGGTGAAAGGGAAGGAGAGAGATCAGAGGAAGAGGAGGAGGAGGAGAAGAAGAAGGGAGGAGGAGGAGGAGGAGGAGGAGAGGATTTGTAGGGGAGCTTGCCTGTCCTTATGGAGGAATAAGAGGGATCGGAGGGGACGAGGCAGAGAAAGGAGGGCGATCTAGTCGGGTTATTTGTAGGGACATCTCTAGCCAAAAAGGAGGATGCATCTTGCCTTTGGGATTATCCATGGTGCAGGGCTTCTGCTGCTCATCACACAAGCTGCTCTGGTGAGTAAGATCCTACATCAGATCCCCAAGAACCAAGTCCTGGATCCCACCACCACCCTCATCATCCTCTTCCATCCACCCCCCTCCTCCTTTACCTTCCATTACCACCGTCTTCCTTTATGTCATCTCCCATGGGTGCCATCAGATCCCCGGGAACGTGTCCCGCTATCCGCCTTGGCCATTGTGTGCCGTGTCCTGGTGATTTCATTATGCAGGTGAGGTACAGTAGTTGGGCGTGTTGGTTGGGAAAACTGCAGTTACCGGGGGGCCAAATGCTGCTAATCGGAAGTGCGCCCTGGGAATACTACACATGACCGTCATCATCGTAAGACCCATTTCCCTAAATATACCGGCTAACGGGTGAAAATTGATTTATTTTTAATTTTTTGCTTGCCATTTCATAACAGCATTTTGTAAAGTGGAGAAGATTTGGTGGCTCGTTCACACCAGAACGCGGCGTGTGGGAAACTTGCGCGTTTCCCACACCGCGTTCAAAACGCACTGGGCGTGCGAACTCCTGCGGGTGTCAATGTATTCCTGGCAACACCTCAAAAAAACGCAGATTTGCAAACGTTTGCCTGCCCCGGATCTCATGCAGTACCACACGAGTCTAGATTGTAAGCTCTAATGAGCAAGACCCTCTGATTCCTCCTGTATTGATTTGTATTGTAAGTGGTAAAGTGCAAACTGTTAGCGGTATATACATCCTGTGTAATAATAATGATCTGGTTGCAGTGCGTTTTTAAAAGTAGTGCATGCACTTCTTTTGGTGCGATTTCAGCCCAGAATCGGCTGGACATCACACAGCACTGAATTGGTCTGTGTGTTTCTGGTTGTGAATAACAATCAAAATATTTGGTGATATTTGTTATTTGTTGTCCTTTCTTTTTTTACTTAAAAAAAACGATATGACCAATTTCCATTTTCTGTTGTAGGGATAGTGCAGCATATTTATTGTGCATCACGAGGCCTCATTCACAATGGCATAACCTTAACGCAGGAGAAACCATCTGGGACGTACAAGCAAGATTTGCCTGTATTTAGATGTATTTGCCTTTAACCCCCGTTCACACCGTTGCGATTTGTCATGCGTTTTTTGTTCAAAAATCGCATGAAAAGTTGCACCCTGTTTGTGCCTATGGAACCGTTCAAATTAGTGCGACTTTGACTTGCACCGATTTAAAAAAAGGTTCCTGCGCTATTTTTGGCGATTTTATGTGCAACTTGCATTAACATCTGTGCATGAATTCGCACTGACTGGCGGCTTTGAAATCGTAAAGTAGCGAGATTTCAGTGCCGCATTCGGTGTTAACCGGGGCTAATGGGCTTATACACATGGGCCCTGCAATGTAAAATGCAGGTGAATTTCTCTGTCCGCGGTCACAGCCGCCTATACAGATCAATGGCAGGATGAGGCTGTACGCTGGTACCTACACATCCAAGTGTATACATGTGTACAGGTATGGATGTACACCCCTGAACAAAGGCCGTCTAAGTCCAGGGTTGTACATCCATACCTGTACACATGTATACACTTGAATGTGTAGGTACCAGCGTACAGCCTCATCCTGCCATTGATCTGTACAGGGGACTGTAACTGCAGACGGGGAACATACACCTGCATTTTACATTGCATTGGCCCCAGGTGCCCGTGTGCATGAATGTGTGTTTATATGCATTGCAAGGATTTACATGCGTTAAGTGCCTTTAGGCCTCATGCACCCAGGCAGTGATCTGAGATGTATAAAAAAAGCTCTACTTCCCAGATCCATTTCTCCTGCATCTGGATGTACCTGAGTTTAAATGCATTTAGCGGCAGAAAACCAAGCTAAACAGTCCCAGAATGCAGACATTTCTTGTTTTGTCTAAACGCATCTAGACCAAGGGCCAGAATGCAGTGTGGGATGGGCAAATTCTGTGCGTTTTTCCTGTAAACGCACTGTGTATGCGATCTTCTGCGGGTGTCCTTATATTCTTAAAGACATCACAAACACAGTGTGTTTGCCACCTGCACCCGATCACAGGGTACCTGTAGGGTTACCACCTTTTCTTTAAGCCAAACCCAAATGCTTTAGCGGCCCAGGACACCTTTCTGTGCACCAAGGAGAGTAGAAATCTTTGCACATAGCATGGGGAGCCACAGCCCAGTCTGAATAATGTGTCTGGGTTTCTGTACACCTGAAACCTGGACTATTGATTAAAAACCTGAACTGTCCGGGTGAATCCTGGACAGGTGGCAACACTAGGGTACCACAGTACCAGGAGATCTCGTGCAATGTGTTTTTTGAAAAGTAGTACATTCTGTGTGATCCAATGTGATTTCAGCCTATTCAAATGATTGGGCTGAAAATCGCACTGAACTAAGTCATGTGGGCCGCATTGCTGTGTGATTAAGGTGTGAACCAGCCCTTACTGCAGCTAGATACTGCTGAATGTCTAGGTGTGAATTCATACATTACAAAGCATTACACGTTCCCAGATGCCTTTATAAATAGTTTCTGAATGCATGAATTGTAATGGCGGCGTGCATAGTGCTTTAGGCCTCATGCACACTGGTCTTTTTAGCTCCTGTGCAACAAACTCTGGTAATTTCATGGGCAACGGGTGCAGCATCCAGCCCCGCTGCCTGCAGCCTGTCAAGGTCTGTGATGGGCTGAAATACCTTGCTGATGGGCGCTGTATTGAGTGGTACTAATGTTTAGGGCTCTATGAATTCAAGGGCGTATGCCTGGATTGCAGAATACCTGCGTTCTGAGCATGTCCCTGAACGCATACGGCCCTAAGCATTAGTACCACTCAATACAGTGTCCGTCAGCAGCCTCTCACAGACCTTGACAGGCTTCAGGCAGCAGGACTAGACACCGCCCCTGTGCTTCCTGGGTGCACGAAATGCCAATATTTGATACACAGTGGCTAAGTGCCCAGTCTGCCCAGGCCTTAGACCTCATTCACATTGCACGTGGCTTTGAAATTGTGCAACTTCATCTGAAATCCCACAATTTTAAAGTCGAATGTCAGTGTGACTTGGAAGACATCTGTGTGGCTTCATGCAAGTCGCACCTAAAAAACGTCAAAAGTAGTGCAGGAACCACTTTTTCAAATTGATGCGTCACACTGTTTTGAACAGTGTGATTGCCGGCAATAGGGTGTGACTTGTCATGCGATTTGACCTGTCAAATCGCATGATAAATCCCTCCAATGTGAACGGAGGCTCAGATTTGTGCAGAGTTTATAATCTGACCCAGGTGAATAGAATCCTATTTTCTCCAAACACAGCTAAACTTAGCGCTAGAACATGGTTTTGCGCTCTGTTCGCATTTCCTGCACCACATTCAATACGCACTGGTTGCGCAGTCTGCTGTAGGTGTCAGCGGATTCCTAATGACACCCCAAACACAGATAACAAACACAGTGCACTTGCCTGCACCAGTTTGCTTAGTACCACAGTACCATGCACTTTAGTGCAGTGCATTTTTGGAAAGTAGTGCAGGCATTATTTTTGGTGAGATCCAGTGCAATTTTAGTCTAGTCAAAAGAATGAGCTGAAAATCGCACCATACTGAATACTGGTATTCTGAATACTGAATACTGTATACCATCCTGGTCTGTGCAATTCAGGTGTGAAGTGGCCCTCAAGCAGGTAAACGCACAATGTGAATTCTAACATTTAAAATCATTAGCTTCCATTCACACCTGAGTGTATCGATTCACTGGATTTTTTTGGTAATTTTTTTTAAGTGTTTTTGCAGCTTTTTACAAGCATTTTTAGAAGTGTATTACAAGCGTTTTACAGCTGCAGGCTTTTTGTTTAGCCATCAGAAAGCACAAGGGGGAGGAGAGGTAGAGGTAATTAGGGGTGGAGAGCTGCTGTTTGAGCAGAAAACAAGCGACGAAACGCTTAAGTCAGGTGTTTCTATTGAAGTCTATGGGGCCAAAAACGCATGTAATCTGCCAAAAAGAAGCTCATGTACTTTTTTGAGTGACAGAACACTCATATGTGAGCAGAGGCCTTCGAAATGAATAGGATTTTGCTTGTTGAGCATTTTAGATCTACAAGCTTCAAGCAGAAAATCGCTCAGGTGTGAACAGGGCCTTGTATGCGTTTAGAAAGGGCTGCTAAACACATGCATGTCATGTTATGCATTGCCAGTGTGAATGAGGCCCTATGCTAGGAACGTGTACTTTCTCATCCATTAAATCAGTATCTGTATCACTGAAGGCACGTTTGACATCAGGCCTCATGCGCATTAAAGTGTCTGAAAAATGTTTTTGTTGCCTATAGATGCCAGTTTGGTTCTGTTTCCTGTTCTTAGGTGGCTATGACTGGATTAGATAGATATAGATAGCACTGACATTTTCATATCTGGTCTTTTGTGGGTAAAAATGTTCATTTACTTGGTGAAAACTGTGTTCTATGAGGCTGACGGTGATGTCTTCTGGTATAAATATATCACCACTTCAGAATTCCTGAGGAACTGTGCCGCTATGAATATAATATAAAATGTTTGTCAGATTGTGGCTCTTCTAAAGTGAGAAGTACTTGGCCTGTGGCCTCATTTCTTTATATGGCTACATAACTCAGTTATTTGTCAGAGTGTTATCATTCATGGAGGACGGGGTGTTGGGCCTTGCTTTTCATTCCTAAACGGCGCTAGACTAGAGACTAGAGATGGAATCCTATTGGCTACAAGCAGCAATTTCTCTCTAGTTTTAGACATGTTTTCGCATATATTATAAACTTCCTGTCAGAATGCTTAGGGTCTACCCAAAAATATCAACTGACTATATACAGTATCTCATCTCACAAAAGTGAGTACACCCCTCACATTTTTGTAAATATTCTATTATATCTTTTCATGTGACACACTGAAGAAATCACACTCTGCTACAATGTAAAGTAGTGAGTGTACAGCTTGTATAATACTGTAAATTTGCTGTTCCCTTAAAATAACTCAACGCACAGCCATTAATGTCTAAACTGCTGGCAACACAAGTAAGTACACCCCTAAGTGAAAATGTCCAAATTGGGCCCACAGTGTCAATATTTTGTGTGGCCACCATTATTTTCCAGCACTGCCTCAACCCTCTTGGCTTGAAGTTCACCAGAGCTTCACAGGTTGCCACTGGAGTCCTCTTCCACTCCTTCATGATGACATCACAGAGCTGGTGGATGTTAGAGACCTTGCATTCTCCACCTTCCATTTGAGGATGCCCTACAGATGCTTAATAGGGTTTAGGTCTGGAGACATGCTTGGTCAGTCCATCACCTTTACCCTCAGCTTCTTTAGCAAGGCAGTGGTCATCTTAGAGGTGTGTTTGGGGTCGTTATCATGTTGGAATACTGCCCTGTGACCCAGTTTCCGAAGGGAGGGGGATCATGCTCTGCTTCAGTGTGTCACAGTACATGTTGACATTCATGGTTCCCTCAATGAACTGGAGCTCCCCATTTCCCCAGCACTCATGCAGCCCCAGACCATGACACTTTCACCACCATGCTTGACTGTAGGCAAGACACACTTCTCTTTGTACTCCCCAACTGGTTGCCACCACAGACTCTTGACACCATCTGAACCAAATAAGTTTATCTTGGTCTCATCAGACCACAGGACATGGTTCCAGTAACCCATGTTCCTAGTCTGCTTGTCTTCAGCAACATCTGTGGGCTTTCTTGTGCATCATCTTTAGAAGAGGCTTCCTTGTGGGATGGCAGACCGATTTGACGCAGTGTACGGTGTATGGTCTGACCACTGACAGTCTGACCAGGAGACAACCTCTGGATATGCCCCTTAGCATGTGCACTTAACTTCTTTGGTCAAACCATGGTGAGGGCTGTTCTTAGTGGAACCTGTCCTGTTAAACTGCTGTATGGTCATGGCCACCATGCTGCAGCTCAGTTTCTGGGTCTTGGCAATCTTCTTATGGCCTAGGTCATCTTTATGTCGATTCTTCAGATCCCCAGAGAGTTCTTTGCCATGAGATGCCATGTTGAACTTCCAGGGACCAGTATGAGAAAGTGAGAGCAATAACACTAAATATAACACACCTACTCCCCATTCACACCTGAGACCTTGTAACACTAACAATTCACATGACATTGGGGAGGGAAATTAACTAATTGAGCCCAATTTGGAAATTTTTCCTTAGGGGTGTACTCACTTTTGTTGCCAGCGGTTTAGATAATAATGGCTGTGTGTTGAGTTATTTTGAGGGGACAGCAAATTTACACTGTTACACAAGCTGTACACTCACTACTTTATATTGTAGCAAAGTGTCATTTCTTCAGTGTTGTCACATGAAAAGATATAATAAAATATTTTCAAAAATGTGAGGGGTGTACTCACTTTTGTGAGATACTGTATGACCGCATTATACAGAAACGCAAACGGTGATATGGGTGATGTGATCCCTCAGCTGCCACTTCTAACGGGTCATATGATCTCTCATGAACTGCCATTTGTCTCAGGTCTCATGCACACTGCGTGTCAAAAACGCTCCTTTTAAGGGCGTTTGTTTTCTGCCTCAAAATGCCACTTCATGTTAGCCTATGTGGTCGGTTTACTAAAGCAAATAGACTGTGGGGGTTATTTACTAAAGGCAACTCTGCTTTGCACTACAAATGCACTTGGAAGTAAAGTCGCTGTAGCTCTGAGGGGAAAACAAAAAACAGCATTTTAGCTTGCACATGATTGGATGATAAAATCAGCAGAGCTTCCCCTCGTTTCAGTTCTTCCCCTGAGATCTACAGCGACTGCACTTTCAAGTGCATTTGTAGTGCAAAGTGGATTTGCCTTTAGTAAATAACCCACTGTGTACTTTGAAACGTGCACTTGCACTCCTCCAAGTGCAGTTGCTTCAGGGCTTAGTAATTGAAGTAAAGAATACCCAATCATATGCAAGGAAAATGTAAAAAACATAATTTTTGCTTGCACGTGATTGGATGATGAAAGTCAGGAGAGCTTCTGCTTGTTTACTAAGCCCTGCAACTGTACTTTGCAAAGTGCACAGTCTATTTGCCTTTATTAAATCAACCCATGTGTCCATGCACTCAAATGTGGTTACAGGCATTTAGAGGCAAAAGAAAAAAATATCTAATGCGCCTAAATGCAAGGCACGTTGATTTCTTGAGTGTTTATTAATTTCAATGAGAGAATAAACAAATATTTTGACCAATGGAATGAATGCCCAAATGCTTGACGCACCTGAACGTGCCTAAATGCGTTCACAAAACATGGCTTTAGCTGTGTATTTTCTTTTACAGTGTTTTTCTCCTGCCAGGAGAAAAAGGTGTTCGGAGGAGCTGAGCAAACACCCTAGAGGTTGATTTACTAAGGGCAAATGGACAGTGCACTTTGCAAAGTGTTGCTGTTGGTCCACAGCTTAGTAAATGAGGTAAGGCTTCACTTTTCAAAGAATACCCAATCACGTGCGTATTTGCTTGCACATGATTGGATGATGGAAGTCAGCAGAGCTTCTGCTCATTTATTAAGCTCTGAAAAGTGCACAATCTATTTGCCTTTAGTAACTCAACCCCCTTGTAACATTCTCCATGAGCTCCCATACCTCTCGTTTTTCCCTCACTTCTGTTTATTAGGAAAGAGCAGTGCACTTTTATTGTGGACATGCTCACTGCTTTATGTACACTACACATCCCCTATTCTATAGTTCATAGTCCATCTCAGTAGTGAGCAAGAGAGGGTGACTACATTCCTACATACAGGAGGACCATGGAGGGTGAACATAGCCACACTCTAACAGGAAGTCAGATCACAGCAAGGACTTTGGAGATTTGGAAGAGGCTGAGCAATATATAGGACTTCTGTTAATTAAGAATAGTAGAATTTGTGTGAAACCAGAGTTTAGCGTCATTTTAAATTAATATTAACCACTTAACAACCGCCCATTGCCGATTAACGGCTTCAGGGCGGTTGTTTAACTCTGAGAGGCCGTTAATTAACGGCCTCCCAGAATTCTGCTCTCGCGCGCCCCCTGGGGCGCGCACACGAGAGCATCCGTGACCGCTGGGTCCAGTGGACCCGGCGCATCACGAATCACGGTAAACGGCCGCTCATCGCGGCCGTTTACCACGTGATCGCTCCGTCAAATGACGGAGTGATCACTTGTAAGCAAGCCGGCGTCATGTTATGACGCCGGTTCCTCCCTCCCCTCTCTGTACCGATCGGTACAGCGGAGGGGGAAGAGATCGGTGTCAGCAGCGATGTGGGCTGCATCTGCAGTGCCCACATCGCTGCTCACCGAAAATTAACCACTCAATTCCCTGCAAATACTCTGCATTACTCTGCAATTCCCTGCAAATACTCTGCATTACTCTGCAATTCCCTGCAAATACTCTGCATTACTCTGCAATTCCCTGCAAATACTCTGCATTACTCTGCAATTCCCTACAAATACTCTGCATTACTCTGCAATTCCCTGCAAATACTCTGCATTACTCTGCAATTCCCTGCAAATACTCTGCATTACTCTGCAATTCCCTGCAAATACTCTGCAATGCCCTGCAAATACTCTGCAATGCCCTGCAACACTCTGCATTGCCCTGCAACACTCTGCATTGCCCTGCAACACTCTGCAATGCCCTGCAACACTCTGCAATGCCCTGCAACACTCTGCAATGCCCTGCAACACTCCGCAATGCCCTGCAACACTCCGCAACGCTCTGCAATACCCTGCAACACTCTGCAACACTCTGCAACACTCTGCAACACCCGCCAATACCCTGCAACACTCTGCAATGCTCTGCAACCCCCGCCGATACCCTGCAACACTCTGCAATGCTCTGCAACCCCCGCCGATACCCTGCAACACTCTGCAATGCTCTGCAACCCCCGCCGATACCCTGCAACACTCTGCAATGCTCTGCAACACCCGCCAATACCCTGCAACATTCTGCAATGCTCTGCAACACCCGCCAATACCCTGCAATGCTCTGCAACGCAGTACTCTGCAACACCATGCTCTGAGATACCCAGCCATAGTCGGTGATACCCTGCAATACCCAGCCATAGACATCTCCCGCCGCCCTCCGCCCTCCGGTGCTTCTACCGAATCGCTAATACGATCAAAGCCAGAATCTTTTTTTTTTTTCAGGCTTCCCAGCTTAGAGGTGAGATGTGGGTCTTATTGACCCCACATCTCACTGTAAAGAGGACCTGTCATGCCATATTCCTATTACAAGGGATGTTTACATTCCTTGTAATAGGAATAAAAGTGATCAAAAAAATTATTTTTGGGGAAAAAAATGTCATACTAAAATAAATAAAGTAAAATGAACAATAAAAAAAAATGTTTTTTTAAAAGCGCCCCTGTCCCCATGTGCTCGCATGCAGAAGCGAACGCATGCGTAAGTCCCGCCCACATATGAAAACGGTGTTCAAACCACACATGTGAGGTATCGCTGCGAACGTTAGAGCGAGAGAAATAATTCTAGCCCTAGACCTCCTCTGTAACTCAAAACATATAACCAGTAAAAAAAATGTAAATCGTCGCCTATGGGGATTTTTAAGTAGCGACGTTTGCCGCCATTCCACGAGCGTGTGCAATTTTGAAGAGTGACATATTAGGTATCTATTTACTCAGCGTAACTTCATCTTTCACATTATGCAAAAATTGGGCTAACTTTACTGTGTTTTTTTTTTTTTAAGCACAAAACAGTTTTTTTTCCAAAAAAAAGCATTCGAAAAATTACTGCGCAAATACCGTGCGAGATAAAAAGTTGCAAAGACCACCATTGTATTCTCCAGGGTGTTTGCTAAAAAAACATATATAATGTTTTGGAGTTCTATGTAATTTTCTAGCAAATAAATGATGATTTTTACATGTAGGAGAGAAATGTCAGAATTGTCCTGGGTGCTCCAGAACACCTGATGGCGCTCCATGCATGTTGGGCCTCTGTATGTGGCCACACTGTGTAAAAGTCTCACACATGTGGTATCACCATACTCGGGAGTAATAGCAGAATGTGTTTTGGGGTGTAATTTGTGGTATGCATATGCTGTGTGTGAGAAATAACCTGATAATATGACAATTTTGTAAAAAAAAAAAAAAAAGTAAAAAGAATCTTGATTTTGCAAAGAATTGTGGGAAAAAATGACAACTTCAAAAAACTCATCATGCCTCTTACTAAATACCTTGGAATGTCTTCTTTCCAAAAAGGGGTCATTTGGGGGGTATTTGTACTTTTCTGGCATGTTAGGGTCTCAAGAATTGAAATAGGCCGTCAGTACTTCAGGTGTGATCAATTTTCAGATATTGGCACCATAGCTTGTGGACTCTATAACTTTCACAAAGACCAAATAATATCCACCAATTTGTACTTATTTTTACCAAAGATATGTAGTAGTATAAATTTTGGCCAAAATTTATGAAGAAAAAATTACTAATCTGCTAAATTTTCTAACAGAAACAAAGAAAAATTCGTTTTTTTACAGAATTTTCGGTATTTTTTCTTTTATAGCACAAAAAATAAAAAACCCAGCGGTGATTAAATACCACCAAAAGAAAGCTCTATTTGTGTGAAAAAAAGGACAAAAATTTCATATAGGTCCAGTGTTGCATGACTGAGTAATTGTCATTCAAAATGCGAGAGCACCGAAAGCTGAAAATTGGTCTGGTTATTAAGGGTGTTTAAGTGCCCAGTGGTCAAGTGGTTAAATTCTCTTCTATCCTTGAGCTTTTAAATGTCCCTTTCCTCTTGTCACGGGGGTTCCAAAGTTGCTATTTCTTTCCCCCTGTTTGTGAGGGTGTCTACTTTACCTGGCCGGGTGCTAAGGAGATGCCCATGTGTAGGACGACGTCACTCGCCTAGCAATGTCTGGGGGCACGTGACGCCATCCTGCAGAGTCTCCACTTGCACCCAGCAGGAAGCACTGGTGGAGCTGGTCTTTTATGATTATCAAGCTAGTGAATAATAAATAATGTAGCGCTAAAGAATAAACACATATATCTATATGTACATAAATAATACAAAATGCAATGATACAAAAATAAAAAGGAAAAGTGTAAATGTGAGAAAGTCCAATAAATATATAGGTCATAAACCAAAGTAGGCTGATACACAGACCAGAGACGTGAGTTCTTTTGTGGTCCAGTTTGGCCTTCCTTGCCTGAATTCCAGTCCTGGTGTTCCCTACATCTGAAGTTCGGTTTGGCGGGTACCTGCACACCCCTTGGAGTCATGTTTGGGGTTCCTTGGTGTTTTGTCAATTTGCCGATCCCGGCATCTTTGCCTGAATGACTCTTTCATGACATTCAAGTCCACCTGTTCCGGTAAGAGTAGATATACTTCCCTTTATCGGTTGAAGATGTACCATCTCGGATCCTCTCTATGCTGGACAGTACCAGTGTACTCCATCCCTGATTAGTCACTATTTGGTGATGGATTTTCCTTTTTAGGACCTATATATTTATTGGCCTTTCTCACATTTCCACTTTTCCTTTTTATTTTTGTATCATTGCATTTTGTATTAATATTATTCACTATTTAGCATTGTTGTCACACTGTTTTTGTAGCAGCTTTTCATTTCTCTTATTTGAGATAGCTCAGTAATATTTCCCTTCTATAATTATCAAGCTGTTTGTTCCGTAGGATTGACACCAACTAATATGGATTATTGTTGTTTTTAATAAACCGTTTTACACTATGTATGCTTCGTGTATATAGAATTTCAAGGAACGGGGACTGCCTTGGTTTGGGGGTATATAAGAAAATGCAAAGGACCCATCCATTTAAAGGGTCCTATTTTCTGGTGAGTGTTTTGCGCAGATGGGTGGAGGATCCACAAAGTGGAGTGCAAGTCACACGGAGTGGAAACTATATGGCAGCACAACACTTGGGTTGTTAATTCAATATTGGCTGGAGATCATGAGTCTAAGACCCGGTTCACACCCATGCAGGTTGCATATTCCAGGTGCATTTTGCGTTTTTCAATACACATTTTTGATTTATTGAAGTCTGTTGCCTAAATGTGGGACTTATTTGATAAGGTTGAGATAAAAAAACGATTATCTTCCACTGGACACTTTTGTATAATTGCAGCTATTTGCACATAGTGTGTGGCTTTTGTACATTATATTGTCATCTGTTGGTATTAAGAGTAGTAAATCCAACATTTCATATTCCTGATATACCATGTACTTGTATGAAGAAGTCTCCTGTTCTCT
This sequence comes from Lithobates pipiens, assembly GCF_037356315.1. Classification (NCBI taxonomy): domain Eukaryota; kingdom Metazoa; phylum Chordata; class Amphibia; order Anura; family Ranidae; genus Lithobates; species Lithobates pipiens. Next base: position 327,283,898 of record NW_027507748.1, read on the forward strand.
TCGTATTGCTTCCTGTATGTGACATCTCTTGTATTCCTGCAAGTCCCCCTGCTTTCCTGTTAAAAAGTGACCACACTAGGCATGAGAGCACAGCCTCGTCAGTTCTCTAGCTATTCTGGGAACTTAGTGTGTTCTCCTCCAGTGATCAGACTTGTACTCACATGTCCTACCCTGCACAGCCATTCACTGGAAATACCAGTGTACTGCTGTTTCTCCTCCCCCAGCTCTTTTAGCTCCTTATGCAGCTGAGAACAGATAGTATGTGATCACTTATCAAAAAGCGGAAAAAGTATAATGTTTTTCTGTGTATACAAAAATGTTTTTCCTTTCATTTCTATTATGAACTGAATGGGTTGTGGGATTTATATTACATATACTTTAAATTTGCATGGGTCACTATTTGGAGTACTGATTTAGCACATTTGCACATGGGCATATAGATGATATTATTTGATTTTCCCCTGATTATGTAGGATTGTACTTTTTATAGCACTGAATGAACATACTGTTTATGATTCCGGCTGTAGTTAGCATTTCAGCGTACCACAAGGTTCCTTTTTGTATTGTGCAACTTTATTTGAAGTTCTAAAAATGGCACTTCATTCCTGTCACTGCCCACCAGCACAACTTAGAAAGAAGCCCCCCGCAGCCACCCCCGGTCACCGCTGAGGGGGCTGACACGTTTCCCCAGCTTTTCTGGGTTCGCGGGCTCCGGCGCTATGAGTGGCCAGAGCTGAGATGGAAGCCCTCGGTTCCGGCAAGAAGCTCTGAAGGTACACCGGACCTTTAGAGTACATGCAGCCGCTGACGTCAGCGGCTGCATGCAGGGTGAAGATCACCTAAACGGTGTATGTTTAGGAGATATTCATTTGACCTCCTGCAAGCCCATGTATCACCCTCCACCCCAGCGCCGGCTGTCCTAAACCTTTTAAAATGGGCTTAAAAAACGTAAAAATGTCCTATCCTATAGGAAATATCTGGAAATGTTAAAATCTGGCAATGTTTCAATTCTAGAAACTGTGCCTAAGAAGTCCTGTGAAAAATACCTGGACTCTACTGTACCTTGAACTGCATTGCTGTATATTTGCAGTGTTAGATCATCTAAGGCAGTCTCCAAACTTTCTAAACAAAGGGCCAGTTTACTGTCTTCAGACTATAGAGGTGCCGGACTGCAGCAGGCGGGGCTCTGGAGTAGTAAATGTTTCAGGTTTGGTGGTCAGCAGGAGTATAAAAAAAATATAAAACACCTGTGGTCAGCAGGAAAAGGAATAGAGTCTTCAATAATTGGTATCAGTGGAAGGAATAGTGCCCCATCATTGGTGTCAGTGGGAGGAATAGTGCTCCATCATTGGTGCCAGTAGAAATAATAGTGCCCCATCATTGGTGCCAGTAGAAGGAATAATGCCCTATCATTGGTTTCAGTGGGTGGAACAGTGCCCCATGTTGGTTTCAGTGGGAGGCATAGTACCCCATTGTTTATATCATTGCTCCATCATTGGTGCCAGTAGAAAGACTAGTGCCCGTAGAAGGAATAATGGCCTATCACTGCTTTCAGTGGAAGTAATAGTGACCCATTGTTGGCATCCGTGGGAGAAATAGTACCCCATTGTTTATATCTTTGGGAGGAAGAGTGCCCCTCTTCATTGGTTTCAGTGGAAGGAATAATACCTTGTATCAGTTGGAGGAGTAGTACCTCATATCAGTGGGTGGAACACTGCCCCAAGTGCCAAGTAAGAGCAAGCAAAGGGCCACATGGCCACAGGCTGCAGTTTGGAGACCATTGATCTAAGGCACTGTTGCTTCTGACTGCTATTACACAAGATTTGGAGTGACATTTGATGATGCCACTACTGTGCTGCTCATTTATCTCTTATCTGGAGAGAAAGTGGTAACTGAGGGCATGCAGACAAGCGTCTTTCAGCTTCTGATTTATATATCCTGTGAATCTGTGTTTTCATCACCTCTGCTGCAGCTTCTTTATCAATACCCCTACCAATCTCTAAGGGCTTAATGTCATGATGTTGCAACGCAAACCACCATATTGCAATGACACTGTGGCGAGGAGAACTGCATTAAATATTATTTTGGGACATTTCAATAACATCCCACGAAATAAACAAAATGGTGGGATTCACTAAGATTGTACTGTATTCCAGCACACACCAGCGGCCATGCTATTAAGCAGGGCTCTCTTGTGCGATCAAGCCCTTAATTACCAGTAATAAGAAGAGCATGTTTGACATTAGGAAGCAAAGCCTTAATCCTACAAGATGGCTGCCTCTTCACATAGACGTAGTGCAGAACAAGGCACCATAAGTCACTAATGGGAAAGCAGCTGCAGGGAGACCACAGATAACACTGGTTACTGTTAGGTCCTTTTCACATGGGGCAGACACCATAAAGCGCATCCGCCTGCTCAGTAGGGGATCTCTCCACTGATCTCCGCTGAACAGGCAGATGACAGGTCCGTGTCTGCTCTGCATAGCCCCGCTATTCTCTTTGGGGCGGTCGGATGGAAACGGATCGCCTGTCCTTTCCAACCAGCTGTCCTCCAATCCAATTCGGCAGATGGATGGGGAGTGGATCCCCCAATCCATCTGTTTTTGGCAGACAGGATCAGATGGGATGCCGGCGGGTGTCAGTGGACACGTCTGCTGAAAAATTGACAGGCGGACCTGATCGGATCACCCATGTGAAACTGGCCATACAGCCTCTACAGTATAGGTCCTCTTAACAATGTGACCGCTGTGCAGTACACTAGAGCCTGACTGAATCACAATGGTCGTACTCCTACTTTCAGCCTGCTTTGTAGTGTGGAGGCATAATATAATAATAGACCCAAAGTAATTAAAATAGTAGTATTTAAATTAATGAATACACAATTAGTATGAAGGCCCATTTACAGTTTTGCGGTGCGCTACTGTAGTGCATTTAGCCACATAATGCATGTTATGTCACATGCTAATGTACATTGCATTAAGGCATCTCATTCATTTGTACTACAATGGACCAATTTTGCACAGTAGTACATTACTGCAGGTGAGCTGAAAAGGCACAGTTGTGGGTATCATTTAGAATGAGTTGATCACACAGAATGATCACACAGTGTGCATTACTATGTGTTGTGGTAATGCTGCTATTACCACAGTGCACTGTGCGAATGGGCTCTTAAGGAGAGTCATTTGTTTTCCTGGAGTCCTGCTTTAAGATGTAACTATTGACTGTATGCAATGAAGGGAAACTCAGCACAATGGAGGAAAGCTATAATTAGGGTATCTTTGCATTATACATAAGTGACATCATTGTGGTATGAGCTGACTCCGCTGGATGATACACAGAATTTCACAAGATGGGAAAGTTTATTCTGATAAACTTGACTTTAAGTGTGCTTTTGATTATAAATTCTCAGTCCATTATTCATCTTGTGGTTTTAGAAAATCAGCCTTCTAAATGACACGTCTGGATTTAGCATCTAAATTTGAAACCTTACACAATTGTGTGTCATGGTGATGTGTGGAGCACACATGAGAACAAATAAACTTGGGCTGCAACATTATTAAGGTCCAGTGTGTGTTGGCATCTGAAGGGGGTATTCAGTGTGCGTTCCTGATGTGCTTCAACCATTCTCTAATTCTTGGGGTACATGGTACTGGGGTACATGGGGTACATGGTCTACAACCATGGTAGACTGGTGAAGCTTTAGGTTTGATTTATTTTAGGTCATATTAAAATGAAGCTGTTTGTTGGCTTTGCATTTGACTAGAAATATATAAGTAGGAGTTTGGATTTAGACACCAAGATACCAAGAAGTTCTGGCCAGCTCAATAGAACACTTACAAAAAGAGCTGGATGCTTTAATAAAAGCACAAAATGTAACTGGATATTAATATTTTTATGTAATAACACTAGAAATTGTTGATCCAGGGAATATCCGATCGCCTTTCAGGAGAGGTTTTGTGCCTTCGTCTTGATCTATTGTGGGTATGGTTTTTTCTCTTGGTTGAACTAGGTCAGCCTTTCTCAACCTTTTTTTAATCAGAGAGGGACCCTTGAAATAATTTTTAGGTTTCAAGGAACCCCTACGAAAACCAGTTCATTAGGAGTGAGAAATACATCCCCTACATTGGTGTCCAGTGGACAGAAGACCACAGACAGCTAAAAAGATTATTGGTGTCTTACAGCCAGCCTGACAAGTTTCGTTGGCCCCAGAACTATGCAGGCACTTTTACATTGGAGGTCAATCAGCCAGAGCTCAAGGAACTCCTGGGAACCTCTGAAGGAACCAAAGAAGAACCATAGTTGAGCATAGCTAAACTAGATGGTCTTTTGTCTTTTTTTCAACATGACTAGCTATGATCCCTAGCTAAACCAGCTAACTTAATTGATTGTAGTGACAATAAATGATATCACCCTAAATCCAAGCTTCTACTTTTGTTGATGGCTAACACGGTACAATACTCTGCTGCTACCGGAAAGTCAAGAAACAGAGTTGATTTTCACTTGGCTAGCCTATGAATAAATTATCTGCTGTGTTGGGGGTTTTATTTTTTATTTATTTTTTGATTCTACATCCTCCAAGATGCAGTGAGACATTTGATCTCATCCAATATGCATTGAACAGTAAATGTGTATTATAGGAGACAAAATGGACGTTCCAAGGTCTGCTCTTTTGCTGACGGACAGAATCAAAGTCCCTTGAGTATGGCCAGCTTTGTGTTAGGTCAGTCTAGGGCTTCGACATTTATAAATCAATCCTGTCATTTTAGTGTCAGCAGCTATTGGATTTCTCCACCTGTACAATTATTTCACCACAATTTTTCCCTCCCTTCATCTGTATAACAACCAGCATACATCAAACGGTAGGTAATAACCTCTCACTTTTTTCTCCTGTTTGATCATGATGAACATTTTGATTTCTACTAGTGGAAATATTTTTATGAACTAGTATAAAATATATATATAGTAATATCCGTGCTCACAACTTATATATTAAGACCATAACAAAACAGTCTCAGATGGACACAAAACAAAGCAGCCAGCATAAACATTGTTGATCACATAATGAGTGATAGTAGAAAACTCTGCATATGAACTTTCTAGTATAAAATATAACCAGACATCACAGGTTAAAACAAAGGCGAGGGTAGATTTAACGTGAAATGTGTACATTTACAGAATTGTAATGAGTAGAATAAATGATTAGAATGAGTTTGCGCACGTGCACCTTTAAATGCAATTCACCTATAAGCACATTTAACTACATGCCAATATTAGCTTTTTTATTAGCTTAAAAAAAAACACTGCTCCTGGAGAAGTTTAGTGCTTTGCTTGTGAAAGCAACTGAAGTTATCCTATCGGGGTTATTTCCTAAAGGAAAATCCACTTTGCACTGCAAGTGCTCTTGGAAGTAAAGTCGCTGTAGATCCGAGGGGGACATACAAGGAAAATAAAAAACAGCATTTTAGCTTGCATGTGATTGGATGATAAAATCAGCAGAGCTTCCACTCATTTCAGATCTACCCCTTAGATTTAGAGCGACTGCACTTCCAAGTGCACTTTCAATGCAAAGTGGATTTGCCTTTCGTAAATAACCCCCTATGTGTCCTTGCACATTAGGTAGTCTAGAGGCGCTTTCTAAGCTCAGTGTTTAAAGGCAGAAGGAAAAAAGCCAGCTGTTCTGTGTTTTTGAGAGCGTTTTTGTGGCAGAAAAAAATTCTAAATGCTCCTATACTCAAGTACAAAAAAACACTCAAATTAACGTTTTTTTTTTCTGCCAAGAACACTGGCGTTTTTTTAAGCCAGTGTGCATGGAGCTTTCAGCTGGATTTTTCCGCCAGTTGGTAACAGAAAGATTCAGTCTTAGCCCCTGTACACACGGTCGGACATTCCGACGGACCGTGTTGTCGGATAATCCGACTGTGTGTGGGCTCCATCGGACTGTTTCCATCTGAATATCCGATGGACAACGTTTTAGAGCTGGGCTATAAAACTTTCCGAGAACACAATCGGATCGGACTTTGTCCGATTGTGTGTAGAGAATTCCGATTGGACAAAGTGCCACGCATGTTCAGATCAAATTCCTAGACCAAAGCTATTGGCTACTAGCCTGAACGTAGTCCCGTCTTAACGAAATAACGTCATCGCGTTACATACAATCGGATTTTCAGACAACTTTTGTTATCGGATTTTGTTGTCGGAATGTCCGACCGTGTGTACAAGGGCTAAGAGAATTTTAATATGCCCATGTGCATGAGGTACTCACTCCTAATTGCATTTATTGCCATTTAGAGATAGTAATGCAGAAACTTTTAGTATGTCTGTGATAATATTTACTTAGTATGTTTGATGTGCTGTCTTGGAGCTGGCAGTCTTCTTAAATAAAGAATTAATAAACTGAGATAAGATTTAAAAAGAAAAAAAAACATTCACACTTTTTTTAGAGTTTACTCATTAGGACAATGTCTAATTTCATACATAAAAAAACATAGATTCGTATAATCATGCTAATTGGTCATTGAAGCATTGATTCATTTCATATTTGCTATCACAAACCTTTTCTATTTATATGCAAATTGTAGGCTTGTGAAGATTTTATTTCTTCATACCTAGAGTTAACCATTATTTATCATGCTTATCTCCTGTACTAGAGTTGGCAAAATCATTAGCTTTAGTACAAAATTTGTTTGCATAATTGTTTTGTTCAGAACAAAACGAGTAATCTCTAATCTTCAAACCCTTGAGAACGTGATATTTATATATATTCTTTTCAATGAAGTGTAGTGCTACTTCTGTAGGAGCCGCAGGATTACCGTCCAGGTCTTCCCAAAACTTCTGGGCTCATTCACTCTTTCTTCAAAGACCAGTCAAGGGGATGTTGCTTATGTGGTTTTTATTTCTGGAGAACTTGGAAAGTGTTGAGGGAATAGGTGGGATATTCCAAAGATAAGAACAATGTTCAACTTGAGGACTTCATCTTGCTTTCTGAGCAAACTATAATGAAGTCCGGGCTTAAAACAAACAGCAGACTTCAGCTTAAGTAGTAATAGTTAGAGCCACAAGAGCAGCCCTTTCAAGTAGGGTAGGAGATTATCTAGATGGAGCTCTTCAGGACACCAGCGTGTTTCCCTTTTAACAGACCCACAGCTGACTCTAAGGCACAGAAGGGTAGCTAGAGCTCAAGGTCCCAAGATCTCTCAGTGTCTGTACTCACAAGGCCCAAGGACAGATAGTAGCCTCCAGTTGACTACAGTGTGGCAACTAAATATTCAGATCAAAAACACATACTAACACTTGCCTAACAATCCCAGCACCTATATCGAAGTTTAACTAAATTTGGGCAATTCACTTACTGTATGCCTATGTTGGCGGGTCTTGATGGACAAATGCAGCCTGCTTTTTTACTTCAGTTTTGGACTCGTCTTTGAGAGTTCATTTGTAGTTGACCAGCAGTTGACCTGCTTCAGCTGCAATTGCATTCCCGTAGACGTGTAAAAGTAGAGATACAGTGCTGACATAAATAAAACCCTGTCAATACTAGTGCTAAAGTACATGAATTCACCACATAGCAATTGCAGTAATGCTGGAGGTACAAATATGAGTACATACAGTCCTAAAAAAAATATTAAATGGCCAATTACAGTGTAGAGAAGAAACCTTTTGATTCTAGCATGTCCTCATTTCCTTTATACACCTTTGGAGCCTTATGGTGCGATTTTTTTTCCCTGCAACCATCGGTGTTGATGGGGGAATCCCTCTTGAGGAGCTATTGTGTTCTCCCGGCGGGGGGCGTGGGGAGCCGTCCCTGCCGGGAGAACACACAGTGATTGCTAGCACATCAACTTGGTTCAATCAGCCTGCCCATAGATGCTTCGAATCTCGAGCGGTCCTTACTGAACTGACCGATGTTTGAACTATTGCTGGTGTTCTGACAAAATGAGCAACCTGGCAGAATGTAAAACCTGCATCACATCCTGTGATGTGGAATCAGCTGGAGCTCCAAACCACATGCATTGCGCAGGCGCAACACGTCATACATCCCTTCAGTGGCTGACGTCAGTGCACAGAGGAATTTGCCTGACAAAATGCTCGACCGACTACTGTGCATGCGCATGGCGGAAATCAACTAACACTTATGAAATTTACGTTGTTAAGGCCATCTTGTTACACCTTACACTCAACCTCATCTCTCCTACAGTAAGCAGGCAGGGCAGTGGACATCTATGACTTAGTGCACGCGGTTTGGAGCTCCAGCTGATTCCATGTCACAGGATGTGACGCGTGTTGTGCATTCTACCAGGTTGTTAATTTTGTCAGAACACCGGCTTTAGAAACTGGGAGGTTGTTGTGATATATGAAAGCCAACCAGCTTCCATGGTCACTTGTGATGACCAGCTCACTCCAATCACTTGCACTTCAATATTGGCGAATCATAGTGACCTTTAGTAACCAACAGTGAGATGCAGGAGAAAATAGATCATGGAAACTGGTTGTCCCAATTTTATGAGATTTCACGGTGCTCAAATACAAGAAGCAATTTCTGCCTCTCAGATAAGTACCGTATTTATCGGCTTATAACACGCGTCGGCGTATAACACGCACACCAAGTTTAGGATGGAATTTTAAGGAAAAAAACTTCTAGGAGGGAAGTTTAAATAAAAAAACTTACATTTAAATGCCCATCAATGCAGCCTTGTCAGTCATTTGCAGCCTTCCATTGCAGCCTTGTCAGTCATTTGCAGCCTTGTCAGTGTCGTGGCAGGCTTGCCGTTTACAAATGGCCCCGCCGAGATACAGAGCGAATGTCCTGTGTATCTCGGTGGTGCTCGGTAGCTCTTGGCCGTTCTCGGCGGCTTTTGGCTATTTTCGGCCGATCTCGGCGGCTTTTGGCCATTCTCGAGAGTGAAAATAGCCGAAAATAGGCGAAAGCTGGCGAGAACGTCCAAAAGCCGCAGAGAAGCTCACAATCGGCGGGGGATCAGCGTGTAACATGCACCCACGATTTTCCGCCGATTAATATGATAACCACTAAAATCAGTTATCTTTTTAGCTATTTGTATACTTCCCAGTGACCACAAGGGAGCATTCTTCCAAGTGACCATCACACTAATGTGCAGTGAGCTCAGGTTAAGTAATTAATAGTAGGGGTTCCCTGAGACTGAAAAAGTTATTTCAAGGGTTCCTCTGTGTTAAAAAGGCTGAAATAGAGGATATAGGCTTTCTTGATTTCATGTTGCATTTGTACTTGGAACTGTATGTACATTCATATATTGAAACGAATAGTGTGCTTTCTATATTAAGAAACATTTTAAGTAGTTGATGGTTGTTCCAAATTCTTCAGAAGAAAGTAGATGTTAAACTAGGCCAAATGGATTTATCATGCAAAACGACTAGTCACGTTGTTTTAATGCATTAATACATTTCTTTAAATAGAGGCTTATTAAAATCCCGCTGTGTTTTAATGTATAATATAAGCATAATCTACAGTGTTCTACATGTAGATTATATATTGATAGATTTTCCAATGCTGTATTTTGAATGTAAAAATATGGAATTTTTGCATTGAAGTAATCTGTATAGTAATGGCCGCAGTGCAAACAGCAGAGAAGAAAGCCTCAAACAATAGAGTGGATCAATAATATGATAGTTCAGTAATGCAACAGTAGAATGCATCTATAACATCATATTTAGATGTTCTAAAACAGGCATATTAGAAAACACAACATAAAAGAATTGGTAATGACTGAGATTTCACTCATAATGAGTCTACAGGAAGAATGGTATCTCCAGCTAACAATATGTGACAGCAGAGGATTTAAGATGTCATTCATACCCTGTGTGTCCACAAGCAAATGTAAGCAGTTTTACAGTTAAAGGGCCACTGAAAATAAATTGCTAGTTGGTACAAGGAATATAATCTTTAATTAGATTCATATATTTTTAATCAGTTCTAATGCCCCAGATAGACGTAAGAGGGCTGTCGTTCCTGCAATCAGATTCATGCCGAAGGGCAAAGCAGTTCGCAGCGCACTGAAGAGTACTTGTAAGATCCCCATGATCTTCATGTCAGTGGAGAGAGGTAGAGGCATGGAGAAGATAGGAAGAAGCTAGCACTGCTCGTATGGGTGGTGCAGTAGCGATCAGGACAGCTTTTTCTTACAAAATTGTTTGCTGATTTGATCAATTTTAGTTGGACTTTGAAGAAAGTCCAAAGAAGAAATCTGACATTTCTTCTTTGGATTCAGGAAACATGGTTAAACTGGACATTACTGATCTTGAAGAATGTGTCTATTCTGCTTTAAAGTACATGCCAACAAACTAATGTGAATATGGAAGTGTGTGTGTTGGTGAGTGCAAAAGCATATGTTGTTGCAGCGCTGTCGAGTGCCAAAAATTGCATGCAGGTGCAGCAATGCGTGGTGTTGCAATCTTGAAAGTGTGAAAATGTGTGTCTTTACGGTATTGATGAATGCAAAAGGGCACATTGGTGTGGTGTCAGTACTCACAGGTATGGTATCGGCAAGTGTGCATTATGGTGTGGTGTTGGTGAGTGCAAAAATGCCCATTATAATGCTGTTGGTGGGTTCAAAAGTGCACATTGTTGAGTTGTAGACAAGTTCAGAGAAAGGAATTTTTGCTGCCTTAGCAAGTGCAAAAAGACACATTGCTGCATTGTTGGCTAGTTCTGAAATACACGGAGGTGCAATTTTGGTGCAAGTCATTGTGGTGCTGGCAATTGCAAAAGTACATGACATTGCTGTAGTGGTGAGTGCAAAAGTGCACATATGTGCAGTGCTGGTAAGTGTAAAAGTGTGTGTCAGTGACTGCAGAAGTGCACAATGCTGCTGTATTGATGAATGTAAAAATGCACATTGGTGGCAAGTACAGAATAGCGAATGAAAGGGAAGTGCGCAGTGGTGCAGTTTTGTCTATTAGAAAGTAAATAAAATAAGTTGCGCTAAAATAAAGCTCAGTGACTAAACAAAATGAATTAAGGTCCAACCAGCCAAATTAGCTGAATGAAGCCAGATAGGACTATAACAAACGGAAAACATCCATCAAAGTAGTGAAAAACAGATGCAGACAGGAATCCTCCACCTTGTGAGATCACCAACATAAAGATCAGGATGTACTCTTACCCCAGACAGAATATCGACCCTCTGATTATGGAAGGTCACAGAAGCCTATGAATATTCATAATTAGTATGGATCCCCAAAGAATAAAGAGCAAAGGACATCGCTACTCCTCCACTGAACACTGTTTATCCGGTTATTCCAGTGGTAACCCAGATAAAGAAAAAAAGGGGGGGGGGTCCAATAGTATAAAATACCTTATTAAAAGGGTTTTATGCAGAATATATTGCACTTACACGTATCAAAAAATGTACAGGCAATGGTTAACTGCTTCCGGACCGCCCCACATACATTTAATGCAGCAGGGCGGGCTGTGTGCGCAAAATCATGTACCTGTACATAATTTTGTGCACGCAGTCTATGGGGCGCGCTGGCGCGCCGCTCTGATTGGACTCAGCAGGAGCCTGTGATGGCTGCCACGCCTGGCCGATCGTTTACAGGAGAGATGAAGCAGCGTTGTGCTGATGTAAACAAAGCACACTGCTGATCTGTCAGGGAGGAAAAGTGAGAGATCGTGTTTCAGCTAAGCTGAATCCAGATCTCTCCTTTCCTCCAGTGAATCCATTCCCCCCACAGTTAGAAACACCTCCCAGGGAACACATTTAACCCCTTGATCACGCCATAGTGTTAACCCCTTCCCTGCCAGTGTCAATTATACAGGAATCAGTGCATTTTTCTTAGCACTGATCACTGTATTGGTGTCACTGGTCCCCAAAATGTATGACTTAGTGTCAGATTTGTCTGCGCTGCAATGTTGCAGCCCCGCTAAAAATCGCAGATCTCCGCCATTACCGGTAAAAAATAAATAAAAGTCCCTAAATCTATCTGTAGTTTGTAGACGATATAACATTTGCGCAAAGCAATCAATATATGCTTATTGGGATTTTTTTTTATCAAAAATATGTAGCAGAATATATATTGGATTAAATTGATGAAGAAATTTGTTTGTGTTTTTTTTTTTTTGGATATGTATTATAGCAGAAAGTAAAAAAAAAATATATTTTTTTTTTTAATTGTCGGTCTTTTTTTGTTTAAGGCGCAAAAAATAAAAACCGCAGAGTTGAGCAAATACCACCAAAAGAAAGCTCTATTTGTGGGAAAAAAGGGACATCAATTTTATTTGGGTACAACGGCGCACAACCGCGCGATTGTCAGTTAAAATGACGCAGTGCCGTATCACAAAAAAGGCTTGGTCAGGAAGTGGGTAAAACCTTCTGGGGCTGAAGTGATTAAAACAGCAGCAATCGGTACCAATAAGAAACAATCGCAATGACAATTCTGTGTATCCGAGCCCATGGCGAAGTGGTGAAGAGCAGGACCTTGCACGACAGTGCAGTGGTAGAGGGTGAGGTTCTGTCAAAAAGTGTGACTTAAGTCAAATGGCTCAATACACATAAACATTTAGCAAAATCGTTAATCTTTACATAAATGCTTTGCTAAATGTTAATGTGCATTGGTGAATTGGCCAAAATTTGAGCAGTGTTGGCACCACCTTGCTCGACAAACTTCAGCTGAAAATCATAGGTCGGGAAGAGAATTCTCAGCCAACATTGACTGCAACTAGTCAGATGAAGTCACTATTTGAGTTTTCTGTCTGCCACAGGAGGATCGGATGTCAGAATACAATAACCTGAAAAGGAGATTACTCCATCCACACTATTTATCATATATAGGGGAATCTATTGATTTCTTTTGTTTGACCCACAAGGCTAACGTCCAGTCTTAGAGGTCAGTCTGGGCTGGCCTGCTTCCTTTTTTATGTAGCTGATGAGCTAGGCGGGAAGGAGAATACTTTTGGTGTCACTTGAGTAAAATCTCTGAGTTTACAGGAGCTGATGACATCACATCCAAGATGTTGGCACCCAGCAGCAGTCTCGGACCTGTTCAATGTCTAGACAAGGGAGGCTTTTGCAGGTAAAAAAAACATGCATAAAATGGGTATAAATGCGCACATGTGGTCTACAGGAAGTTTTTGTTGAAATGAGCAGTCTGGTGGCAGGGTCTCTCTAATAAATAAACGAAAGAAGGAAGTGATGTTTTTCAGCAGTCATGATATCCCCATCCAATAATCTCACAGATAAATGACACTTTGAATATCCTTGTTGTAGACCAAGATGACAGTTATCAGTACAATAGGCTGTTCTATTCAGCTGAAGTGGTCTCACACAAAACCATTCATTGTGAGGAATCTTCTTTGAGAGTCTGCTGTTGAGCACTTCAGTAAGGACATTTTCCTTTTTCTCCACTGAAAAGCAAGGAAAATGCTGGGGGTAATAAGTGACCTGATCAGACATGTTAGATTGTAAGCTTTCATGAGCAGGGCAACCCTAACTCTATTGTAGTGTTTCTCAACCTTTTCTCGGTCAAGGCACCCAACCACTTCCCATCCAGGTGAAATTCTGACATTTCTCTTCTACATGTAAAATTATCATTTGTTTGCTAGAAAATTACATAGAACCCCCAAACATTATATATATTTTTTTAGCAAAAACCCTAGAGAATACAATGACGGTCATTGCAACTTTTTATCTCGCACGATATTTGTGCAACAATTTTTCAAACACGTTTCATCCTTAAAAAAAAAAAAAAAAAAAAAAATGTAAAAGTTAGCCCAATTTTTTTGTGAAAGATAAAGTTACGCAGAGTAAATAGATACCTAACATGTCACACTTTAAAATTGCACGCGCTCGTGGAATGGCGCAAAACTTCGGTACTTAAAAATCCCCATAGGCGATGCTTTTTTATTGGTTACATATTTTGAGTCACAGAGGAGGTCTGGGGCTATAATTATTGCTCTCGCTCTAACGTTCACGGTGATACCTCACATATGTGGTTTGAATATGTGGTTGTATGCATTCACTTCTACATGCGAGAACACGGGGACAGGGGCACTTTACATTTTTTTATTTATTTTTATTTTCTTTTTTAGTTTGACGCTTTTTAAAAAGAAAAAAAAAATGTATTTATTCCTATTACAAGAAATGCAAACATCGCTTGTAATAGGAATATGGCATGATCTTTACAGTGAGGTATGGGGTCATTAAGACCCCACATCTTACCTTTAGGCTGGGAAGTCTGAAATAAAAAATAAATAAAATAAAATTATCTTGGCTTGTTTGAATGCAGAGGCTGGGCGTGATGTCACAACATTGCACCCCCGCCTCCGAACGATCATAGAGACTCTGGCGACCATCTGGTCTGCTGGAAATCTCTATGGTCACCATCTGGGGCTGGCGGATTCGTTCTCCGACTCACCAATGGAAGCGGTGAGTCGGTAGAAGCACCGGAGGGCGGCAGGAGGGGTGGGTCCCCTCTCACCGCCCATAAGAATGATCAAGCGGTGGAACAGCCACTATGATCATTCTTATGGTGTAGGGAATCGCCGACTGAAAAAGCCGATATCTGAATGATGCCTGTGGCTGCAACCAACCAAAACCAACAGTTTTATATAACACAGCAATATCCCCACACGAGATACCCAATTTTACAGGTTATATTTTCTTCCAACGCAAATATACCTTTGCACACCTTCTGCCTTTAGAACCACTTTAAATGCTACAGTGCAAAATTCCTGGTGCTTTTCCACACTTGAGGAGCTAAGGTTGGGTATACAGCTGGCCATACTAGTGAATGGCTATACAAGGCTATACTTTTATAAAAGCCAATGCTCCTGTGCATCTGCACCACTACAACGTTATTCACCAAACGTGAAACTTGTGTGTTCGAGAAATACAATGCAAGCACATGTGCAAGTAAACACACAGAGGAACATTTTCATTTACACTAGTACTACCATATGCAGCCATTTACTTGCATGTCCAACTATACGCCCACCAGCAGCTCCCCAAGTGTATGTAAGCGCCAGGAGCCTCTAAATGCCCGAGTACATGAAGTCTAACATGTGACAAGTACTGAGCCATGACATCATATTTTAGGATAGATTTGTAGACTAGAAAGATGAGGAAAATGTATTGTTTTTTCCCATCTGAATCATGTCTTCATAAATGGTCGAGGGATCATTAACATTTTTGGGTTGCAATGTTACTATTAGAATTCATTGGGTTGTAAATAGCTACAGAATCTCTCTAGAAAATAGACCTTTAACAGACAATACTGCTGACATTCTACACTACAAGAAGTAGTCTAATCTTGTTTGAGTAAGTCAGTAGCAGTGATGAGTTATCCAGTCAAGGCTGACCCCTCCTGACCCAATGGGAATTAACACACCAGTTTTGTCTGTCAGTGACTCCTGCAAGTTCAACGTCTTAGAAGCAGTGATTTGGTTTGTTAACCTCTTTTCTTTTGACTTCTCCCCGCATTAGGTTAAACTGCCCTGCCTTCCTATTAGCCGGCTATAGTATCTTTATTACATTGTTCACAGATGGTCTTAGCTGTTCATTTTCAGGTGATTCTACCATCTAAAAACTTTTTTTTTTTTTGCCCAAAACACATATTTCTTCTGGGCATATCTTTTGAGCATCTCATAGGTTGTGACCTACTGTGCCAGACTTTTCTTTAGTGAAGAATGTGCAATCATCCAAGAACCTGCTTTATAGAATTTTTAGCAAACTTCCATGTCTTAATTTTAGGACTTTACACATTGTTGGACTTTGGAATATGTTGATAAGTATGAATGTTGTATCATAGACTTTTTAGGAGATTTTTTTTTAGCTCGTATAAATCAGTTTTATGCTTTTTCCTTTTTCTTCTTTTCTGTTTTTCTCTTGAATTTATTGATATGAAATTGATTTTTATTGGTTTCAAATGAAAGAGAAATATAGAGGGACCAGCTGCAGACCCAGTTTTTGGCTGGCTATAGATGTTCCATTTTTTTTTTTTTTTCGTTCAGCTAACGGGCTGAACGAAAAAAAAGAGAAAAAACAACAATGTCCCTATCAGGACATTGTATTCGGACAACAGGGCTCTCTACTGCCTGAATTGGATGATTGGCTTTAGCCATTAATCGACAAACGTTTTTCATCATTCAACTTCAACTTCAATCAACTACCCATCAACTTCTGTTAAAGAGGGACGGCCACACAAGGATCCAAATTTGTCTGGTTCCTGCCGAACTGGCTGAATTTCAATCTATCTATGGCCAGCTTTCGTGTTGGGCTGTCTCTGGCTTCAGTACTTTCAAACATGCTACTCCAGCAAGTCAAAATTAAATGAGAATTAATAAGGATACATGTTTAAGGTCAGTGATTTAGGAGGTACTGAAGCCTCTGAATCAACATTTTATCCACTGAACTGGTATTTTCATAATTGGTTAGCACTGACAGCTTCCTACATGTCAACACTCAACACAAGTATGCAAGGGCATAGTTTGTATATTAGAGGGTAGTGAGTAGAGCCATTGAAATGATTCCATTTTGCGCCTGTGGCTAATTGAGCATCCAGATCTGCTGGTTATTAAAGCATCACACATCCTACATTTTAGAGGTGAGGTGGAAGTATAACAATTCCTGTGTATTCAGTGTGGAAAGATAATACAGTTAGTACAGAAACACATTCTTCTAAGATTTTACTGGAGACATGGGGAAAGCTGAACAAGCCTCTAGAACTTAGTCGTTTGTCTTGGACATGCAAGACAGATTGCATGTGGGTAAATATAGGGCACTGAACCCCGCAGGAATGTCTTCTAGTTCACTCTGAGAATTTCAAGCATTTAAGGGTCTTGTCAATGGTGTTAGAAACATGGTCCTTCTGTGCAGACAGGAAATAGCCAACAGAGCCAGTTGAACACAGTCATTATGGAGTGCTGATTGGACAGTAAGCTGAGGCTTACTAATTGCAAAAATGGCATGTTGGATCAGGGCAACATTCACGCATAAGAAGTTAGGATTTAACACCAAGAGCATTCAGGCTGGATGCAAAAGCAAAAATAAAGTGATACATACTATATTCGCTGGTGTAAGTGTGGAGTAGGCACTCACAAATGGTATACATGAAACTAAATGACGTGTGATGGTCCTAGAAGAAGCATTTTTTTCAAAGAAAGCCATGAGCTCTTGTTTTTTTTTATTCAGAGGACTGGCCATGGTAGGTATACATGAAAACCTCAAATAGTATTTTCAAAGAATGGTGAACTCTCTTTGTAGTAACTCAAAAATAATGCACTTGAAATAAAATGTAGTTTAGGACTGATTTGGTTGAATGAAAATAAAGCGGAACACCAGGCAATCATAGCCACCCTGTATTTGTTAAGGAAGCTGAACTCTGTAACTTGATCCTTAATAATACTGACACTTGACAGTTGGGGGTCTATTTATAGAAAATCTGCATAGCCATTCATCCAGTGAATCTGCAGATTCATTTTGTGTGAAATGGGCAAAAAGAATGCACTTTAGACTTTTTTTTGTTTCTGAGCGAATGTTCTTTTTATTACGAGCAGTAGTAAAATATCTCAATATAGCCACTAGATGGAGCTGAGGAGCATAAGAAAAACATACGTCTTTGTAACGAAAGAGACACAAGGTAAAAATTCTAGAGAATGCTAGAGGGAATTTGCAAATGAATGTAATGATTGCTTAACTGTTATTTATATTTTAAAATACCACATGTTTAAAGAGGTTTTAAAGTTATTTTTATTTTTTTACCTAAAATAATAAACATCCCTTACCACCTTCTCTGGGGTCCCCTGCTAGCACTTTCTGCTCCTCCATTCCTGTATGTGCAAGCTATATGCTAATATGGCACAGGTGAGATTCTGAGCCGGGTGGTGTACATCCATAGACACATAAAGCATGGTTTGGCCCCACCCCGTTCCCCACTCTCTGCTCATTGGATTTGTAAGTGTAAGTCAATCTATTTCATAGCGCAGTATTGTGAATCTTGCAGATTTCAAGCACTTGGAGCTGAAGGGGGAAGTGTTTAGGCCAGTGATAGGAAGGAGAGCACATGGAGGACCTCGGCATGGTTATAGTGCTCTTTATTAGTGCAGTACGCAAACATGTGATATAGAAAGTTGCAAAGATGCTGAAGTATTGTCACAATCATACCTGTAGAGCAGGGGTGTCAAATTCAATTTCAAAGCATGCCGTGTCAGCGGGATGGTTGCCCTCATAGAGTTGGTTGTATCTGTAGTGCACTACGTACAGAGTTTAAGGTTCAGGAGTGCATTCTGTACAGAGAACAGCATTTAGGATTACGCTATGTATAGAGTGCAGAATATATGAGTGCATTACGTACAGGATGCAGGGTTCAGGAGTGCATTATGTACAGAGTGCAGCGTTTAGAATTACGCTATGTATAAAGTGCAGACTATATGAGTGCATTACCTACAGGGTGCAGGGTTCAGGAGTGCATTATATACAGAGTGCAGTGTTTAGGATTACGCTATGTATAAAGTGCATAATATATGAGTGCATTACGTACAGGGTGCAGGGTTCAGGAGTGCATTATATACAGAGTGCAGTGTTTAGGATTACGCTATGTATAAAGTGCATAATATATGAGTGCATTACGTACAGGGTGCAGGGTTCAGGAGTGCATTATATACAGAGTGCAGTGTTTAGGATTACGCTATGTATAGAGTGCAGAATATATGAGTGCATTACGTACAGGATGCAGGGTTCAGGAGTGCATTATGTACAGAGTGCAGCATTTAGGATTACGCTATGTATAGAGTGCAGCATATATGAGTGCATTGCATACGGAGTGTAGGGTTTAGGTGTATTCTACATAAAGACTGCAGAGGGGTGTGCTGTGTACAGAGTTCAGGGGTGCGCTGTGTACAGAGTTCAGGTTTTCGGGGGGTGAAATCCCCCCCCCCCACCAAAGCTTTCTCACATCTCTAATCTTTACTACCTGGATATTGTTCTCTCTCTCATGTGCCGCTAAGAGCAAAGCTGCCTCTTGTAAACATAGAAGGCTTCTGTGTTTACAAGTGACAGTCGGGAGCGGGAGCAGAGGGTGAAAGCTAGATGGTGGCAGAATGGTGTTCTGCCACATTCTGGCTGCAAAACTGTGTGTGAGTGCCACATAACAAGGCCTGGGCGGCTGGATTTGGCCTCTGGGCCTTGTGTTTGACATATGTGCTGTAGAGTGTGGTACAGGTGTGTAATTCTCAGAACCAGTTAAACAGCACTATTAAAGCTGAATTCCTGTTATGGCACTTTTTACATAGTAACATTGGACCAATATAAATATGTATGCTCCAAGTGTAGGATCCCTGTGTAAGCTGGAAATCACTGTAAAAGGCATTGCTATCACAGTGATGGCTGCTAGCTTCCAGGTCCTATGCTAAGCGGCTGCCCTGCTTCTAGTGAACACAGGAGGTTGCTTGCTTGGCACAGGCACCATTTAGAGAATACTTTGCATTTCTCTCAGTGAATGCAAAGTTTTCTTTGGACGAGGTGGAGTCAAATCCACCCTCACCTCATCAAATTAATTTAGAAGCAAATCCCAGAGCAGTTTTTATTTTTTCTCACACCAGACCTCCTATGTGAAAGATGGCCAAAGATTCAGTTTGGCTTTACTAAAGTAACAAAATTATTTTTTGTCCACTAATGCGAGAACATTTCAGACATGTTTCTAAATACGTTACTTGTGCCCAGTGGGCAGGCATTATTTGTACATGAGACATTCTTTGTAAATTCTTGCTAATACTGCTTGTATCTCCTCTGGGATACTGTGTGTATACATAGACGCACTCCGCAGCTGGTAATGAGCTGCTGTGCGGAAGACACAAGCCGAGTCCCTGAAGAGCTTGGCAGCCTCTTCTTTATGGTTATATATGGTTAGCTAATGGCGTCTGATGTACACATGTTAAGATACCCTTAGCTAGCCAGTAGGATTCCGTTATATTAAAACAGAAGGCTGACTGTCAAATTTATAGCATCATGAAAAATAGTTCCACAGTCAGCAACTTCCTGGCATACTTGTCTTTTCGAAGGCGGCAACATAAATTTCTTCTTTAGCTTGCAGTGGATTATGCATTTGTCTAAGCAAAACCCTGTGAGATGGGATGCAAACTGTTTAGATTTTCACGGGAGAAAAATAGTTGCTGAGATGGTTTTCCAAAAATTCCACAGAGAACCATTTCTTTCAAAACTGGCTACATAACCTAATCCAAGTGTAATTTCTGAAACAATATAAATCTTTTTGTAAAAAAAAAAAGGAAAAAAAGGTGTTTATGACAGTCATACAAATATGAACAAATTCTGATAATTGTGTACTGTCTGGGAAATTCCTTGTTCAGTGTTCATGATACTCTAAAATCGCGTTGCTCCTCCACATGGCAAATGTTGTGTGCGGACATCAGATTTATGTACCTGTTGGAAGCAGGTACATGAATGGAGGGGAAGCATCGTGCGCGGAGGCTCACTATGGCCGCGTACACACGCGGGGACTGTTCGCCCAACTTTGTCCGTCAAACAGTTTCAGCAAACAGTCCGCTCAAAATTAGCATGGACGGACATGGCCACACACGACGAACGAACAGTTTGCTGAAACCGTGCGCGATGACGTGAACGGCACGTACGACGGGACGAAAAATACGACGTCCTATACACTGCATTATAACTTTCGGCGTGTAAATCCTTTCTGAGCATGCGCGGAACTTAGTTTGACGAACAAGCCTACACACGAGGGGACTGTTCGCTGAAACAAAGTTTCAGCGGACAGTTTTTCGGAATTTCCGAAAAACCTTGTTCAGCGGACTGTTCGCTGAAACTGTTCGCTGAAAGCCCACACACGAGCGGACTGTCCGCCGAAACACTGTTCAGCGGACAAAGTTGGGCGAACAGTCCCCGCGTGTGTACGCGGCCTAATGCCACGTACACACGATCGGAATTCCGCCCAGAAAAAGACCGATGAGAGCTTTTCATCGGAAAATGCGACCGTGTGTATGCTCCATTGGAATTTAGCTGTCCGAATTTCCGCCAGCCAAAAATTGATAGCATGTTCTCAATTTTCCCGACGGAAAAACGTTCTATCAGTAATTCCGATCGTGTGTATGCAATTCCGACACGCCAAAAATCACGCATGCTCAGATTCAACTACGAGACAGAAGCTATTGGCTTCCTTTTTTCTAGTCACGTCGTATGTGTTGTACGTCACCGTGTTATAAATGATCGGAATTTGATGTGACCGTATGTAGGCAAGACAGCTTGAGCCGAATTCCATCGGAAAACCATCAGAGCTTTTTCCGACGAGAATTCCGATCATGTGTACGTGGCATAAGGAGTGTCCATACTGATACACTGTCCTCTGTGTTGCTGAGGTCCACATAGACAGTGCAGAAGCGGAGGGTGGAGTGGTGGAGCCTAAAGGGGATTCACAAACACTAGTTCCCCGTCATGTCAACTCTCCTTGTTAATGAAAAGCAGGCAGTAGGTGGATCCATTGATCAATGCTAATAGAGAAGGGGCAATGGTGGCAAACATGGTGCTCTGCTACAGAGCATACAGAGACATGCACTCTGCCTATCTCTGTCATTTAGATTTGGTCCTAATTATTTACCTACAGTTTATTTAAAAGTGGCGCTATTATGATCTTCCCTTAATCTGCTGAACATGTCAATAAAGCTGCTAAACCTGGCGGCCAGGATTTTTGAGTCTTTTTAATCTGGCGCAGACCATTGTAAAGGGCCATACTGCCATAAAAGTGTTGCAAGTGCTTTATTTAATTCATTCCTGTGTGTGACTTCTCTTGTTTTTCAGCACGTTGTACATTTTAACAGTTAAGACATGAACAGAATAGAATGTGGCTCCCATTGACCCCCTATGGATTTACTGCAGAGCAAACAAAAGCTAAAAATTTGAGTGTCTGTTTAAATTTGATAATTTGCATATTGACAAACTTCCATGCTTCAGAAATGGAGACCGAATTGTTTATAGATTATATTTAGAGCTCTGTATTTTATGAACCAGTACAAGAATATCTGTTTACTATGTGTTACCCATAAAAATAAGTGTAAATAATTTAGAAGCTTTGCTCACATTGGGTGGCTTGCATTTTGGTGAACTGCTGCTTTGCCTGGCATGAATACAGGTTTACTTTTAAGTACAGTATATCTAAGTTCAATCACTAAACGCTCATATATGGTTTAGCATGTTTACCATTGCTTCTTGGCTTTTTAATCAAGATCAAGTTTAGTATCTGTTATTACCTGTTTCACAGGCAAAAAATCCTAGTTTCCTACCACACAAGGAATAGTGAAGGAGTATTCCATTGACTGATAGGTGGGTACTGGGGTTATCCTTTACTTCTTATAAACTGCTTTGTGAGGCATGGAGGTGTGGCACTCTTCTGTTTGTGATGTGATCTTCCTTCAATACAAAAACTTTTGTTTTTTGTCTGGAGATCGGTGGCATGCTGGCATATACTGTATATACACTATGCTGTAAATGTTACAGTCTCCAGCTGGTGGTTGCTGCAGCACCCATTACTTCTGAGCCTATTCCAGGAATGTATGCAATGGGAATATGGATGATTGCCCAGTTGAAGGTAGAAGCCCCTTGGTGGTAGTCCCTCCGAGAGGGATGGGTTGCCCTGTTTGGCCTAAGCCCTTGTACACACAGTCGGAGATTCCGATTGGACCGTGTTGTCGGATAATCCGACTGTGTGTGGGCTCCATCGGACTGTTTCCGTCGGAATATCCGTCGGACAAAGTTTTAGAGCTGGGCTGTAAAACTTTCCGACAACATGATTCGATCGGACTTTGTCCAATTGTGTGTAGAGAATTCCGATCGGACAAAGTGCCACGCATGCTCAGATCAAATTCCTACACCAAAGCCATTGGCTACTAGCGTGAACGTAGTCCCATCGTAACGAAATAACGTCATCACGTCGGATTTTCCAACAACTTTGTCCGACCGTGTGTATGCAACAGTTTCGCACAAAATCCGTCAGATTTGGTTGTCGGAATCTCCGACCGTGTGTACAAGGGCTTAGGCTTGGAAACAAAGGAGCCATTGGTGCTTGTGAGACTAGAGTGACTGTGCAGGGATGCCAGAGAGATACTATTGGGCTGTAAAAGCTCACTGTGATTTTGAGTATGGCACCTTTAATTACAGCAGTTTCACACACTTAAAAAAAAATAAAAAATAATAATGAACTGCTTGCAACCAGATTAAACATGCTGACAACATACATTGTATCCAGTAATAAGCAGTGAAATACATAGTTACGATTAAACAAGTAATCATAGGTAAACCAACATCACATTACAGAACTAGAACTGTGGTCAAATCTACAGTACCTGGAAAAAGTATTCACACCCCTTGAAATTTTCCACACTTTGTCATGTTACAACCAAAAACATAAATGTATTTTATTGGGATTTTATGTGATAGACCAAGAGAATGTGGCACATAATTGTGAGGTGGAAGAAAAATAATAAATGGTTTGTAAATATTTTTTTACAAATAAATATCTGAAAAGCGTGGCATGCATTTGTATTCAGCCACCTTTACTCTGATACCCCTAACTAAAATCTAATGGAACCAAATGCCTTTAGAAGTCACCTAATTAGTAAATAGAGTCCACCTGTGTAATTTAATCTCAGACAGGTCAGGAATAAAGTTGTGGAGAAGTTTAAAGCAAAGTTAGGTTATCCACTTAAGGACCAAGCCTCTTTTTGAGATTTGTTGTTTACAAGTTAAAAACAGTTTTCTTGGCTAGAAAATTACTTATGCCACGTACATACGACCGTTTTTTCCATCAGAATAAACTCTGACAGTCTTTCCAACGGAGTTCCACTGAAACTGACTTTCCTACACACGATCAAAGCAAAGTCCGTTAGTTTAGAACGCAGTGACGTACAACACATACGATGGGACTAGAAAAAGGAAGTTCAATAGCCAGTAGCCAATAGCTGCCCTTGTGTTGTTCTTGATCCGTCGGAAAGATTTAAAACATGTTCTATTTCTAGGTCCGTCAGAATTTTTGAAAAAAAAGTCAGATGAAGCCCACACACGATTGGAATATCCAATGAAATGATTCCATCGGGCCTTTTCTGCCATAAAGTACGGTCTTTTGTATGCGGCATTAGAACTTCCAAACATTATACTTTTTTTTTCTGGTTCTAGGGCTTCAAAAATGCTGTTTTCTTCTTTTTCAGTTTGTTGTAACAAGTAAACCATGACCTACATGTTAGAAAGCAGTGATTACAAAATTGCTCTTAATTATTGAGAAAATCATAAAGACCAAGTATTTTCTTGCAATGACTTTAATGTACTTATAAAGGTCATTTTAAAATCTTCCAAAAAATATTGAAAGTTAAAGGGGAATTTCACCATCTCAATAAAAATTTCTTTCTTCTCCATTTAATATTGGTGCCTTGTTATGCTGGATTTATATATTTACAAGACCAGTGCAGCCAGCGCTGTCCTCCTCTCTGGAACTGTTCTCTTATGCCCCGCACACACTATAAGAAAATCAGGTGAACATTTTAGTCCAATAAGCGATTGTACGATTTTCCGATAATGTGTACACAACTTTCGACAGTTGAGCCCGACCTTCCAAAGGGACAAACTCCCAAAATGATGATCCGACTTCTGGTGTGACTTCTATTCAAATCAGTGGGCTCCCATTGATCTTGATCAATCTGATCTTTCTTTATTAAGCGGGGAAGTAAAGAGTTCAGTTGATTTGCCAGGACCTTCATATCTATGTTGATTAGAGAAATGGGTCGGAAGTTAGCCCGAGAGGAATGGTCATGGTCAGGTTTGGGAAGCACGACAATATTATCGGCGAAATTCTGGGCGTTTTTTTAACAAGTTATACATAGCTGTCAGATGTGGGGCTATAACATCGGCCAGTTTCCTATAATAAAGCGCCATGTAGCCATTGAGTCCTGGTCGCTTACCCACTTTCAAGTCTTTAATACTTTGAAGGACTTCCGAGACTTGAATGTCCCAGTCCATGAGGGCCACGTGAGCCTCCGTCAGTGTGTGGAGTGAGAAAAGGTCAAGGAAACTGTCTGTGTCCCGACTACCCTAATGATCAAAGGCGGAATACAGTTTGGTTAAACAGTAAGGGAATTCCTCCAGAACCTTCACTGGGTTACCAGTGAGTACATTATGCCTGGTACGCAGTGATAGGGGTAAATTTAGTAGTAAAAGTACAAAGCCTGTGCGCAAGCATCTGATTTGGTCTATTCGATTTAGCATCCCACTTCTGGCGGACCAATGCAGAACGCGTTCAGCTCCATCTGTGAGGCATAGGTCCAGCTCTGAGTGGGCCTGATCCAGGAGTTTATGGTTAGCGGGAGTAGGGGATTGTTTAAATGCAGTAGAAAGTAACTCCAGGTGGGCCTCTTAATCGCATTGACGAAGACCTCTTTCTCGTTTGCATTTTGAAGCTATCTGTATGATGTGGCTCCTAAGAACCACTTTGTATGCCTCCCATATGGTTACAGGAGATGAAACCAAGCCTATGTTGGTACAGAAGTAATCTTCAGAAGCTTTCAGAATATCATCCCAAATCTCCTTGAAAGATAGAAGCAAATCGTTCATTACCCAGGGGGAATAGGGTGGTTTATTGAGAATATAGTGACATACTACCAGAACGGGATCATGATCTGACCATGGGGCAGTTAAAATAGAAGTGGATACCACCAGGGGAAGATGTTTCCCCAGCATAAACACATGGTCTATTCTAGAGTGAGAATGGTGGGGGTGAGAATAGTGTGTGTAATCTTTGCCTAGGGGATGGAGTTCCCTCGAAAGGTCAACCAGGTCCTAGGGGAGAGAGGAACACGTTCTGAGGGATATTTGTCTAAGGAAGGGTTTAAGGCCAGGTTCAAGTCGCCCACAAGAAGGAGGGTGCCCTTGTGGTGAAATGTCAGAAGGCAACAGAGATGGGTCAGAAAGGGTCCCAGGGTAGAATTAGGAGCATAATATGTCATAATAGTGACCTGTGTCTGGAATGGTACCTTGTAGTAACAAATATCTGCCATCTGGATCTGATATCTGTTTAGTGCAACTAAAAGGGACCGACTTACAAAAAGCAATGAGCACCCCTTTTTCCTTAGTTGGGCCATGGCAAAAAAAAAATTAGGATATTGAGCATCAAAATAATTGAGGCAGGAGGTGGCTGGAAAGTGGGTTTCCTGCAAGCACACTATATCTACCTGCTGTCTCTTAAGGTATTTGAAAACTTTCACTTGCTTTTGGGGGAGTTCATGCCCTGAACGTTCAGGGACAACTAATTGAGCGTCATAGGAAATTTAAAAAGGAACCAAAATTTACAGATCCCACGGACTCGAGAAGGAAAAAGAAGGGGAAAAAGGGGAGAGAGTCAGACATTACACTAGAAGAGAAGCTGACATAAAGCAACATAAGAAGGTTGAGTAATACTCAGAGCAGAGAAGATCTATGTAACAAAGTAGCATTGGTTAGTGGGACGAATGGCCCACTGGTGGATCAAGTTCCGGCAAATTTGGGGGAGAAGTGATCTGTCTGAACTACTCAGCACCTTTCTAAAATAAAGTTATCAGTAGATTATAAAAAGGTAGGCCCATAGCAAATTAAAAACATTTTAAATGACACAACCAAAATAAAAGAGAGGAACAGCCTATTAACGATAAAAGTGCAACTATGCTGCTTAAGCTGGTAGCCAGTGCCCAGGGGCACCCCTGTACAAGTGAGGGGACCCCAGGTGGGCGGCCAACGAGCAGCAGGTAAACCTATAAATGGTGACCAAATCAAGTAGATGCAAACATAACAGTTAAATTATTGTCATGAGTCAACAATAATACTGAACTCCAAAGCCTGAGACCCCTGGGCCACAGCTTAAGTGTAAAGGGTCATCTCCCTCAGTCCACAGTGAGCAAGAGGCCCCCAGTAACCACATGGGATTATCCTACTCACTACATGGGGAACCACCCCCAGCGGGTATCCAATAGTTCTTACCGACAGTAACATTGAAAAGGCATAAAAAACAGGGGGGGGGGGGTAGCACAATACATAGGAGGTCAAAGATCATAATGCAGTTCCTAATTACCATTACCCTGCACTGCCATCTCACAAGTGGGGAAACCCCAATGTAGTAGACAAAGACAAAACACAAAAAAAATAGAACAAAAAGAGGCAAATGGTTCGGATCAGGGTTCACATTAAACGGTGAGAGCCTGTGATCATCTCAAATACTCAGGTTCAGGGTGGTGGGGTCCTCCGAAACCTCTGGAGAATACCAAGCAAATCATCAGTTCCATCATCTGGTAGACACATCATGAAAACGTTGTGTTTGAAGAGAGCGAAGGGCTTGAGAACCGTGCTGGGACATCTGGTAGGGCTTGCGGGAAGGCTGTGAAGGTCCTGGGTGAGCAAATGAGGACGGTGACTCCCATTGAGAGGGGGAATATCAAACTGCAAATCCGGGTATTATGTCGTAGGTCAGGTAGCGTAGAAGCATGGAACTGGCAGCCTTGATGGAAGAACAAGAGTTTAAAGGGGAACCTCCATCTGTACCAGATCACCTGCAGATAAGGCTTTAGGCTCCTCCACTTTGTGATAGTAACCGGGGAGAGGTTTGCAGAGGTCGCAGGGAGTTGCCCTGGAAAGAGAGATCCTGACGGCTTGCAAAAGTCTCTCCTCCTAGGGGGGCCATCGGATGGCTTAGGGGCTAAAGACCTGTGAATACGGTAAAAATTCTAAGCATTCAGGAGGGATGTCAAGTGCAAGCACCTGGAAAAAAGCTGTGGCAGTTCCTTGAAGGTCAGTGAGGGTCTCAGGGAGTCTGCAGATGCGGAGATTATCTCTGCGGGCCCTGTTCTCTGCATCTTCTAACTTATCCTGCAAGTTTACAAGTTCATTGTGCAACTTTTCAACCTCGTCCTCATGCCCATCTAATGCTGTTGTTGTCAAGTCCATGCGTTGCTCGAGCTGTTTCTTGTGGTGGCCTAGCTCTTTAAGACCCTTTGCAAGGTCTGTAGAGAGCCTACGGGAAGTCGTTGTGATTTTGTCCCGCACTATGGAGCGGAATTTTAGAAGCAGGCCTTCAGGGTCCATTGTCACAGGACTTACCAGGTCGGATGGGAAATGGTACAGGCTGTCCTCAGAGAGCTGTGTGGTGTCATCTGGCTCTGGGGGCTCGGGTTCCATCTTGCCATTCCCCATCCCCTTCCCCTTTCCTGTGGCTGGAGAAGCCCTCTGGCTAGAGCTGTATCGCTGCTGGTTCTTGGGCGTGTTATACATGCCTACCGTGTGAACCCGTTCCTTGATCCCACGCATGCGCCCCCCTCAACAGTTTGCTATTTTGATAACCCCAGATGAGGTATAAAGGAATAAGAACCTGCTCCGGGTGTCTGGGCCACAAAAATCTCCTCCTTCTCAGATCCGGGTGATGACTCAGTATGCAAAGTAGCATGTAGAGAGAAATTCAATCCAGATGGCCGCACTCCAAAAATAATTTCTTTATTGGTTAAAAACCATACAGCAAGAGATGGAATCAACAGCTAACATGTTTCACACCATAAACTACTTGTGCTAACTCATAGCTATAAGTAAGCACCAGTAGTTACGGTGTGAAACATGTTAGCTGTTAATTCCATCTCTTGCTGTATGGTTTTTAACCAATAAAGAAATTATTGTTGGAGTGCGGCCCCCGGATTGAATTTCTCTTTACCTGATGAGGTATAGTTGGTTCACTTTTACTGAACAGGTTTTCCCTGTCGGTGTGTCATTGTTAGTGCATATCCAGCTATAAGTGGAAAATGATGGAAGTGTGCTTGCCTCCACCAAGGAGCTAATTAAAATCGTACACCTACACACAGCATATGCACAGACCAAAGCTGACAGTATGTTATGTGGACAAGCTCACATATCGTGCATGGAATGATTTACAGCACACCTGTTCCATCATCAACAGACATTATTTTATTTTTTTTGTTTCGAAAAGAGCAAGAAAAGGTTAGAGCCTCTGTAAGTTTTCTTTTTCTTTTTTTTTTTTTTATTGCAGTCTGTATTTTCCATAGAGTAAGTGAGGGAAACCAGTGTACTTTGGACAAAAACAGCAACATAAACCTGACAAAAATTTTAATCAATACCCTTGCAACAAAAAATTTTTTTTAGTGGTAGTAAAGTTTTAATTTTCGCTCATATCTACAGGTAAGCTTATAATAAGGCCTGCCGGTAGAAACCATAAATATCTTCTAAAAGTGCGTTGCTTAGAAATTATTCACAATGGCTGCAGCCGGGGACGTCACAGTATGAGTGTGCCACCAATGCAAAGAGCATTGTGCCGTGATCATGACTCCTGTGCGCATACACGGGAGCAACGTCATCATGCCTTGGCATATTCCTTCTACAGGGTAATTAGTACAAATATTAGAGGGTGGCTGGCTAGATTTAGTTAGAGCCACGTTAAGGCTGGGTTAACACCTATGCACTTTGTGGGGCATTTTTTAGAAACACACTACAGTCCATTTAGCATAATTTCCTAAGTGTCAAGTTCACATCTGTGCTGTCCAACCAGTACATTTTTTGAAAAGGGTCAGCGACTTTGTTGCCTGTAGCAGGTTTCGTTTTTGTTTCCATAGACTTCAGCAAAAAGACAGCAGAAATACATCAAAAAGGCAGTGCTTGCATTTTTGATGCGTTTCTGCTGGGTACTCCTACATGACAAAAGACACCTTCCAAAAAACGCAAAACACCTCACAAATGCATTTAAAAAAACACAAAACGCACTAGGAAAATGCAGCAACTGCAACCTGCATAAGTGTGAGCCTAGCCTTAACAAACTTTCTCTGCATGTACATGTGTTTTAAGGCTGCTTTCACACTGAGCAGTTTTTGTGTTTAAAAAAAAAAAAAGCGCAAGAAAAGCTAAAGAAAAATACTTCCCTTTAAATTCTATTCATATCTTCACACTGGTCCGTTTGCGCTTCCGTTGCGGTGTAAAAAATCCTTGAGACCTTGTAACACGTGTCACATGATACCGGGAAGGGAAAATAGCTAATTGGGCCCAATTTTCACGTAGGGGTGTACTCACTTTTGTTACCAATGGTTTAGACATTAATGGCTGTGTGTTGAGTTATTTTGAGGAAATGGTGTCCCCGGAGTGGGGCTTTTTACCAGCAGAGTTTAACCTGTACAGTATAAATAACATTGACATGTAGAAAGTAGACTAATATTGTAAATGTTTATTAATAAAAAAGAGGATAAAATAAGTGACGCAGTGGTCAAAGACTGGGCTCCACTAGATAGGTAAAAGTGTATGGTATTACATGTAAAAACAGAAATACACATATACATATAATTGTGATGCTTGAAGCATAGTATCAATACAATAAGAGATATATGCGTATAGATAGTAAAAGCCCTTTACGCGTTTCGACCCTCCCAGGGGTCTTCTTCAGAAGGTTACTATCTATTATGAAAAAAAGAAAAAAGAAAAAAGAAAACAAGCATAAATATATATCACAATACATGATGCACTGTGTTGTACTAAAAATAATCTGCTGTAGGCAGAGTATATATCAAAACATTTGTAAGATTACACAGTTAGCAATCAAGTGATACATATTATAACAATAGATACCTATATTGATCACAAAGGAAATCCTCTTTTAAAAGACCGGACAGGATTCCGTGCATTCTCCCATAATCTTCATGGATGTGCCGACCTTATGTGGATGGAAAAAGATGGCTGGCTCTACCCAAAACGGGGGAAGAGCAAGGAAAATGGATCCAAAGGGTAAAAAGCTTGCAAGGGATCACATCCCTATTACCACCTCCAAAACACAATAATGGAGGAAGGTATGGGTATGGGTGAACGGGATTAGGAGAGAGGGCGACCTACAGAGAAGGAAAGGATAT
This sequence comes from Lithobates pipiens, assembly GCF_037356315.1. Taxonomy (NCBI): domain Eukaryota; kingdom Metazoa; phylum Chordata; class Amphibia; order Anura; family Ranidae; genus Lithobates; species Lithobates pipiens. The sequence continues at coordinate 327,314,793 of NW_027507748.1, forward strand.
AAGACATATGTATATATATATGTATATATAGAGAGGGGCCCTATTTAGAAACTATCACCTCTGTATGGAGAGATAGAACATGCCCGCATGCAGTGTCAATAGTATACACACGTCGAGGATACACATATGTCAAGTGAATCCTGCCATTTCAGGGTGGGATATTTCACTCAGTTAGAGTGTGAGCAGATGCCCAAAAGAAAAATGCCCAAAAGAAAGACCAACGCCAGACCGAAACACCATATGCAAAAAAGATGGGAAAGGGGAGAGGACAAAGGACGAGAGAGGAAAAGAAAAAGAAAAAGAAAGGGAAAAAGGGGTGAAGTGACTACAAACTGGTGCCAAACAAAACTGAACAAACAGTGAACATGACTAAAGAAAAAAGTGAATAGGAAAAGAAAGTGGAATGGTGTAACAGCTTCAGAATATCCCAGCGTGACCACAGTGGTGCTGGGATAAAACAATGTATATATACCTGTAGCCAATTTCCAATGGGTCCACATTGGACAACAGGGCCAAAAGGAAAACACTCAAATAATTAGTGGTAAAAGGGCTTGAAAGTGGTGACCTTTAGAATACAGCCCTTCACATTAGTATGTTTCCATGGGGCGAGAGAGGTCTTGAGTCTGCAAGTAGACAAGAGATAGTCTTATACTCCTGCCAACAGAACTGTATATAGTGAAATAGGAAAAGTGGAACAGCATAGGGTAAAAGAACCCAGGGACTTACCCAATTGCGTGAAAAACGATGTGCGTGTGCTCCTGTGGGTGAGGAAATGATGTGCAGTGTGAAAGGGTGGGGTATAAATAGCCCAAGTTGGGTTGATAGGTCAATCAAAGTCTCCACCCGTTAACCCATAACCACTATTGGTCGCCTGAGAGACGACCGGATGTGGTCCCCTCGGCATTCCGGAAATGACTCTCCTGATAGAGCAGGAGAGTGCACGGTAGCGTCGCACCAGCGTGACATGGGTGCGTCGCGTCGCACGCGTAGAACGCGCGTGCGCGGCGAGGCCACCGGTCCGATACCGTTCGGAATGCCGCCGACCAGAAATTGTCGTCCCGGGTAGACGGGCAGCGCTCACCCGTTCGTACCCCGGGACCTAATGGGGAGAGGCATGCGCGCGCCACTGCCACCCCCCTCTTCTGGTCGTGAAGCCATACCCCATTGGTCCATCCAATCGGCATAGATAAGGACGAGAGGTAACCTCACATGGCACCATCTAGTGGAAAAAATGGGAAAGTGCAACCGGACCCTCCGTCGTACAGCATAAGGGATAGTAAATCCAAAAAAGTATATTTTAATAACAACATGTCACAAATAAAGGATAACAATGAATAAACATAAATGAAGAACATTTCATAATGAGCATGTAATCTACAGGTAAACTGGGCACACAAAAGGAGAACTACTGGCTGCCCCAGGGTGTAAGAGATTGTTACGAGATTGGGCCAGTGCTCGATTGTACGCCTTACGCAGACATACCCGACTATAGCCACGGGCTAGAAGTCTTGTCTGTAATTGGGCAGCTTCGGCCCTAAAAAGGGCATCATCCGAACAGTTCCTGCGCAGCCGCAGGTACTGGCCATAGGGTATAAACTTCTTAAGATTTATTGGATGGAAGCTGTCTGCATAAAGTGTAGTGTTCCCGGCAGTATCCTTACGATACAAGGATTATTATCAATGTATCTCTCAAAGGATTTTATGTGCCAGAAAAGTGCCGACTTCTTCTCTAGCACTTTGGTGAATTTTGACAAAAGAGTGGAGATCTCCGTTTCCACTCGATCACCATTTTCAAATTCAATCTCATAACTGGACATTAAATGGTTCCAATCATCACCCTGGAAGCTATTCATATTATCAACAAACGAAAAAACAGGCAGCGATGAGGAATTATACCAAATACGAATATACCAAGTAGAGCTCAAGTCCCAGACCTCTTGCGTTACCGAATGGGGAAGGGTGTTTAACCACCCGGGTTTAAAGAACTAGACAGAAAGAACGGTAACACCCCCGAAATTGGGGTCAGAGGGCGCTGATCACCCCTGGTATGTTATAAACAAAAAAAGAAAATGGTGTCCCCGGAGTGGGGCTTTTTACCAGCAGAGTTTAACCTGTACAGTATAAATAACATTGACATGTAGAAAGTAGACTAATATTGTAAATGTTTATTAATAAAAAAGAGGATAAAATAAGTGACGCAGTGGTCAAAGACTGGGCTCCACTAGATAGGTAAAAGTGTATGGTATTACATGTAAAAACAGAAATACACATATACATATAATTGTGATGCTTGAAGCATAGTATCAATACAATAAGAGATATATGCGTATAGATAGTAAAAGCCCTTTACGCGTTTCGACCCTCCCAGGGGTCTTCTTCAGAAGGTTACTATCTATTATGAAAAAAAGAAAAAAGAAAACAAGCATAAATATATATCACAATACATGATGCACTGTGTTGTACTAAAAATAATCTGCTGTAGGCAGAGTATATATCAAAACATTTGTAAGATTACACAGTTAGCAATCAAGTGATACATATTATAACAATAGATACCTATATTGATCACAAAGGAAATCCTCTTTTAAAAGACCGGACAGGATTCCGTGCATTCTCCCATAATCTTCATGGATGTGCCGACCTTATGTGGATGGAAAAAGATGGCTGGCTCTATCTCTGTATGGAGAGATAGAACATGCCCGCATGCAGTGTCAATAGTATACACACGTCGAGGATACACATATGTCAAGTGAATCCTGCCATTTCAGGGTGGGATATTTCACTCAGTTAGAGTGTGAGCAGATGCCCAAAAGAAAAATGCCCAAAAGAAAGACCAACGCCAGACCGAAACACCATATGCAAAAAAAGATGGGAAAGGGGAGAGGACAAAGGACGAGAGAGGAAAAGAAAAAGAAAAAGAAAGGGAAAAAGGGGTGAAGTGACTACAAACTGGTGCCAAACAAAACTGAACAAACAGTGAACATGACTAAAGAAAAAAGTGAATAGGAAAAGAAAGTGGAATGGTGTAACAGCTTCAGAATATCCCAGCGTGACCACAGTGGTGCTGGGATAAAACAATGTATATATACCTGTAGCCAATTTCCAATGGGTCCACATTGGACAACAGGGCCAAAAGGAAAACACTCAAATAATTAGTGGTAAAAGGGCTTGAAAGTGGTGACCTTTAGAATACAGCCCTTCACATTAGTATGTTTCCATGGGGCGAGAGAGGTCTTGAGTCTGCAAGTAGACAAGAGATAGTCTTATACTCCTGCCAACAGAACTGTATATAGTGCAATAGGAAAAGTTGAACAGCATAGGGTAAAAGAACCCAGGGACTTACCCAATTGCGTGAAAAACGATGTGCGTGTGCTCCTGTGGGTGAGGAAATGATGTGCAGTGTGAAAGGGTGGGGTATAAATAGCCCAAGTTGGGTTGACATCTGCTCACACTCTAACTGAGTGAAATATCCCACCCTGAAATGGCAGGATTCACTTGACATATGTGTATCCTCGACGTGTGTATACTATTGACACTGCATGCGGGCATGTTCTATCTCTCCATACAGAGGTGATAGTTTCTAAATAGGGCCCCTCTCTATATATACATATATATATACATATGTCTTATATCCTTTCCTTCTCTGTAGGTCGCCCTCTCTCCTAATCCCGTTCACCCATACCCATACCTTCCTCCATTATTGTGTTTTGGAGGTGGTAATAGGGATGTGATCCCTTGCAAGCTTTTTACCCTTTGGATCCATTTTCCTTGCTCTTCCCCCGTTTTGGGTAGAGCCAGCCATCTTTTTCCATCCACATAAGGTCGGCACATCCATGAAGATTATGGGAGAATGCACGGAATCCTGTCCGGTCTTTTAAAAGAGGATTTCCTTTGTGATCAATATAGGTATCTATTGTTATAATATGTATCACTTGATTGCTAACTGTGTAATCTTACAAATGTTTTGATATATACTCTGCCTACAGCAGATTATTTTTAGTACAACACAGTGCATCATGTATTGTGATATATATTTATGCTTGTTTTCTTTTTTCTTTTTTCTTTTTTCTTTTTTTCATAATAGATAGTAACCTTCTGAAGAAGACCCCTGGGAGGGTCGAAACGCGTAAAGGGCTTTTACTATCTATACGCATATATCTCTTATTGTATTGATACTATGCTTCAAGCATCACAATTATATGTATATGTGTATTTCTGTTTTTACATGTAATACCATACACTTTTACCTATCTAGTGGAGCCCAGTCTTTGACCACTGCGTCACTTATTTTATCCTCTTTTTTATTAATAAACATTTACAATATTAGTCTACTTTCTACATGTCAATGTTATTTATACTGTACAGGTTAAACTCTGCTGGTAAAAAGCCCCACTCCGGGGACACCATTTTCTTTTTTTGAGTTATTTTGAGGGGACAGCAAATTTACACTGTTATACAAGCTGTACACTCACTACTTTACATTGTAGCAAAGTGTCATTTCTTCAGTGGTGTCACATGAAAAATGTGAGGGGTGTACTCACTTTTGTGAGATACGGTAGCTGCAGTGGGTGTGTCTGGGAACAGCTCTCCTTCATTACAGACTGGGGTTCTCAGATCACCAGATGACAGACACAAGGAAAGTGTTAGCTGTTCTACAGAAACGCACCCCAGAAGACAAAAAGACCTGAAATACTGAACAGGTAGACTTTCCTCTCTGTATGTATCTCAAGGTTAGATGTTCAGTGTTGACAGGATTGCACATTTATAGACAGCAGTCTTCTTTGATCCTGTGAATTCTCAGTTCCATTTCTCATATCTGAACAAACATCAAACACAATATTAGTATTCTGTAAATCACCGCTCAATGTTAAATGAAAGACGCTGATCACAAATAAAGAGTAAAATCAGTCGCAGTTAGGTAAGGACCTGACTCTAGATAACAGGCTCCTCTTCTATATCACTAATCCACATTGACAGCTGTTGTTTATTCATTTTGTTAGTATCTTTATTTAGTGTGTATTATTTTGGGTTGCCTTTAGCAGGTTGATGATTAATGTGTGATTTTCATTAACAGTAATGTATATAAGGTAAATGTAGCTGATGCTTCTGATTCATCTAAATACAGTATATAATTCAATTTATTTTAAAACAGAATCCTGGGATAATCAAATATTGCCTAAATACATTAGACATAAGTATTCTTACTTGAATCTTGGCACGCTTTATGTATTTCTTTCAGATCTGTTCAGTAATCCAGTGCAGGGGTTTTCTGTAATAAAGACCAGTTGCTGCTATTTTCTTTTCTTGTGCAGGGTGACTGGTCTTGCCTCCGCCCACTCCTGTAGTTCTACAGACAGTCTGTAGTGGGTGGAGCTTCTGGGTCCCTCCCACAGCTCTGCTCTCTGTACAGGCAATTTGCAGCACAGTGATGATATCACTGCTACTTTTACAAAGTAAAAAATTGGGATTGCAAAGGCATTTGGTGCAAGCTAAGTGGATTTACATCCTTTGTGGCTGTTGCGGAATATATTTTCCTATGTCAGCTTTGCAGCTACACATGCCACCATCGCTGCTCCGGCCTGCCAAGTCAACAATAAATATAGATCTGCAGATCCATTTTCCAAGGAGCAGGCAACCAACAACAGCTGTAAGGGCCCCTTCACTCTTGCTTTTGTCTTTGAAGAGCAATCCACGTCTTCCGAGATCACTTGATAAGCAGTGAAATGGCGTTGTATCATCTCCTTACCATTGTCTTTAAACCCTTGAATACGGTTGCAACCGTATGCATTGTACGTGGTTGGGGGGTGCTTGCAGAGAGGCCCTTTTCACTTGATTAGGTTGCACTCCAAAACCGTCAGAAGGTATAATTCCTGCCATGGCATGTGTAGGACCCCTGGTCGCTGCCTCTACAGTTAAGGGAGGAAGGGGCGATAAAAATGCAGCTCACCCATGTGGTTTTTCTGTCCCTTAAACACTAGTGTGAATGAGCCCTATGGGTTAATTCACACCAGATGCTTTGGCACATTTTTCTCAATGCATGCCACCGCAAGGACCTGTTAAAAAATAATAATGAATTATATAAGTTTATGATGATGCATTGCCCTAATATGTGCTGGTTTGAGGTATGACATAAGTAGAGTAATCCTTACTTTTTTCAACACGATGCAATGCCTATCAACACTCAGAAAAAACGACAAGTCAGCACACGTTTGGCTCTTCTGCCATGCCATAGATCCTTTGCATATTCTGGGAAGTGAGGGGAAAACTGCATTTTAAAACACACCACAAAGCAGCATGCCAATGAACATACGTTTTAACTGTGCCCAATGCATATTATTGGGGTTTGAATGGACCTTTAAGCTGAACCGGAAAATGGTGGATTTACCTACCTGGCTGTGTCTGCTCTTTGGAAAATCACAAGCCAGGTCTAAATAATTCTTTTGGCAGGTATAAAATGTTACATACATGTATCTTTAGCTTCAGATGCTGCTGATCAGAGGTCACATCAATGGGAAAATTATCACTACACAGTAATATATATATATATATATATACATATATATATATATATACACACACACACACACATGTAGTGTGTATATACTGCATATACGATATCTATATGTATAGATATATACTGTATATATATATATATATATATATATATATATACGATATATTATAATATAACATGGTGGGGGTTATTTACTAAAGCTGGAGAATGCAAACTCTGGTGCAGCTCTGCAGAGACACCAATCAGCTTCCAGGTTTTATTGGCAAAGCTCAAAGTGTTTGTTACCCTAAATAAAAAAAAAAAAAAACAGGTCTTGTTCCCCTAAAGAAGGTTATACATCACAGTGCTTGTGATGTGTAAATTGGCCCCACGTATCATCTAAAATATCTGGCTGATCCTGCCTGGCTATACCCTCCCCTCTGTAAACTGACCACAGTTTATCATGGCTGTTGGGCCCTGACACTGTGGTCAGTTTATGGGCCTTTGTCATCCGCAGCTCTCCTCTGTCATCCCCTCCCTGTCTGTCTGCTTCTGTGTCAGTGCCCTCCCCCTCCCCTCCTGCTGCTGAAATTAATTTTATTGTCTTATATAATCCTGTGCGTTTGCTAATGATAGGTGCTTCTATGTGTGTGTTTTATATAAAAAAAAAAATGCCGGCTATATCTTATTTCCAAGCGCCGCTCAGCAGGGGAATTTCGGCCCCACCTGCTGCAGCTGTCAGACAGGGAGAGGAGAGAGCAGTCCGGTCATGTGAGCGCTGAGGGACACTCGAAAATAAGGTATAGCTGCCATTTTTTTTTTCATAAAACACACAGGAGCATCTAGCATTAGGAACCAGGTTAGAAGGTTAGAAGCTGATTGGCTACCATGCACAGCTGCACCAGGATTGTGAGTGCACCTATTTTAGTAAATCTACCCCTATAGGTCTAATTTTGATCAAATGTGTGGTGAAAATGTAATGATACCAAAAACACAATTAAAGCAATTAAACTTCAAATAATAATAATTCATACAAAAATTTCATTGTTTGATGGGTATAATTGTATTCATGCTTATTACACAGCAGTTCATATGAAGGACATAATTATGCCGACAATATGATTATAATGGAATTCATGCAGCATTATATAGAACTAATCGTAAATCCCCCTTTTCAACCAGATCAAATGCAATTCATAAACCAAAAGTCTTTGTTCTCAAAAATAGAAATCGTTGGTTCATGTCACTGCAAATCAGATACTTTAAAGCAGAACTTCACTCTCTCACTCATTATTGACTACGTATTTTTAATCCTTCCGCTGCTAGCATTAGTACATAGATAGGAAAGTATATCATATTTACTTGTTAAAACTTTTTTTTTTTTACATTTCTTAAGTAACTTCCTGGTCTCCAGGCCTAGGGAAATGATGTCATACATCCCAGAAGTCTTCAAGAGGGGAGGAGGGTTTTTCTCAGCTAAGCACACCCTCTTCTGCTTGCATGCTTGAGCTAAGGGCAGATAGATTCCAGGAAGTAAATGCTACATTAATCATCTGCCCTTACTCAAGATGGCTACAGCCAGAAATTCTAGGGTGGGCTCGGGGTGCAGAGCACTGCGAATCAAGCCCACCCAGTTGTGTGACAATAGCGAAAGAATATTCGCTATTGTGACACTGAATCTCCTCCCAGGCAATCAGGAAGCGGGTCTGAGACCTGTTTCCCAATTGGCTGAAAGGAAAAGTGTTCCGATTGGCCACCGAGGAGGAGGGAGGAGATGGAAGCTGCCATGATGCCCGTGGAGGAGAGCAGGGGAATGGGAAGCCACCCATGATGAGATGGGGTAAGTGCTCCGGACCTGACTAAATGACCGACCAGATCGGAGGGAGGGAGTGTCTGTAGGTATTGCACTCACCAGAACCACACTCACCCCACACACAGGGTTATCTCGCTTTCACAGTATCTGCCACTGTGCAGCAATCTCCAGATCTGTGTCTGCGGTATCAGCTATGTCTTTCTGTACTTTTGTCTCCCTTTATCTTAACCTGGTAATGCTGCCATTAAAACACTTCCTGTCCTTGGGTCACATCCATACTGAGCAACGTTGGTATCCTAGGAAAGAGAGTTATTAGGATTACTGTGTTAGGTCTACATAACTCCTTCTCTTCTCCATAACAGGGGTAAGTGATTTGGAGTCCATGGAGATAGCAGGGAACAATGCTAAAGCCCTATTCACACTTCCCATTCCTGTTTGAGATTTTATGTGGGCGATTTTCACACGACTCCACGTGTCACGCCTAGGGCAGCCCATTTACTAAAATGGGCTGCACTATATGCGTTTGTTACACCAAAGAAGCCCCGTGCCTTTTTGGGCGACAAGCTTCATGTGATTTTTAAAGTTGCATTATGCTGAGATTGCAGTGCAATACTGTCACATGACAATTGCAGCAAAATCTCACAACGTTTGGGGTGCTTTTTTAGAATGAATGGCACCCAAATGCATGTTTGTGCATTTTTCATTGATTGCCACGTGATTTGGAATTGCAGGAAGAATCGCCACAATTCCAAATCGCCAAGTGTGAATGGGGCCTAAATGATAACAGCCTAGAGTCAGAAAGCACATGAAGTTAATCAGCTCACAATATAATTTTTTTTGTACTTGTTGAGCAAATATAATAAAATGTTATCAATGGTATAATAACCAGAACAAAGGGATCAAAAAATAAAAATGTATTATTAAAGAGTTTAAGTATACTTTAACAGGTTAAACTTTATATGAAATTTTAGTGATTGGGCTTCCATATTCTTTAAAGTGAACCTGTACTAATGAAGGGCCAACAACAGTTGAAATGAACAGTATTTTTAACAGTTGTATCATTTTATTCATACCCCCTTTTCATAGAAATGTAAATCCCAGTCCTGTGTTGCAAGAATTTTTTTTTTTTCAGCTTTAACGCAATGCATACCAAAGACTAGCTTGTTGTGCGGCACATGTATTCGACCTCCCTGTAGACGATAGAAGTGGGTGTCCTACTCCCTCCTCTGCACTCCCCGTGGTGAAACAGGAGGGAGGAGACTCTTGATAAGAAGATTTAGGGGATTTACATCTCACATAGAGGAATTGAATGTGTTTAAATGTGAGAGTGAGTGTTAGGGATATTGCAGACAGGGAGCGTGACCATGTGTTTTAGGTTTATGCACTGATATGTGTGTCCTTGCATATCAATACATTATTGTATAAAGATTTTACTTGTGAAACCTAATAGGGATTGTAAGCACTATAGATTTTATTTATTTTAACCTTATTGTGAAATCCTATAACATGTTGTATCCTTTGCTTGTATGCATATACTATTTGTTTGGCTTCTATTCTGTCTAAATTTAGATGCAATGTTATGATACCCCCCCTTTGTGGAACACATCAGTATTTATAGATTTAGATCCCTTTTATAGGGGCACTGTCATGCGACAAAACCAGGCCAGGCAATTGTGATGTGTTTTTTAACTCACCTTAACCACCTGTCAAAGCCAGGTAATAAATGGCCACTGGACAGCCTTATACACATTGTCATGGCTGAAAACTGTACTTTGCGGTATGGCAAGTAAAATTGAGGCCTTGGAGTAAGGGCCAAAAAATGTTGTGGCCTTAGAGTAACAGCAAACAAATTTGAGGCCTTGGAGTAACGGCAAAAAACAGTTTTGGCCTTGGAGTAACAGTAAAAAAAGTTGAAGCCTTGGAGGAACAGCAAAAAAAATAAAAAATTGAGACCTTGGAGTCAGTGGAAAAAAAAATTGTAGCCTTAGAGTAACAGCAAAAAAAAAAAAAAAGTTGAGGCCTTGGAGTAAGGGCAAAAAAAGTTGTGGCCTAAGCCCACGTACACACGGTCGGAGATTTTGCCAACCAAATCCGTTGGATTTTGCCCGTCGGATTTAGTCCGACGGATTGTGTCCGAAACTGTTGCATACACATGGTCGGGCCAAGTTGGCGAAAAATCCGATCTTTCAGAACGTGATGACGTAATTTCGTTACGATGGGACTACATTCAGGCTAGTAGCCAATAGCTTTGATGTAGGAATTTGATCTGAGCATGCGTGGCACTTGGTCCGATGAAAATGCTCTACACATGATCGGATTAGGTCCGTCCGGCCCAGTTGGTCGGGAAATATTTCCAACATGTTGGAAAATTGGGTCGGATGGAGATTCAGACAGAATCAGTCCGATGCATATCACACACAGTCGGATTATCTGACGACACGGTCCGATAAGACTCATTCTGACAGATTCTCCGACCGTGTGTACAAGGGCTTAGAGTAACAGCAAAACAATTTGAGGCCTTGGAGTAAGTGAAAAACAAAAGTTGTGGCACGAAAAGGATTCTTCTTGGCCTCTGGCAAGTAGTGAGTTTTCCCAGACTCCCATGGAGGTGAATGGTGCCTCAATGCAACCACATCCATTTCAATGTAAAATCCCTCTTGTAAGGCCGCGTACACACGCGGGGACTGTTCGCTCAACTTTGTCCGTCAAACAGTTTTAGCAAACAGTCCGCTCAAAATTAGCATGGACGGACTTGCCCACACACGACGAACGAACAGTTTGCTGAAACCGTGCGCGATGACGTGAACGGCACGTACGACGGGACGGAAAATACGACGTCCTATACACTGCATTACAACTTTCGGCGTGTAAATCCTTTCTGAGCATGCGCGGAACTTAGTTTGACGAACAAGCCTACACACGAGGGGACTGTTCGCTGAAACCAAGTTTCAGCGGACAGTTTTTCGGAATTTCCGAAAAACTTTGTTCAGCAGACTGTTCGCTGAAACTGTCCGCTGAAAGCCCACACACGGGCGGACTGTCCGCCGAAACACTGTTCAGCGGACAAAGTTGGGCGAACAGTCCCCGCGTGTGTACGCGGCCTAACAGGTATGTTGACAGCAGAATATCCCTTCCTGCCCACCTGCTAACCACAAAACAACTACTGCTGTCAATGCTGTCCACCACAAGTCACAAATCAGTAGATAGGTCCATTTGAAAGAGGCCTTCTGTTGAGTTTTTAAATAAAGCTTTAGTTCCATAAATTATAATGAAATAGGCATAAAGCAACAACATCGCACCTGTGCTGTAGATCAAATGAAATGAGTACCCAAATCACTGAAAAAATAAATGCAAAATAATATTGCAAATCCAATATAATTAGAGCAGTGGTTTCCAAACTGGGGGATCAAATGCAGCCCTTTGCTTACTTTTGTCCAGCCCTTAGTGTGATATTTCATTCCCTGCCACCAACAATGGGGCATAATTCCTCCCACTGACACCAAAGAAGGGGCAAAAGTCTTCTCAATGACAAAGAAGGGGCACAATTCTTCTGAATGACACCAACGATGGGGCATTTGTTTGCTGCCACTGATGCCGGGACATTCTACTTCCAATGGCCACAGTCTGGCCCCTTAAAGTCTCAAGGACAGTAATCTGGTCCTTTTTTTAGAAACTTTGAAGAACCCTGCATTAGAGTATAATTGGTGGAGGAATTTAAACCAAAAGAGTCATGTGCCATTGCAATATCTTTAGATCTTAGTAGTACCCTTAAACATAACAGATCACAATTCAGTATATGGCACTACACCCTTCTAACACATCGGAGGCACTGTTCAAAATCAAGTAGGAGCTGTGTCTAAGGCTACATTCACACTGACGATTTAGTGCAAATAGCAGCAGCAGAAATCTTCTCATTCAGCTAGGTGTGGCTTTTTGTGTCTCTCTGCACAGCCACTGATTACTTGAAGTAATCGCTGCTGTATGCAGAGAGCCAATAGCTGCAGCCATCAACAATCCATTTATATAGTGAATGAGGCCAGCGGCTGCACCTAGCTGCTCACAGCAGCAGCAGGAATCAGAAGATTCCTTCCAATGCAATTCGTACTGGTTTGAATCATCAATGTGAATGTAGCTTAATAGACAGCAAGTGGAAGATTTTGCCTGCCACATGCCACAGATTGTTAGAAAACAGTTTTTGAAAAATTTCAGGTAGCATTGGGGTTGATTTACTAAAACTGGAACGTGCAAAATTGTCTTGCAGCTTTAGATAGAAACCAATCAGCTTACAGTTTTTTTTTTGTCAAAGCCTAATTAAGGGCTTCCCAATCGGTAGCCCACGGAGCTCTCTCATGGAACCCGCCACCACCTGCTCGGGGATGGTGAGTCGGCAAGCCTGGATTTTGGGTTGCCAACCCGCCTGCCCAGATCATCAATGTTGTGGATGGAGCTGGCGCTGGAGTAAGTGAGGTCAGAGGGCCCTTAGAGCAGAGCCAGCTGTGTCCATGTCTGCTCTGCAGAAATGGAGTGGACACAGACTGGTCATCCGCACGTGGGGGACCACCAGACAGATCCCCCACTGAGAAAGTGGATTCTGCCCCATGTGAAAGGGGCCAAATATGGGGCTCAGGACAATAAGGGCATTGTATTAACCTCTGCTTTCGATTGTTGTAAGGTAGGCATCCCAGCTTGGATCCACACCTTTGGTATCAGCTTCTTTAGTATAGCTGTATGTTGTATCTCATGATAAGTGGAGTCTGAAGCTGGATGTATTCTTGTTGCCAGCAGCAAATAATTCTTCCTTTTGATTTCCTCATACAAAGCTATGAACATAAAGTAGAGAGTATGATTGCTTATTATAGAGGACCAGAATTGTACTTCCTTTAGATTCTTTTGATGATGATGCTGATAACGATGATGACCAGTGTCTCCAAACCCCAGTCCAAGCCTGATTACAGCTTAGGCCTCTCTTTTACTATTATTTGATGGATTATTCTTCCCATGTTATTACAAGCTTCAAGCTTAAATTTCTGTTTTGTTGTGACAGAGCAAAAGGATAAAGGTGCATATTTATTTTGCCGTCGTCTACGAGGTTTATGTTCCCATTGTTCATCCTTCCTATGCTCGTGTTTTCCAAACACTGTACAGGTTTTTTTTTTTCCTCTCGATAAATTATTCTGTACCCACAAGCAGCAGCTAATCCTGGCTCCTAATCCTTTCCCCAGCCAATGCCTTCATGGTAATGGAATTCCTGATGCTTCACATAGCTGTAAAGAGCTAATAAAGACAGTACATAATTGTGACACCTGTATTACTACCCATATCATCTATATTGGATCATCAGGCACTTGTTTTATTGGGATATGACATCACAGTTAACTGTTTGTCACATCCAACCCAATAGGATTTATTTAATAACAATGTTAAAAGCAATTCTTGTGTAAACCTTTGGGGTGACTAACTGTTCATTACAGACACTTGTTTAGCACTGTCAATTTACACAGGACATTCTCACCAGTCCCTACCCTCAAGGAGCTTACAATCTAAGGTCACAATCACATGTATACACATACTGGGGTCAATTTAATCAGGAACCAATTATACTGCCAGCGTGTCTTTGAGAAGAAACCTGAAGGACAGCCATGAAAGCACAAGGTGTACAGGCAAACTTCAAACACTTAGTTTCCTGGCTGGGATATGAACTAAGGACCCTAGTGCTGTATCGCAAAAGTGCTAAACACTATGACCTCATGCAGGGGACCTCCAGGGGAGGAAAAAGCTGCGTTAAAAATGCACCTAAAGTCGAGTTCTGCAAACATGTTTAGGTGTGTTAACTGTGGATTTGCACAGAGCAGCCCAAATCCTCCTCTTCTCAAGGCCCTCTTTGGCTCTCCTGGCCCCTCCCTATTGTCGAGTGCTCCCACAGCAAGCAACTTGCTATGGGGGCACCCGAAGCCGCAGCTCCGTTTGCCCACTCAGACATGGAGCCTGGTTCAGCCCATCCCCTCACTCTCCTGATTGGCCAACTGACTTTGATTGACAGCAGCAGGAGCCAATGGCGCTGCTGCTGTGTCTTAGTCAATCAGTAGGAGAGTCCCAGACGGCTGAGGAACTCGTGGACATCGGTGGTTAGAGATGGGCACAGGTGAGTATTAGGGGATGCTGGGCGGGGCTGCTGCGCACAGAAGGTTTTTTTTATCTTAATGCATAGAATGCATTAAGATATAAAACCTTCTGACTTTACAACCACTTTAATTCATTTTGGCCATTGGATTGAATGCACGTTTACACGCGATTTGGCGCAAGTGTTTTTTTTTTACACTGAAACACTCCCTTCTTAAACGTGCTGGCCCAGGGTTTTTATTTCTACCTCTAATCGACTGTAAACACCTATATGTACATGGACACATAGGCTAACATTGAGGGGCTTTTAGAGGCAGATAAAAAAACACCTACAAAAGCACAGGATGTTGCCAATTTAACCCCATAGACTTCAAAGGGAATGTATGAAAAATGCATGTACATGCTTTTTTTTAGTGTGTATTTTTGGCAGGGTTTTGTGCTACAAAAGCATACCCCAAAAAAACGCATAACGAAGCACACGCACAGGTGCAAACCTAGCCTAAGCCACTGTGCCCTATTAAAGCAGTAGACTGCTCACTTAGCAAAGTGAATGTTCATCGAGTTTAATAAATACCATAAAGTGTGTGTTCACTTCAATCCGTCATTCACGTGCTAGCAACAATTCCATTTTTTTACATTCCTTTGCATGTGGTTAGGTATTCAAAGTGAACACAGATTCACCTTGTTTACTTTTATTCACAGTGCAAAGTGAACAGCCTCAATCCTACTATAACCAAACAAGAACCAACGTTTTCAGTCCAGTTTATTTACATCGAAACAATTGGAAACTGCTAGTCTTGCATTGTAAGTGGTGACATTGGAGTGTCCTCTCATATTCTGGAGGACTGGAGTGTCAACTGATGTGGAACCATGGACAAAGACAGGTTCTACTCTTTTAGATCCTCCCCTGGACAAAATGAGCCTTATATTTTACAAATGCTGGGGGGGGGGGGGGGGGTACCACTTTAATCATTTAAGATACAGTAAAACCTTGGTTTGAGAGTAACTTGGTTTGAGAGTGTTTTGCAAGACCAGTAAAATTTTCTCTTTTATACGCTGTAGCTCCTGCTGGATTTTGCTTCTGATCCCCTTGTGGGGGCTGCCATTTGTGGATGGACATTTTATGGTTATACAACCTGGTCACATTGCTATAATCTTTTTATATGGACTATAAATTGAAGGACCTATGAATAAATGGTTGTGGAACGAATCATTTGAGTTTCCATTATTTCTTATGGGGAAATTCACTTTGATATACAAGTACTTTGGATTACAAGCATGTTTCCAGAACAAATTATGCTCACAATCCAAAGTTTTACTGTATGTCCAAAATCTAGAGTCAAATATGTTTTTATTGTTTTTAACAAAATAAAACAGTACAATACAAATATCTTTCAGATGGCCACAACGTAGGGTAATACAGTGTAAGTCTCACTTTTCATTTATCATTGGAAACGTTTCCGTTGTAGGCACTGACACACCGCCGTCTTCTAGAAGAGACGGTGATACTCTTTACAAGGAACAGTGAGCCCATACTATTGTGTAGTACAACATTTGACTGTGAGATAACATAGAAGGAAAGAAGACCGATAGGGAGAAAGAGGGTGAGAAAAGAGTAATAGGGGGAGGGAGAGAGAGAGAAGACGGGGTAGAGGGGGGGCCAAGCAGACCTCGGTATATCTAACCTGCATTATGCAATCAAGGTGTACGGGTGGGTTGACCCAGGGGCGTCAATAACATTTTAAGGGAGTCTGAGGTAGAATAGTCTATCCAAATAAGCCATAGGGTCTTAAATTTGTCAAAGGTGTCATTATCGAGGGCCAGCATCTCTTCCATGCGCATCATGTCATTGACCGTGTATGTCCAAAATTAGCTTTATTTTATGCTACTGTGTATGCCTACTATTCTTATACGCTTACTCACTGATAATGATTTCTTTAGCAAGCATTTGGTTGAATTTGTTTGCTGAAACATCACATCCCTGGCATTAAGTGTAGATGTGGTGTCATTTGGGAACCTGTTAAAAAAACATTTGTAATGTTTGGTAATACAGTTAAAGCTGACCTTCAGCTAAAAAAAGAAAAATGGCAGCAGGTGCTCTGGACTGATGAGTAAAAATGTTAAATATTTGGAATTTTTTCACACCTAACTAAAAGGTTTGCACAGTACTGAGTATATATATATATATATATATATATATATATATATATATATATATATATATAACATTTTATTCCCCAGCAATTTTAGGTCAATAATTCTTGTGATAATGGTTCCTGCCTGCTCTTTGAGCTATTAGCAAACATGGCCACCCCAGGGGTTGTCCCAATGTGAGCCTACAAGAGACCATGATAAATCGTGGTGGGAAATCCAACATTTTTGCCCCCTGTTCACTAAACAGGACTCTCACTTTTCAAGATTTCTTCTAACTTCCTGTTGCATCTCTGGTTTTAACCCTTTGCCACTTTAAAGTAGAGCTAAAGGGAATATATTTTTTTTTTTCGTTTTGAAAAGAGTGGAAAGGGATTAGAAAACTTGTCAGGTTTTTACTGCTGTCTGTGCTCTCAATAGGCATACACACCCTCTCTATTTAGCAGTTTTTTTTCGTGGTCCCAATTAGGGAGATTCATATTCTCTATTTGTCCTGTGTGCTAGAATCACCAAAAGTGAGAATAATATCCCACATTTTGAGCGGTCATCAAAATAAGAATAGAGGGGATATTTTCCAATGAGGACACTAGTTCTGGAGACAACCAGGGATTTCCTCTCACTTCCTTTTGTGGCTGTGAGACAGGAAGTGAAGCAAAATCTCCCCAGTGGGTAATAGATGATAAAAACTGTGGTTTTAACCACCCCTTGCTCAATTCAAAATGAAAAAGGAAATTTTGCCTTTACTTCTATTTTAGCTAAAACTAAAAAAAAAAAAGTTGGTTATATTTGCACTTAGGGTCAATCCACACCAGGATGGCATGGGAATGTGCATGTTCCCATGCAATTATTGTGCATTTCTGTGCGGCATATTTTGCAGAACGCATTGGACCATGCACAAGGTAGTGCTTGCACTCATTTTAAAAATGCACTGCAGGGTACCATGCGATTTGGCACTGTGTTTGCAATCTGCGTTTGGATTGCCCTGAACAATACATTGGCACCCACAAGGGCAGTGCATTTAAATGCGGTGCGGGAAAGGCGCACACAACACGCTGTTCCTGCACCACATTCTGGTGTGGACTGGCTATTAAGGTTAAACAGTGCAATTCAGTACCTAGCTGATTATTTTATGGTAAAGCCAGAATTCAGTATGCGGTCTTTTGTATATATAGAGAGGGTACAAAAGATAAGAGATTCGAAAATGTGCTGAAAAGTTCCTTAAGCTGAAAATAATAATAATATTTTGACACATAGCTGTACAGAATGAATTATTCGGTCATACATTCTGTACATTAAGAACTGTTGCATAGAAAAGGCACAAATGACTTGAAAATAGTTTCTGCTACCTTATCTATGAGCGGAATTGTTCTGTCATAAAATTCTAGTGTTTTCTGTCTCTTCTCTAGCGGTGTGACATAAATAAGCCGCAGTCTTTTGTTTCTATGTAATGGTCATCTAATACCTCCAATGCAGTGGTAAGAGCAGATAATACTTTATTACTTGTTGTGCTGACTATATGGATGCTTACCGCTTACATTTATAGCTCTATACCAAATTATTCCCGCTTTTATAGTATTAGATGTTGTTTATATCCTGTCAATAAAGTTGATTTGTTTGGAAAGGAATACATTATTTATGTGATAGAAAACAGCTGGCATTTTTATAGGCATATATAGTGTTTATATGCATTTAGTGATCTGAAATGCCTTACTAATCATCATGTGACTTACAAGAGGAAGCGGTGCATAATTTATGACAAAAGCATATGACATTGGAAGAGGAACAAAAGAAAAGGTGACATGATTCCTGCTTTTCTTCTTGGAGGATGACAGTGACATTCATAGGAAACACAGATAAAGTCCCTGCTTCCACCGGATGACAAAAAAACATTTGCGCAAATTACTTCTCCGGGTCCCTATGCTGGCTACATCTTTCTGTATGTGTTTGAAAAGTTTGGTACTGTAAACCGTTTCCGTGGCCTATGCCAATTCTTTTCAGACTGGATAAGGTTCGGCATGTGTTGGGTAGTCATGTCTGTTTATGGTGATCTGCACTTGCTGAACTCCAAGCAGACAGCAAGATACAAAGATAAAATACATATGTAAGAGCTGTTTTACCTGCCAAAAGAATTTGTATTTGGGTCCATCCAGTCTTAGATTTACACAGCTCTGTCACACAACAAAGCCTTGTCTAGCAAGGTAGAGGACATCATCTTTTTCTGCCACACTTTCACTTTCAGGTGCCTTCATCACCCCTTACAATGTGACTGGACAGTGAAAAGAGAAGCAGCACATCAATGATCTTATCTGTCTGTTGATTGGCTCATTCTGCTTTTTCTTCTGCCTCCTCTCTGAGCTCTGCTGTACAGGGACTAATACCAAGCCAACTCCAGGGACTTACACTGACTACAATTTTATATATATATATATATATATATATATATATATATATATATATATATAGTCAGGTCCATAAATATTGGGATTCTAATCTTTTTGGCTCTATACACCACCACAATGGATTTGAAATGAAACAAACAAGATGTGCTTTAACTGCAGACTTTCAGCTTTAATTTGAGGGTATTTACATCCAAATCAGGTGAACAGTTTGTATATGTGCCTTCCATTTTTTTAAGGGACCAAAAGTAATGGGACAGTTTAACAATCATCCATCAAACTTTCACTTTTTAATACTTGGTTGTAAATCCTTTGCAGTCAATTACAGCCTGAAGTGTGGAACGCATAGACATCACCAGACGCTGGGTTTCATCTCTGGTGATGCTCTGCCAGGCCTCTACTGCAACTGTCTTCAGTTCCTGCTTGTTCTTGGGGCATTTCCCCTTCAGTTTTGTCTTCAGCAAGTGAAATGCATGCTCAATCGGATTCAGGTCAGGTGATTGATGTGGCCATTGCATAACATTCCACTTCTTTCCCTTAAAAAACTCTTTGGTTGCTTTTGTAGTATGCTTCATAAAATACATACCCACCCAGCGAATCCAGAGCCGTCTTTAATTTTAACTGGACACTGGGCAAACATTTTCCTGGGCCCCCTCTTCCATGCAATTTCGCTCTCCAGATGCTTTGAGACATACAATAAATAGCAGCCAGACTCAAAATCAGTTTACCGAATCAGATCAGGCAGCAATTGTGAATGGTTGCCAGAGGTTACAGTGTATCATTACCGCTCAATGACTGGCTGCTAGAGATTAGAGCACACATTATGGCTCGCTGTTTATTTTATAGAGGTTATAGCGCATGACTTCTGGTTGTTGATTGGTTGCTAGAGATTAGTGTACATCAATACTGCTCTCTAATTGATTGCTAGAGGTTACTGGACATCCATACCACTCACTAATTGGTTGTTAGAGGTTATTGCACATTATTACTGCCCACTGATTGGTTCTTAGGGGTTACTGCATATCCTTACTGCTCAATGATTGAGAGGTTAGTGCACAGCATTACTGCTCACTGATTTGTTATTATAGGATACAGCACATCATCTCCTCACTGCCTGCACACCATGGACTGGGGAGGTGAGGGGACCCATCAATAGACAGAAAACTTCTAGGACTCCTGGGATCAGTGGCAGTGCTGATGAGGGGATGGGGGTGATCAATGGCAATGCTGGGGGGTTGATGGGATCAATAGCAGTGGTGGGGGGTGGGATTAGTTAGGAGGCAGTATACTGTGGCAAATTCTGAATCATGTAGAGCAAAGATGTAAATCTTTGGAAAGTATATAGTGGGGATTCTACCAATGTAATGGGGAATTTACAATGACCACCAATGTGAGGGGGGATTTTCACAAACCACCATGTAAGGGGGGATTTTACGCCACCCACCAATAGAAAAGAGGGATTTTTACACTGACACCAATGTAATAAGAGCATTAACACCAACCACCAGTGTAAGGGGGAATATACAATGACCTCCATGTAAAGGGGGGATTTACACTGACAACCATTGTTGAATGGATTTGTACTGACCACCAATATAAAGGGGGAGGTACACTGACCACCAGTGTAAGGGCAATTCTGCACTTACCACTAATGTAAAGAGTAAATGTACACTGATCACCAATGTTATGAAGCATTTACACTGACAACCAAAGTAATAGGGGATTTTACATCAACAGCCAATAAAGGGGGATTTTGACACTCGTCACCAATGTAAGCGGGATTTACACTCACCAATTTATAGGGTGCTCCTACATGGACCACCAATGTAAGGGCGGATTTGAAACTGACCACAAATGCAAGTTTGGATTTTTTAATGATTACCAATATAAACAGGAGTTTCTACACTGGCCACAAATGTAATGGGGATTTACACTGACCACTTTTGTAATAGGAGCATTCACAGTAACCACCAATGTAAAGAGGGATTTACACTGACCACCAATGTAAGTGGGACCTTCACACTGGCCACTAGTGTGAATGAAAGCATTGTACATCAACCCCAATGTAATGAGAAGATTTACACTGACCACAAATGTAACTGAGGCATTTAGCCTGCGTTCATATTTGTGTGTGTCTTTGTGAATACATGCAAAATCTCTTTCCTGACACCACAGAAACATGCTGCTCTTTAGCAGATACTCAGCAGTGCCATTAATTGGTAATGACACCCTCCTGCATCGGCTGAGATATGTGTATTCACATGCACCAAAATTCAGGGTGCTGTGGTACTATCTTATTTTAAAGAAGTGTTCCACCTCCAATTTGCTTATCTTTTCACAACAGGCTGATGTTAGGTTTAATGACCACAGTTGTAGGCAGGACTTTCAAGCATGCTCCTTTACCTCCCCAGTGGGCAGCATTCAGCAGAAGTGATGGTATAGATATGATCTCAGGGGGACATAATATACATATGAATGCTACCTCTATTTACATATGAATGCAGCGATCCACGACTATTTACATACTAGTGCCTCTGCTATTTACATATCAATACAGGTTATTTACATGTAAACACAGAGTCTGCAGGTGAGTTATCTGTACATGGCAATAGGGCAGAGCTGGGCAGCAGCATCAGAACTTTACACTGAGATATTGGGACACAGCATGGGACTAAAACTTCAAGGCATAAGGGAATTTAAACTGAGGTAGTTGGCAAGTATAAGGCAGCTGCTTTGGGCCCCACAACATTTATGGGGCCCAGGGCAGCTGCCACTTTTGCCCTGCCTTAAAAACAGTCTTAAACTAATCTAATGCTGTTTGCAGTAATCTGTTGCTGCACGCTGGGACTTGCACCACCATCTTTGTGATTGTCATCAGGGAGGCAGCTTGCCTCTTCCTGCTGGCCCTAAAGACCTGCCATGGTTGCTTGAGCAGTGTCCTGGATAATTTCCGGAGTATGCACAATGTGGAGTTTTTTGTCCGAAACCTCCTCAGATGCTGTAACATGGTTATCCCTGGAGGCTGCAGGCAAATGGGGCTACATCATTCTCCCCTGGTTGGGAAAAGCAGAAGCTTCAGCGGTTTTGATATCTGTAAAAAAAAATATGTTTGAAAATGTAGTACAATACCTAGCAACAATGACCTAGCACTATGTATTAGGTGAATGGCCCCTTAGGAGAATGCCTTAACCGTGTGGGCAAACCTTTCTGTGAATACCAAAGTGATGCACTGTGAATGAACCCTCAAATGAATGAATCCACAGATTTATCTAACAAAAAATCAGGAACTTAACAAAAGTGGAGATATTTCAGAGAGTCTTTTGTTCCAGTTTTTTTTTTCTGCTCACACAAGATATCCTATTTCTAAGCCCTCCGTTAAAGCTGTTGTGGACCAGAGAGTAGTCAATTATGTAGGAGGTATGGCACAAGACAGTAGTTTTCTGTTTACATTTTCATACCATCCCCCAGCTTTTTATTTCCAGTACCAGGGCTTTGCCCTTCGCTCCCTCCTCCATGTTCTGCCCTTTCAGTTTTAGTTGTCTGTGGCGTTCCTTATTTTTTCCGTTCTTCATTTTTATTCCCTTTGTCTTTCCTGAAGTTTCTTATGGCTTTCTATCTACGTACAGTATTACGTTTTTTGTTACAGCTTGTACTACCACGAGGTGTTCTCTTCTGTATTTTCCATGCCCTCATTCCCATCCAGTAATCTTTCCCCCTTGTCTATCTGTCTTTTCTCCCCACCAGCCCTTATTAAAGCACAGTCTGTTACAGTTCTAATCTGAGAGTGGCTGGGGAGAGACCCTCGCCCCCTCTGAATCCAGGCTTGGCCTCCCATCTGGAAGTGATTGTGGGCCTCTGAATATTGGATGAAGGGGAGGTGTGGGGGGATCTGCAGAGCTGCACTGAGAAGGGGAGTTCAGGATCTCGTTACATTCCATGACATTTTTCTTCATTTTTTATAGATTTACCAGACCTCTGAGAGCAGACCTTTTTGTCTTGCCTTTAACTATGCCCATACATGTGTATATATGTGTGTGTGTGTGTATATTTACAACACTACAGAAATGTATTCCTATCACAATTTGTGTGATCAGGAATGTACATTCCCAGTGTTGAAAGAAGGAAAAAACACGTACATATGGGACTTTAAAAGCATTATTATGAGGACATCACTATTAAAATATAGTTCTAATTTTAAGTAATTTTCAACCTGTTGCCGAATGATTAACGTATATAGGGAGTGGCAAGAAAGGTGGTGAAAACATGGCCAAATTCAGGGCACGGCCACAAACCTGTACCTCTTGGCGTTCACTGACTATTCAAGTGCCAACTCCTATAGCCTATCTGCACTCTAACATGAGAATATAGGTAGATGAGAGTCATACTCTGTAGTAAGCTGCTTTTTAATACTTTATTCTATTAACATCTATTAGTAGTCTCCATCCTAAAAACAACACTCTTTAAACATGCTTCACCCCAATGGGTTTGAACACAAGGCTATAGTAGACCTAAGCTGTTTTGGTGGAGAATGGGGGCATTCAATATCGCCTCCTGACCAGACTAAAATCAGATAGGTTTGGGGGAGCTGAAGAGAAAAAGAAGCCAAAGGGTATAGTAGACCAGTGTTTCTCAACTCCAGTCCTCAAGAACCCCCAACAGGTCATGTTTTCAGAATTTCCCTAAGATGAAATGGCTGTGGTAATTACTAAGGCAGTGAAACTGATCAAATCACCTGTGAAAAATAATGGAAGGCCTGAAAACATGACCTGTTGGAGGTACTTGAAGACTAGGGTTGAGAAACATTGTAGACCTACTCTATCCTTGTGAACAAGCCCATTGGGGTTGAACATATTTTTTTTTTTTGGATGGAGACTACATGTATGCAGCCACTGTACTGTGTTTTCAAATTCAGTCAAGACCACTAAACTATAAATTTCATACAAAATTCAGGGAATTAGCAAAAACAAACATTTCTCCATTATCAAGAGAGGTCGGGTTAAATCATCACACTGTCACCGGCCAGGGCCTAGAGAGTGATTTGGTGAGAAGAGGAGAGATTATTAAGGTAAGAAGCTTATCTTCAGCTCCTTATTTCTCTCCTGTCCCCCCAAAATCAGATTTTAGTCTGGTCAGGAGGTGATATTGAATGTCCGCATTCTCCACCAAAACAGCAGGAGGTAGTGTACTGAAGAGCGTGCTCCCTCTGTGTTCCCAGCAAACTGACCAAGCTGTCACCGACAGCTCTCAGTCAATGCTTCTAAACAAGGGCCAGTGGGCAGGCTGCCTATCATGTGACTGCTGTGAGAGCCAATCACAGTGGTTACATAATAATACAGAAACCACGCATTAAGGGGTTAAAAGAATATTCTCAATTGATGTTCTTTATAGATTACATCAATATCTCCATGTCTAACCCACCATGTGTCCTCCTATAAGTGGAAATCACACAGTTCATACATACATTACACCATTAGCATTATGTTCAACAAGATCTGTATAACAATGGGTGGTAGAAAGACAATATACTCTTTAACGGAAAAAAAAAGAGACTGATGAAACTGGCAGGCACAGTGATTGGACGGGGTTTGAGTTTTCCTCTCAACTGCAGCCACTGTGAGAGGTCTGGGGACTGTACATTGTTGCTGGGCCTGAAGTTATTTAGTCATCTATTTGCCCCCGCTGTAGTATCAAGAGATTTATTTTATTTTTTTAACTGCAATCATTACTTCATCTCACACAAATATTCAGTTCACATACATAAATATTGCAAACCACAGAAGTCGTATTTGGATGAAATCAGTTTTAACTATTGCATGACTTTATTTCTTATGAATTTTTCCTTTATCTCATTACTTTCTTTTTGTTTCCAATGGATTTCACCAGTATGCACCTCATAGGAACCCATCCCTAAGTAGGTGAACCAAACTACAAAATTTTCATAAAACCATTAACATTTAAATGTTATTTCAAAAGTAATTTTTAATATACTATTTTAATAATTTGAAATCTGCAGCCTTCAGTAGGGTCCTTGTTCAGACACTGTCTGTGATGGGGTGAAAATGCTCTGTCTCTATTTTTGTCTCCCTTTTGCTCTCCTGCATTGTCACCCTGTTATGCAGCCTTCCATTGAGACAAGTGCCCGTTTTAATCCCGGTTGGTGGGCTGGTTACCAGCCCCGCACTTACTCCATCTAGGTCGTGGGCAGCACTTCCTCTGGGTGGCGGGTGGCATCTCCTCCTCCTGGTGATCTACAGTGGCTTCCCCTGCGTATCAGGACCCGCTTCCTGATTGGCCAGGAGAAGAATCAGGAAGACAATAGCGAATAATAATTCCATATGGTCACACAACAAGACCTTTTTTTGAAGCCTGTTAGAGCTTCTGGCTCTAATCATGTGCTTCTAAAAAAAACAAACAAACAAACAAAAAAAACATTGGAATCCATACATGCCGGAGGATTAGAGGGGCGGCGCCCCATATGGAGGGGCCGCCACTGCTGAGATGCAAGAAAAAAAATTAGAATATGATCTTTAATAGCAGGGTCTTTTTTTCAGCTGGAACATGGGGGGATGCAGTTCTGGCATCTCCAACACTGAATGTATGTAATGACAAGGGGTGCTGTGATGTGTTGTAGGGTCTATTGATGCTGGCTGTTGGGGGATCTATTGTAGCGGGGGGGGGGGGGTTGCTGAGGGGGTCTATTTTGAGTCTATTATTGTTGGGGAGGTCTATTGTTGCTGGTGGGCAATCTATTGTTGCTGGAGGGGTCTATTGATGCTGGCTGGTGTGAGATGCGCTATTACTGCTGGGAGTCTGTTGTTGCTAGGGTGGTATTTTGTTGCTGGGGGCCAATGTTGCTGGGGGGTCTATTGTGAGGAAGATCTATTTTTGCTGAGGGGAATATATTGTTGTGGGGGAGATCTATTGTTACTGGGGGAAGCTATTGGCACATGACAGGACTACCCTTTGTCTCCCTTTCCATTTTCTCTGGCTTTTAAGCTGCTGGTGGAATTACTTAGGGTCCCCCTTACCAAAGGATTTACTATTGGTACATTGGAGGAAAGGTTGTCCCTTTTTGCAAATTATATACTTTTTCTAATCAAACCTAAGAACCTGTTAGCTACATTCTGAGATACGATCAGTGGCGGCTGGTGCTCAAATTTATTTTTGGGGGGCACAAACTGAAAAAGTAAACTGTTAGTAATGCAGGACTGTAAATAGCCATTTATCAGGTGATTATGTATCATTACTGCTAGATAAAACTGTGCCCATTAAATGCAGCCTCACTGTGCCCATCAATTACAGCCTCACTGTGCCCGTCGCAGTAGGCCAATCACATCCACATTTCAAGTAAAAGAAAATAAAACCACTTACCATAAGGTGTCCTCACCAGAGCCCCCTTTTACATCAGATGTCCCAATCAGCGTCCCCCTTTACAACAGGTGCCACCCTTTATATCAGGAGTCCCAATCAGAGTCCCCCTTTACAACAGGTGTCCCCATCAGCATCCCCCTATACATCAGGTGTCCTCATCAGAGTCCCCCTATACATCAGGTGTCCCAATCAGAGTCCCGCTTTACAGCAGGTGTCCCAATCAGAGTCCCCCTTTACAACAGGTGTACCCATCAGCATCCCCCTATACATCAGGTGTCCGCATAAGAGTACCCCTATACATCAGGTCTCCATCAGAGTCCTCCTTTAGATTAGATGTCCCCATCAGAGTCCTCATTTACATTAGATCTCACCATCAGAGTCCTCCTTTACATTAGATGTCCCCATTGGAGTCCCCCTTTACATCAGATGTCCCAATCAGAGTCCTCCTTTACATTAGATGTCCCCATCGGAGTCCTCCTTTACATCAGATGTCCCCATTAGAGTCCTCCTTTACATCAAATGTCACCATCAGAGTCCTCCTTTACATTAGATGTCCCCATTAGTCCCCACACTGGGCACTTTCTAAAGGAAACCAAAAGATCTTGTTTGCAATCACATGATTGCAAACATGTCATGCTTCCCATAGCAGCTGTGTGTCCGGTGCCCTGCACTCACTTAAAGGGACATTATTTTAATCAATTTTTCAGTGATTGCAGTACGTCATGCTTTCCGATAAACCTGTGTGGCTGACATCCCGCACACACTTAAAGGGCCATTTTGATTTTTTATTCATCTATTTGTTTATTTTTATCTTTTTATGATATGTAGCCACGCGCCCCCCCCTCCCCAAGGCATCCCCCATGTTGAGGGCACGCGGCCTGGTACGGCTCAGGAGGAGGGGCGCTCGCTCTGACCACCCCCTTACCTGGCCGGCTGGGTAGCGTGCTCGGATAAGGGTCTGATGTGGACCTGGGGGGGAACCCCCACGCAAATTTTTCAGCGTAGGGGTTCCCCTTTAAGTCCATACCAGGTGACGGGGCCAGCGACTCCTCCTTCGCTGGCCCCGGCTACCTGGAGATGCGCTCAAAATCAGCGGACTTTACTCCGCGTGTGTGGGCGAGTCCGTTCATTTCAAAAGTACGGCGGATAGTCTGGCGGACTTAGTACGCCGTATTAGTCCGCTGAAAAAGTACCGTGTGTGGGCAAGTAGCTCGTTCGGAAAGTCTGGCGGGAAGTCCGCCAGACTAAGTCCGCCGGATAGTCCGCTGCGTGTGTACGCGGCATAACGCAGCCCTTGTCACTTCTTATGAAACACTATCTAACCTGATATAAAAAGAATACTGTCTTCATTGTGGTGCCCTTCTCTCTACTTAAAATGTCCTTAACGTTTTTCATATTTCGGAACCCCCCAAAGCCACTCTGTTAAAGTTTTACTTATACAAATAATGTGTATTTTTCGGATTCCTATAAATTCAAGAAATATAAATGGTGCGGCTTGACTCCCAAATTATCAATTATAACTCAAGAAGGAAACAGAAGAAAAACTATGGCAAGAAAAGCACATATTACTTATTTACACAGTTACATAGTTGGTAATTTAGAAAAAAAAACACCAGTCCATCCAGCGAAACCCAAGTGTGTCTCTGTGTATTTATGTTGCTATCACTTTCAATATGCCTGTATATTGTATTTACACTCTCTGCTAATACCACATCCTCTCTGCATTATTTACAAAAGAAACGTTATTAACCAGTTCCCGACCTGCGCACGCCGATGTACGTTGGCAGAATGGCATGGCCAGGCATATTGGAGTACAGGTACATCCATTTTTAAATGCCGCATTGCCATCGCGTGCGCGCTCACGTGCCGGTCGGGACCCCCGTGAGTCCGGTCGCGGGTCCCGCGGACTCGATTGCCGCGGGGATACCCACGATCGTCTCACGGGGCGGCTGAACGGGAAGATGCCGTTGTAAACAGCATCTCCCCATTCTGCCTAGCAACAAGTGACGCTGATCTCTGCTCCATGTGATTGGAGCAGAGATCAGTGTTCACTAAAACAAAGCCCAGCCCCCCACAGTTAGTAACACGCCCCTAGGAACACTTAACCCCTACACTGCCACCCACTGGTTAGCCCCTTCACTGCCAGTGTCATTTACACAGGAATCACTGCATTTGTATAGCACTGATTGCTGTATAAATGACAATGGTCCCAAAAATGTGTCAAAAATGTCCGATGTGTCCGCCATAATGTTGCAGTCACAATAAAAATCGCTGATCGCCGCCATTACTAATAAAAGAAAATGGTTAATAAAAATGCCATAAAACGATCCTCTATTTTGTAAACGCTATAACTTTTGCGCAAACAAATCAATAATCTCTTACTGTGTTTTTTTTTTACCAAAAATATGTAGAAGAATACGTATCGGCCTAAACTGAGGGAAAAAATGTTTTTTTTATATTTTTGGGGGATATTTATTATAACAAAAAGTAAAAAATAATGTGTTTTTTTCAAAATTGTTGCTCTATTTTTGTTTATAGGGCAAAAATTTAAAACCGCAGGGGTGATCAAATACCACCAAAAGAAAGCTCTATTTGTGGGGAAAAAAGGACGCAAGTTTCATATGGGTACAGTGTTGGATGACTGAGTAATTGTCATTCAAACTGTGAGAGCGCTGAAAGCTGAAAATTGGTCTGGTCAGGAAGGGGGTGTAAGTGCACTGTATTGAGGTGGTTAAACACTAGTGTGAATGAGCCCTATGTGTTAATTTACACCAGATGTTTTGGCACATTTTTCTCAATGCATGCCACCGCAAGGACCTGTTAAAAAATAATGTTTGGGAGCCACGTCACACGACTGCGCAATTGTTAGTTAAAGCGACGCAGTGCCGAATCCCAAAAAGTGGTCTGGTCTTAAGCCAGCAAAATGGTCCGGTCTGAAAGTGGTTAATAATACCCATTAATAAAAGTCAAAATGCCCTCCCTACTTTACACTCACCCAATAACCATTATGGCATAAACCTAATCTTTCCTATTTTGAAAGCAGTAAGAGTAAGGATTGCACAAATAGGCCAAATTAAGCTTTAAATATTCTCATCAACTGTATGATAAAGATACATTTAACACCTTTGTCTCAAACATGTAACATTTTAGATACATTTTACTTTTATTATCTACATCTGGATCATGCAGCTGTAATACAAATTGGTTCCTTTACAATTGTACTACAAACCACCATATATCATGGGTGCTCAACCTGTGGACCTCCAGCTGTTGCAGAACTACAACTCCCATCATGCCTCTGCCCTTGGGAGTCATGCTTGTTACTGTCAGCAGCTTACAATGCCTCATGGGACTTGTAGTTTCACAACAGCTGGAGGGCCACACATTGAGCACCCATGGGTAGTTACTGGTCTTCTTTGATCACAGAAAACGAATCTCCAGATATTACACTGGACTTATCCAAAATACCAATTCTAGACTACAGGAAGCCAGAGACCAATGGTATAGGGACACCCCCTATTTTACAGTTATATTGTCCAGGGATAAACGTATTCAACTTACGACCCATACACACGAAATGAAAATCGGAAGTAAAATTTCATCCGACAAACCATCTGCCAATTTTCGGATCGTTAGTACGGTGCTTTTGACAACCTTTTTTTCGCCCAACAAAAGCTGGATGTGCAACTGGTTTATCGTCCGGATGTGAACACAATGTCCAATTTTTGTATAATAAGTACGGTTTTCGTACGAAAAAAATTGTAAGAGCAAGATTACGCATGCTCAGAAACAAATGAATACATACAAAACTATTCAACACATAACGTCACTTCTGACATTGTATTCTGTTGTCCGAAATTTTCCGTATGGTGAGTAACCTCTTCACTTTCGACATGAGACTAACATGCAACAAAAACACAACGAAAAACTGATCATGTGTACGAGGCTTAAGATGCTTTCATAGAATGCAATTTACACCACAACAGCTGTTTTTAAAGTGGTAGTAAACTCCGCTTTTGAACTTGAAGGCTTACCTGATCAACATATATAAATACATAAGTGTTTAATATAGTGAACTTGGTGTAGAGTTATTCACTTTAAGGTCATCACAGAGGACAAGGGGGCACTCTTTAAGTCTGAAGGGAAGGAGATTTCATTTCCTAATATGGAAAGGCTTCTTTACAGTAAGAGCTGTAAAAATGTGGAATAGACTCCCTCAAGAGCTGGCAGATTAAACCATTGCCTTAGGCCCCTTTCACACTAGGGCGGTTTTCATGCGTTACAGCGCTAAAAATAGCACCTGTGTAGCGCCTGAAAAAAAAACGGCCCCTTTCACTCCAGTGTGAAAGCCGGAGGGCTTTCACACTGGAGCGGTGCGCTGGCAGGACAGTGAAAAAAGTCCTGCTAGCCGCATCTTTGGAGCGGTAAAAGGATCGGTGTATTCACCGCTCCTAAACCGCTCCTACCCATTGAAATCAATGGGACAGTGCGGCAATACCGCTGGCTTTGCGGGTGGTTTTAACCCTTTTTCGGCCGCTAGCGGGGGTTAAAACCACCCCGCTAGCGCCCGCAGACCGCCGCTAAAACGACGCCCGCACCGCCCCAGTGTGAAAGGGGCCTTACAGGGTTTTTTTTTTTTTTTTTGGAAAGACTGTGGTTTACTACTGTTTTAAAGGCAAAAAATTATTTTAATGAAAAAAAAGATGTTACACTTACATGCTTTGTGCAACGATATTGCACCAAGCAGTTCCCTGCCTCCTCTTCTGGAATTCCCCTGCCAGCGCTTCTCTCTGCTCCAGGTGCCTCTTTAGCAAGCAGTGTGCTATGGGGGCACCTGTGTGAGAGTGCTTCTGAGATGGACTGTGAGTGTCCATAGACACACACAGCACAGACTGTGGCTCCCACTGACCTTAGTGTCTCCTGTGAGACCTGGAAGAGAGAAGAGAGCGATAGACAGTACTGGAAAGAGGACACAGGTAAGTGTTTAGGGATGGGGGGGGCAGTTGATGGAGTGTTTTTTTACCGCAAGCCCTTGTTCATACTGTTGCAACTTCCACGCGACTTTGAACCGACATCCCTGCGTGACTTCATCGTGGCTTGCATACGACTTTTTTAACAGAAGTCAATGCAAATTGTGTTGAAGCCTCCCCAAAGTAGTGCAGGAACCTTTATCTTGAGTTGCACCAATTTGAACAGTTCCATTGCCGTTAATGGGGCGTGACTTGTCATGTGACTTTGAACTCTCAAATCGCATGACATGTCGCGGCAGTGTGACCCAGGGCTAATGCGGGAAATGCACCAAGGTAAATAACAGTTTGACTTTAGAACCACTTTAATAGACAACCATGATAAACAATTATGCTACAATTGCAAGCGGAAACAAAGTGATTTATTACACATGATCGGGAGCTGTGGAAAAATAAATCCCTTCTGACCTGCAGTTACCAAATTTATGTCTGATAACTTTTTCCCTAATGTCTCTAATCCTAAATATAATTTACTAGGTGTGCTGGAAGATACACATTTATGTTCTTCTAAGAAACAATAAAAAGGAGAAGGCTGGCTTTTGGGTTGACATTTATGTGCTCATTGGAGATTTTCCCTCAATTCTGTATGAATTCTCCACATTGGGAGCACAGACATGAATAAAATCCTTTAAGACCTGTTTCCGCTTTCTCTAAAAATGTATTTACAGCAAAAAAACATTTTTATTACAACAATAAACTAGCAGGTTAATTTTATTTTGGAAAAGTTAATGGAAATCCCCTGCATTACGCTCTCTGCGCCACCTGCTGTTGGAATCTGGTATTGTTTAAAGGCCATAAAATTCACATGTTTACTATAAGAGCTCTGCAGTTGCACACAGTGCTGGGCCCATGTTCCCCACCCTGGTTGAACTGTTTTGTGTAATAGTTTATCAGGACTCATCCAGTTCAAGTGAACATTACATTTCAACCCTCCCATTTTTTAGCTTTCAGCTAGATGTCTATGATCACTGCTGTAAATGTCGAAATACATGAAGACATCAGTAAATTAAATGTAGACAGCATTTATGTTCTGCCAAGATTTTTTTCCTGTGGGAGTGGGAATGGCCTGTGTGGTCATTACAGATGAATGGATTAGCCAGGCTTGAGGGTAAGGCCAGATCAGACAAATTCTCTGAAAGAGGGCATTCATGAGTTTCATGGCGAAATTGTTTTTTTACATTCTGGTGGTATCCAGCGAGCTCTCCCATGCTGTTGTGCATACCCTCCAAACTCTCTTTTTCACAACCAATCGAGAGAGAGGGTCTGTATCATCAGATACTGCTTCCATTGGAAAGCAATGCAGGAGTACATGTTCATCATTTTGCAGGTGCACTTGAAGCTGCTCATGTCTTTTTTCCCTTTTTATAAGTGATCACATTCCCTCTGTTCTCAGCTGCATAAGAGCTGGGGGGAGGAGAAGCAGCACACTGAGCTTCCCAGTAAATGGCTGTGCGGGGGGGGGGGGGGGGGGTGTTAGAACAAGTCTGATTGTTGTAAGAGAGTACACTGGGTTCCCAGCATAGATAGAGAACTTTGCTCTCCTGCTTAGAGTAGTCAGTTCTTAGTATAACTAACATGAACACCAGGGATGTCACATAGAGGAAGCAATACAAAGAAAACAGGATACTTTCTCATACAAGTACATGGTACAGCAAGCACATATCAGGAATATATAATGTTGGGGTAACAAATGCTTTAAGCCAAAGTGTATATTGCCAGCACACCACGGATCTTTGAAATTAAGTTTATTCAGTACAACGTATTACAATAAAGTGCACGTTTCAGGACTGCTCAGAACCCCTTCTTCAGGTATGTGACATTTGACACATGCCAAAAGAAGGGGACCTGTGTGGCACTGAAATGTTGCACTTTATTGCTGTGATGTGATCATCTGAATAAACTTTTGGACATTATTTCAAGGATCTGTGGTGTGCTGGTGGTATACACTTTGGTTTATTTTACCGGTTTTTAGCTGGTGAGTGCTGCAGCACTTGCTTACCCCTTGCCATTTCCATGAATGTGTTGTGATGTGGATATTATACATGGCTTGTTGTCATTGGGGTCCAATTCACACCAGCCCAGTCCACTGCATTTAACAAGTGTTGCATCACCCATAATTTTCATTATAACAATGTACCACAACGTGTTAGGGCATTGCTTTACATTATGGTGCACTGCAACATATTTGCTCTCGGAAGGTGTAGTGGGGTCCTATTAGGAATGGATAGCACCGCAGTGCACCTGTTCACAAAATGTGTGTTTTTTACATTTAATAAACACAAAAGTGTGAACCTAGCTTAATTCATTTTAATTTCTTCACACTTCTTTTTACATAGGGTTAGAGGTTTCATACACATACAGGCAACATCTGTTAAGCAGGGTCAGATTTTGTGTCTGACAAAAGAAAAAGTTAGGCCTGGAGTTCAAGGTCTGGCCTTGAGATGCTCCTCAATCAAAATCTAGAAGCACTTGTAGATAGAATTGAAGATATATGGTTCTAAATTACCCAAAAAGACAATGACAGAATAGAAAATCTATACAATTTTATGTTCACTTTAGGATTCATTAAACCATGGTGCATTGTAGAAGCCAACCAGTTAAGAGCTGAGGAAGTGAAGGCATTTGTTTCTTTGGTTGTCAAGACTCATTTATGCACATCATACCAAATTATGAGGGAATTTATCACACAAAACAGATATGATGTGGGTGTATTTGGCTGTAGCTCAGGTGAATTTGGATGCAGTTTGGACAGATCTGTATCGTGATTATAGGGTTGCTATAGCAAAAGATTTTTAAAGTGGAACTCCAGCCAAAACCTTGTAGACTTGGATAGATTACAGGAGTCTTCAAACCTCTTTCAGGTTTTACCACTATATGTGCTCTCATTAAAGCAGAACTACACTCACCCATGTGGCGTCTCCTGAACTCCCTGTCGGCCGCTGACATCACTGTGCGTAATTGACAAATGCTTAACACTTATTGGGTATTGCCAACGCACTCTGGGCTGGGAGGAATAACTAAGGCTGAGTATTATTATCATATAAATGTACTCACCGAGGCCAAGATGCAGAGAGCGGTCGCTGTTGCGACTCGGCACAGACCACCCCTGAAGGTGGCACAGGGGGTGGTTGCACCAAGAGGCACAAGCTACCAGTAGGACAGTCACTTGCTAGTAGATCAGCAGATAGCTTGAGCAGAGCTGAAAGGTGATGTCCCGTGGGAAGGTCCAGAAGCAATGGTAGCAAGTTCGTAAGGCAAAGGCAGAATCCAGGAGACAGGCCAGGGGTCAAACACAGTCCAGATCAGAAGACAACAAGTACCAGGAACGCTGAGACAGAAGGATAATCCAAGACAAGCCGGGGGTCGAACACAGGAGATAGCAGGTAAGTCCAGATGCAGGCTGAGGGTCAAACACATTCAGAAAGCGGGAGTCCAAGGTCAAGCCAGAGGTCGGGTCAGGAGAAGATCAGCGAGGTCAATGAGGCAATCCGGGTCACAACGGGTAATACAGATCACAGGAACAGACGTGGGAAACACAGGAAGCTGAAGACAAACCAGCAGTGTGTTTGGATGACCTCACTTCCTTTATAGGTCAGCGAGGGGTCACACCCTGTGTGTGTGTGCTTGTGTGCTTTAGTTTATTCCTATTGCACACAGCTGTGCGCCAGAGCGCTTTACCCATGCGCATCCTATGACAATTATGGTTAATTCTAAACCAGTGGTCTGTGGTCTTTGCTTGCCTTTATGGAGCCTTTGGGGCTATTCCTCCCACTGACACTAAGAATGAGGCACTGTCTGTTTCAGTGGCGGCAGGTGGAATTTTTTTTTGGGTGGGTGGCAAACAGTATGCCACACCAAGCTGGTCAGTTGGTAGCACTTACCCCATCATTGGTGGCTTCCCCTGCTCGGCTTCAGCAGGCTTCCGTTCTCCTGCTCTCCATGGGTCATCGCAGTGACGGCAGTGGCAGCTTCTGTCACTTTCCACCTCCATGGCGGCCAATCAGGAGTCTTCTCTTTTCGGCCAATCGGAAAATGGGTCTCACGCCCACTGTATTGTAAAGCTGTTTAGATCCTCTGGCAGTGGGCCACTGTGATTGGCCCTTTACCCCGATCTGTGATCAGCTGTGTCCAAAGGACACATCAGTCACAGACCACGCTCGATGTGCCACAGGAGGTGCGCTGGGGGCTGGATTCTGAGAGGACATCTATGGACAGCCTCCCAGAACTATAGTACCACGCTGTAGCCATCTTTTGGCTAATGTGCAGTACTAAATTTGTTGTATATTTTTACATTGTTACGTTGGTCCAGCTTATACACCATACCTGGCTGATGCCCCTGGAAGCTGAAAATCAAAAAGTTAACATCGCTACTCCAGTGTTGTCCACTGATCACAGAAGGTGGATCACTCAGCCCTTTCCTCTTATCTTGTTAATTCACAGAATGGCTTGTATTTTGTAAATGGTTAACAGAATGCAAAGCAGTATAAGAGCCACGGCTCTCATGGTCACAGAGACAGAAGTACATTGATGGCTGTAGTATCTATTGTATTCGATCTGAAGCCCCATATACACTATAAGATGCTGATTTTTTCCTTCAGATTTACCAAAACCATATAATATGAGGTCAAACCTTAGGAGTTGTAAATGGTATGCAATCAGGCAGGCCCTTGTACTACATGGTTTTGGTAAATCTGAAGACAAAACTCAGCAGAAAATCTGATAGTGTGTATGGGGTTTTACAAGAGGTAACTTTTTTCCCTTAAGCATTTAAATAGATATCTGTAGCTGGAGTTCTGCTTCAAAACGTTAATACTTTCAACTTGAGAATTAACACACATTGATAACCTAATGTATTCCATTGTTGCTGCTGACTTAGTATCATTTGGGTCAGACAATCTGCAAATTTACCAAAAAATCAAATAATTCAAATGTGACTTTTTCACGTATGGTCAGATCTGGTAAAGATCCTTCTCTCTTGGTTCCTTTGCATGTGTGACCAGTTTTAGTTGCAGAGCTTCTCGTCTTCCCAGAATGCATTGCGGTATACATGTCATTTATACAGTAGGAAGGGGAAGCTGTATAGAACAACACAGGCAACATTTGTTCATAGGAAATCTATACTGACAATATGACATATTTTGATGTCATGTTAAAGGTTTCTCCACTTTAAAATAATAGTGGTCCCCTGCCAATAACCCCCACAGTGCAGCAAATCAGTGATGGCAGTGAGAACAATGGTGTTTTGTGAGTTCCATTATTTACTTGGAGTGACAGTTTTTGGTAAGAAGAAACCATTGTTCGAGAGAAGGATGCCAGATTGCAGTTAAACAGCCTCATCAATAGCTCATATAGCTGAATAACTTGAGGCCTATCAATGGGATAAAATGTAAAAGGCATCAATAAGACTTGAGACTACTTTCTGTTATGTTTGCCACATGATCATGAACATAATAGTAACTGATGGAAACATGTAGTTATCATATATGACCAAAATGTACACTAATAATTTGGTCTGTTTTGAGAATAACATAATGGTGAACATACTGCCTTCTCTTTTTTTATTTTGGTTTATTGATTCGGGGTGGCTGAATATAAATGCACGCTACACTTTTCACATATTTATTTGTAAAAAATGTGAAAACCATTTATCATTTTCCTTCCACTTCACATTTATGTGCCACTATCTGTTGGTCTATCACATAAAATCCCAATAAAATACATTTATGTGACCCCTGATGACGTCAGAAGTGCTGACAAAACGCGTTGGATGTGCTCGAGTGTGATGCGTCACTTCCACCCAGTGGAACACAGGTGGAGAGCAGTCAGTCCCAGTCCCTGCTTCCATTTTTATCATTTTAAATTGTTATTGTTCCAAGTGCTTATGTAGCGCTCATTTTCTACAAGAAATCCTACGTATTTCACTATGGGAGGCTGGCTTTCCTTTTATGCCTTGCTGATGATCTGACCCCTGAAGGTTTAACCTACTTGCTTTGTCTACTGAATCAGGTGTTGGTGGAGGAAGACCCATAGTCACTTTCTGCTGGATAAGGCAATTTATGCACCATTGGAAGTCCTTTGATGGAAGTTTATGGACACTATACCTTTATATGATTGTTTTTTGGACTCTTGATTACTTGGACACTTTATTTATATTTTTATTTATAACCGCTGGAGATATCTGGTGGTAGTTACATATATGTGTTTGCACTTATGCACATTAGAGTGAATATTGTATAAAGGTCTCACATGTTAATTAATCTATGTCATGCACTAGAGACAGCTAGTGGTTGTTCACGATTTGTATTTATATTTCATTTGTACACAGGGTGCGCAGATTATCACATATTTTCACGTTTTTTGTTTGTAACACGAGAAAATGTGGAAAATCTCAAGGGGTATGAATACTTTTTCAAGGCACTGTATAAGTCACTAAATGAAGGAGCATTGACTGTACAACAATGATTGGCACATGTAGTACAGAACAAAATACGTATCGCTGAAACATTTTGACTATGCACTAGTAAAAATATAACAATAGGAAAAATGCAAGTAAATAATATTTTGCTTTAAAACCTAAAAACTGATAAAAAATGGGATGTGTTTTACATGTTAAGGAATGTGTACTTCTGTACTGCCAGTCCTGAGATTTATATAGCCCTACCAGACAGCAGAGCCAGCTCTTTTGGCTAACTTTTCTGTACAGAAGCAATACAGCTTGGTCACCTCCTTGCTTCCAGCCTGTGACTTACATAGTTACATAGTTAGTAAGGTTGAGTAAAGACATCAATCCATCCATTTGAACCTGAGTGAGTGTCTACAATTGTCCCTATCCCTGTACATTGCACACTCACATTGGTCCATACCCTCAATGAGCCCACAATCCCCATTCATATACTAGGGCCAATTTTGGACAGAAGCCAATTAACCTACCTGCATGTCTTTGGAGTGTGGGAGGAAACCTGTAGGAAACCCACGCAGGCACAGGGAGAACATGCAAACTCCAGGCAGGTAGTGTTGTGGTGTGGTTGGGATTTGAACCAGTGACGCTTTTTACTGCTAGGTGAGAGTGCTAACCACTACACCACTGTGCCACCCATAGTAAAGGAGAAGCAGGAGACTGATGAGCTCTTCTCTCTGCTCTTCTCTTGTCAACACCTGTACTCTGCAGTTTACCTGATCAGATTTCAGCTACCCTTTCCTTTCCCAGACTGAGTTTTGCTGTTAAAGGGCTCATTCACACTGGCTATCAGCCTTATATAGTATGAAGAGCCATGCGTTTTTAAGCATGCAGCCAGCTTGTATTAGTGAATGGAAGTGAATTGATTGTACAGACTCACCCACATAGCCAAGTCTGACAGGTATAGAGGGATGGGTGCATGGACCTGAATTCACAGGCTCTGGGTTGGGGGTCATGTACCCATCCCTGCATACCTGTCAAACTGGGTTGTGTAGGTGAGTCCGTACAATCAAGGCACTTCCATTCCCTAGTATGAGCTCCTTGAATACAGCCGCAAGTACAAAACCATAAACATGTGGCTCTTGGCACTATTCAGGGTTGAGAACCCGTGTGAATGAGCCCAGGAGATTTGCAAGAGGATGCTCCAACTTGTAGACTTATACTGGTTACATTTAGAAATGCATTTTTACAATCAGCAGAGCTTCCCCTCATTTCAGATCTACCCCTTATGCCCTGTATACACGACCAGTTTTCCCGTCAAATAAACTATGAAGGTTTTTCCGATGGAGTTCCGGCGGAATTTTGCGTACACATGATCACACGAAAGTCCGACCATCAAGAACGCGGTGACGTACAGCACGGATAACGGGACTAGAAAAAGGAAGTTCAATAGCTTCCGTCTCGTACTTGCTTCAGAGCATGCGTTGTTTTTGGTCCGTCGGAACAGCACACAGACGAACGGTTTTCCCGATGGAAATATTTAGAACATGTTCTATTTCTAGGTCCGTCCGAATTTTCAAAAAAAAAAAGTCAGATGAGTCATACACATGATCAGAATATACGATGAAGAGCTTCCGTCTGACTTTTTCTGTCGGACATTCCGCTCGTGTGTACATGGCATAAGATTTAGAGCAGGGGTGCCCAACCTTTTGTAGAGCGAGGGCCACTTAAGCGACTTGTTACCATTCGCGGGCCACAATGAGCAGAGCAGGCGAATGACAGGTCCGTGCAGAGTGGACACGGACACAGCCCACTCTACTCTATGAGTCCTCCGATCCGCCCTGCAAATCACATGCAAACTCTGTGCGATGCGATTTCAGCCATACAGATAGTATGGCTGAATTTGCATTGCATTTGGACCAAACTTGTGCAGGACCCTTTTTTTGGTCCACAGCAGAATCGGATCGCATGGGCGATCCGATTCCTGTCCAAGTTTGCAGATTGCACTGTGATATATGAACTGAATTGGGGTGTCATTAACTTTTAACTGAAACTCCCAGCAGTTCGCAAAGGGCAGCGTGAACTACCGCTGGGAGACATGCGATGCGGGAACCCGCAGTAGATTTGCAGCGTTCCCGCATCACAGCAGTGGGAACTGGCCCTAATGCAGCACAGTGCACCTGTGTCTTTCCTGCGGGTTAGCTACACTTTGTCATAGACTTCTATTATATCCTGCAGGTGTGATGCACTTTCTGAAAGCTCACCAAACCCGCAGGTAATAACAGAAATCTATGCCTGAAGGTTCACTGTATCTGCGGATCAGTTTGAAAGCAGCCCCTAAGCACTGTGCAGGTATGCCCATATATACACTGCAATTTTAGTAAAAACTGAACTTTAATAACAGTCTTCCATTCAGGTATCGCCTACTGTTGCTGTCCCAAGCAGTGGGCATTTGGTATCACTCTGCCTGTGGCGAGAGACAGGAAGAATCAGCTTATAGAGCTCTGCTCCACAGCTGCTTGCTTTGCCGGCTTCATTAACAACACAGATGCTCTGGGATGGCGAGTCTGCAACCCATGATCTGGACTTGCCAATCTTCCATCCCACAGAAGGAGGTCGCGGGCCACATCAGAAGGCTCCGCAGGCCACATGTGGCCTGCGGGCCACTGGTTGGGCACCCCTGATTTAGAGTGACTGCACTTCCAAGTGCACTTTCAGTGCAAAGGGGATTTGCCTTTCGTAAATAATCCCCAATGTTTAGTGTTTAGATATACAGATTTTGTATAGTCTCCATCCTGTGAAATGCTTCTTTATTTATTGTCTGGCCAGTTCCTCAACTGCTGCCTTCTGTCTCCTGTTTGTGGTGTCTCCTCTTGCTCACTGGCTTCTAGGGAGACACCTGTGCATTTGCTCACCCATTTGGTGCCATGTGCTTCCATTGAAATACACAGCGCCCAGCAAGCCCCACCCCTGCTCCCTCCACCCAATAAATTGACAGCTACATGAGCCTATCGCTCCCATACCTCATTGTCTCTTCTAAACCTAACAGAACAGATCATCCCAGACCCAGTGACAAGGGACAGTAGGAAATATTTGGGGGGGGGGGGGGTAGTTGTACATCTACTGGGGCTTTTATTTACCTGAAAGTGGCAGTAAAGACTAATGACAAGTATTCATAAAAATGCTGACCCCCTCCTTCCTCTGCTGCATACCCTGCAGACACCTTTTTCTTAATCCGCTCCAGTGCGGTTATTTGATCCAGCAGCTGTGGCTTCCTTATGTAAAGGAGCACTTGTCTCTCTTGTAGCTACTGCTCTCTGACAAAGGAGAGCCAGAGCTGTGGGATCACCTGACCACACAGGAGCAGATTAAAAAAAAGGTATTTACACAGATCTTTTATATACAGGCTACGCAGCATAGGTACAGTAGGAGGAGGGCAGCATTTTTAAGAATACTTGCAGTGGCGGCTCATGTTTTTTGTTTGGGGGGGGGCTGAAAACAACAACCCCCCCCTGCAGGCACCTCAAAGCCCCCCAACCTGCCCCCCCGCTCGCTGTCTGCTAGTAGGTCCACTTACACCATCTTGGTGGCGGGGATCGGGCAATGGTGGACATCAAGGAGTGGCAGGGATCGGGACATTGGTGGACATCAGGCTACGGCGGCATTGGGGCATCAGGTATCGGCTCCTGTGTCTTGTCCTCCTCCTCGCTTCCGCCGTGCGTCTCCTCCCCTCCTCCTTGGCGTCCAATAGGATCGCCTGTCCTTTCAGCCACTTGGCCAGGAGGAGGATCAGTGTTGCAAAAGTGAATATTCATTCGCTGTTGTAACATATGGGTGGGCTCATAGTGCAATGCTCTGCGCCACGAGCCCACCCTATTTTGAAGTTTATTAGAGCCTCTGGCTCTAATCACGTGCTTCAAAAAAAAACATCTGCCGCTGTAATTCAGGTGCCCAATGTCCTGAAAGGGGCCGGACGCATTAATAGGGGGTGGCGTCAGCGATGGATAGAGCATCGCATCGCCACAAAGTTGTCATGGAAACTAGTGGAAGGTTTCACTCTATTCATGTTCTGGTATCATCTCTAATGTTAGGATTTGCCTCCTTTTTATTTCCAGTGACATTGATAATCGGGACAATCAGTGAGAGTGAATCTCCCTTTCAGGGATATAGACAGCAATATAAATCTGAAAGTGGTCCTAACCACCCAACCCTGTAATCAAAACTAAAAAAAAAAAATGCCTTAAGTTATACTTTAATATTTTAATAATACATAACTGCATTGATTTTTGTTGGTCTGTCTGTTGGTCAGCTTTGAAATGAAGATGCCCACAGAGGTGAAAAGATAAATGTTAACGGCAATAATACAACAGCTGTCAGATGGATCAACTTCAGCCTAGGATATCTATATGATATGATGAAACCTCTGAGATATATATATATATATATATATATATATATATATATATATATATATATATATATATATATATATAGATATAACATTTTGACAGTATAACTATCCTAACTGTGAAAAAAAAAACAAGCAGGATTCTTTATGCTGTGAAAGAAATGGCATTTGCAGCCCAGTTGTGCCCACTTCCAGCCTTAGATGCTGAGATGATAGAACTGATGAAAGGAAGTAACATTCCCTTTTATGCCACAGAGGGACATGAATAGATGGCTTTGTTTCTTAGTTGTGGTATAGCTATGCCCTATTTCTATATAATATGCAGCCTTAAAACCATCAGGATTTTTACTATGTATATTGATGCTGATTCTGCTTAGGGCTGCCATGATAATAATAATGTGTATTCTGTGTTCTTTTCTTTAGAAAAAATTGGCAGAGGTACAATTTATTTTTTAAGCGCAATGCAGAGATCTTGTGAGCTCGGAATTTTTCCATAGTATTTATATTCTATCTTCAAGTAATCTGTTTTTATGGTTAGCTTTTAAACTAATAATTATTTGCTGAAAGTAACATATTAATACCATTAAAATCATGTAAACTGGCCTCATACCATTACATTTTAATTCAGACAATTGTAAAGAAATAAAAAAAAAATCGTTCATCAAATGGTACTTCTTACCATCATGAATTTAACAAATTTTGTACAAAAGCTCTTAAATTTAATTTACACCTACACTATTTGAATGGATTACAGATGTATTAAACAGGTTCCATTACAATATGTACAATTTTTCCTGAACCAAAACCACATTTACAGTTTGGTTCGTTTGAGAAAAAAAATTTCCTTTTGTCTCTTCAAACTTTCTCTTTACTATAGCTGATGATGATGATGAGATGATATAATATGACCCCGCTAACCATTAGAAAAATGAAGAAATATTCAAAAAATGAACATTTTCTAATTAAATTCTACTGGCGTATGGCTAGCTTTAGAAGCATGCAATGCTTATTTTATAATTTGCTCATTATCTACTATTTATTAATACATAGCTATATTCATACTGGACAAACACTCTGAAATTATTTTTATTTTTTTTGTTGTTTACAAACTTTTAGTAGAGTTTCAAACAGTGGTACAAATAAAATGGCATTTGCATATCATAGAACAATTTTGTAATTGAAATGGCAAATAGTATCAAATCATGGCAATAAAATGCACTGACTATATAATGGTGCAATTAGCAAGATTCCATAGCTTGTGTTGAGGTGTATTAAAAAAAACGATAATACAATTACTACTAAAGAGGTGGCAGAAATTACACCAACATTGATAAGGTGATTTACTTACAGTGTTTAACTTTAAAATTGTTTATTCAAAAATATTGCAGTTATCAAACCAAGGAGCCAATTTTTGATCGTAATAAGGCATAGTGTGATATAAGGTATGAAAAAGTTTTTCAACTTATGGAATCCACTCTGATTTTAAC
The DNA here is from genome assembly GCF_037356315.1 of Lithobates pipiens. NCBI lineage: Eukaryota > Metazoa > Chordata > Amphibia > Anura > Ranidae > Lithobates > Lithobates pipiens. Next base: position 327,358,456 of record NW_027507748.1, read on the forward strand.
TTGTGGTAGTGGGACCAATGGAGTTCTCCAATGTGCCACAACCCCCTAATGGATGGCACACTGATTGTGTGAATTAATCTCATCTGCAGGGTGGTAGCCTCTACAATGGGAGAAAGCAATAAACACTGAGTTGGGGTAAGGGAAAACTGAACACCTGTGATTGTGGAGGCAAAGGTGGACAGTTTTCTCCAAAGTGGGGACACACAGGAGGACTCCCAGAATACATGGAGAAATGTGCTAGAAGCCTGACACCCTCTAAAGCATAGAGGAGACACCGTAGGGAAAAATTTATGAATTCTAGTTTGGGTCCAGTACCATCTAATAAAAACTTTTACAGCAGTTTCCCTAATATTTAAAGATCTAGTATATTTCTTTAAATTATCCATACATGCATCCCAATCCAAGGCCTCAGGTTCTAAAGAGCACTCAGATTCCCATTTTGACCTGTATAAGAGTTTATCGGTTGAATTCTGGTTATTAAAGGAAGAATATATTGCAGAGATATGACACTTCCCTGGGATTCTCCATACAGATTTGTTCACATTGAGTTGAGTTTGATACAGTTTCCACCTTATAACAAGATGAGTAGAAGTGCTTTATCTGCAGGTAATGGAAAATTTTATTATTTGGGATGTGATATTTGGCCTGTAGTGATTGGAAAGGGGAGAATGCAGTTTTCTATCAATTTATGAAGAGAAAGAACCTCTGAGGCAACCCACCAGGTAAAACCATGAGTATTAGTAAAATTCGGTGGAAATGTTGGGTCCCCAGAAAGGCTGCGAGATGTGGGGCCTGAGAGTAGAGTGAATACTTGTGCTTATAGCCTTGCCATAAATGTAGAGTTTGAGCAACTAGAGAGTTTAGGGGTTGGATGGTTGAGGCACCATGTGTCCAAAGGAGACCTGGAAGATAGTGCGGGAGAATCAAATTAGATTCAGATTTCATCAAAGGTACCCTAGAATTGCTTATATGCCACTATGCCAGCTGCGAGAATCTGGGTAGAAGTGCCATAAGTTAGGGGCTCCCAATCCTTCTCTATGTGTTGAGGTGTATAAAACTTCTTTGGAAAATCTTGGAGGGTAAGCCGCCCAGATAAAATTATTCGGGTCTCATTGAAAGAAGGATACAAATAATTTGGTAATTTTAAGGAAGGGCTCTAATAAGGTGTAATCATTTTGGTAAGATAGTCATTTTTGTTGCTGTAACCCTGCCTAAAAAGGATATATGGTATGATCTCCAAAGTTTATGTGTTTGAGTTTAGTTATCGAAGGGGGTATTTTTTTTTTAAATAGAGTGTGTAAATCTGGGGTAGGAAGGATCCCTAGATATGAGAGGGAAACTTGAGACCATTGGAAATCAAAAGAGTTTTTTAAGACCTGAAATTGGGCACTGGAGATATTAATGGACATGCCTACAGACTTAGTTATATTTATGGAAAGACCCAAAAGGGCAGAAAAGTAGCATCTGTAGCAAATTTGGGAGGGAAATTGATTTATTAGTAATAAACAATACCATGTCATCTGCATACTGTATATGTTGAGTTTGTATTGGGAACCTGCTTTAGTGTAGCCTTAAATATGTGGATTTCTTTGAATGGCCGAAGCAAAGGCCTTCCATTGCAAGAGCAAGCAAAAGTTGTAAGAGCGGGCATCCTTGACGAGTGCCCTTGCCTACTTTAAAGTAATCTGAGTTATGACCTGGGATGCACACTCCTGTTTGAAGATTAGTGTAAATGGCTTTAAAGGCATGATAGAATTCCCAAAAATATATATTTTTAAATGACATTCTACGTCTGTATGGGCAGCTTTAGTGTATGGAGATTATGTCATAGCTTGCTTATTATCTAGTGTGTATAGATACTAGACATGTGCATTCGTTTTCGTCCGAATGCATTTTCGTCCGAATTTCAGCTATTTTCGTTTTCGTTTTGACAAACGATAACGAAAGCACAAAATCCGAAAAACGAAAGATCCGACATAAATAAATGCTTTATTTTCGTTTTCATTGTTACAACAGTTCGATATAGAATAGGAGATTCGACATGACTCTGACAACAATCTGTGTCTATAGAACCTGTGGTCGAATGTGCCTAACCTTACCTCTATTAGTCCAAGATTATATAGAGAAAATATTCGACAGAGAAAAAAGATTTGACAGAGAGAAAAGATTCTGCAAGTTACTGTCCTAAAAAGTGTTTGGGGACCCGGGTCCTGCCCCAGGGGACATGTATCAATGCAAAAAAAAGTTTTAAAAACGGGCGTTTTTTCGGGAGCAGTAATTTTAATAATGATTAAAGTGAAACAATAAAAGTGTAATATTCCTTTAAATTTCGTAGGGGGGGGGGGGGTTGTCTATAGTATGCCTGTGAAGGGGCGCATGTTTCCCGTGCTTAGAACTTTCCCTGCACAAAGTGTCATTTATGCAGGAAAAAAAGTCACTCGCAGCTATTATGAATTGTCGGCTCCGTAATACAGAGAACACTCATTGAAAGTCATTGATAAAAAAATAAATAAATAAATTTTAAAAAAAGCGTGGGGGTCCCCCAAATTCAATTACCAGACCCTTCAGGTCTGGTATGGATATTAAGGGGAACCCTGCCTCAAATTTAAGAAAAAATTTGACGTGGGGTTCCCCCTAAATATCCATAACCAGACCCTTTAGGTCTGGTATGGATATTAAGGGGAACCCCGCGTCAAATTTAAAAAAAAATTGACGTGGGGTTCCCCCTAAAAATCCATACCAGACCCTTTATTCGAGCACGCAACCTGGCAGGCCGCAGGAAAAGAGGGGGGGACGAGAGAGCGGCCCCCCCTCCCTCCTGAACCGTACCAGGCCACATGCCCTCAACATTGGGAGGATGCTTTGGGGGTCTGTGACAAGGGCCTCATCCCCACAACCCTGGCCGTTGGTTTAATAAAGGAATTTTTCAAAAGTGTGTTTGTTTTATTTAACCATTTTTTACACTTTCTTTGTGAAATGGTAGGGGTACTTTTGTACCCCCTTACCATTTCAAACAGGGGGGGCCGGGATCTGGGGGTCCCCTTGTTAAAGGGGGCTTCCAGATTCTGATAAGCCCCCCGCCCGCAGACCTCCACAACCACCGGCCACGGTTGTGGGGATGAGGCCCTTGTCCTCATCAACATGGGGACAAGGTGCTTTGAGGGGTCACAGACCCCCAAAGCATCCTCCCAATGTTGAGGGCATGTGGCCTGGTACGGTTCAGGAGGGAGGGGGGGCGCTCTCTCGCCCCCCCCTCTTTTCCTGCCAGGTTGCGTGCTCGGATAAAGGGTCTGGTATGGATTTTTAGGGGGAACCCCACGTCAATTTTTTTTTAAATTTGACGCGGGGTTCCCCTTAATATCCATACCAGACCTGAAGGGTCTGGTTATGGATATTTAGGGGGAACCCCACGTCAAATTTTTTCTTAAATTTGAGGCAGGGTTCCCCTTAATATCCATACCAGACCTGAAGGGCCTGGTAATTGAATTTGGGGGACCCCCACGCTTTTTTTTAAAATTTATTTATTTATTTTTTTATCAATGACTTTCAATGAGTGTTCTCTGTATTACGGGAGCCGACAATTCATAATAGCTGCAAGTGATTTTAAAGGACTTTTTTTCCTGCATAAATGACACTTTGTGCAGGGACAGTTCTAAGCACCAGAAACATGAGCCCCTTCACAGGCATACTATAGACAACCCCCCCCCCCCCCCCCTACGAAATTTAAAGGAATATTACACTTTTATTGTTTCCCTTTAATCATTATTAAAATAACTGCTCCCGAAAAAACTGCCGTTTTTAAAACTTTTTTTTGCATTGATACATGTCCCCTGGGGCAGGACCCGGGTCCCCAAACACTTTTTAGGACAGTAACTTGCAAATTAGCCTTTAAAATTAGCACTTAAGATTTTGAACGTTGGAGTCCCATAGACTTTAATAGGGTTCTAAAGTATGCTATATACTAGCTCCGTCGAATCTTCTTTATACATTCGACAGACACCATAAGCCTTCAAAGACAGATTCGACCGTAATTCATGTGGATTTTCGGACGAATGCAATTTTTGAACGAAAAACGAAATAAATAAAAACGAATTTCGGGAGTAACTAAATAAATTAAGTTTTCGGACGAAAACGAAATTCCGAAACGAAATATTTTACTCTGCACATGTCTAATAGATACATAGGCCTACACGTACTAAACAAACATACCAATAATAAAAATTATTTTATGTCTTGCTTACTGTCCAGTATTTATGGATACATACAGTAGGGGAACCTGTACAAACCAATGCTCCGAAAATGAAAAATTTTCAAATTTTACTGGTGTATGGCCAGCTTTAGAAGCATATTAGGTGATTATTTTATGGCTTGATCATAATCTAGTGCAGTGATGACGAACCTTGGCACCCCAGATATTTTGGAACTACATTTCCCATGATGCTCATGCACTTTGCAATGTAGTTGAGCATCATGGGAAACGTAGTTCCAAAAGATCTGGGGTGCTAAGGTTCATCATCACTGATCTAGTGTGTATGGATACATACCATTTAAAGTTCTATAAATGAAAATTATTTCATGAATTTCTCATTATGAAGTATTAATGGATACATAGGTGTACACATACTGAGCAATTGTTCCAAAAACGATAATTTTCTGAAGAAATTCCACTGCTGTTTGACCAGCTTTAGAAGAATATAGTGATTATTTTATGGTTTGCTCATTATTTCGTGTTTTTTGATATATAGGTATACAAATAGGGAACAAACGTTCTGAAAATTAAATTATTTTATGTTTTGCTCATTATTTAGTGTTTAGTGTACATAGGTGTACACATATCGAGCAAATGATATGAAAACAAAAATTTTCCAAATTAAATTCCATTGGTGTATGGCCAGTTTTGGAAGAATATGGTGATTATTTTATGGCTTGTTCATTATCTAGTGTTTATGAATGTATGGGTGTACACATACCAAACAAGAATTCTGAAAATAAAGCAATCCGGACGGTCCCCGCTGCCTCTGGGAGCTGTGTGTTTCCCAGCAGGCAGCGGGGCACTTCCTGAAGGGGGCGGGCGCTTGCGGAACGGGGGCGTAACCTACGCTCGTTCCGCAGGCAGCTAGCCCGGAAGTGGGTGCAGTTACCTGGATTATCCAGGTAACTGCACCCCCCTCCCCCCTGAAAGGTGCCGATTGTGGCGCCGGAGGGGGGGAGGGATCAGATGAGCGGAGGTCCATTTTAGGGTGGACCTCCGCTTTAAGGTCAATATGTAGTATTTATGGATACATAGTTGTACACATACCGAACAAATGTTCCCGAAAATTATAATGTTCAAATTAAATTCTACTGCTGTATGGGCAGCTTTAGAAACATATAGTGATTGCTCGTTATCTAGTGTTTATGAATACATAGGTGTACACATACCGAACAATAGCTCCAAAAGAAAAAGATTTCAAGTGTAATTCACCTGTTTTTTGGCCAACTTTAGAAGAATATGATGATTATTTTATGACTTGCTCATTATCTAGTATGAAATGAAATATGTTGCCTTTAAATCAATGTGCAATTAAAAATTAGAACATCAAGATGTTAAGCACACAATATACACACAGTAAGCACAATATTGTTTATTTAAAATCAAGAGGGTGAACATGCACCCACTCCTGATGTCATCTGTGACGAAATGCGTTAGGAAGCTGATTTCATCATGCTCGTGGGGTTTCCATGTTTTAACACTACTCTGTTTGTGAATACCCTCTTGATTTTATAATACTATACTTACTGGATTATGGTATTTGTGTTCTCTTCTTTCATCTGGTCCATGTTGCACTTTGCCTATTGAGGTGACCATCGATTCGTTGTGGATTTCTCTTAAGGTGGCTTACTTGTCATCCAGTGACGACCTATAGAATCCATATGCGCTTATGAGTTCAGGATATAGAGGTCATGTGTTTCTGGTGAGAAGCTTTCGTTTCTATTGGTGGTGGATCACTGAAGCGGGCATGTATGAAGGATTTCCTATGAGTATTTTTGCATACAGAATATAAATTTGATGCAGACCTAAAGCATTATTAAAAACAATACCAAAAATGTGTTATATTGCAGCTTACCAATCATTAGATGTGGTGGCTGTATTAGTGTTCTTTTCTTTGGCTTTTTGCCTTCTATTTTCACCTGGTGATCTGGCCAGTAGCACCCCTCCTGTATTAGTGAAACACAACTCTGGAGGAATGAGAACGGAGGGCACAGCAGACAGCAGCATTGTCAGTCTGGGGTTGGAGAGTAGTGTTAGGAGATTCAAATACGCTAACAAATTGAAGCTGAACTCCAGCTCACACTTTATATGCAGTTCCAAAAAACTGTTTTATTCCTTTTGGGATAAAGGTTTTACATGAATAAATAAAAGCTGACCTTTTTAACTACTCCTGCCAGTGTTAAGTGGTTTGTCCCATCCATGTAAGCTTATACATTCTGCTGGAGAGCTTGTGCTGTGAAAATACTAAATATTTACTGGCTGGATTACCAGATGAAAAGAGAAAAAAGAAAGCTTAAAAAAGGAAACTAATACAGCCATCACATCTAAGAATTGGTAAGCTGCAAAAGAAACGTTTTGTTTTGGGTTTAATTCTGCGAATTAGATGCGTATTTGACCACATCCAATTGGCATGTCAGGAGATTGTGACCAGTTCCCACATCTCCAGAGCGACTCCCGTGTGAATTGCACAGGAGTCCTATGCATTTTCTGGTCTGTTTCAGGTCCAAATTCAGCCACAAATTCAGACTGAAATCGGACCTGAAACAGTGAACGGGGACGCACCGGACTCCCTGCTGTGAGCTGACCTTCTCAGGGCGATCAGGATGCTTTACTCGTTCAATATGTCATATGATCCGTGAGATCGTGGGGCATATATATAAAGAGGGACCATAGCGTGATACCGCAATGCACATAAATTTTATTGTAAAAAGTAAGTTATACTTACAAACATCCAAATATAAAAAACATTATAGGAAAACGCCGGCCGGCATTCTAGGAGCCCTTCATCCCTTAAAAACGACGTGGTGACGTCAATGCACGCCCTCTCAGGCGCGTTTCGTCATACACAGACGTTGTCAATGGGGGATGATGGGATCTGTAGTTTCGCAACAGCTGGAGGGCCGCCAGTTTGAGTCCCTTGTCCTAGAGAATAAAATGGGGGTTGTTGTAATATTTTACGTCACACTGTATTTGCGCAGTGGTCTATCAAATGCAATTTTTGGGAAATGACTTTCATGAAAAAAAAAAAACTAACCAGAAAAGTTAGCCCATTTTTTGTGTAATGTGAAAGATTTTACATCGCGAGAATTGTGATCTTTTTATTCTAAGCAAAAAAATAGTGATTCTCATTTTGGCCAGAATCGTACAGCTCTAGTACATAGGTAATCACATATACTAACCAAGTGGCCACTTTGTGAAATAAATAACACTTTACGGCATGTTGTTTTCTGTTTGTCTGTGTCCCCCCCCCATAGAAAGACAATAAATGCGCTTGCCCTATAGAAGGTCCTTCTGTCTGTGTTAGTCCAAGGCACAAAATTTCCCATGTCTTTTCTTGCCCTCTATTCTCTTCGCTAACTTCAAACGCAGAGTTTCAATGCTGTCTTTGTTTCACGCTATTGTTGCAGAGAGTGACAGAGTCGTTTGAGATGACAGAGCTGGACTGTGTGTCTTCCTCTGAGTCTACAAAAAAAAAAAAAAAAAACCTTGCATGCTGGTTTTTAACTTCCTCCTTTCCATTGAGAAGGAAGAAGTATAGCGAGGGTATCTTGATAGAGTGACCTTAAGCCCAGAGATTTGTTTACTGGGTTAATGTGGCAACCACACAGGGGAGCAAAATGATATTAATGGCTGTAAAACAGCGTCTAAATGTCAAGAGCTTTTTTGTAGATCACAACAGTGTCAGTGCTATAACCCTGACAATCCCCGTTGTGCCACTTCCTGATTCCTTGCTGGGTCTTGGCTACTCTCAAAGGCGCCCCTTGTCCTTGCGGTTAATTCACAGAATGTTGTATATTTTTTAGGCAGGACATGTTTTGGGATCAAAGCCAGAGAATTTAACTTCTGCACCTCCTGCTCTCTGTTTCCCTGATGGCTGGCAAGCACTTCTGCTCTGACATATGATATTCTTTCAAAATGTTCATATTTCTCTATTGTAATTGAGCCCTTTGCTTTCTAAACATGTATTTTTACAATGCCATCTTACAGAAGGATCTTGTTTTTTTTGGCAGCTGTGTGTAAGATTTCGCGAAGGTCAGTGTAGTTTTATATTTTTTATTTTAGATGATGTGCTGCATGATAATTTAAGACTGTACTGCACAGCTGGAAAAATCCTAGCTTCATGGTAGTCATAGCAGCCTTCAAAAGTTAAAAACATGGCTAGCATAGAAAGATCAGAATACAGAAGAGTCTTGTGGAGATGAAGGTAGAAGTAGCTATTACAATATAATGAACTCTACAGGATTGCTGCCACATGGTACCTCTGGGAATGCTATCAAGGCAAAGGGTTGCTGAGAGATGGGGCACATGTTGCCCGCTCTGTTTTACAGATCTTATGTGATTGTGGAGACTTCCAATCAGAAGGCTCCCCACACATAGGAGCCTATGGATATGCTAGATCCATCTAAATTCCAGCTACAATACCTTTGCTGTGCCCCCCCCCCCCCAAACACACACTGCAAGAGTTAAATGCTTAAATCATATAGTTACATAGCAGGTGAGGTTGAAGAAAGACACAAGTCCAACCTATGTGTGTGATTTTATGTCAGTATTACATTGTATATCCCTGTTCTCTGGACTCTCTCCATTTCCAGTACACCCTTCCTGAGGACCGGTGCACAGAACTGGACAGCATACTCCAGGTGCATCCGGACCAGAGTCTTGTAGAGCGGGAGAATTATCGTTTTATCTCTGGAGTTGATCCCCTTTTTAATGCATGCCAATATTCTGTTTGCTATGCTTAAAGGCAGCTTGGCATTGCATGCCATTACTGAGCCTATCATCTACTAGGACCCCCAGGTCCTTTTCCATTCTAGATTCCCCCAGAGGTTCTCCCTCTAGTGAGTAGTCATATTTTTGCCACCCAAATGCATTACTTTACATTTTTCTACGTTGAACCTCATTTGCCATGTAGTTGCTGACCCCATTAATTTGTTCAGATCTTATTGCAAGGTTTCCACATCCTGCGGATAAGTTATTGCCCTGTTTAGCTTAGTATCGTCTGCAAATACAGAGATTGAGCTGCTTATCCCATTCTCCAGATCGTTTATGAACAAATTAAATAGGATTGGTCCCAGGACAGAACCCTGGGGGACCTCACTTTAAACACTGGACCATTCCGAGTACTCCCCACTTATCACTTATCTGGTGGACGGGGCGAGGTGTGGCCATCTTACTGGGAGGAGCTGACGTGTGGAGCACGAAGCGCCACCTCCCTGAAATGAGTTTTTGCAGGTTGGTTATGTTTGTATATCAGAGATCGTTAATTTGTGATCTTCCCAACTTTTTTGGCTCATCAGCTATCCTTATTGTTATGCCGCGTACACACGACCGGTGGAAAAATGTAAAACATGTTCTATTTCTAAAGTCCGCCGGGTTTTTGGCAAGCAAAGGTCCGATGGAGCCCATACAAGATCGAATTGTTTGACGGACTCATTCCGTCGGACCTTTGCTGTCAAAAAGTCCGGTCATGTGTATGCGGCATTAGTGTATTTTTTTTGTGTGGCCCAAGCCAATTCCTCTTCTTCCAGTGTGACCCAAGAAGGTCAAAAGGTCAGACACCCCTGCCTTATTCTGTGCTCCAGCAGGGTCCCTCCAGAGATGCAACTATACCCTGCAGTCTCCTACCTAAGGCACGGGTTGCAGGAAAGAAGTTAGCTCTATTCCCCCATCAACACAGACAACGCTGACAGGGAAATCCCTCCTAACGAGCAGTTGTATTCTCCCAATGGGGTCTGTGGGGGTGGGCGGGGTTCTGCCGTCCCTACTGGGAGAAGACAGAAGACTATAGCAGCCGCTTGTGATAATTGGAAGTAAATCCATCAGGCTGGTTGCACCCAAGTTGATTGATCAATGCTACATTCAGCCTGCCCATTCAGACCGTGATGCAAGATTCAAATCGTGTATGGCAGGCCTAAGGCTCACCCAAGGGCAGTTGCACGCTCCACCCCATGACGTACAATGTGGAGTTAACAGCCAAGGGGCTGCCATGAGACGGAAGCTTCATGGAGAAAAGCCCCATTGCAAGTGTATGTACCGTATTCTGCACACAAATACCACCAGTTTCTGGTATAGGGGCACTATAGCGGCCAGCTGCATTTTTGTGTATGCGCAGCAATTCCCCTGTGCTTGCGCAGATGCCCTGCACAAATGTAGCAATCTGTTGCAAATGTTGAATCTTGCAGCGCATGAACCCTTAGTAACACACTACCCCCCAGGATAGGTGTGACATAGCAATCCCAGGAGTCAGCAGGGCTAGGCCTATGCTGGAAAGCATGAAATGCTTCATTGTAGTACAAAAAAAGCGCAAATAGGTAAAAATTATATATTTTTTTCATTTTTGTAAATATGAGTGGGGAAGAGCAAAAAAAGAAAAGGTGCAGTAATGAGTTAAGTTGCCCTTTAAGATATAAAGGCCTTGTACAGTAGCATGATGATGTCTTCTCGCTCCAAACCCATTGTATCATCTTGTATCTGGGTTGATGCCACAAAGACTTGCCTCTGTGTGCTATTATTTCTGTTTTCTTAAAACGAAAAAAAAAGAAAAACGTATTTTTCTCATATTTGTTACATCCATGCCCCTTTTAATAACAGCGGCCGCATTAAGTAGAGCTGGCTTTGCGTGACAGATTTTTGTGTAATCTCTATTTATTACAGAAGTGGGATTATGTGTTTCTCATCCCAGCACATCTCTGTTTAGATTTTGTGCTACTAATTTAGCAGTTGTGCAGTTTCCAAGCTGTGAATACAAATAGTTCATTTATTAAATGACCACTATTGTGATACATATATTCAGTTACTGTATTGCGTTAAAGCAAAACTACACTGCATCTGAGCACCACAAAAATGCTATTTAATTCTTTGATAATATGCAATGCAAACTCACCCATCTATCCATGTCTCCATGCTTTATTTTGCTGAGAAATCACTTTGAAAAATATCCCCTAGCATTTCTGGCCTCCTTGAGTAAGGGCAGAGGATTCGTGTAGCATTTAATTCCTGGAATCCATCTGCCCTAACTCAGATTTGCAGGCACGAGGGTGTGCTTAGCTGAGAAAACCCCTCCTGAACACTCCTAAATTGTATTACATTATTTTCCTAGGCCAGAAACAAGGAAGTAATGTAAGAAGAAATGTAAAAAAAAAGGTTAAAGCTAGTAAATATGATATACTTTCCAATCAGTTTACTAATGCTATTGAGGGAGTGAAGTTCAACTTGCTAGCAATCGCATTGGCTACAGTCATTCTTTTTTTCTGTTATACTTGCCTTTATGTTCTCCACATTTACATGGTCTGCATGTCTCGTAAAAGTGACAGTGACAGAGGTTGGGACAAACTAGAACACTGCCAGAGGAGCTCAACTGGCTAAAGCAGCTGATTTAAGATGATTAAATTCACGGGAATATAATATATCTGTTGTAGTGTTATAGTTAGTCCCAAATCTTGTCACAATCAATACTCCTGGGCAGCTTGTTCTGCATGTAAATGTGGAAAATCTATAGACATAGAAAAGTATAGATATGTGAAATACAAAAAACAATTCAAATACAGGGTTCACCTACTGAGGAAGTCACGTGACTCTGTGGCGCAACGCGGTCAGAAGAGCTCACGCCGCAAACAGGACGTGTGCGGGCCACCATCTTGCTTGAGCCAATTCTAATGTACTTGCATGTAATCTGATGTGCATCAGCAAATGTGCACTTTTTAAGTTGAGTTTTTGATCTTGGGCTTCATTTTTAATAAAAGATAATCTTAAATAAACGGAGAGCACTATACATATATCCTTCTTTCTTGAGATTCCTATATACAGTCACTGAAGGATTCCTGTGGATCGAATGACATCCATATACAGCAGAGGGGAAAAACACTTCTGGTATATCATACCCTGTTTATAGGGAGCATGCATGAGACCTGGGGTCAAACCACAAGGTGAGAGTATTGGAAAGTCGATGATGGGTTTTGCGCAATACAGTACAAGCTGGAAAATGTTGCAGAAAGAGCACAGTATTTATGGCACAAGTGGAAGAAAATAATAATAATCACACATTTAAATTGAGGGACTTTTATTTCATTACTATTGTGGACATGTACAGTTAATCTTGTTTTTTGGATATGTGATTTGTGGCATTATATAAGTACAATAACTGTTTATATTATCCAATACTGTGCAGGATGATTTAATAAATTATTTACAGAAGTCAAAGAGTTGTGTGAATGGACAAAGAGAAAGTCTGAGGTTCATCTACCCGTCCTCTCCACACAACTATTCACAGAATACCAAAAGTTTAGTGCTTATAATAGTGTCAGGGATAAATTAATCTTATGCCACGTACACACGATCGGATTTTCCGACAACAAATGTTGGATTTGAGCTTGTTGGCGTAAAGTCCGATCGTGTGTATGCTCCATCGAACATTTTTTTTCGGACTTTCCACCAACAAATGTTGGCTAGCAGGTTATAAAATTTTACGCCAACAAATGTTTGTTGTCAGACTTTCCAATCGTCTGTGCACGAGTCCGCCGGACAAAAATCCACGCATGCTCGGATCAAGTACGAGCCGGAATCGCTCGGTCTTATAAAACTAGCGTTCCTAATGGAGATATCATGTACGTCTTCTACATCATTACGTTCGTAATTGTTGGCCAACATTTGTGTGACTGTGTGTATGCAAGACAAGTTGGAGCCAACACCCTTCGAACAAAATTCCACAGTTTTGTTGTCCACACATAGAACCCCCATTGTTAGAAGGAGCAAATGTTCAAAAATATATATATTTTTTTGGTATCTGCTTGAATGCAGTAAAGCAGGGGTGTCCAAACTTTTTTCAAAGAGGGCCAGATTTGATGAAGTGAACATGCGTGAGGGCCGACCATTTTGCCTGACATTCTTTGAATTATTAAAATTCGGTCAAAGTATGTTTGTTCAAGCACTAATACACTGCCCAACAAGAATTCTCTTGCCTTTGCGGCTGTGTGTGGTGAAGAGATGAGCTTGGGCATGTTATTTCGATATATATATATATATATATATATATATATCTACATATATATATCTATATATATAGATATATATATCCTTTGTGGCCCCCAATGAACCCCAAAGTGCCGTTCAGGACTAAGTATGAGCTTGGGTGTGTTGTTTGGATATAACGTATTTATCGGCATATAACATGCACAGGCGTATAATACACACCTTAACTTTAAGAGGGAAGTTTCAGGAAAAAAATAAAATTTTAAATAAAAAACTGTGAAACAAAATAAGGGTTAGTGCCCATCAAAGCAGCCTAATCAGTGCCTGCAGCCTCACCATTTTCAGAAATGCAGCCTCACCATTGCCATGAATGCAGCCTCACCATTGCAATGAATGCAAACTCCCCATTGCCATGAATACAGCCTCTCCTTTGCCTTGAATGCAGCCTCACCATTGCCACAAATGCAGCCTTACCATTGCCATAAACGCAGCCTCTCCATTGAGATGAATGCAGCCTCTCCATTACCTTGAATGCAGCCTCTCCATTGCCGTGAATGCATCCTCTCCATTGCCATGAATGCAGCCTTACCATTGCAATCAATGCAGCCTTACCATTGCAATCAATACAGCCTTACCATTGCCATGAATGCAGCTTTACCATTGCCTCAGAGCAGCCTGATCGATGTCCATCTGCAGCCTCGGAGGGGACAGGGAGGGGACGGGACGAGCGCCAACAGATTACGTACAGGAGAATCTCCTGTTTACTCAGCGGCCTCTTTAATACAAAGCCCCGCCTCCTATGATAGACAGAACAGTCGTCCAATGGCAGCCCAGGAGACAGGATTTCCTATTACAGGTTACGTCTCACGTTAACCGGAGATTCTCCTGTATGTAATCTATCGGCACTCATCCTGCCCCCTCCCTGTACCCTCCAGCGATAAATACAATATATATCTTTTTGTGGCCCTGGGGGTATAGATATATATTCAAATTACCAGGGGGCCACATTAAATCAGAACGGACTTTGGACATACCTGCAGTAAAGGATTTGAGCAACACAATGCCAGTTGTGTGCCATCATCCATTACCTTGTTTGGACTATTGTATGCTGTGATGAGCAGTGCATAGATGCAATTCACGTTTTACATATTTATTTGAAGGATGCTTGGCAACTACACAGCCACATAATAGAAGATTAATTATTACTGCATACTAAATAGGTATATATTTTTTTTTTACCAAAGAGTAGGGTATTTCAATTGAATGGTTTCCATCCAATGAAAAATATTGCATTGTCTTAGTCGCATACCAAACAGTGCAATAATCGTATTTGGTAGACATCCATATCATTCTGCAGCCAAAACTTTTTCCCAAAGTTTTGGATTGGGTGGGGAAGAAGTGGTTCAGGTATCTGTTGCTGTTTTTGTTCATGTTGGGTTGTAAAGGTAAATTTTTTATTTTCTATATAGGTTCCTTTAAGCTAGTGCATTGTTGGTTCACTTATCTTTTCCTTCGATTTCCCTTCTAAATGTTTTTTTTTCTTTGTTTTCTTTGTCTGAATTTCTCACTTCCTGTTCCCCCTCAGTAAGCTGTTCAGTAAGCTGTTCTGGCTGACTAACCACCAGCTCAGATGATGGTGAGAAGTTTACTGAGGAGAAACAGGAAGTGAGATATTCAGACAAAGAAAAAAAACATTTAGAAGGGAAATCAAAGGAAAAGGTAAGTGAACCAACAATGCACTAGCTTAAAGGAAACTATATAGAAAATAAAAAAAATACCTTTACAACCCCTTTAAGCCTCTTTGTTTTTCCTGGTTTCCATTGTCAATGGAATAGAAAGGAATGGAAGATACAAAATGTTAGCCCTTGTACACACGGTCGGACATTCCGACAGAAAATGTCTGATCGGACCATGTTGTCGGATAATCCGACTGTGTGTGGACTCCACCGGACTGTTTCCGTCGGAATATCCGACGGACAAAGTTTTAGAGCTGGGCTATAAAACTTTCCGACAACATGATCCGATCGGACTTTGTCCAATTGTGTGTAGAGAATTCCGATCGTACAAAGTGCTACGCACACTCAGATCAAATTCCCAGACCAAAGCTATTGGCTACTAGCCTGAATGTAGTCCCGTTGTAACGAAATTACGTCATCACATTCTGAACGATCGGATTTTCCGTCAAAACTTTGTCCGACCGTGTGTATATAGCACCAGTTTCGGACAAAATCCGACGGATTTTGTTGTCGGAATTCCGACCGTGTGTACAAGGGCTAAGAGTTGTCACTGGAATGAGACTAAAGAGTTAATCTTCCACTGTGGACAGCTATATATGGGTCTATTCAGACCATGATGCTTTATCGTATGCCCATCCATGACCCAAACATAGGAAAAAATAGCTCCTGCTATTCATTGCAGCCCACTGCAGTGCTTAGGTCCTACACCTGAGCATTTTGAATCTTGAAGTTCCAAAATGTTCAAAGTTCAAAATCCCATGGTTTTTAGTTGTGCGCGTTCATGCTGGAGCGTACCATTGCTTGAAGCTTGTAGACCGAAAAAGTACCAAAGCTACTTTTGAGCTTCAAGCATCAAGTGTTTTTTGCCCAATAGACTTTATTAGGAGCACCTAAAAATGCGCGAAAGTGTCCTTGTCCTGTGTTTTTATTCCTTGGTAACTCCACTATATTGTAAAGTATTGGAACGCCTGCCTTTACACGAGCATGAAGTTTACTGTCATTCCAGTCTTAGTCCGTAGTGTTCAATATTGAGTTGGCCCATAACAGCTTCAACACAGCTATAACAGCTTCAAAACACTCATAAACCTTGTGGACAATCAGAAGAGTTGAAGCTGTTATAGCTGCAAAAGGGTGGGCCAACTGAATATTGAACCCTACGGACTAAGACTGGGATGCCATAAGGTATAGACAATATAGTGTAGCTCTATATTGACTAAAAATATTTAGGAAAAAACCCTCAAGCCCCAGATGCCTGCAAAATGAGCAAAAACACCTGCACAGACAAACAAAAAAAAAATCTTGCAAAATGACCAAAGATGAACAGCTCAAGCGAATGCAGCCTTATTGTTAGTACACACTGCAGTGTGTTACCACAATGTGATAGTGATACATGCTCCTAAAGAGGATTTGCTCTCACTTTGTAGAGATTTTCTCCCACTTCTTGATGTATTCCAGGGACAGGAATTGAGAGGAAATCTCTAATGGGCAGGGGTTTAAACCAGTCCCTACTCCGTGCAAAGAACAAACATTCTGGCTTTAGAAACGGAACGCAGTCCGTGTTTCTCTGCAATTCTGTGTGGTGCAAATTTCAGCCTATTTATTTGAATAGACTGAAATTTCACTGGATCACACCAAAAATACGGCATGCTCTACTTTTCAAAAACACACTGCACTGGATTGCATGATACTGTGGCACCACGTGATCTGGTGCAGGTGAATGCAGTGTGTTTGCTATATGCATTTGGGGTGTCGTTTAGCAGACAGCAGATCACACAACCAGTGTGTTTTGAACGCAGTGCAGGAAACACAGACGGAATACGTTCTGGTGTGAACGAGGCCTTAGCTACAGTATACTCTAAAACAGGGGTGTCCAACCTGTGGGCCATGGGCCACATATGGCCAAAGATGGTTATGAATGCAGCCAAACAGAAAATGTTAAACTTACTTTAAAATGTTAATTTTTGGGGATTTTTTTGTAAAAACATGTTACACTTAACAAACACTTATGCCACGTACACACGACCGGACTTTTTAACAGCAAAGGTCAAACGGAACGAGTCCATCGGACAATTCGATCGTGTGTGGGCTCCATCGGACCTTTGCTTGCCAAAAATCCAGCGGCCTTTAGAAATAGAACATGTTTTACATTTTCCCACTGGAACTCCGCCGGACCGAGAAATCCGTTGGTGTGTATGCTAATCCGACGGACAAAAACCAAAGCTAGGGCCGCTATTGGCTAATGGCTATGAACTTCCTTATTCTAGTCCGGTCATACGTCATCACGTTTGAATCCGTCAGACTTTGGTGTGATCGCGTGTGGCCAAGTCCGTTCATTCGGAATGCCGCTGACAGTCCGTCGGAAAGACTGTCGGACCTAATCCCTCGAAAAGTCCGGTCATGTGTACACGGCATTACAGTAGTTTTATATTCGCAAAGAAAAATCTCCCATTCTCCACAATCACGCCTTATTTGTGTCATCAGATTTTGGCAGCACCTATTTGTGAGCAACTGTTTTCAAGGATGAAGCGCTCGAAGGGTAGTATTAGAACCAGAATGTCTGATGAGCACCTTGAGAATTGCTACTACATCCATCGAACCAGATATTGATGCGTTCGTTTATCAAAACGGGTGTCAAATATTGCACTAGTTTTATATGGCCCTCTTTTACTTTTATATTAGAAAATAATCCAAAAAATGAAGTTTCATTACTCAGATAGGTACATTATCAATATCAGTGATCGTTAACTGTGATCTTCCTGACTTTTTTTGCTCATACTTGAACAGCCTCAGGTGATACATAGAGATTAAACAAATCCTCCTACATACATTTTACTTGTTTATCTGCAGTCTTTTCCTCCCTTGTTGTTGTTGTTCAGTCATTTAGTCATGTCCAACTCATTGTGACCTCATGGACCATAGCGCACCAGGCTTTCCTGTCCGCCATTGACTCCTGAATTGTGTTAAAATCCTTCTCCATTGGTTAGTATCACAGAGAAGGTGAAGAGCTGCAGTTACAGTGTGTGAGAGCTGATTGTCTAAATAGACAAGCTTTGTCCTGAGATTCCCCCCCCCCCCCATCACAAATGTATCCCTTGTGTCAGGAATACTTCTGAGAAATAACTTACGCTGATAACAGAGGAAGGAAGCACCAGAGCGAAACCACACTTTGAGCTTTGGAGAGAAATAAGTTAACACTACAGATATATGTGTTTTGTTCAGATTTCATGACTGAAGTTTACAATCACAATTAAGCCTAGTACATATGATCAGAAAATCTGACAAATAATACCACTTTTGAAGTGATTGTACGATAATCTGATCCTTAGTACACAGCTTTTGAGAGCCAAACTCGATAGTTGATCTGATATTATCTGAAGGGACAAACACAAAAATATTTCTTATATAATATCAGATTGTACAATTTTTGTTTTTTCTTGTAAAACACCAGATTGTACGATTTTCATCTAACAAGTGCAGTATTCGTCCAGAAACCTCCCCCCCCCCCCCCAGAAATGCAAGACCACGCAGGCTAGAAACAGAAGAATATATTACAATACAATACATAGCATCACTTCTGAAGTTGTATTTTGTCATACAAGAATTTTCGTAACTTTTGTAACCTCTTCATTCTCAAAATGAGACTAACATGCAAAAAATGATCATTCACCCAATATTTTCATGGCGTGCACAAGGCTTTATTGTTAGTGTATTGCAGTGATATGCAATTAGTGGACCTCCAGCTGTTGCAGAACTACAACTCCCATCAGGCATAGCAAGATTCTGACAGCCACAAGCATGACTCACAGAGGCGGAGGCATGATGGGACTTGTAGTTTTGTAACAGCTGGAGGTCCGCTAATTGTATATCCCTGGGGTATTTTATGTGTGGCCCACAACAATTCTAGGAGTGTTTTTATAGGTCTTTAAATGGTGGCCTGCAAGTATCTACATATCATTTTGAGAAATTTGCGAATTTTTCTCAAAATTATATGTAGATACTGGCATATAACCACCCACCCCCTCCCCCTTTTTTTTTCTTCTAGTATTGTGTTTTTCTTGGGTGGGTGACCCCCTGGTATAAAGACTTCTTCTTTTGAGTCCCATCGCTCCTGATGGTAGCCCTACCATATATAGAGCTATGCCCAAGACAATTCCTCTTCTTCCAATGTGACCTAGGAAGGTCAGAAGGTTTGGACACCCCTGCTCTAAAAGTATAGGATGGCTGAGCGGACATCTCAGTTTAGATGTCAATGCTAGTGCAGACTTTTTCTGTCGGTAGGGTTTTGATACATGCAGTACATTTTCAGACAGCCTACAGATGTATTGTATACGTGATTTCTGCATCTCCACGTGTTTGCTGCAGGCAGAACGCAGTATGCTATTGTAGTGGCAGCATATTTATGTGTACACATACTGTACGAATGGATGATTTTATAATAATGAGAAATGAGAACTGCAGATTACATTAAAAATTCATGCATACACAGTGCTTGGACGTGATAACTTTTCAGGAACAATTTCAAATCTTCTGCCCGAGTGCATGAAATAGAGGGCTTTGAGCAGTTTATCAGCAAGGCCGGCCAAGCATTCTGTGATCTTTCAAAGTGCTCTGACAGATCAAGCACATCTTGCTATAATAGGATACTTTAAGAGGTAACAAAGAAATAATCAGCCTGTCATGTCAGAATACAGACAATTAGAATGTGTGGGTCCTTAGAACTATTATTACATTTTGTTTATATTGCTACGTACCCAATTAAGCAAAAGAATGCTTGCAATTTTCAGGCCAGACCTTCTGAGTATAATCCGTAGTAACTTTTTGCACAAACATTTTTGACAATGGCCTTTTTTTATATTTCTTATTCTCAAAACTCACACTTCACAACTATCCCTGATTTTGAGAGACAGTCCCTGATTTGGAACCATGCCCCTCTGTCCCTCTTTCCTCCTCATTTGTCCCTCATTTTGGTTTGATCTGTATATTTGTTAATAATATGAACGTTTTATATTTCAAAAACTGTTTCCCAGTGCTACAACTTTCATCCAATTTCTAAATTGCTGCGTTTGTAAATTTCAAAGCCAGTATAAAGGAAAAGTAGTGGTAAAAAAAATCCCTTGTGGGTTTAACTAATCTTTTATTCTTTTGAATATTTCTCCTTTAAAGGGGCGTGTGTCCTATGAATAGAAACTTTTGGTAATAGGTGTCCCTCATTCCCATCTCAAAAAGTTGGGAGGTATGAAAACTCAACTCCAGACAGATACAAAAGTCATTAATGGAATGATGTATTCATTAAAAGAGAAGTATGAGGTTTGGGTTTTTTGCAGAATCATTACCTAGGTGGATACAGCATCTGTCCGATGCTGTATCTGTTCCCCGCTGGCTCTGACACTGAGAACCTAGCGATCAATCACTGCAGATTGCTCGGTTCTTTGCTTTGCCCCCTCCTCACTCACTGGAACTCTGGGCTGTGGAGGGAACGGGAGCGGCCGGCTCAGCCTCTAAATGGCTTGCTGAGAGGCTGAGCTGGGTGCCAGTCCAGGCATGTAGCCAGATCCTGACCTCAGTGTCGGGATCTTGCCCCAACCTGGATCGGCTCAGTGACAACAGCAGACAGCGGAATTCAGCCCGCTGTCTGCCGAAAACTGGTCACAGGAGTGCAAAACGAACTGCACTTCTGTGATCCACAGGAGAAGTACAACCAAATGAGCTTTGGCTTTTCATCTCCTTTAATAAATCATTACATTTCTTTTTTTAATCCAACTAGCATCAGCCAAATTCAGCTACTCATCAATTCACTTTAATGCAGTACTCACACTAATGCCGCGTACACACGATCGGAATTCCGGCCAGAAAAAGACAGATGAGAGCTTTTCATCGGAAAATGCGACCGTGTGTATGCTCCATCAGAATTTTGCTGTCCGAATTTCCGCCAGCCAAAAATTGATAGCATGTTCTCAATTTTCCAGACAGAAAAACTTTCTATCGGTAATTCCGATCGTGTGTATGCAATTCTGACACGCCAAAAATCACGCATGCTCAGATTCAACTACGAGACAGAAGCTATTGGCTACTGGCTATTGAACTTCCTTTTTCTAGTCCCATTGTACGCGTTGTACGTCACCACGTTATAGACGATCTAAATTTAATGTGACCGTGTGTAGGCAGGACAGCTTGAGCCGAATTCCGTCGGAATTCCGTCGGGAAAACCATCAGAACTTTTTCGAATTCCGATCGTGTGTACGCGGCATAAGGCTTCATGTACACTAGCAGCTCCCAAACTTGAGTTTAGGAGTTTTTGGAATTTTTTTGGCAAAGCTCCCAAACTCAACTCCTTAAAATGCTATGTGTCAATGTACACATAGGCTTTTACTAGAGTTTAGGAGGCGGTTCGATTAGGGGAGCTTCAACCTCCCTCCCTTTGGTCGCTGGAAAATGCAAAATATCAAAGCTGCAATAGCCCAACCATTGTCTGCACTCAACCCTCTCTCCTGCAGCTTACTGATGCAGGGAAGCCAGAGCTGCGGGAACATGTGACCGGATGGGAGTCAATTAAAAATACACAGATGTTTTAGTACAGGTTAGGTAGGATTAGAGGAGAATAGTTAGTCTTAGGGTTTTCTTTCACTTTAAAGCAGATATTTTCCCCTTTCACTAAAAATATCATCAGCATGCAGGTCCTACATGCTGATATGAAATCATCTCCCATTTATTATTTAAACAAACATTTTTGTTTTACTAATGCCGCGTACACACGGTCGAACTGTTTGACGTACTTAGTCCATCATACAATCCGACGTACAATCCGGCGTACTTACCACTGAACGGACTTGACCACACACGGATACCCAAACAGTCCGACGAAAGCTTGCGCGATGACGTACAGCACGTACGGCGGGACTAGAAATAGGAAGTCCAAGACACAGCAAAGCCCTGTAAATCCTTTCTGGGCATGCGCCATTCTTAGTCCGTCGGACTAGCATACTGACGACCGTATTGTCCGCTGAAACCAAAGTACGACGGACAGATTTTTGGAAAAACCAAAATTCTTAGTACTCCGGACTGCACGCTGAAAAAGTCAGCTGAAGCCCACACACAAGCGGATTGTCCGCTGAAATGTGTTTCAACGGACTAAGTACGTCAAACAGTTCGACCGTGTGTACGCGGCATTACATTTACTGTTCACTTCCTGGTTGAGTGAACCTCTGGTGATGTTACCAGGACCTCATAGCTGCATCCTAGGAAGGCTACTTGACCAGTGCCTTCCCCCTCAGATGATGTGACGTATTACATGTTCCAGGAGGCATGCCCAGAGATCCAGGAAGTAAAGACCTGTGCCCTTGGTGAAATGTTTATTGTGATAAGAGTGGGTAAGAAAATTAAAGAAGTTATAGCTTGCAATTATCTATAAGTATCTGTTTGTAGATCCAATGTTTAAACATGAAGGCGTCTTTGTTGTCGTTTTTAACCACTTGCCGGCCGCGCTATGGCTTCAATGACATGCCTGTTCTGAGAGGGCATCATATGACGTACTCCCGTGATCGTGTCTGCCTGTCACAGATTGGGGTAAAGAGCCAATCACAGCTGATCACGATGTACACACAAGCCACTTATCGGCATTCCTTTCCTCACCCTGTCAGTGTGAGGAGAGGAGAGCCGTTAAGTGGCTTGTGTAAAAGGGACATCTACGCTGATAATCAGGGCATTGGTTATCAGTATCCTGAATATCA
Organism: Lithobates pipiens; assembly: GCF_037356315.1. Classification (NCBI taxonomy): domain Eukaryota; kingdom Metazoa; phylum Chordata; class Amphibia; order Anura; family Ranidae; genus Lithobates; species Lithobates pipiens. Next base: position 327,381,138 of record NW_027507748.1, read on the forward strand.
GTGCAGTCCCAACAGTGCCCACCAGTGCTAACCATCAGTGCCCCCCAGTGCTGCCTGCCAATTAGTACCCACCAGTGCTGCTAATCAGTGCTACCGATCATTGCCCATCAATGCCTCTTCATCAGTGTCCATCCATGCCTCCTTATCAGGGCCCACCAGTGCTACCTCTTCAGTGCCCATCAGTGCAGCCTCATCAGTGCACATCAGTGAAAGAGAAAAATTACCTGTTTGCAAAATTTTATATTTTATTTATTATTATTTATTTTTTTCAAATTGTTTAGTCTTTTTCCATTTATTTGGCAAAAAATAAAAAACCTAGTGGTAATTAAATGGCACCAAAAGCAAGCTCTATTTGCGTGAAAAAATTTATAAAAATGTCATATATGTACAGTGTTACATGACCGCGCAATTGTCATTCAGAGTGTGACAGCGCTGAAAGCTAAAAATTGGTCTGGGCAGGAAGGGGGTGAATGTGCCTGGTAGGCAAGTAGTTAAGGTAGGGGTTTAGTTACTCTTTAACTGTAAGTGGAATCATCTATCTGGATGTGATGTATGACGGTTTAGATATACAGTACAACATTTTTGGGTAGGCAAATTGATCCTTTACATGTACCGTATATACTCGAGTATAAGCCGAGATTTTCAGCCTCTTTTTTGAGGCTGAAAGTGCCCCCCTCAGCTTATACTCGAGTCATCGCCGTCTGCCTGCCCGATCAGCGTGTCGAGCAGACAGACGGCGGCCATTCCTCTGTTCAAAAGCCGCGCCTCCCTCTCTGTGATAGGCGGAACACTCAATTTCCCAGCAGTCAGTGTTCCGCCTATCACGGACATCCTCTCATCCTCGTCCATAGTATGAGAATGAGCGGATGTCCGTGATAGGCGGAACACTGACTGCTGGGAAATTGAGTGTTCCACCTATCACAGAGAGGGAGGCGCGGCTTTTGAACAGAGGAATGGCCGCCGTCTGCCAGGAGGAGAGCGTGGCACACAGAGGCTGCAGATTGGCACAGGTAGGCAGGGATGGACGGACAGCACAGCACAGCGACGGACGGGACACAGGGACACAGCAACGGACGGGACACAGCGACGGACGGGACACAGCGACGGACGGGACACAGGGACGGACGGGACACAGGGATGGACACAGGGACGGACGGGACACAGGGATGGACACAGGGACGGACGGGACACAGGGACGGACGGCACACAGGGACGGACGGGACACAGGAATGGACACAGGGATAGACGGGACACAGGGAAGTCTCACCCTCGGCTTATACACGAGTCAATAATTTTCCCAGTTTTTTGGGGGTAAATTGGGGGCCTCGGCTTATACTCGGGTCGGCCTATACTCGAGTATATACGGTATTTCCTATGTGTATATTTAGCTGTTTGTCTGGAGTTCAGCTTTAAAGTAGCTCTCAGTGTTTCAGTAGCAAAGATTTCCCCTCACTTCCTGTCCATTGCTACCATGGCAAGAAGTTCTCTCTAATAAGGGCACAACAGAAAAAAATTCTCTTTTTTTTAGGAGAATAAAGAAATAACAACCTCCATCGGCTTTTTAATCATTGTCTGTTTCCATTGGAGATTTTCACAATATTCTGAGAATGCAAGCGAGGGAAACATTCCCCAAATTGTGGTGAAATTCCCATCTTTGACCTTTGTTACCAACATGGGTGTTACTGTTGGCTATCAATATGAAAATGTTTTATGTTCATTTCATAGTGACAGCGTTACCAAAGAAAAGAAGTGGAAGTTAATTTCCCCAGCGATTAAAACCTTCCCACTCTATTCATAACTAAAAATAAATGTAGCTTGTGTTCCACAATAAGTGCAAACTCTTAAGTTTAGTCATGTAAAAGCAATCAGCTTGAGTTCACTATGCTATCATTTTACTAGTATAAGGTAGATTTTATTGCTTGATATGGGTTACCGCAATTGAAAATAAGCCCATTGATCCTTAAAGGGACGCTACATTTTTTATTTTTTTTAAATAACAAACATATCATACTTACCTCCACTGTGAAGCTCGTTTTGCACAGAGTGGCCCTGAACCTCGTCTTCTGAGGTCCTTCGGCGGCTATCTCCCTGCATCAGATAACCCCCTAGGAGAGGCGTTCTCCCTTGCGGGCGCGCTCCTGATCAAGCATTCAGCATCCATAGAGGATGAATGCAGGAATCGGCCCCGCCCCTGGTGCCCGCCTCACTGGATTTGATTGACAGCAGTGGGAGCCAATGGCTGTGCTGCTATCAATCTATCCAATCAAGAGACAAGAACCCCGGGCAGAGAGAGAGCGCAAGTTCGAGGGTTCAGGTAAGTAAAATGGGGGGGAGCTGGGAGGCTGGTCACTGACAGGTGTTAGTGTTTTTTAGGATGCATTAAGATGAAAAAACACAAACCTTTACATCCCCTTTAATTACCCATAACTACTTATATTTTTCTTTAGCAAGGAACATACATTCTGCATTAATAATTATGCCACCAAAATGAGTGTGTGCTGTAAATTGTCTCCAACATTGTCACTCTTTCTTCTTGCTGAAGACTGCCTTTTTGATGAAGCCCAGAGCCCCTGAGCACCAGCAAATCTTTAGGATGTTAGCAGAGCAGCCTTTAGTGGCTCTAATTTTTAGCACAATGCCAAAAATGTAGTACTGGCTTTTAAACCATATACACACTTATTTTTAATGTTTTACATAGCTATACCTGCAAAAGTGGCAACGCCGAACTCATCTAGCAGGACTTTATTTTCTGTTTCAAGTTCCACTTTAAATGTAGTACCTGCATTCAACTTCTTTTTCTTTATTTTCTTTATTTTAACCTGGAGATCCGGCTAGTAAGATGCTTCCTGTCTCAGGGTGTTCCCATTCTGATGAAAGAAAAAGATAAAAGAAAAATGTGCTGATAATTGCATGGATTTTGCCGTGATTTTACCACAATTTTACTATGCTTATGGTGTGCTTTTCATAGGTCATAAACTGCATAAAAAATGTAACACAGCATTATTGATGCATTCTTGCTTAGTTTTCAATGCATTTCAATAGGGAGGTGCAGTTTTTAACTGACCAGAAATGCAGCAAGCAAGATTTTTAACACCGCAACAGACCAGTGTGAAGACATACATAGAATTTAAAGGGATGCATTTTTCTTGAGGCCAAAGGTGTCAATAATGGTGTCAATAAAAGTCGAATATAATACATATATCCATATAATTTTTTTTTTTTTAAACTGTCATTTTTGGTTTTGGTTTTTCGGCCAAATGCATCCTACATTTTCGGTTTTGGTTTTGGAACCAAAATTTCCATTTGGTGCACCTTTACTGCTTTTACTAGGGGAAGCGATGGATTCTTGTGCCTACTTTGCAGAGACACAGAATATATCCCTTCCCCTCTGACAGAACTGAGATATGCAATACACTCAGTTCTGTGTGTATTGCCGTTGATTGGCTGGTGCCGGAGGACATAGAGTGCCTGGCATCCGCAGAATGGTTTCTGCTGTGATACAGCCCGTCAGCAACTTGTGCATGCCCCCTACAGGCAGAAGTGCAGAATCACATTTATATATACAGGATTCTGCACAGGAGAGACACCCTGTAGCAGTAAAACTGCTATGGGGTGGACATTAAGTGGTTAAGAAATTATAGCAAACTGTTTTTTTACTTTTGAGATAAAGGTTTTAATTAAAGTGGAAGTCCACCCTAACATTAAAATCGCTACACCTATAGACATCGAAGATCTAACACTAACCTATCTAGCTCTATAAAGAAAAAATCAGTATACATACCTTATCTTAAACCACTCCAATCTAGTCTCCAGTGGTGGAAGCTCTGCAGAGGACACAGCCTACAACGGCTGTGAAATAAATGGGGAGTGACGTCGTCCATAGAGTTACTATGGGGCTTCCGTTGTCAGACGTGTCCTCTATACCCACCTCCACAGCGAAGCCGCAGATGACAGCTCAGTATGGGGTTGGATCGGATTGGCTTCAGAAAAGGTATACTGATTTCTTCTTTGCATGGCTAGATAGGTTAGTGTTAGATTGTGGGTGTCTATAGATGTAGTGATTTTAATGTTACGCCGCGTACACACGATCAGAATTACCGATAGAAAGTTTTTCCGTCGGGAAAATTGAGAACATGCTATCAATTTTTGTCTGGCGGAAATTCGGACAGCTAAATTCACACGGTCGCATTTTCCGGTGAAAAGCTCTCTTTGGTCTTTTTCTGTCCGGAATTCCGACCGTGTGTACGCGGCATTAGGGTGGACTTTAAATGAATGAAAGCTAATCATTGTGGTAAAGCGACACTAAATACACAGCAGCAAAACAAAAAAAAAAAAATCGAATTTGGAGATTTTGAGGAGGCTGAGAAAAATAAAATTACTTTTTGATTATTTTTTTTTTAATAAACCAGAATTTGTTACTTTAAATCAGGGGTCTCAGACTGGCGGCCCTCCAGCTTTTTGTGAAACTACAAGTCCCATCATGCCTCTACCTATAGGAGTCATGCTTGTAACAGTCAGTCTTGCAATGCCTCATGAGACTTGTAGTTTCACAACAGCTGGAGGGCCACCAGTTTGAGGCCCTTGCTTTAAATGGTTTCTCTCAACCTTATACCTATCACTTTTGCTTAGTAATGGAAGTTGAAAAATAATAGACTTACTGGCCAGATCACCAGATGAAATGGTGGGTTTGGAAGGTAGAATTCTACTTTAAGTAAATGAAATCTTTATTAAATAAGGTTGATAATAAGGTTGATAATCCCTACAAAGGTTTCATCTCCAGCATGGAATAACTCATACAGTATTCTATATTGAGTGCACACACTATTACTAATTTCATTTACTTTTATCCGGGATTTATTTAGTGTTGAGTGCACAGATTTATTCCTAACAATTTTTGGATTGTACTTATCAAGCAAAGTACAAGGTGCAAACTCTGTTTTGTCACAGTCATGATTTTGGTCAACCCCCTTAACACACACAGTGTATTGTTCTCTTGATAAATTATCTTTGAATGATAAGTGTGTGTTCAGCAAGGTTCTTCAACGTCATACTTTTGTTTCAGAGGCTTTCTTTACCATTAAGTTCCCTAAATTGTTTATCATGAGAGAATTGTTGTGACACTTATCCCTACTGTTTTCATATCATGTTCCATTTGTCTGTGGAGATCTGAATTTTTAAAAACTGAATGACTGCCAGTTTCCCAATTGGTTCAGGGGGCACCTCAGAGAATCAAGCCTAAGCAATATCTGAACACCAAGTGATTCTACTAAAAATTAGGTTCGTTGTTTACCTTGTTAGGGCCGGTGTTCTGGCAGATAGTGTCCTGCCATCATATAGTGTCCGCCCCGTACTGCGCATGTGCAGTACGGGGCAGACGAAGCTTCGGAAAATCTCCGAAGATGAACGGCGCCTGCGCTGTGAGTGGAGGTGTTAGCCCCCCCATCCAAGCGGACACAGGGTTGTGAAAACTCGCTGCGCTCGGCTCTTTTTATTCTAACTCTATGTCCACTTGGATGGTGGGGATAGAACCTGGACTCATGGCGCAGGCGCCGTTCATCCTCGGCTATTTTCGGAATTTGTGTGTGCTGTGTACTGCGCACTATCCAATGGGGGACCATATTTGATAGGACACCGGTTCACACCAGGAATCGCACAGGCACGCGCACCGTACTTCTGTGCTGTGCAATGTCGGCCCATTCATTCATTTTGAATGGGCTGGAATCGCACCTCGCTGCACCAAAATTAGTGCATGGAAACACACTGCAACTGGAAGGCACTGCAAACTCATTGAGTGGTATTTTTGTAACATGTGAAATGCACTGCGCTTGTGACCTGCATTAACATTGTACTGACATCTACTGCATACCGCAAGGGCAGTGCATTTTGAATGCAATGTGGGAAACTCGCACGTAACACAAATTTCTTGCACCGCGTTCTAGTGTGAATGGCCCTTACAGTGTTACTAAACCCACAACAGTAAAATCAGGCTGTATATGCTAAAGGAATGCTTGTTGTACTCACTGTGGAACCTAAGGGGTTAATCCTCCACATTGTGTAAAAAGGCTGTTTGATCCTGTCTTCTCTGATCCTCCCTTCTTCCAGTGTCATCTGTGGATAGTACAGAGGCTAGGGGACAAGCTGCACCTCCTTAGTTTGGTGTGTATTGCTAGAGGGTCAGGGGTCCTGCAGTCTTATAGGTCAGTGAGAGTAGAATGAAAACTCTCTACAAGCTTTAACCAGACACTGATAGAAGTCACAAGACAGCTCTAACTGCTGAGGAGAAAAGGTATTTAGCAGTTTTAATTTTCTAAAACTATTGCATTTCTATGTTTTGTGTACTGTGGGAGACCAGATATAGTGAATGCAGGGTCCTGGGTTTAGTAACACTTGAGGCCGGGTTCACATATGTGTGAATTGGATGCGGCTTTCCCGCATCCAAATGGCATGAAATGCGGGTGTGGTCGGCTCTCAATGGGGCCGTTTCACACAGGTCCGGGGCAGCTGCGGTCCACATTCCAAAAGGGTCCTATGCATATTTAGGTCTGGTTCAGGTGCGAATTCAGGCAAAAATTCAGACCTGATTCGCACCTGAACTGGAACGCACTGGACTCCATGCTGGGAACCGCGGCTGCACATAGATGAACCCGCACTTAACCACTTCCTGCCTGGCCTATAGCAGATTAACAGCCTGGGCGATGGTTCTGTTATCCTGACTGTACGTCATATGATGTCCAGGAGGATAACAAGCCAGCGTGCAGTGCGGCGATCAGATGTGTTGTGTATCAGTCTAACACACTCATCATTAATCACGGTATTGAGCCAGACAGAGGCTTCTCACCACATGATCGATCACCGCGTGAACCAGGAAGTTCCAGTAAACAGCATTCCTCGGTTTGCGCTGACAGGGAGAGACGATCACATTGATTATCAGCACAGCCCCCACCAGATGTGCCTATCAGCTTCCAATCAGTGCCCATCAGCTGCCAATCAGTGCCCCATTAATAACGTCTGTCAGTACCCACCACAGTGCCAATCAGTGCTGATCACAGTGCCCAGCAGTAACACCTGTCAGTACTTCATCATCAGTGCTGCCCATCAGTGCCATCTATTGGTGTCGATCAGTGCCACCTGTCAGTGCTGCTGGTCAGTGCTCATCAGTCCCGCCTGTCAGTGCCCATCAGTGCCGCCTGTCAGTGCCAATCAGTGCTGCATACCAGTGCCGCCTATCGGTGCCCATCAGTGATGCATATCAGTGCTGCCTATCAGTGCCCATCAATTCAACATATCAGTGCCTCCTCATCAGTGACCCCTTATCAGTGCCAAATCATCAGTGACCCCTTATCAGTGCCAAATCATCAGTGCCGCGTCATCAATGCCCATCAGTTTTGCCTCATCAGTGCTCGTCAGTGAAGGAGAAAACTAAATTTTATGACAAAAAGGAAGAAAACCTTATTTTTTTTTCCAAAAACGTTTTTTTTTAGTTTGTTGAGCAAAAAATAAAAACCACAGATGTGATCAAATACCTCCAAAAGAAATCTCCATTTGTGGGAAAAAAAATTATAAAAATTTAGTTTGGGTACAGTGTTGTATGACCGCGCAATTGTCATTCAAAGTGCAACAACGCTGAAAGTTGAAAATTGTCCTGGGCAGGAAGGGGGGAAGTTCCTGGTATTGAAGTGGTTAAAGTGCATGTACAGCCAGAACTTTTTATCTTAGTTTTGGATGACATAAACAAGGGTTAGATCCCCTGACAGCTTTTTATTACTGTCTCTATTAAACCCCTTTTCAAACTGAAGCACTTTTGTGGTGCTTTTGCGCTAAAAATAGCACCTGAAAAGCGCCTGAAAATTACTTCCTATTCATCTCAATGGATGCTTTCACACTGGGGCAGTGCACTGGTGGGGTGGTGCAAAAAGCTCTGCAAGCAGCATCTTTGGGGCATGTTTGGAGCTCTTTAAAAAGCGCCTCAAAAATGCCCCTGTCCATTGAAATGAATGTTAAACGCTGCAAAATTACTTTTTTTTTCTTCTCTTTTTTTTAAGGTCACGTTTTTACATAGTTACATAGTTAGTAAGGTTTAACCACTTGCCGACCGCCGCATGCCGATGTACGTCGGCAGAATGGCACGGGCAGGCATATTGGCGTACAGGTACGTCCATGCCTTCTCACGGGTGGGGGGCCCGATCGCCCCCCCCCCGGTGCCAGCGGCGGTCGGATTCCGTGCAGGAGTGATCCGGGATGAGGGGGGGCGGCCATTCATTCATGGCCACCCCCTCGCGATCGCTCCTGACGAATGAAATGCTTCCCCTACATCACTTCCTCTCCTGTATTGTAAACACAGGCAGAGGAAGTGATGTAATCTCTCCTTGTGTCGGTCTTTTTCGTTCCGGCACCGAGGAGAGATGATCAGTGAGTTGCACCAACACACTACACTAACAGTAGAATACACCAGGCACACTTTCACCCCCCCTTCACCCCCCGATCACCCCCCCCAATCACCCCTGCACCCCCAGTCACAGTGACACCAATTGCATTTTTTTTTTCATTATTGCATTGGTGTCATTTGTGACTGCAATAACTGTTAGGGCAGTTAGGGTTAGCCCCCGTTTGGGCCTAGGGTACCCCCCTAACCCCCCAATAAAGGTTTAACCTCGTGATCACCCCCCGTCGCCAGTGTCACTAATAAGCAATCGTTTTTCTGATTGCTGTATTAGTGTCACAGGTGACGCTAGTTAGGCAGGTAGGTATTTAGGTTCACCGCAGCTTTTTATAGCGTCAGGGACCCCCATATACTACCGCATAAAGCCCCCTGATTGCCCCGTGGTTAACCCTTTCACCAGTGATCACCATATAACTGTTACAAGTGACGCTGGTTGGTTGGTTATTTTTTTATAGTTTCAGGGCACCCGCCATTGATTACCTAATAAATGTTTAACCCCCTGATCACCCGGCGGGTGATATAAGTTTGAGGGTCAGATAGGGTCTGCGTCGCTCCAGGCAGCGTCAGGTTAGTGCCAGTACCGCTAACACCCACGCGCAAAGCATACACCTCCCTTAGTAATATAGTATCTGAACAGATCAATATCTGATCTGATCAGATCTATATTAGCGTCGCCAGCAGTTTAGGTTTCCCAAAAACGCATTGTTAGCGGGATCAGCCCAGATACCTGCTAGCACCTGCGTTTAGCCCCTCCGCCAAGCCCAGCCCAGCCCACCCAAGTGCAGTATCGATCGATCACTGTCACTTACAAAACACAACACACATAACTGCAGCGTTCACAGAGTCAGGCTTGATCCCTGCGATCGCTAACAGTTTTTTTTGTAGCGTTTTGATACAGTCGCTGAAAGCCTAGGTGCTTTTTTACCTGTGAGTCTCACTAGTGTACCCCTAAATTTAGAGCCCAAAATGGCAAAGCGAAGGTACACTAGTGAAGAGGCCTACACGTTTCTGAGCATGACAGATAGTGAAGAGAAAGTCACTCATCTGTCAGATTCAGGCTCGGAATACGATCCTGTAGAGGACAGCGGCTCCATGACAGATAGCTCTGACGACGGAGATGAGGTCCCTGTTAAGGGCAGGCGTACCCGATCCCGAACTTCTTCTGTTGTTGAGGTGCAAGAATCGCAGGTCCCTCGTATGGAGCAGAGACGCACTAGAGCCGCTCATCCTTCTGGTGTACTGGCAAGCACCAGCAGCCTAGTACACCTTGGACGTACATCCAGCACTGCAGTAGCACGTGGTGACGTGGCGAGTCCCATAAGTGCAGTTCAAGCTGGCGAGGTGGCAAGCACAAGTAGTGTCCCGCTGCCACCAAGACGAAGACAAAGACAGGCCCGTCGTACCCATAGTGCCCTTCCTGCAGAATTCGCCAATCCTGATTGGGTGCCCACCACTTCTGCAGAACCTGTACTTCCCCCATTCACTGGCCAACCTGGCATTAACGTGGGAACAGTTGATCTTACACCCCTTGATTTTTACTCACTGTTTTTCACCAAAGATCTCTATAGATCTATTGTGGACCAAAGCAATTTGTACGCTGGTCAACACATCGCCGCTATTCCCCGGTCCGCCCTTGCCAGACATTGGAAACCAATTACGGTTTCCGAATTTAAGATCTTTCTGGGCCTCTCCCTCAACATGGGCATAACCAAAAAGAGTGAGTTGCGGTCATATTGGTCCACTGACCCAATTCACCATATGCACGTGTTCTCTGCTTCCATGTCCAGGGCACAATATGAGCAGATTTTGTGGTTCATGCACTTCAGCGACAATGAACTCTGTCGTCCTCGTGGAGACCCTGCATACGACCTTAGAAAGCCTGAAGGCAGTGCTTGGCTTTCGGGGCCCCGTACGTAGCTAGGCTCCCAAAAAATCCCACACATGTGGTATGCCCGTACTCAGGAGAAGCAGCAGAATTTATTTTGGGGTGTCATTTCACATATGCCCATGGCATGTGTGAGGAATATATTATTTAGTGACAAATTTGTAAGAAAAAAAAAAAGTTTGTAATTTTCCCGCAACTTGTGGCAAAATATAAAATATTCCATGGACTCAACATGCCTCTCAGCAAATAGCTTGGGGTGTCTACTTTCTAAAATGGGGTCATTTGAAGCAGCAGAATGTATTTTGGGGTACAATTCCACCTATAACCATCGCATGTGTGAGCAATATATCATTTAGTGACAACTTTGTGTAAAAAAAAAAAAAAAATGTTTTTTTTGTCATTCAATCGCTTGAGGCAAAAAAAAATAATATTCAATGGGCTCAACATGCCTCTTACCAATTTCCTTAGGGTGTCTACTTTCCAAAATGGGGTCATTTTGGGGGGGGTTTGTACTGCCCTGCCATTTTAGCACCTCAAGAAATGAGATAGGCAGTCATAAACTAAAAGCTGCGTAAATTCCAGAAAATGTACCTTAGTTTGTAGACGTGACAACTTTTGCGCAAACCAATAAATATACACTTATTGACTTTTTTTTTACCAAAGACATGTGGCTGAATACATTTTGGCCTAAATGTATGACTAAAATTGAGTTTATTGGATTTTTCTAATAACAAAAAGTAGAAAATATCATTTTTTTTCTAAATTTTCAGACTTTTTACGTTTATATCGCAAAAAATAAAAATTGCAGAGTCAGTCAAATACCTTTAAAAGAAAGCTCTATTTGTGGGAAAAAAAGGACGCAAATTTTGTTTGGGTACAACATTGCATGACCGCGCAATTACCAGTTAAAGCAGCGCAGTGCCAAATTGTAAAAAGACCTCTGGTCATTGACCAGCAAAATGGTCCCGTCTGAAAGTGGTTAATAAAGACCCCAATCCATCCAGTTCAAACTGCATGAGTGTCTACAGTTGTCCCTATCCCTGTATATCGCACACTCACATCGGTCCCTACCCTCAAGGAGCCCATTCATATACTAGGGCCAATTTTGGACAGAAGCCAATTAACCTACCTGCAAGTCTTTGGAGTGTGGGAGGAAACTGGGGTACCTGGAGGAAACTCACGCAGGCACAGGGAGACCATGCAAACTCCAGGAATCTGGAAGACAGCGAGGATCACTGTATTAGCAACACCTACTACAGTGATTCTCCACTTCCACAGAGATAAGCCAGGTATGGAATATAGAAACTTACATTGGTCCTAGCTGCCTAGGGTTCAGCTCTAAAATTCCTTTCAGGAAAAGGGGGGAACTCTTTAACATCAATACAGACAAAAAGCTTCAAGGGACTTTTAAGCCCTTTTTACACGGGACCCTTTTTACGTCTGGCTACCTCTGATCCAGTCCACCAAAACGGGAAAGGATGCAGCCCTCTTACATTTTTTTAGTGGACCTGATCAGATCCAAAGGTAGGTGGGTGTAGACCATGGATGCTCAACCTGTGGCCCTCAAGCTGTTGCGGAACTACAACTACAACTCCCATCATGCTTCTGCCTTTGGGAGTCATGCTAATAACTGTCAGCAGCTTGCAATGGCTCATGGGACTTATAGTTTGGCAACAGCTGGAGGGCCACAGGTTGAGCAACCATGGTGTAGACAGACACAAGTCCATTTACACCTGCTTGTCCATAGGGATGCATAGAACTTCTAATCAAGTGTGCCTGAAAAACTGACGGGTGGACCTGATCAGAACGTCTAAAAGGGGCCTAAATGAGGCCCTGTCATAAAAGCTCCTGTTGTGAGTCTATTTTTTAACTAAAATTGAACTTTCATACATCTCAGGCTCTCAACCTCATTTCATAACTCCTACAGTAATTCAGTTGACTTCATAGAAATGGTCAAACTAATGTACAAAAAATAGACAACAAACATGCCTATTTTACAAGGTCCAAAAGGCTTAATAAGGCACACAGACTTACATACATATGATCTATGTCATATTTAGTTTCTAACATATTGTAATGTCATGCTGCAAAATAATATGCTAGTTGTCAGATTGTAAAATCGTGTCATATGTAAATATAGATGTGCTAGTTTAAGGGCGTACTAATAAGTATACTTCAATCACTTTTTCTGAGGGCCAGCAACTCTCGCAAATATCTGACCTCTTCTCTGAACCACACACCTGAAGGACTCTAATTAATTTTTTTTCATTTTAAAATCGCTTGTATTTTACTCTTGCTTATGTCTGTTTTTGAAATATGTTTTCTATAAATATTTTCTACACCAATTTTTATTAAAATTATATTTAAAAATTATTAAGCTCAATCTCTATATACTCGAAATAGAAATTAAGAACTTTTCTTCTATGAAGAGCTACTGTACAGTAGTGTATATTGTGTTACATACCTTTCTGTGTGTGGCAGCGGGTGACACATACATTTTGTAAAGGTTAGAAGCTGTGTTTCTTTTAAACATGATGGCAGCTACGATGTGTGTAGAGGTTAAATGCTCATTTAACCTGCCACAGCGACCATCATTTTTGTTGCTCATTTATCCCACAAATATACTATTAAAGGAGAAGTACAGCCAGAGCTTGTTTGGCTGCACTTCTGTGAATCACAGTAGTGCAGTTCATTCTGCACTCTTGTGACTAGTTTTCAGTCAACAGTGGACTAAAGCCAGCTGTTGGTTGACGTCATAGAGCCAGTGCAGGCTGGAGAAAGATCATGACCATGTGGTTGGGATCCACCCAGGAGCATGGACCTTCACCTTGCTCAGCCTCCCAGCTGGGAGATTGAGCCATGGGCTCCCTACCCTCCACTGCTTCAGTGAGCACTGGAGGGGCAGAGCAGACAGCAGTGTTGGACAGTCAGCGGCAGGGAGAACTGAGCGATCAGCGGTGTTTGAGCACTCAAAGTTCTCTTTTAAAATGTATAATTCAAACTGGGAAAGGAAGGGGCAGTACTGTAAGCCAATCAGGCTCTATTACTGTAGGTCATAGGTGATAGGAGGGGGGGAGCATTGGTATGACCTTATCTGTGTGTTGCTGCCCCTTCAGCATCCAATCATAAGCAATGTAGTCCTTGACCAAGCAATATTGCTTTAACTGCAGTAGAGATAAGATAGGTCATGACCTGGTTGTGTTGTCTAACCGAGATGTCTCAATTACCAATCTTGCAGAACAGATTTGCACATATTTTGACAGGTTTACCAGTTTACACATTTGGATGTCAAGTATGATTTTCGTTGGCTGACTACGCTTCATATGCTTTGTTTATGTCTGGCTGTCTATACACCATAGTCCCTGTCATACCCTTATCTTTGTGCATCAAGTCATTCCTATTTTAGATAAATCGAACTGCCTCTAAAAACCTTTGTGCCATATTCTGATTTTGCACACGATTTCACTGTCCACTCTTATTTGCCATGTTTAAAAGGCAGCCTGTTAGGCAGAGATGCGTTAACCATTTCACACCACCATAGCCCTCAACAGGCTGCCTGTTCTCTTTCCATACCAGCAGCTGCACCTCCAGTTCTATGAAAGGAATGTGCAGGTGTAGCGGAAAACAAGCAGTTAAGAGTAACTCCCCCCCACCACTACACATACTCATAGGATACAGGAGGCGGTTGCCATGACTATGATCACCATGGAGACGGCACTAGGGACCCAGGCCTAGAAAAGGATGCTCAACTTGTAATCTAGAGATGGAAATGGCACCTGAGAGGAGGGGGAAGTCATTGGAGAAAGGTGTCTCGCAGGGAGATTTAAGGAGTTCCCTACGTGCTTGTCCATTGTATTTACTTATATTGAGATCCGTTAGAAATAATGAATACAGCTTTTGTATTTGAGACAAAAATTACATTTACAGTGTCTCCACTCATGGGTTGGCCGCCTGAAAGCTGTTGACTATTCTTACGTACAAAAAAAATTGCACATGTAGAATATATTATATATATATATATATATATATATATATATATATATATATATATATATTTATTTTTTTTTTTATGTAAAAATGTAGTGCAAATAAGTCTTATTTACATGGACATTTTGTATTTAGAAAAAAATAAATCAGTTATCTTTATTGTCTAACACTCATTGATCTTTCTCCTGCTTTTTGTGTTTTTTATGTGCTCTTTTAAAATAATTGATAATCAAGCTAAAACCATGCATACACACCAAAAGCTTTTGCCTTCAATATTTTTAATATGTTTGTGTGACATAAGGAGCCAGAGATGAAAATGTTCACAAATGCATCCATAAATCCTTATAAGTGGGTCTGGTTTCAGCAAGTCAATGATCCAAGTTGGCATCTCATTTAATTATAGACATATTTTATATATATATACATTTTGCTTGGTTAATGAATTTGATTCAATCATTTATTTACACCCTTGTACATGCGTGACAATGAGAGAAACAAGTGGGAGGGTACTTCCTACACATGTACAGCTGTGTATCTTAAAGCAAATGTAAAATATATGTGTTTTACATGAGATGGTAATTTTGGACTCCATAGGCATGCTTCTTTGCCTTTTGTGTGTGATCCTGTATTTTATGCAGATCCACGTTATACAATAGACTTCCACCCTACATTCTGTCCTCTGCAGACAGTTTCATTATGCAGTGCGTTCAGCTCTTTCTATTTCTGCAGCTTCAGCAGATTATATATCACGGAGGAAGTGACCCCCTGTGCTCAATATCATGGATATCTGCACGCTTTCCTGCAGATCCTTCTTCCTATCCATTCCACCTGCAGTGAGTTCCACCTCCTGGCATCCAGCAGGGAATATTTTTTTACTACAAATTTGCTCCCTTGATAGCCACCGTTTATAGATTAGATTGCGCCCTCACTGAGAATTGTTTTTTCTGCAGGCGATACTTATTAGCTTATCTTATGTCTTGCACTTGTATGTTAGCTGAAGCTTTTTGGACAGTGAGATATTTGTAACTCAGTGGGACCCGTGTCCATTGCAGGTTTCTTAAGGCTGAACTCCAGGCAAGCAGATAAATATCTTGTAGAGATGTATGTATGGGAAGGTATTTTCTGTCAAAACATGGCTCCAACTGCTGGCCCTCCTGTCAGTGTAACCATTTTATTGCCATAATGGTAGTAAAGGGATTAATGCAGGGGTGTCCAAACTTTTTTCAAAAAGGGCAAGATTTGATGACATGAACATGCATGAGGGCCGACCATTTTGCCTGACATTCTTTGAACCATTAAAATTAAATGCAAATTCAACGAATACATTGCTCAACAAGAATTCTCTTACGTTTGTGGCTGTGTGTGGTGAAGAGTCTAAGGATGAGCTTGGGTGTGTTATTTGTATATACTGTATTTATCAGCATATAACACGCACAGGCGTATAACATGCACCTTCACTTTAAGAGGGAAGTTTCAGGAAAAAACTTACATTTTAAATAAAGAACTGTGAAGCAAAATAAGGGTCAGTTGCCATCAATGCAGCCTAATCAGTGCCCATCTGTAACCTCACATTTGCCATGAATGCAGTCTCACCATTGCCATCAGTGCAGCCTGATTCATGCCCATCTGCAGCCTCAGACGGGACAGGGAGGGGACGGGACGAGCGCAAACGGATTACATATGAATGGAGCCTCACCATTGCCATGAATGCAGCCTCACCATTGCCATGAATGCAGTACCACCATTGCCATGAATGCAGCCTCACCATTGCCATCAGTGCAGCCTGATTCATGCCCATCTGCAGCCTCGGAGAGGACAGGGAGGGTGCGGGATGAGCGCAAACGGATTACATATGAATGCAGCCTCACCATTGCCATGAATGCAGCCTCACCATTGCCATGAATGCAGTACCACCATTGCCATGAATGCAGCCTCACCATTGCCATGAATGCAGCCTCACCATTGCCATCAGTGCAGCCTGATCAATGTTGATCTGTAGCCTCAGAGGGGACAGGGAGGGGGCGGGACGAGCGCCAACAGATTACATACAGGAGAAACTCCTGTTTACCTGGCGGCCTCTTTAATACAAAGTCCTGCCTCCTATAATAGACAGAACAGTCATCCAATGCCAGCTCAGGAGATAGGACTTCCTATTACAGAGGCTGCCGAGTAAACAGGAGATTCTCCTGTATGTAATCTGACGGCACTGATCCTGACCCCTCCCTGTTTCCTCTGAGAAATGATAAATACAGTATATATCTTTTGTGGCCCCCCAACGAGTCGCCAAGCACCGCAGCTCTCGGGGATTCGTTGGGGGCCACAAAAGATATATATACAAATTACCAGTGGGGCCATATGAAACCGGACCACAGGCCACAATTGCCCAGCAGGCTGGACTTTGGACATGCCTGGATTAATGGGATGAAAACAAGCTCCAAACAGCTATTGCATCAATGAGCTTGTTTTGAAAGCATAACTATTGTTACGATCTTAATAGCTAACAGAGCCGTTTTTGCATTTTTTTTGCGTGTTTTAAAAATAATTTTAGGCCTGAAAATTACGTAAAACTCCAAAACATTATATTTTTTCTGAAAGCGGAGACCCTAGTGAATAAAACAGTAGTTCTAATTTTCTTGTATGTCACATGAAGTTTGTGAAACGCTTCAATAAAAAAGTTAATTGTAGGGCACATTTGATGAATTGTTAATTGTAGTGCACAAGATGAAGTTGTATTGAATAAATAGATACTCAACATGCCAAGTCTTATAATTGCATGCTCCCATGAAATGGCAACAAACTTCAGTACCCTATATTTTCCATATCAAACAAAAATCAATACTCCTCTCCACATGCTGGGTAATATGGATTAATCGGAGGACACCCGGGGATCACTGATGTCCATGTGTGAGGGACAGCAGAGAATTTTTTGGTCACCCCCAAGACTCTCTATGTTTGGAGATCCTGTTGAGGAGTTCTACCCTATCAACACCAGATCACAGTGTGTTTGACCCCCAGACTGAAAAGATGAGGGTCCATTGTTTCTGGTGAGAGGGGACACAAGAGGGGAGTGTGGTACATGACACATCAATTTCATATGAAGCACTTCGGCACTTTCTACTTATTTGGAGCATTTTAGCACTTTGCAACAGACTGTGTTATATATTGACAATTTCTAATGTTGTTTATCACTAATATATCACAACTGTAAGTGCTGTATTGATTTTTGTTTGATATTTTTGAGGTTTTAACACCTTGTGGACAGCAGCTGCAGGTCTTTATTACATATATGTTTTTCACATCTACAACATAGAGCGAGTATTTATGGTTTTATATATTTTCCATAGGCAATGCTCAGTCCCTACGGGTCATCAGTTTGGAGCTGATCGTAAATAATGAGCCTAGAATGATTGCTTTCACTCCAGTGTGTGCAGCAATATGTAACATGTGTAGCACAATTGACGTTTTCTTGCAAAGGCACCCCCATTGTGTGTATTTACATTTGTGCAACATGTTTTGAGGGAGATTTTAGGTGCCTGGATGTAACTTCTTTTTACATGTTTTTTTAATGAGACAGGGGTCTAAAAGACCCCTGATGTCTCACCTGTCAACACCACTAGCTTCTTCCCCATATTGGCTGGGGAAAGTGACACCAGGACCCAGAATTGACATTTTACAAATCACTTCCAGGGCATTAACAGGAAGGGGAGAACAGCAAACAGACATTCAATGTTCTGCCTCCCCTATACCTCATGGAACACTGAACACAAGGGGTCACTTGCCCGGCACCACTACCATTCAAATAATATTTTTCTACAAATACAAGGCATTCTCTAATTGTATAAAGGGTGTGTGTGTGTGTGTGTGTGTGGGGGGGGGGGGGGGGGTGATTTCACATCACAAAGTGATGGCTGTACTGATTATGGAGAAAAAAAATTTGGGCAATTAATCACTTATCAGCCTAATTTAAAAAAAAGAGTCTTGCGAGCTACCATGTTCACACACACAAAAAAATGAAAATAATAAAAAAAAACTGCTTTCACTGATCACATTCCCATATACATGTGCAAGAAAACAATCAAATCAATAAATGCACCACGCTGTGTCTACCTATTCAAGCATATATATTTAATACGTGCTCACAGATTGAGTGTCAACTCTTGAAATAACAAAATAATTGATAATGCTATCACAGTGTTAAACAAAATAACATGCGGTGCATAGTGCTTAAATAAAGTCCTCTGATGTGCAGTTCATATATTTCACATGTGACGTGAATCCTTTAATCGATTACATTCCATGAAAAACTCCTTGATCCAATTACTCCATAATGAAGTGCTCCAAAAAACGATGTGCCACCTCACACATGGTCCCCCACTTATGAGTATATCCTCACCCCAAGGTGTGTGACTCTACACTTAAGTTGGGTCAAACAGCGCTTGCGAGCCTCTCCAGAGCTCAATCTGATAGGTCTAGATCTCCCCGGCTTCTACGATCTTTCATATAGCAATCTCCCCATAAGTGGATAGCATCAAGGTGCACATGGATATATAAAAAACACCAATAGTGCTTATATCATTAAGACAGACTTTATTAAAATATTCCAAATTGAGTACTCACAAATTCCTGGTGCTTCTAGTGCACCAGGCTAAATCAGGCAGCGGTGTATAAAAATTCCCCCAAAGCCACACAACTGATGTCTTCCCGCTGACTACTTTCTCTTTGTAAGGGTCTGGGTTCCTTCATGGTCCTCACCCCTCCCCTATGCGCGTCGATACAGGGTCACGTGTTTTCCTCAGGGGGAATCACTTATCAGCATCCTTGTGATAGCAATAACGTTAAAGGGGTTGTAAAGGCAAACTTTTTTTTATCTTAATACATTCTATGCATTAAGATGAAAAGAATTTTGTGTGCAGCAGCCCCACTAACACTTACCCGAGGTCCCTCTCTGTCTAGCGATGTCCACATGTGTGTCAACTGTCCAAGATTCTCCTTCCTGATTGACTGAGACAATCAAAGTCAACTAACCAATCGGGGAGAGAGGGGACGGGCCAGGCCGGGGCTCTGTGTCTGAATGGACACAGGGAGCTGTGACTTGGCTCGGGTGCCCCCATAGCAAGCTGCATGCTGTGGGGGCACTGAACAGGAGGGAAGGGTCAGGATCACAGAAGAGGGACCTGAGAAGAGGAGGATCTGGGCTGCTCTGTGCAAATCCACTGCAACAGAGCAGGGTAAGTATAACATGTTTGTTATTTTTACAGGGAAAAGAAATTAGACTTTACAATCACTTTAAGTTAAAAAAAGTGTGTAGAAAAATAAAATATTAGCAAATAAACATCCCCTCCCCCTTCATCACACACATACAACCACACATACATAAATGGCAATTATGCAACACATATTAAATATTTCTGCTCATGTTGGGGTAATAATAATTTTAGAGCTTTTATTTATAATTAGCTCTAAATTGATGAGCTGTAAGAGTTTTTAATTTGTTGCCTATTAACAATTATGGATATCATAGTTTACTTTACATATTTGGAATCTAGTTACTCATAACAGTCTCATTTTTTATATAACAAAATGAAGTGCATTGTGTTCCTTAGCACTAAAATGGATACTTCTTGAGTGTATTTTTTTTGCAGAGAATATAGATTTGATAAATGTAATGCTTTAAGTGCATACATAACTGTATGAATGAGTGTTTTTATACCTGAATTTGACTACTTTCCAAGAGTTTTTACCGCTCTCCCCATCCCGATAGGACTCAATATGTCTTAAAGAGATTGTAAACTCCTATATATACCCAATGAAGTTAATGGCCTCAGTTGATACACAGAGATGAGGCAAATCCTCCTACATAAGTTGTGCCTGTCTATCTGCAGCCCTTTCTTCTCTACATCTGTTCAAAAAGCTGAATTTTAAGAGAGTTCAGAAAAAAGGGGTGGAGAGCTGAAGTTACACTCTGCAGAGCTCAGTGAGGAGAGCTCTGAGAGCTGATTGGAGGGAAGGGACGCATCCACCTTCAAAGCACACAGGAACATACAGCGAGGGGAAAAAAGTGTTTGATCCCCTGCCGATTTTGTACATTTGCCCACTGACAAAGAAATGATCAGTCTATAATGTTAATGGATTTATTTTAACAGTGAGAGACAGAATAACAAAAATTTTCAGAAAAAGGCATTTAAAAAAAGTTATAAATTAATTTACATATTAATGAGTGAAATAAGTATTCGACCCCTTCACAAAATATGACTGCTTTTTCAAATTTTCCCATCACTGAGGTCGAAAATGAAGGTTGTTTTGACCCCAATAACCATTAGGAAATTGAACGAACTTTCCTAAACATTACAAAATTCTTTTAGTGTATAGCCAGCTTATATCTCTCAAACATGATGAGTAATCACATCTTAGGCAGTTGTTAAAAGAACGGGTGCCCCCATTGAAATGTCTCCTTTCACCTCATGTTCTAGTGACAATTGGTATTGTCCTATTGGTTGCCAGGACCATTAGATGGTAAAAGTGAAACTCCCCAGTTGAGGACACGGACAGGAAAAGAACCTTTGACAGAAGTCCTTAATGCCCCTTTCCTTTCCTTTTCTTCAAACCTCCTTTTATGGGATAGATAAGGTCAGTACTGAATAGCAAAAAAAAATATTTTTATGAAGGGGATTATACCTTCCGGAGGTCAAGGACAGAAAATGTGTCTCCATAATAGGGGAGGAACAATGGTAACTGATACCAATGCAACACAGATAGAGAGCACACAAAGTTAGGAGCTCACAACATTTCTGGCTGGATCAACAGTTTTTTTTGGGGGGGGGGGTTGCACTTATCCAGAAGATATAACAGAGCAGTGGCGGCTAGTGAGGTTTTAGGATGGGGGGGCACCAGACCCCGTCCTTCCTTTTTGACCCATCCCACTTGGTGAAAATGGGTGTGGTTTGAGCAAAATAGGGGGCGTGGCTTTAAGGTGGTGTGGTTAGCGTCTGAGATGAACGAGGGATGGAGGAAGAGGGAAAGAGGAATGAAGGGAGAGAGGAATGAAGGGACAGCAGTCCCAGATCCTACACAACAATAGAAATGTGTATTCTAGAAAGTTTAACAATCAGCAGATAAAGATACTCCAAACACCTGGTGTTAGCACTTCAATCATCCCGACACCATGGTTGTTATGGTGTCAGGATAATTGAAGCACATTATTTCTATTATTACATTGTAATATAAAATTAAATCATTCAACTCACCATAATGCAGAATCAGTGGGAGCCCTGAGCGTGTCACTAGCCACGTCGCCTATAACCAGATGCCATCAGGCGTCCCCAGCAGAGTCCGTCCTTACATCAGGTGTCCCCAGCGGAGTCCCTTCTTACATGCAGCCGGTGTCACATCAAATGCAGCTTGTGTCACATCAAATACAGCCTTTGTCACATCAAATGCAGCCTCTGTCCCACCAAATGCAGCCTCTGTCCCAGCCTCTGTCCTACCAAATGCAGCCTCTGTCCCACAAAATGCAGCCTCTGCTCCCCCAAATGCAGCCTCTGTCCCCCCAAATGCAGCCTCTGTCCCACAAAATGCAGCCTCTGTCCCACCAAATGCAGCCTCTGTCCCCCAAAATGCAGCCTCTGCCCCCCAAATGCAGCCCCTGCCCCCCAAATGCAGCCTGTGCCCCCCAAATGCAGCCTTTGCCCCCCCAAATGCAGCCTGCCTGTGTCCCATTAACCTGTTCCCGACCAGCGCACGCCGATATACGTCGGCAGAATGGCACGGGCAGACCGACCTGCCAGCCGGCAGCGCGCTCGCGTGCTGGTTGGGACCCCCATGAGTTCGGTCGCCGGTCCCACGGACTCGATCGCCGCGGGCATACCAGTGATCGTCTCACGGGCGGCTGAATGGAGAGATACCGTTGTAAACAGCATCTCCCCTTTCTGCCTAGCAACAAGTGACGCTGATTGGATGTGATTGGAGCAGAGATCAGTGTTCACTAAATGAAAGCCCTGCCCTCAACAGTTAGTAACACACCCCTAGGAACACTTAACCCCTACACTGCCACCCACTGGTTAACCCCTTCACTGCCAGTGTCATTTACACAGGAATCACTGCATTTATATAGCAGTGATTGCTGTATAAATGACAATGGTCCCAAAAATGTGTCAAAAATGTCCGATGTGTCCGCCATAATGTCGCAGTCACAATAAAAATCGCTGATCGCCGCCATTACTAGTAAAAAAAAAAAAAATCTTAATAAAAATACCATAAAACTATCCCCTATTTTGTAAATGCTATAACTTTTGCGCAAACCAATCAATACTCGCTTATTGTGATTTTTTTCCCAAAAATATATAGAAGAATACGTATCGGCCTAAACTGAGGGAAAAAATTTTTTGTATATATTTTTGGGGGATATTTATTATAACAAAAAGTAAAAAATAATTATTTTTTTTCAAAATTGTCGCTCTATTTTTGATTATAGGGCAAAAAATAAAACCGCAGGGGTGATCAAATACCACCAAAAGAAATCTCTATTTGTGGGAAAAAAAGAACGTCAATTTTGTTTGGGAGCCATGTCGCATGACCGCGCAATTGTCAGTTAAAGTGATGCAGTGCCGAATCGCAAAAAGTGGTCTGGTCTTTGACCAGCAAAATGGCCCGGGGCTGAAGTGGTTAAATGCAGCCTGTTCCTCCCCCCCCCCCCCCAAATGCAGCCTGCCTGTGTCCCATTGAATGCAGCCTGTTCCTCCCCCCCATGCATTCTGCCTGTGTCCCATTAAATGTAGCCTGTGCCCCCCCCCCATGCAGCCTGCCTGTGTCCCATTAAATGCAGCCTGCAGCGTCTGTCACTTCAAATCCCCTCCCCTCCCTGTGGTACTTACTTTGCTGTTGTCCTCTCCCGCAGTGTCTCCTTCCACTGGCAGCGCTGATGGAGCGGCATGCTTCCTGGTTCCTCTCCCGGGCGCAATGGGAGAGAGAGACAGGAAGTGACATCTAACTGAGGTCAGATGTCAATCAAATCTGAAGTGCCTAGTAGCTTCTGCCCGGCGCCTGTAGTATATATTACTATGGCCGGGCGGAAGCTAATAGGCGCTTCAGAAAACGCTGCAAGGCGTGCTAAACGCCCGCAAATGCAGCGCCACGTCTGCAATCTCGTGATTGCATAGAAGTGGCGCTTCCCATAAGGGCACTGTGTCCGGCGTCGTACTCTGTTCGGCATCCGAACACATGGCACTTAAGGAACTTTCTTTGTATTTTTTTCTTTTTTTAAATGGACAGTATTAAAATTTTATTTTATATTTAGAATTTTTTTTTTTTGTGGCTGCCTGGAGGGGGGCGGGGGGGTGGCATTGACAAGGCGCCCCCCTATGGAACACGCCGCCACTGTAACACAGATGTATTTAGCAGACCAAAGGGAGCAACTATTTTAATTTTGGATTACAGTCACTTTAATATGGGCTTGTACAGAAAGAAACAAGTACAATTTCATTTTAGTTGTACGACTACATTGAATCACATTGTGCAAGCAATCATTAGTGTTTGATAATCATCTACCATGTTCCACAGGAGTAGTAATCGGTATGGAGCAGTTTTTGTTTATTTACTTTTATTTCTTTAATAGGTACAGTCATTTTATTTTTAATTACTTTCTGTTCTTAGCAAGAAAGAGATCTGTTTTAGTTCCCTTAGGCTAGGTTCACACGAGGTGGGTGGTTGCGGGAATTGCACCTATCCTCACACCCAAAACGTGCTGCATTTTTACAAACGCACCGGGCCTAAATTGCGGAAATTTTTTTTTTTCTATATATTTTTTGGGGATATTTATGATAGAAAAATGTAAAAAATATTGCTTTTTTTTCAAAATTGTCGCTATTTTTTGTTTATATCGCAAAAAATAAAAACCGTAGAGGTGATCAAATACCACCAAAGGAAAGCTCTATTTGTGGGAAAAAAAGGATGTCAATTTTGTGTGAATACACCGTCGCACTACCACCCAATTGTCAGCTGAAGCTACGCAGTGCAGTATCGCAAAAAATGCTCTGGTCAGCAAGGGGGTAAATCCTTCCAGGGATGAAGGGGTTAGGTTTATTTTCTAAATAAGTATGACAAAAAAAAAATGACAACTTCAAAAAACTTGTCATGCATGCCTCTTATTAAATATCTTGAACTCATTATAAGTGGGTCATTTGTGGGTATTTGTACTGTCCTTGCATTTTTGGGCCTCTAAGAATGAGATGGGTCGTCAGTACATTGGCATTGATCAATTTTCAGATATACAGTATCTCTCAAAAGTGAATACACCCCTCACATTTTTGTAAATATTTTTTTATATCTTTTCATGTGACAACACTGAAGAAATTACACTTTGCTACATTGTAGTGAGTTTACAGCTTGTATAACAGTGTAAATTTGCTGTCCCCTCAAAATAACTCAACACACAGCTATTAATGTCGAAATCACTGGCAATAAACGTGAGTATACCCTAAGTGAAAATGTCCAAATTGGGCTCAAAGTGTCAATATTTTGTGTTACCGCCATTATTTTCCCACACTGCCTTAACCCCCTTGGCCATGGAGTTCACCAGAGCTTTACAAGTTGCCACTGGAGTCCTCTTCCACGCCTCCATGATGAAATCACTGAGCTGGTGGATTTTAGAGACCTTGCGCTCCTCCACCTTTCATTTGAGATGCCCCACAGATGCTCAATAGGGTTTAGGTTTGGAGACATGCTTGGCCAGTCCATCAACTTTACCCTCAGCTTCTTCAGCAAAGCAGTGGTCGTCTTGGAGGTATGTTTGGGGTCGTTATCATGTTGGAATACTGCCCTGTGGCCCAGTCTCTGAATAGAGGGGATCATGCTTGGCTTCTGTATGTCACATTACATGTTGGCATTCATGGATCCTTCAATGAACTGTAGCTCCCCAAAGCGAGCAGCACTCATGCAGTCCCAGACCATGACACTCCCACCACCATGCTTGGCTGTAGGCAAGATAAACTTGTCTTTGTACTCCTCACTTGGTTCCACCACACATGCTTGACACCATCTGAACCAAATATATTTATCTTGGTCTCATCAGACTACAGGATATGGTTCTAGTAATCCATGTCCTTAGTCTGCTTGTCTTCAGCAAACTTGCAGGCTTTCCGGTGCCCTGCCTTGCTCTCTCCACAAACCCCAGAGTCCCCCTAGCACTCAGTGAGCCGCCTGGGGCCATTAGCATGGCATTCCTCTGTGACCCAGCTGACCGAGGGACAGTCCACGGCTTCAACCTTACCACGGGGAGTAGCGGCCACCCTGCTCCTGTATGCCAGCCTGAAGGGTTATCGAGGTTCCAGCAAGTAAGTGGCAGCCATCTTGCTACACCCTGGCAGACGCTTGCGGCCTTGCCATTTCTTCTGTACCTAATCCAGGCCCCGATGGACTACCGGAGCATCCCGGCCCGATGGACCATGGCCCTGACAGAGATTGTAGCTTGTATCCACCTCCATCTGTGGCACATGTAGCGGCTGATAACTGTGGCGCTACACAGTTTACTTTTATCTACAGATTCCAATTATCCGCAGGCAGTTTTTTGGTAAAGGTGAACTGTGCTTTTATTGGAAATCTGTCATTACAGAAATATGATGAAAAGAAAAGAGGAGAAAGTTGTTTGATTTACTGTTGACTCTTTGCTTTGCTTTACTGTTGTCTTTGTAGGATGCCCACTTATAGGGAGAGTGACAAAGTTGCCGAATTTCCTCCATTTGTAAACTGTGTGCACAATCTTGATGGATAGGATGACTTCTTTAGACTTTAGAATTGCATTTGTGATCTTTTTTTTATCTTTTTCAGTGCTAAGAGCTTCAATAACTCCTCTTCTGAGATCCTATGAAATCTCTTTTGAAGCCTCAGTTTTTTCAATGTACAAAGCCACATGAGTTATTTTTACTTGTCTTTATTTTATCTCCTGATCATTTTTGTTTCAAAGATGTTTAAGTCAGGAAAATAAATATCACATTGAATCATTCTTCTGTGCATTAAAGGAACATTTATATATTGAGATCCTTGTTATCTAATGAAGTGTTATTTTACCACAACTCGTGGCATCCTTTTCTGTTCTCCTCAATGCATTTAAAACATCAGTTCTCATCAGCCAAAATGTAATGGCATTTAATCATAAAACCCAAATGGACCTGTTATTTATGACTATAATATACCCAGGCTGCATAAACAGTCAAAAAATGTGGCTTTTCTACCTGTTTTACACAAGGTAGGGCCCCAGCTTTGTGGTCTGACTCTCCTAAGTGCTGGCAGCACAGGGCATTTTAACCCTTGCTGCAGCACTTAGCAGTGTATTCAAAGTAAATGGGCCTCTTATTGTTGTTGTTGTTCAGTCATTTAGTCGTGTCCGATTTTTCATGGACCATAGCACACCAGGCTTTTCTGTCCTCCACTGTCTCCGGGAGCTTTCTTAACTTCATGTTTATTGTTTTAATGATGCTATCTATCCATATTGTTTTCTGTTGTCTTCTTCTCCTTTTCCTTTTATGTTTCCAAGCAAAGGGGTCTTTTCCAATGAGTCCTCTCTTCGCATCAGGTGGCCAAAGTATTCAAGTTTCAGCTTCAGGACCTGTTATTCTAGTGAATATTCAAGGTTGATTTCCCCTAAGTTTGACTGGTTTGATCTTCTTGCCATCCAACTTTCTAGAGTCTTCTCCAACACCATAGTTCAAAAGCATCAATTCTTCAGCATTCAGACTTCCTTATGGTCCAACTTTCACAGCCATAGGTTACTGGGAATACGATAGCTTTGATGATACGGCACTTTGTTGGTAGGGTGATGTCATATTTATTACTACAGATTAAATTGCATTTCAGTAAACCATGATCCTGCTGAAACACTAGGTTGAGCTGATCTTCCTCCATTTGTGGCATAAGCCATTCTGTAATCATGTTCAAATACTTGTAGCGAGAGTGACAACAGTGGTAAATGGTAGGGTTGAACAAATACCGTTATTTACCGGCCAGTACAAGTACCAATACTTTTGGTCAAGTACTCGCCAATACAGAGTACTGACAAAAATAAGTTTTACCTCTGCACTACACATTTTCAATATAAGCCCTGTTGGTGACATGACAGATGATTGCCATTTACTAGGGTTGCACCGATACTGGTATTGGTATCGGTAAAGATTAAGCATTTGCACAAGTACTCATACTTTTCATGTTAATACAGTTTTGATAGGTTCATTGCTTTATGAATAAGCCTTATTTTCCTCCTTAAATCACACTGTGCAGCAATGGACTTGTTTTAAAATAACTGCCAACTTTCCACTGTATAGGAGAAGTGATAAAGATACCTTGACTTTGGTGTGATCCAGTGTGATTTCAGCCTATGAACGGTAGTTGCAGTGGGAATCAGGATAGACAGCAGCATAGATTGGTACATTCCCATTTACTTCCTCTGTGTTAAATGTGTCACATGACTTGCTATTGTTACAAGGTCTCAGGTGTGAATGGGGAGCAGGTGTGTTAAATTTGGTGTTATCGCTCTCAATCTCTCATACTGGCCACCGAAAGTTCAACATGGCACCTCATGGCAAAGAACTCTCTGAGGGTCTGAAAAAAAGTATTGTTGCTCTACATAAAGATGGCCTAGGCTATAAGAAGATTGCCAAGACCCTGAAACTGAGTTTCAGCATGGTGGCCAAGACCATACAGCGTTTTAACAGGACAGTTTCCACTCAAAACTAGACATGTGCATTCGTTTTCTTCCGAATGCATTTTCGTCCGAATTTCAGGTATTTTCGTTATCATTTTAACAAACGATAAAGAAATGTGCAGAATACGAAAACTGCAATATCCAACATAACCAAATGCTTTATTTTCGTTTTCGTTGCAACAACAGTTCAATATAGACATGTCGCTGACAATAGCGATCTGTGTCCATCGAACCTGTGGTCGAATGTGCCTAACCTTAGCTCTATTAGTCCAAGATTATTCTACATAAAGAGAAAAGATTCGACATAGAGAGAAAAGATTTGACATTATATAGACAATAGCAAAAAAGGTTGAATGTGCCTAACCTAACTATATTAGTCCAAGATTATTCAACATAGAGAGAAAAGATTTGACATGAAGATTCGACGAAGCAGTCGCCGCGAGTGGACTTTAATGGTCAAATTCTCCACACATAGGCTATAGAAGAATTCTAATGTTGGTTGACTAGTAATAATAATTCATAAATATAATTATTACTAGTCATACAAGATTAGAATTCTACTATAGCTTGTAGGCGGAACATTGGACCGGAAATGTACGATTACGGCGTCGTACAGTTTAGCTGCTCCGTCGAATCTTCTTAGAACATTCGTATGTGCTCAACGTCATATCCAAAGGTTGTCTTTGGGAAATAGACGTATGAGTGCTGCCAGCATTGTGGCAGATGTTGAAGGGGTGGGGGGGTCAGCCTGTCAGTGCTCAGACCATATGCCGCACACTGCATCACATTGGTCTGCATGGCTGTCATCCCAGAAGGAAGCCTCTTCTAAAGATGATGCACAAGAAAGCCTGCAAACAGTTTGCTGAAGGCAAGCAAACTAAGGACATGGATTTTTGGAACCATGTCCTGTGGTCTGATGAGACCAGGATAAACTTATTTGGTTCAGATGGTGTCAAGCGTGTGTGGTGGCAACCAGCTGAGGAGTACAAAGTCTTGCCTACAGTCAAGCATGGTGGTGGGAGTGTCATGGTCTGGGGCTGCATGCGTGCTGCCACTTCTGGGTAGCTACAGTTCACTGAGGGAACCATGAATGCCAACATGTACTGTGACACACTGAAGCAGAGCACGAGCCCTTCCCTTTGGAGACTGGGCCACAGGGCAGTATTTCAACATGATAACAACCCCAAACACACATCCAAGATGACCACTGCCTTGCTAAAGAAGTTGAGGGTAAAGGTGATGGACTGGCCAAACATGTCTCCAGACCTAAACCCTATTGAGCATCTGTGGGGCATCCTTAAATGGAAGGTGGAGGAGCGAAAGGTCTCTAACATCCACCAGCTCCGTAATGTTGTCATGGAGGAGTGGAAGAAGACTCCAGTGGCAACCTGTGAAGCTCTGGTGAACTCCATGCCCAAGAGAGTTAAGGAAGTGCTATAAAATAATTTTGGTCACACAAAATATTGACACTTTGGGCCCATTTTGGACATTTTCACTTAGGGTGTACTCACGTTTGTTGCCAGCGATTTCAACATTAATGGCTGTGTGTTGAGTTATTTTGAGGGGACAGAAAATTTACACTGTTATACAAGCTGAACACTCACTACTTTACATTGTAGAAAAATGTCCTTTCTTCAGTGTTGTCACATGAAAGGGTATAATAAAATATTTACAAAAATGTGAGGGGTGCACTCACTTTTGTGAGATACTATACCAAAGGCAGAAGAATGCATTTGGGGCCATCATTTTGTTAAGCTCTAAAGCATTCATCTATAAAGGCTTTTAGACTAGGTTCACATTGCTGCAATTTCTGAAAAGTGATCTGCGGTGAGTCACTTTATTCTTGCGTTAAGGTAATTTTGAATGGAACTTATACATAGCAACCAAGAGCTAAGCATTTGGCTCTCAGCTGTGGCAAAGTCCCATTGACTTCAATGAGTGAGTTAGACAGGCCCCACCTATCAACTCAACAAACTGTGTTAAATGGCATGTGTATCGCCCCCTTGTGGTTTCTTTAATAGGCATTTGGTGGGCAATTGGGGGAAGGTGATAATAACACGCCCAAAAAGCAGGATTTTTATGCCTGTGTGAATGAGATCTTACAATTTGGGGCATTGCAACTTTTTCTGGTTTGGCAAGTTTACACAATTGCGAAATTAGATATATTTGGTATGTATTAATCCAACACAGTCTCTTCACTTGTCTCTTTCAATGTTATATCTTGACATATATGCACAACACATTTCAGATTGTACCATAATTAGTCTAAATTGCATTTCATAATAATAAAAAAAAAGGAGATTGCGTATTTTATTGTACCTTGCACTGTGCAATACTATGTCATATCAAACCCCTTCCTACTTGTTTTACTCATCTGTAACCTTAAAAACTCTTATCTTTATTTTTTAATAAAAAAACAGATTATACGTAAAATATGTGTGTTAACATGCAGAATCTTTATCTTCATTTATTTACTAATTATATTATGGCTTAAATGTAAAATCGTATTTAAGGAGTCAATGATAAGGATTCCAGAGAATTACTAGGCCCCACACATACTGTATCTGCTGTTATGCCCCGCTTTTCGATTATTTAATATTGTAAGGTTACTTGTGAAAATGCTTTTTTATTTTTCTGGTTAAATATAAGCAAGTATTTGGCCAGTTTTTTTAAATGAACCAACATAAAAAGAGAAACGCTCTGAACCATTACACTCCTGGGGGAAACACACTTACGTACATGCATTAATATCTATATAGAATGAAATATACAGTATGTTGTACAAAGCAACTAAACACATGGAAAACATGGAATCAGTATACCCAAAAACTGTGTGTATATATATATATATATATATATATATATATATAGTATCTCATATACACCGTACACATTAACTTCCATTATACATTATGGAAATGAAATAATTCCACTGTGCCTTGACATTATTCTTGCTATCAGACACAGCTGTTGTTTTGGAGCTTTGTCTTCAAGGCATAGTAAACCTTAATCTGCATAGTAATCCATCTAGTGCTAATATTGTTGGGAGGAATTTGTTTACTGACTTAGAGGCAAAATCATTAAATGAATTCAAGTAAAAAATGTGATGAGATCATCTCCATATTCTAATACCTAATAATTCATTTTCTATGTTGTGGGGTTATGCCTTTACCTGGCTGATGGTTAGTTTGGTATTTCTTTTCATACAAATGTTTAATATCAGTCTTCGTCCTCTATCAGATAGTATGAGATGCATTGCTCAAAATAAAGAATCATCCTTCCACGCTGCAACTTTCAGTCTTTCTTTTTCCTTTAGGCCTCAAATGTGAAGGGCAGCAAAACCAGTTGTGGTTGAGCAGCAAAAAGTTGTGGTTGAGCAGCAGTTTTACTGCCCCTAACCACTTCCCCTTTAGCTGCAAAGAGAGTAAATATGCTGCAGCAAAAATAATCCCCTCTGTTGCGTTCAGTTGGCAGTGCCATCCGAGTATGACTTGTGTAACTTAATGGGGGGTGCCCTGTAATCACGTGCAATACACATGGGTGCGGCAAGCAGGATCCATGGGGTCAAAGCAGGTGGTTAGGGGGAGATGTACAAGGGGTCAAAGCAGGAAGTGAGGAGGTCATACAATGCATCCTCACCGTCTGTCAAATGCTCTCTGAAGAGTAATCCAAACTCAGATTACTAGTGTAAAGTAGTCTTTGTTCTTTGCCGTTTCCTTACTTTGAGACTGTGATTAGGGTCTTTGCTCACAGTACTGATGTATGAACTGCAGATCTTCCCGGCAAAAGGTTCTCACGCAAAAACACATCCATGGCCAGTATAGTGTGTGCATTTACACCCACATATGTGTGCAAAAATGATTCAATCTCCAAGAATGCCAAATAGTTAGATAATATGATCTGCTATTCAAGAGGGGGAGGTGCTATTTACACACATGTGCATGTATTTACATTTACACGTGTAAAATATTTTTTATTGTTTTTTTACAGTGGGCAGAATTCCCCCCCCCCCCCCAGACACCAATGATGGGGTCTAATTTCTCCCAATGACGCCAACAGTGGGGCCCAATTCTTCACAATGACACCAATGATGGGGCACTATTCCTTCCAATGACACCAATGATGGGGCACAATTCCTGCCAATGACACCAACGATGGGGCATTGTTTTTTTTCCGCTGACATCAGGAGGTTTTCTACACCTAGTGGCCACAGTCTGACTCCCCTCCCTTATGTCTGAAGGACCATAAACTGGTCCTTTGTTTTGAAAGTTTGGAGACTCCTGCTTTAGATGATCATACAAACTGTCATGCACTCTCTTAATGTATAAAACTCTGATATATGGGCAGGGAGCTTGTACAGAAGTCAATCTACCGATTAACTTCTTTACAAC
The DNA here is from genome assembly GCF_037356315.1 of Lithobates pipiens. NCBI lineage: Eukaryota > Metazoa > Chordata > Amphibia > Anura > Ranidae > Lithobates > Lithobates pipiens. The sequence goes on from NW_027507748.1 coordinate 327,413,531, forward strand.
TGCCCTGTTGGATTTTCCATGCTCGATCAGCACTGCAGGCTACAGCCTGCAACACCAATTAGTGTATTCTGCTGGTGGGGGAGTCTCTCCACTGTCAGAATAAAATAGCTCAGCGGGGAGTATTCCCCAGTCCACAAGGAGTGTATGGATGGGGGAATTGAGTCAAATTTTACTGACTAATCTATGGGCTGTCATAGTCTCTGTAGTGTTATCAATTACTCTGTATACTTTAGACAGGTGCAGACTCTTCAATTTGACCATCCCCATAAGCGAGAAGCACTTAGTTCTTTAAACATAGCTCTATCATTCTGATTAAAAAAACTTGACATTTAATCAAAACCTTTAGAAGAGGTCATTAACTTAGCAAAAGTGATTTTATAAGGAATGTTCTTAAGCAAAGTATGTTGTACTATATGTGATGGGTCATGCTGGAGAGTCATAATGCAACATAGATGCTTTAAGTAAAAGCTTTCTTAAAGGAACATGTACTAGATTCATGGGTTCGAATCCCAACCATGGCACTACCTGCCTGGAGTGTGTATTTTCCCCTAGAGCCTGCATGGGTTCTCTCCTGGTACGCCAGTTTGCTTCCACACTCCAAAGACATGATGGTAGGTTAATTGGCTCCTGTCTAAATTGGCCCTAGTATTTTGTATTTGGGTTAGGGACTTTAGTTTGTAAGCTCCTTGGGGGCAGGGACTCATGTAAATGTATAATAAATATGTAAAGTGATGCGTGAATTGATGCTGCTATATACTGTATGTACCTGTAATCAATAAATACATTTTTCATAAATAATGGGGTGATATGTAGTGTAAAGAGTAAACTGTTACAGATGAATATGTTAGCAATAGATATTGTACAAACTGAGAAGATGTTATTAGATTTTAGGTAGTTTTTACATGTTTTAATAGCATTTTGGACAGTTTTGGGTTTTAACTGCAGAGTCCTTAGTATATAAAACCTGAATATTTTAGCAAAATGATCTGCACACAGGGGAAAGCTTGCAAAGGATAGCCAGGGGGTGCTTTTTCTCCTGTTCTTTTTGGAATGATAGTTAAAAAATGTCAAATATTTACTTTCTATCTGCTTAATACAAGAGGCACAAAAGAGCCAGAATTAATTACGTAACAGGTGGCAAGAAACCAGAATTCCGGCAAACCTTTCTGGGTGGCAGCATATATTAGTTAAGAAGCACCTACAGATCTTTGTGTATACTGAAACATTTATAACTTAAAGTGTTACTAAACCCAGGACCCTGAATTCACTATATCTGGTCTCCCACATTACACAGAACATTGAAATGCAATTATTTTAGTAAATTTAAACTGCTAAATACTTTTTCTTATCAGCAGTATATAGCAATCTTGTGACTTCTATCAGTGTCCAGCCAAGCACCTGTTAAAGCTTGTAGGCATTTTCATTCTCCCCTAATTGGTCTATGAGGCTGCAGGATCCCTGACTCTCTGTCTGGACAGTGCTGATTGGCCCTGTGCTGATCACATGCACCCTCCAAAGAAAAAAAACTCTCTAGCAATGCACACCAAACTGAGCATGTGCAGACTGCCCCCCCCCCCCCCCCCCGGCTCTGTTCTATCAGAGGATGGATTGGGGACTGTGGGAGAAGGGAAGAATCAGAAAAGACAGGATTAAACTGCATTTTTAAACAATGCAAAGGATTAACCTCTTAGGTTCCACAGTGAGTGAAGCAAACATGCTTTACTGCCTATATAGACTGATTTTACATGTTGTGGGTTTAATAACACTTTAAAACCCAACTTTAAAGCCTAACTCTGCCTAAAAAGTTTTCCCATGCAGTGGGGCTGTGCTCACACTGCACAGGTCAACTACTCGTGTTGTCCATGGAAGAGGAGAAAGCTCCCTCACCCGATCCTCCACTCCACTGGCAATTGGCGCTCCCTCATGATCCAGCAATGGACTGTTCCAGATGTCCCGACGTCCAGAGCAGATCAATGAGGGACATCAGGGACAGTCCACTGTACAAGATCACTAGAACCACTAGAACTAGGTTATAAAAAAATGTCCCAAGCTTTGAACATCTCACCGAGCACTGTTCAATTCATCATCTGAAAATGGAAAGAGTGTTTCGCAACTGCAAACCTACCAAAACATGGCTTTCCACCTAAACTGACTGGCCGGGCAAGGAGAGCATTAATCAGAGAAGCAGCCAAGAGGGCCATGGTAACTCTGGAGGAGCTCAAACGATCCACAGCTCAGGTGGGAAAATCTGTCCTCCGGATAACTATTAGTTGTACACTCCACAAATCTAGCCTTTATTGAAGAATGGCAAGAAGAAAGCCATTGTTGAAAGAAAGCATAAGAACATAAGAATTCCTGTCTGCAGTTTGCGAGAAACCATGTGGGGGACACAGCAAACATGTGGAAGAAGGTGCTCTGTTCAGATGAGACCAAAATTGGACTTTTTGGCCTAAAAGTAAAACGCTCTGTATGGCAAAAAACTAACACTGCACATAACCCTGAACAAACCATCTCCACTGAAACATGGTGGTCACAGCATGATGTTGTGGTGATGCCTTTCTTCAGCAGGGACAGGGAAGCTGGTTAGAGTTGATGGGAAGATGGTTGGAGCAAATACAGGGCAATCTTAGATGAAAACCTGTTAGAGACTATAAACAACTTGAGACTGGGGCGGAGGTTCACTTCCGGTAGGACAACGACCCAAAAAATACAGCCAGGGCTACAATGGAATGGTTTAGATCAAAGCATATTCATGTGTTAGAATGGCCCAGTCAATTGAAAATTTGTGGCAAGACTTGAAAATTGCTGTTCGCAGACGCTCTCCATCAGATCTGACAGAGCTTGAGCTATTTTTCAAAGAAGAATAGGCAAATATTTCACTCTCTAGATGTGCAAAGCTGGTAGAGACATACCCCAAAAGACTTGCAGCTGCTATTGCAGTGAAAAGTGGTTCTACAAAGTATTGACTCAGGGGGCTGAATACAAATGCCTGCCACACTTTTCAGATGTTTATTTGTAAAAAAAAAAATTGAAAACCATTTATCATTTTCCTTCCACTTCACAATTATGTGCCACTTTGTGTTGGTCTATCACATAAAAAAAAAATACATTTACATTTTTGGTTGCAGCATGACAAAATGTGGAAAATTTCAAGGGGTATGAATACCTTTTCAAGGCACTGTTTTTGGAAAGTCATGGTTTTGTAGGTGTCTGCAATAAACATCGCATTGCGTTTAGGCTATTAGGAAAAGGCGTGTACTTGGTTGGAAGGGTCCAGTCAAGAAAGTATAGAACTATCCATTAGCAGGAAGTTGTGAGTTAGTGCTTCCTGTATATTAATGGTTGTTGTGATGGTCACAAGTGTGGCACATAGTAGTTTCTTCAATGGAACCCTAAACCAGTCCTCAGTATGTTGAGGAACTGTAGGGAGTGGAGCCCAACCAGGGAGCTGAGGTAAACGTAGATCCAGGTTTCTGCAAAACGAGACAATATCTTCAGGGCATTTTAATGTAGAGGTTCCCCTATCATTTTTTCTTGTCAGGGTAAAGGGGAAACTACGGTGGATTGGGGTGTTTACTGCCTAAAACAAGCAAGCAACAAGCAAAATTGCCTAATTTCTTCCTTTATGGCATAAGTATGCACTTTGCAGATCAAATTCCTGGGTCTAGATGGTAGGCCCTTAGGTTTTAGTGCTCTGCGAGCTAGATCTTGTTTGGTACATTGCAAGGAGGGATCACCAAGAATGTTGTTGAAGATAGTTTGTAGGATTATGTTTAAGTCGTCTAGTTGGGTGATTTTGATTGACTACAAACTGTAACTGGTTTCTGATCTCTGTTGTCCGGGTCCTCAACATGACATTCATGGTTCTGAATGGTACAGGCTTGTGCAATTATGTGTTATGTGTTCTTGAGTTTGGGTTGTTTATTTTGGCATAATTTATGCTCCTTAAAAGGCCAAAGGTGCTCCTTCGATTTTGGGCCCTTGTATGCATTTAGGCTTTAACGAAGTCTCACACATGTGTTATCCCTATACTCAGGAGGCATAGCAGAATGTGTTTTGGTGTGTAATTCTAAGCGTGCCTATGCTGTGTGTAAGAAACAGCTTGTTAAAATGACAACCTGGTGAAAAAACACATTTTAATCATATTTTTTCATTTTATAAAAAAAAATAAAAAAAATTAAAAAACTCACTATGCCTCCTACTAAATACCTTGGACTACATTCCAAAAATAGTTAATTTGGGGGTATTTGTATTGTTCTGGCATTTTAGAGCCCCATGAAATGATATAAGCCATCAGTACATCAGGATTATAACATTTTCAAATATATTGAGTATATGCCATAGTTTGTAATCTTCATAACTTTCACACAGAATAAATAATATACACTAATTTGGATTCTTTTTTTAATGAAGAAACTTTATGAAGTAAAAAACTATTTTCTTTTTTTCCCTTTTATATTGCAAACCATAAATAAACCATAAATAAATAAACTAATTAAAAAAAAATCAGTGGTGATTAAATGCCATAAAAAAAAAAACTCTATCCGTTTCAAACAAATTATATAAAATTTACTTGGGTACAATATTGCATGACTGAGTAATTGTTATTCAACGTGTGACAGTTCTGAAAACTGAAAAATGGCCTGAACTGGAAGGAGGGGTGAAACATTTTATTTTAACAAAATCCAATTGAAGTCACAGAAATAGATACTCGAATAGACATTGTAGTCTTACCCTTATTTGCCTCTTATTAGTAGTTATCTAGCATGTCTAAATGTAACTGCGCAATCCAAAGGCATTTGACCACACTGTCCAGTACACTGTTGACCTGGTCATGCACACCCCCTCTCTTGTTGTACAATACAATTCCATGAGGACACATGTCTTGTAGCAAATGTTATTTTAAAACATTTGCTACAAGACAACAAAGAGAACAAAAAGGTGCAAGACATCTACTGGACTTTAAATGTTCACTAAATAGAAGGTATTGCAAATATTTTTTTGTTTTGTTTATTTAGATCTATCATGTAAAATATACTGTACCATATACACAATGATATATGGCTGAAGCTGGAGTGATATCTACCTACTTTACAGAATTTGTGGATCTCTGATTTGGGATCATTGGATGACAGGGTCTCCCTTTCCCCCATGGCTTAGGGTATGTGCGCGTTTCTGCTGCTAGTTTTATCCTCAACTGCGAATGACAACAACAAATAGTAGATCGAGAAGAACTGTCGCACAAAATTTTACCATCACAAACCCTGTAAAGTTACAGCGCCAGTTTATTGCAGTCTCCCTGTGAAAATATTTCCTTCCCCAGTACAAAAGGATGTTGCTAGAGAAAGAACTGACTCACAAATTATCCCAAAGGATAGTTTTGAAGATTTGACATGCTGAATGATAACCGGGAGCTGTTTGTTCAATGCAAAACTGTCATTCTTTTTTTGTTTCTGTCCCATAGGGCCAGCGGTGGCGTAAAGAATTTGAAGATGAGAAACCATTTGATCTAGAAACCTCTGGAGATGATGACTTCATTGATGAGGAAGAAATTGATGATGTATATTCTGGATCGGGATCTGGTGGTAAGTATGATGGAAACACTTCACCAACAGAAAGCTTATTAAATTATGTAGCTCTTTTTCCGTTGTTCTTTTGTGTCATTTTATATTATTGGTAAAATATAGAGGACGTGGGGTTTATTTACTAAAGGAAAATAGACTGTACACTTTGCAAGTAAAGTTGTACTAATTTTACCCAGAGCTTAATGAATGCGGCGAAGCTTTACTTTGTAAAAAATACCTAGTCAGGTTCAAGGAAAATTTCAAAAAATTAATTTTTGCTTCCACATGTCTGGAAGATGGAAATCAGTGGAGCTTCACCGCATTCACTAGGCTCTGTGGCAAATGGCTGGAACTGCACCTGCACAGTCTATTTACGGTAGTAAATCAACACCATGGTGTTTATTTTCACTTTCCACCAGTTTCCTTTTATTTTAGCGGTCAACTTGACTTGTCCAGATTTATTTCTTTTGTGTTTCTAACATTTTGTTGGTAGCCTTCTGTAGTAGAGTGCACTACGTTATCTAAAATAAAACTCATTTTTATCTGTTCACAGATTTTGAATTGGAATCCAGGCTTGATTTTGGGGTTAGGTATACAACAGAAACCCCAATTTTGCCTCCCACAGCCACAGCACTAAAACCAGCACCTACAGTACATGTCATTCCCTCTGTACAAACAACATGGCTTCCTCCTACAACCCAAGCTACCATTGTACATCGACACCATCCATGGGCTCCTCCTGAAGAACCAGAAACTCCTTCCATGACTGCTGCCCCCACTCCAACTAGTCCTATCAAGGAAGCACCAACTGCTGCTGATATAACCCCAGGACTTGTCAGGACAACAGAAATACACAAATTACCACCTATCATTGTTGTTTCAACTTCTACAACACCACTGCCTAGTTCCGTAGAAGAAGAGACTGAAATGTGGGAGGATACAACTGAAAATGTGGTAGTTATTCCCAGTGAGGAAGACAGTAGGCTGTGGCCTACTGAGGATGAAAGGACTGTACAGACAACTACTGCAGACCAACGTGAAATCGAGGATCTACACAAAGTGACATTCACTCAGCAACCACAGGTGAGAATAAAACCAACTAGAATAAAGCGGAAAAATAGCTAACTATATGACCAAAAATGCTTAATATTATACAAGGTAACACAACATAAGCAGGGCAGTGGAAGGGGTTGTTTTCAGTGGTAAAGTGGAGTAAGGGAGTGTCATAACCCCTGTCAGTTTATTTTTTGGCATCTGTGTCCCATTGGGGAGATTTCCCTTCACTTCCTGTCCCATAGCCAAAACAGGAAGTATGAGGAAATCCCTGCAAAACAAGGGAATCCATTGAGAACCTCCAGGTCACCAGAACTAGTGTCACCATTAGAAGATTTCCCCTCTATTACTTCTCTGGGGTTCAACCCAAAAGTTTAGGTTTTCTTTTATGTTCACATTCAATGATAATTGTAAACAGGACAAATTGAGAGGGTGAATCTCCCTAACAGGGGCCCAGATAATGAAAAATGACAGGTGTTATGCCTTTAGTTGTACTTTAAGCTTAAACAAAAACTGATAGTTGCTGTTAGAGCATTCTCCACATTTTGGTTTTGACAGTAGACACAATCATACAGTAAACGTGTTTAAAGGCCACATTTGTATACAAGTTGAATTGAGAGCTGCATCTGTAGTAAATTAACACCTTTACTATACATTGTCCAAGCTATTCAAAGTGGCCAAGAACTGTCCGCTGTGCAAAAAGAGCCCAGGACATAAAGTAGCGACAGCCAAACATATCATAATATTACCAAGAAAAGATGTGTATATTAAAAGTGATAACCCCCTTCCTGGAAGCTCAATCTTAGGGGCCCCTCCGCTCACCTGTGAACTGCCACTGTAGCTTCCCATCCCCTATCCTTGGTATCAGTAAAAGTAAAATAAGTCCCACTGTCTGTATTAATGGGGTAAATGAGCGCCATATCAGTTTTTATAGGAGTAAATTTAGCCCCGTGTCTTTGGTATTCATATGTAGAGATAATCAAGCAAATCAACATCAGCAGGAAAAAACAACAGCTCAAAAAAAAAAAAAATACATAAAAATAAATGATTTTTGTTTACAAAATCATTGAAACGCGATGGATGAGCATCCATTCCAATGATTAAAAGAATATGTAATAAAGCACATACCGGTAGCTACTACCGTATATACTCGAGTATAAGCCGAGATTTTCAGCCTCTTTTTTGAGGCTGAAAGTGCCCCCCTCGGCTTATACTCGAGTCATCGCTGTCTGCCCGCTCGATCAGCGTGTCGAGCAGACAGACAGCGGCCATTCTATAGTTCAAAAGCCGCGCCTCCGGCTCCGCCTTCGCCTGTGATAGGCGGAACACTGAATTTCCCAGCAGCCTGTGTTCCGCCTATCACGGACTTTGTATCATCCTCGTACTACGGACGAGGATGATACGATGTACGTGATAGGCGGAACACAGGCTGCTGGGAAATTCAGTGTTCCGCCTATCACAGGCGAAGGCGGCGGCGCAGCTTTTGAATTTTACAATGGCCGCCGAGGCGCCGACGAACGAAGAGGGCACGGGACGGAGGCAAGGCAAGGCACGGCACGGGACGGGACGGGACGGGACGGAGGCAAGGCACGGCGGCGAGGCACGGAGGCAAGGAGGCTCGGCACGGGACGGAGGCTCGGGACAAAGGCTCGGGACACAGGTAGGCTGGACACACACACACACACACACACACACACACACACACACACACACACACACACACACACACACACACACGGATGGATACACACACACACAGGGATGGATGGATGGATGGAGACACACACACACAGGGATGGATGGATGGATGGATGGAGACACACACACACAGGGATGGATGGATGGATGGACACACACACACACAGGGATGGATGGACGGACACACAGGGATGGACGGACACACAGGGATGGACGGACACACAGGGATGGACGGACACACACACAGGGATGGACAGGCATGTCTTACCCTCGGCTTATACACGAGTCAATAAGTTTGCCAGTTTTTTTGGGGGTAAATTGGGGGCCTCGGCTTATATTCGGGTCGGCCTATGAATCACATGGTACAAGTACAAGCTTATAAAGATGAAGGACCCACGTAGGGTCAGATTGAGTATTTGGCAGACCCCTATGTTGGTCCTATATCTGGAGGTTCTTTTCACTTGAGCCAATGTGCCTTTGTGCTGGAATGGAAAATTGAGAATTGCGCATATGTCATTCACAAATGAGATTTATCACTAAGTGATTATTATTATTATTATTATTATTATTATAATACAGGATTTATATAGCGCCAACAGTTTACACAGCACTTTATTGTTTATCTACTCTTCTTACAACTATACCATGGGGACCTGTGTTGAATTTTAACTAGATATTTGGTTTCCTTTGTCCTGAAGAAGTGAGTTTCACCTAAGAAACACATTGACAAAGGGAATACTGCTTTATGAGCAGAGTGATAAGTCATTCATCTGATTTTCTGTTCTGCAGAAAAAATGGATGGGGGCTTTGGGATTTTAGAGGCACCAATAATATATTCAAAAGGAAATTCTTTATAATCAATGATTTTCTGTTCTCTCCTCCAGGCTGAATGTTCTTTTCCAGCTTATGTGTACTAAAACACAATTGATTGGTTCCTAGTGCTACTTTTCCCTCTCCAAGTCTGAACTCTGCTGTACAGGACAATGCAAGTGACCGATACAAAATTTGAACAGGCAGTAGTTGCATTTATATACATGTAATAATTTTTAGTTAACCTATAACTGCATTGGTGTTTTTATCTGCCTGGGGTTAAATTCTTAAAAAATTGCATTTAAACATTATGCGAACACAAAATTGGTATTGGTGTTTTAGGTGAGTTATTTGAGATTGAATAATGTAGGTGTAAAACTACTATTTAAATGCAATATTGGAGGCAGCATGCAATCTTTTTTCCATTAAAACTACTTTTAAAGTGGATGCAAACCCTCTCCTATACCCAGTGAATTGAACAGCCTCAGATGATACACAGAGATGAAACAAATCTCCCTACATACGTTTTTTTTATATCTGCTGCCTTCAGCTTGCTATATTCTTTAGATCTCTTACATTGTGTTAGAATTTTTACTTCCTCATTCAGCACTGAGAGTGAAGTCTTGGCATACACTGTGTGACAGCTGATTGGAGGAAAGGCACACACCACCCCTCCACATAGGGAAAAGAATGAAGATACTTTCAGAGCTGTGCTCTGAAAAGACAAGCTCTCTGCTGATATATTTCTAGCACCCACACCAACACAAATTTAAGGTTGCTTATATCTCCCTTCTTGGAGAACTTGTCAGAAGTTATCATGCTAATAACAGAGGAATGAAACAGCAGAAACACACAGGACTTAGGGCTTTGGAGAGAGATAAGTAAACACTACAGATATATGTGCCCAGGTGAGATTTCATGAATCTAGTTTACAATAACTTTAACTGAACAGACCAGAGAAATGTTGTTGGTGTTGGTCTCAATATCCCCTTGCCTACTCTTCCTCTACAGTTCAAAAAATGCATCTCTCTTGTTTGGCTTTGTCTCTGTTCACCCAGCTGCTCTGCTATTATAGTAACTACTGTCCTATATTCATTAGGGGATGTTTCCTTTTGAGGTCTCTGACAACTCTACATCTATGCTCAGATAAAATAAAGTAGCTGTCTGCTGCTGTTGAGCTTGCATCATAATTATTTTGCCCATCAAGATACATATGCTCAAATTGATCACACTATACAGCATATGTGTATTATTGTTTGCAATTTTCCAATACTACAAGGATTCTACAAGAATACTTACAACCCTAGAAACATTTTTGAACACTGCATTCATAAGAGCCTAGTGATATCTCCATACAGAGCATTTTCTTTTGTATTATAGTGTAGAATTAAATAAAATGTTTGTAGAAGTGTAGAATAAAATTTGTGTTTTTTGTCTCCCTTTTTAGTTCTAATAAGTTGAATATTGCCAACAGTTGTAGCAGATATTTAGGTAGCCTAGGTAGGTAGCTGCATGACTACAGTTTCAAACAGTACTGTTAGAGGATTTTGAATTTACTGCTGCTTATCAAAATTAGATAATAAGCAAACCAAGTGAATCAGTAGGAGTTTATATGAAATAATAAGGGCCCTGATTCTCACCAACTCCCTCTGTGTGTTGATAATGGAAGTGGCTCAAGGATTCAGAAGCAGCACACCCGGTCTCCTCCCACCGTGGACAGCAGAGCGATACAGGGAAGCGTTGTGTCTCGATGGCAACCTGTGGCACCAGGCACATTGTGCGTGGTTGCATGGATACACGTTTTGGGGCAGTCCAACCCTTATATCAAGCCTACTATAGGCTTTGGGTGAAAGCTATTTCTTAGCGGCTGCTGCCATGGTAACTCACGAAGATATAGAACTAAATTATAAAAGATATAAATATTCAAATTTATACAGAGAAAGGGGGGGATGAAAATAAATTAATACATATGTAAAAAAATATATGTTTAAAAAATGTACTCAAATAATATACAATACTGGTACCAGCATCCCAAAAGGAAATATAAACACAAAAAGTTTGGAGGTAAGGGACTTTTGCGGCACCCAATATTGGAAGAAAAACAAGAAAAGGTGTTCTAAAAAAAATATACAAATTTATTTCATATACATTACACAAAATATAAAAAACAGTCAAACATTTAATACACATATTAAAGTTTGACTATTTTTTATATTTTGTGTAATGTATATGAAATAAATTTGTATACATTTTTTTAGAACACCTTTTCTTGTTTTTCTTCCAATATTTGGTGCTGCAAAAGTCCCTTACCTCAAACCTTTTTGTGTTTATGTTTAAAAAATGGACAATGGACATGATTTTTGTTCAAATTAAACTTTTTATTAAGGTTGTAAGCATACAGATTAATAAAGATGTGTGATAAGTCAATAGGATAGAAGTAATAAACATTAATACAGTATCCTGTGTCAATGTAAAATAAGTAAGTATCGACAGATACATATGACAAAATTTCACTCAAACATGTATTGTATAACAAATACAACATCTTAATAATACCTACGAAAAGGTAAGACAGTATGATTATTGGATTGAATATTGAATTAGACAGCATGATTATTGCACAGGTGTGCTTTAGGTTGGCCACAATAAAAAGGCCACTCTAAAATGTTCAGTTTTATCACACAGCACAATGCCACAGATGTCGCAAGTTTTGAGGGGAGCGTGCAATTGGCATACAGACTGCAGGAATGTCCACCAGAGCTGTTGCCCTTGAATTGAATGTTCAGTTCTCTACCATAAGCTGTCTCCAAAGGCCTTTCAAAACCGCAGACCTCGTGTAACCACACCAGCCCAGGACCTCTTCATCCAGCATCTTCACCTGTAAGATCGTCTGAGACCAAGCATCCGGACAGCTGCTACAACAATTGGTTTTGCATAACCCCAGAATTTCTGTACAAACTGTCAGAAACTGTCTCAGGAAAGCTCATCTGCATGCTCATCATCCTCATCGGGGTCTTGACCTGACTGCAGTTCATCGTTATAACCGACTTGAGTGGGAAAATGCTCACATTCAATGGCATCTGGCACTTTGGAGAGTTGCTCTCTTCATGGATGAATCCCGGTTTTCACTGTACAGGGCAGGTGGCAGACAGTGTGTATGGCGTCGTGTGGGTGAGCGGTTTGCTGATGTCAATGTTGTGGCCCATGGTGGCAGTGGGGTTATGGTATGGGCAGGAATATGCTATGGGCAACAAACACAGGTGCATTTTATTGATGGAATTTTGAATGCACAGAGATACCGTGATGAGATCCCGAGGCCCATTGTTGTGCCATTCATCCACGACCATCACCTCTTGTTGCAGCATGATAATGTACGGCACCATGTTGCAAGGATCTGTACACAATTCCTGGAAGCTGAAAACATCCTAGTTCTTGCATGGCCTGCATACTCACCGGACATGTCACCCATTAAGCATCTTTGGGGTTCTCTGGATCGGCGTATACAACAGCGTGTTTCAGTTCCTGACAATATTCCAGCAACTTTGCACAGCCATTGAAAAGGAATTGACCAACATTCCACAGGCCACAATCAACAACCTTATCAACTCTATGCGAAGGAGATGTGCTGCACTGCGTGAAGCAAATGGTGGTCACACCAGATACTGACTGGTTTTTGGATCCCCGGACCCTTCCAATACAGTAAAACTGCATTTTAGAGTGCCCTTTTATTGTGGCCAGCCTAAGGCACCCCTGTGCAATAATAATGCTGTCTAATCAGCATCTTGATATGCCACACCTGTGAGGTGGATGGATTATCTCAGCAAAGGAGAAGTGCTCACTAACACAGATTTAGACAGATTTGTGAACAATATTTGAGAGAAATAGGCCTTTTTGTGTACAAAGAAAAAGTCATAGATCTTTGAGTTCAGCTCAGTATAAATAGGGGCAAACACAAAAGTGTTGCATTTATAAATTTGCTCAGTGTATATTCGAATATTGAAAAAAGAGACATAAGATAGAAAAGAGGGAAGAACAAGAAAAGAAAAAGAAAACAAATTGAAAGTTGGTGGACATAGAGTAGAAAAATTGTTAGGAAAGAGTGTACGGAAGTGAGGAAAGAACTAAAAAATTTAAATTAAGCAAGAAAGAATTTTCCAACTTATCCATCCATGCATACCATAGTTTGGAAAAAGAAGCATAATCTTCATTAGCTATGGCAAGGAATTCCTCCATTCTCATGAGATGGTTCAGTTCAGTTACCCAATCACTAATGGAAAGGGGTATAGAGGTTTTCCAATATCTAGAGATTAGGGTTCTGCCAGCCAGAATAAAATATTTTAATACACTCTTTCTTTTTAATATTTTTAATAGAACCTGTGATTCAGCTATGTAATATAATTAACTCATAAGTAAGAATGACATTTAGAAAATATAAAATAATGTAATTATATAGTTTTGTGCCTTTATAAAAATAGAAATATAAACTTATTGGATATGGGCAAAATATTAAAATAATAATACATAATAAATCAAATGGACACCTGGGTACATTGTAAATATAGAGATACCAGTTGTAAACTTTTATAGGTAGGTAAATTAATCTAGATATGAAAGAAAAACAATTCAATTACAGTATTTAGCTTTAGTTCTTAATTTAGACCCTCATGGGTCAATGTATTAAGCATAAAAATTCAGCTTTACAACTACTATTGGGGATACTTTTAATAATCCACACGTTTAACCTTTCCGTAGATTTTCCATGTTTTTCTTAAAACTGTGTGGGATATTATAGTTGATGCTCCCTTTTTCAGTTGCCCAACAATTTTCCCCAAATCATTCTCTGACGATCTAATTGTATATCCCATGTACAACAGTCCACATGGGCAAGTCAGACAATAAAAAAGCTGCAAATGGGTACAACTTCACCATTCCCAGAAAAGGCTTTTAGGCCATGCATGACAAAGCTGCACTTGAGACATTTACGTTTCTGATATTGGAACATGCCTAATAAGTTTCAAATACGTTACCTTGACAGAGACAAGCTGTTGGCTTTTTGGAGATCTTGCTGGGATCTACCTGACTTTTAATATTGAATGCCTTACGATAGGTAAATTTAGTTTTTTTGGGCAAAATAGGGACTATAAAATGGTTGTGTAGGAGTATCCCCTAGTGTCTTCACAACATTTTCTCCCTAAACAGAAAAAAAACTTTCTAGAGCAGGGCATTATAGGTAGAGATATTCCATTACATAATGCTCAGCACAAGGATGGATGCATTAAAAGTACACTTTTCCTTTAGGTATAGTGCTGGGAACCAACAATATACTTCCATCCATTTTTTTTATTTTATACAATGCTTTATTTATTGTTCTATTCCTAATTCATGAGTAAAATACAATACAAATTTTTTTAAGCATCGGTTTTTGGTCACAAACTTACTGATGTTACCAATATTGCTTCAAGGGGTTGTACCGGGGTGATGCAGGCAGCTGCAGGCATCACCCCAGTACCGTTCATTACAGCGGACGGTCAGCTTTCTTGTTGCTTAGAGGCCAGAAGCAACCAGCCGGCACATCTGGCATGGCCAAAGACGGCAACAAAGCCAGATCGGCTTTGTTCGGGTCTCGAGTCTCATAATCCAGATGCGATGTCATTACATCACTTCAGGATTACTGGCATCCTAAAGGCGCCAGCTTGAAAAATAGAAAGTATTCAAAAACGCTGATCTTGACGCTTTGAATACTTTCCAGTGCAGAGAAGGGGTCTTATAGACCCCAAATCCCCCCATAAAGAGTACCTGTCACTGCCTATTACTGTCACAAGGGATGTTTACATTCCTTGTGACGGCAATAACAGTGATAAAAAAAAATGTAAACGGACAGTGTAAAAATAAATAATTAAATCTACAGAATATTGGCACCTGATATCGGCTATCTGCCTGAAAGCAGCCATAAAATCGGTATTGTTATCGGCCCTGAAAAAACTATATCAACCGATCGACCCCTAATTGTGACAAAACATCTTATCTGTTCTTTTGCTGTTGTTTCCAGCAGGATAAGCTATTCTAAAGCATAAATAGAAATGCTGACCATAGTTCAACCCAAAGATATATTCAGATGGTTGTTCTGCATGTTTGATCAATGTCTAATGCGTTGACTGGCTTTAATAGGAATTACAGCTCAGATATTGAACCCCCCCATTGTATTGTCTGCATCCGATTTATTTTTTAATTTCATTTGTCAGAGTCTGATAAGTTAAACTATCAGTTTAGAGTGGCTTAACTTTGTAAAGTCTTCTCTTTTGCAATATTATTGGCATTGGTGAAATAAAGTGCCATTCCAGGTTGCTGTATGCTTTTTATCTCTCTCTGACTTAATTTCCACCATCAGTTTCTATTTGATGAAACAGAAATATCAAGGGTCCAATGTTTTATGAACAGTATAGCAGATTAAGTAACTTATTTAGATATAGTCCTAATAAAAGTAAATATAAATTTAGTGTGTACCAGAATAGATACTGAGACAGTAATAAAGAAACAGAATTTAGCATCGGTAGAGAAAACAGAGCCAAACTTTAGTCAATCTGTTGTAAAATCCTTTTTTTTCTTAGATGTCAAATTTTCTCAAATAATAATTTTTTTCTGATCAAAAAAGCAAGTAATGAAATCAGCCTTCCATTTGACTAAAATACTAGGGAGGGTGAAATCTAAATAAATCATATTTTTGTACAATAAAGTAATTAGGTGGGATCTGTTATTCTTAAGTGTTATTTTCTCAATGGGATTAAGAGGCTGGATAAGCAAATTAGCATTGAAGTTTCTTTTGATCAAGTCCAGTAATGCATTTTAACTTCTCATCACAAGTCAGGTTTCCAGTCTCATTTTTGAAAACATACGTTATTAAAGAATCATTACTGAAAATACTTTCAAGATCTGAAGCTCTTAAGACTCTAGAGAGAAACTGGAATTTAAATATTTTGTTCACATAGTTAAGTAGAGTTATAGTTAAAGTGAACCAGTGGTGCCTAAAGCTGAAGTCAACAATAAACTAATAGCAGTACAAAAGTAATCTCTTTATTTAACCTAATCCTTTATTACTAATGCATTGTTCTATAGGCTTCCAGATTTTGGTATTCAAGACCATTCACTGCTATGCTATCTCCATGAGCAGGGTCCCATTACCACACCTTGTAGTGATTTTAAGGCAGCACTGACATCCATTTCAGCAAAGCATGTATTGGACCCCTTCCCCACCTTACTTGAGAACATGTTCCAGAAGCGGAAAAATAATTCCTTCCTAGTCCGCCAATAAGCAATTGAATATACCCTGGATCAATGAAGCCTGGTGTTATTACCTATAAATGTTAGTATCCAATTATATTTTGTGTATTTAGAAATGCATCCACATCTTTTTTAAAACAATCTACTGAGCTGACTTATTGACTATTTACCATTCACACGTGCTTGCATGTTAGATTAATTGCAGACGCTGGATAGTCTGAAACTTCAGGCACTCTGTTCTGCAAATTTAGATCTGTTCATGTGGTCAAGAGCTTGGGTTTGTGTCCTTCTGTCTGTGGCCTATAGCAATGGTGGGTGGAAGGGGCAAAGTATGCAAAAAACACACAGGTACTGTCATGTACCTGATAGGAGACTGAAATGACATGGTCGGCCTCTCTTGTATCTCCAGCTCGGGCCCCACTGAAGGTGGAACAGAGGGTACCGAGGGACAGGAGGAGCATGAGTGCCTGCGGATGTTGATGGAAGAACATGCAGCAGGAAATGCGATCCCAAGGAGACTGGTGAACCAATGGATCAGTAACAGTAGTAGTGTTCAGAAGTCTAGCCCAGGTTAAAGGGGCACTCCGCTTATGCTGTTGGTTCAGGACATTCAGCTTGACAGGGTTCTCAGCTGACTTGAGGCAGAAACACTCATCAGTACACAGAGCTGGTACAGCAGACTGCGAAAAAGGCACTTGAACACAGGACAGGAAGCCAGAATCAGAGACAGAAGCATAGCCTCAGGAATAGTCAGGGTCATCAACAGACGGGCAGTGAGATACCAAATCATGAGCAAAGCCAAAGTCAGGAATGAAGCCAGGTCAGGAATTAAAGACAGGTTAAAAGCAGAATCCAAGATCAGGTCAGGAGGAATTCGGGTCAGCAACAAGGCAATCTTAAAGGATGAATGCAGGACACAGGGAACAGCTGAAGATCAGTCAGCACAGAACATGGGCATGGACATCCTTTAAATAGCCCTTCTGGTCCCAACAGGAATTGTGCATGTGCGCAAATGCTTGCGCACATGCATGAGCCTGGTAACCGTTGTGTGGGAAATACCATTGCGTATATCTGCACACCAGACATCTCGAAGGGATTCTTTGACAGGTACTTCTAGGTGCCTGCTTTCAATGTCTGGTGACCAGGTTAATTTTACTTATTGCACAAAGGGGTTACTTTAGAAACCATCTTTGGTTTATTGGTTTGGTTATTCTGCTTAATTTTCAAAAGTAAAAGTCTTACATAAAACAAACTGGCTACTGTTATCTTTATTAGAAAAAAAAAACTGACTGTAGTTTGACTCTTTTATTCATTTAAACTGGCCATAGACGGTTTGAATCTCAGCTGGTTCAGCAGAGACTGGCTGACATTCAAATGATGTATGGTTGAGCTAAACTTGGGTACAACCAGTCTGTCAGATTTTACATGCGATTATTGCTACCAACTATTGTAGCTGTGGTAATCACTGTGTTCTCCTGGCAAAGATGGCTCCCTCCTGCCGGAAGAACACAATGGCTCCACGGGAGGGATTCTCCCATTAACACTGACCCATGGTTGCAGGAAAGAAAATCGCTCCATCTATAGTCGGCTTTAAATTTTATCATTTGTTTAGTTTGATTATAAAACTCACTAAGCTTTCAAAGCTCAATACTAAACAAAAATAGTATTTTGGAATTATACCTATGAACTTCAGCAGTCACACATAAAAAGGTTGTCATGTAGCAGAACCCCATATTATTAGCAGTGTATAATCTGCACAGGTGTCTTAAATTTTGTACCCAAGCTGCTTTCTAAAGGGAAGCACTGCACTCTGTTAGATTTTAAATGAAGTCTGAGTGCCCATAGAGAAGGTTTCTCTTCTCTTCCTGTTCTGTCGGACACCCATCACAGGGACACAGACAGCAGTAAAAGTCTGACAGTTCTAAACCTTCCTCATTCTATTAGAAAAGGATTTTTGATTGCTTAATTTCTGTTAAAGTATAACTAAAAGGCTAAACTTTTTTGTTTTTTTTGTTTTGGACAGAGTGGAGAGGGATTAGAACACCTTTAGGGTCGGTTCACACTAGGACGACTTAGCCGCCTGACAAGTAGCGTCCCGCTCTGTACAATGGAACCGTTCTAATCGGAGCGACACAAGTCGCTCCAACTTAGAAAAAGGTTCCTGTATGACTTTGGGTGCGACTTGCATTGACTTCTATACAGAAGTCGTTTTGCAAGTCGGCGCAGCGGTCGCGTCTGGGTCGCCTGAGGCAGTCGCACTGAAAGTCGTGCTGCCTCAGTGTGAACCGACCCTTACTGCTGTCTGTTCCCCGATTAGGCAGATTCACTCTCTCCATTTGTTTACCATTAAAATTAAAGTAAAGAAAACCCCCAATTTTTGGGTAATAGGAAAGTAATAGAGGGGAAATCTTACAATGGGGTCATTAGTTCTGGTGACCTGGGGGTTCCCAAGGGATTCCCTTAATTTTCAGGGATTTCCTCTCACTTCCTGTTTTGCTATGGGACAGAAAGTGAAGGCAAATCTCTGAACTGGGGCACAGATGGTGAAAGAAAACCTGACGGATTATAACCCCCCGTTGCTCTATCCAAAAGTAAAAGAAAAAAAAAAGCGTTGCCTCTAGTTCTACTTTAAGGGGATTCTTCTCACTTCTTATTCTGTGTGACAATTAACCAGGAAGTCAGCACATTTTCCTAACTTTCCTGTTCTGATTGATATTCATCATGTAGACAGCAAGCAATGAAACATTTTCACACTAAATAAAATAGTAAGTATAATAAGATTGTAGTAATATTGTAGATCTGGAAATCCACTTTTAGAGTTTAAGCTATTGTTAATATTTTCCAAACCATATGTATCCCGACCTAATTCTTTTATGAAATGTAAACATGCACAAAAATCGTTTTTTTTCAGTTTCTCCTTTTTTTTAAGGGTTACATAAATGCATAAACCAGAGAGAGTCTCTGTATTATTTATTCTTCAAACTAACATTCTGTATAGGTTCCTAGTGGTTCTTGCACCAGTTCTTGGGTTGGAGGAGTGGATTCCAGAGGGTAAGGTATAATCGGACATGAGCTGGCTGAATAATAGGACTTTCTTTTTTCTATTTAAATAATCTTAAAACGTTATTATTAGCACATATGTTCTGCCTATTTTAATTTTATGTTGCCTCTTTCTTGGTGACAGACAGACATCTGGGAAGTGACAATAGCCACTGCTCGTGACAATGAAGTAGAGATTCCAGTCAGTGGAGGGCCAAGTGGAGACTTTGAGATCCAAGAAGAAGACAGCAAATCCCAGACACAACCACCCACAATATTCGACCTGGGGAATGAAGTACTGCCACCAGGCACAACTCCCACCGATCAAGGTCGAGGAAGGAAGGCAGATACTGGCCTTATTGACAACACTATAGATTCTGGAAATACATTGGCACAAATGCCACAAAAGAACATTTTGGAGAGAAGAGAAGTATTGATAGGTGAGTTTTGTTTTTTATATATTAGGCAATATATCATATATTACTTGGAATTATATATATATATATATATATATATATATATATATATATATATATATATATATATATATATATATATATATAGTTTTCCTATAATAATAATCTTTATTTGGGAATCAACAGTATTTTTTTTTTTTTACGTATGTTACGTATTTTTTTAAGCCTGATTTTAAGGAATTAGGTTAAAGTACAAAAATGTCAAAAGGCTGGACTACTTGACCTCCATGAAAATTGCATTTCAGTGGTTAAAAATATCTCATCTTTTGCAGACACAGACTGCCCGGGATTTCAGGGATTTTGGTTTGTGACAGAAATGCTTTTTAGCAGTACATAATTTTCTGAATCTGCTGCATACTGTTGCTGTTTATTGCTGAAACCTAAAGGCTGATTCAAGTCTTATTTACGTGATGGAATTGAGGGATCACTGTGCCTGACCAATTCAAATGAAGCAAATCATTATTATTATTTTTTTATGTGCCTTAAGGTAGAAGACAAAGAAAAACTTTTCCTGCACTTTTGTGTAAGATTTCAGGATAGCATAAGTGCCCCCATTTTGCTAACAGTGCATGAGAATTACTAGGGGTGCTAAACACACATTTGGCCACTGCTGTTCCTCTACAGACATCATGAAAAGGACAGAGGAGTCTTTTGTACTTTTCTGCTATTAGTCTGCAGTTGGGACCTTACTATTAATGTCATAAAATATGTTTGCCTGTTAATAATAATAAAGCTAAGGAACCCTCTCAGGAAATTAGTAGTTCCTCCACTGTACTGCTTTCATTCACTCTGGCTGAGGCATGTGGTATCATCTTATTCTGGTAGTCCATTCCTGGCTTTAGATGCTAGACCACAGATGATGCATGCATATGGGTGACTACAGAAGTAATCAGCAGACCATAGAAAAATAATTGCAGAATCCCAGTTTGCTGCTAGGGTCACTCGCCTAGGTTAAGAAGTGCATTTCTAGAATCTAATGTACCAAAAATAGAAAGTTCATTATGCTAGTGTCTAAAAAAAATAAGCAGAATTTTTGATACATACATTACACAATTAACATGCCAACATAACATGAGATTTTCCAAATTCGATTAGGTTTACACTTCAAGCCCCCGTACACACGGTCGGACCGTGTTGTCGGATAATCCGACTGTCTGTGGGCTCCATCGGACTGTTTCTGTCAGAATAGTTTTAGAGCTGGGCTATAAAACTTTCCGACAACATGATCCGATTGGACTTTGTCTGATTGTGTGTAGAGAATTCCGATCGGACAAAGTGCCGGAATGTCCGCCCGTGTGTACGAGGGCTAACAGTTGTGTATGGGTCAAGAGAGAGGAAATAACCTTAGTTCCATCTCCTTTAGGATGGTACCATCTGAGACAAGGCTGTCAAATGGAAGGAAAAGCCTGGTACTTTGCTTAGTAGCTTGATCCTCTATAGTCCTTCATTTATTATAAAGGGGCAGACTTTTGCTCATTAACTGAAGCAAATAACTTCATTTTTTTTTTCGTAACTTCATTCAGTATAGAGAACAAAATCACGGTGTTGGTGTTTTTGACTGATAATCCTGTAGGGCAAATTTAGCCAACTAGAAAAGTCTACAATTTCTGGGGAAATTGTGTGAAGTGTTCTTGCCTCCACCTACTGGAGTGGGCAGAGTAACTGGGTGGGGTGGCTTGAGTAACTGTTGTGTGGTTGGAGTGGCTGGAGTAACTGTGAAAAGTGTTAAAAAGCTTAATATTTTAAAAATAGTACTAAAAAAGTTGAATTCCCATCATTAGCTGAAAGAGCTGAACATTTTTTTGAAAAGTGTTTTTTTTTTTGAAAAATTTATTTTTTTTCAAATATGATTTTTTTTTCAAACATTTTTTTTTGTTCAAATTTTTTTTTGTTCAAATTTTTTTTTTTCAAACATGATTTTTTTTAATGATTTTTATAAAAAAAATAAAAAAATCATGTTTTTTTCTAAAATGATTTTTTTTTCTAAAATTACTTTTTCTTAACTTTTTTTTTTTAAAATGATTTTTTTTTCAAATTTCCTAATTTCCTAATTCCCCTTAGAGCTGTGTGGGAGGAGCTATAATTCCCATCAGAGCTGTGTGGGAGGAGCTATAATTCCCCTCAGAGCTGTGTGGGAGGAGCTATAATTCCCATCAGAGCTGTGTGGGAGGAGCTATAATTCCACCCCGGGCTTTGTGGGAGGAGCTATAATTCCCCTCAGAGCTGTGTGGGGGGAGCTATAATTCCACTCAGAGCTGTGTGGGAGGAGCTATAATTCTCATCAGCGCTGTGAGGGAGGAGCTATAATTCCCCTCAGAGCTGTGTGGGAGGAGCTATAATTCTCATCAGCGATGTGTGGGAGGAGCTATAACTCTACTCAGAGCTGTGTGGGAGGAGCTATAATTACCCTCAGAGCTTTTGTCACCTCCCACTCTTGTTTTGAACATTTCGCCATTCATTCCTATGGGACAAATTTCGGTGATCGGCTTTTCCTCACTCGCGTCTGTCAGATCGGCTGCTCCTCTGACTGAGGGTCTGTGCTGATCGATTATCAGCGCAACCCCCCCCCCCCCGAGGATGCCCACTCTGGACCACCAGGGACGCCACCAGACCCCAGGGATGCCCTGCACCAGGTATGCCACCCTAGACCACCGGGGATCCCAGTCAGTGCCCACAATGGATGCCAATCAGTGCCCACAATGGGCATCACTGATTGGCATGCATTATTGTTTGGCACTGATTGGCATTCATCAGTACAAAACAATACAATGCTGCCTATCAGTGCCCATCCGTGCCACCTATCAGTGCCCATCCATGCCGCTTATCAGTGCCCATCCATGCCCATCTGTGCCAACTATCTATGCCCATCTGTGCCGCCTATCCATGCCCATTCATGCCGCCTTCCATGCCAATACATGCCAGCTATCAGTGCCAATTTGTGACACCTATCAGTGTCCATCTGTGTCACCCATCAGTGCCACCTATCAGTGCCCATCAGTGCCGCCTATCAGTGCCACATATAAGTGCCCCTCAATGCCACCTCATCAGTGCCGCCTTATCAGAGCCCATCAGTGAAGGAGAAAACTTACTTATTTACAAAGTTTTGAAACTGAAACAAAAAATCTTTTTTTTTCCAAATTTTCGGTCTTTTTTTATTTGTTTAGAAACAAGAACACTTAATAATAAAAGGCGGAGCCAGGCTGCCGGTGACAAGTACAAGATGCTTTGAACGAGAGCCATAGTATTGCCTATGGCTAAACCACCCTGAATACACCCACTCTTGTCTAATCACAGGAAGCTAAGCATGGTCTGGCCTGATTAGGGCTTGGATGGGAGACCACTTGGGACCACTTCTGCAAGCCCTCCAGCACAACAAGCTCCTCCTAAACCACCCCTGTCTAGCCCCCACTTTTTATAAGCCCACTTCCCTTTTCTCACCCCTTCTTTCAAAAATATACTTTCTTTCTTCTCTCTCTCTTTCTCTACCTGAAATTATTATTTTTTTTCAAAAATTTTTTTTTTCATTGGGTGGTCATAATGTTTTGGCTGACCATGGGGTTGTCAGCTTTTGTCACCTCCCACTCTAGTTTTGAACATTTCGCCATTAATTCCTACGGGACAAATTTTGCAGCAAAAACGACGATATTTCATGAACCATTCGGCGAAACGTTCCACAAAGTAATAGCACACCAATCGGGAACAATCCGCACGTTTCGGTATATTACTGTCTATGTAGTGTAAAAGCTGTGGGAGGAGTTAGGGTGGTAAATTTGGCTATAATAATAATGTGAGACTAGAAAATGTATTTCCTGGAGAAAATGCGTGGGAATGTTGAATAGCATCAAAATTGCTCCATCAGAATTGCCCCATCAAAACTGCCACATCATATTCCTGTATTATAAATCAGTACATGGTGTGTCTGTGCTCTCCCACTGCCCATCACTGTGTGTAAGAAGCTTTGGTAACCATGGAAACAAAACAGATAACAAAAGCCTGGCTGCCTTAACCACTTGCTTACTGGGTACTTAAACTCCCCTCCTGCCCAGACCAATTTTCAGCTTTCAGCGCTGACGCACTTTGAATGACAATTGCGCGGTCATGCTACACTGTACCCAAATGACATTTTTATCATTTTTTTCCCACAAACAGAGCTTTCTTTTGGTGGTATTTAATTACAGCTGGGAGTTTTATTTTTTGCTAAACAAACAAAAAAAGATGCAAAAAAAATAAAAAATCATGTAAATTTGCCTATAATAATAATATATATGTGAGATAACAGTAAGTGGTCTTGCTATGCAAGACCACTTAATTAGCAATATACATGGTTTAACAGTATAATTAACCACCAACTAGCTGTAAAGTAATGTTTATACTCTAGTGCAGCCTTTCTCAACCTTTTCAACTCAGAGGAACCCTTGAAATAGTTCTCCGGTCTCGGGGAACCCCTGCTGAAAATTAGAAATCTACAACTCATGATACATTAGTGTGATGGTCAGTGAGAAGAATGGTCCTTACACTTGTGATCATTGGGAAGAATTATCTCCTTACAGATAGCTAAAAAGATCAGCGGTGTTGGTGGGAACTTATTCGAGAGGCAGAAATGGCCCAATACTGAAGGAGCCCCTAGCAACCTAGGAGGAACCGTAGTGTTCCACAGAACCCTGGTTGGGAATCACTGCTCTAGTGATTCTCCCATCACTGTTATGCTATGTTGATGCAGATAGCAAAGTGGATTGATATCACTTTTCACAGTCTGCTACTGTGCAGACAGTGTGACGCTACACAACTCTGAGGACCAGTAGGAGACTTCTAGTCACACTTAGGGGTATTTGCCACTTGGTATTTGGGACACAGACAGAATCAGATCATCTAGTTACTGTCTCTGTGTTCCAGGAGCCAGACAACAGCAGCTGCCTAAGGTAATTGCCATCGACAACCTCATAAAAGCAGAATAAACCAAACAGTGAGAGTTGGGTTGAAAAGTCGTCAAGAACAAACTTGCAGAGATAGGACTACCCACAGAGCAAGATTTGGGTCAAAAGGTTCCCAGCACAGGATCAGGGAACTCACAAATCACACATTCAGTATAAATAGCAAAGGCTGATAAAGCATACAAAAAAAAAAAAAAGATTCATGCAGTGCTTTAAAGAGATGAGAGAGGTGACATAGAAATGTGGAAACTCAAATTTAAAGAGAGGAAACATATTCCAGACGGCAAATTGAAGGTCAAGGGAGGTGTGAACAGAAAACGATAGTGTGACAGATAGAGCATGTGCACAACTCACAGCTAACCTACAATTGAGCCAAGTCTTAGCCTCACATGAACTCCTGCCTATTCTTTCATCTGTCAATGAACATTACTAGAAAAGTGACACCCATCCTGAGCTTCTTCTTTCCTGTGAAACAAGAACCTACCCCTTCCACCAATTAACTTGTGGAGCAAGCCCTGTTCTTGCAAGCCTTTAAATGTCAGCACGTGTGGGCGCATAAAAACTGATTTCAATTTAGTATTATAGAGATGATAGACTTCTGCAAAATAGATTTTGCTGCAAAATTACTTTAGTTTCACAAAAATCAGCTGTAATATTGGTTTAAAAAAACATTTTGTGGGTGTTTTTATGGGTGTAGTGGGGGTGGTTTGTTTTTTTATGGCAAAAACCCATAGGGGTGCTAAATCTCTATTAAAAAAAAAAAACAGGTTCTGCATTTTCCATGAACTCATTGCATTTTTAGAGGAAATGAAATCATTTTATAGATCAACTAGGTGAATGTTAGGTAAAAATAGGTTGAGGGTTGAAATTAACCTGGGAAACCTGAAACTATACATCCGCAGCCAACAGTCAAATAGTCTATTGTATGATGGTTTCTTGACTTTGCTTAATTTTTAAAGTATAACTAAGGCTTCTTTCACACTGAAAGCGACGGCCGTTAGCGGTAAAGTACTGCTCGTTTCAGCCACATTTTACTTTTGTGCCGCTTTTAGGCCACTAGCGAGGTGCTTTTAACCCAAAAAAAACACTTTTCAGGCACTTTGGAAGCGCTGCCCATTCATTGCAATGGGCAGGGGTGTTTTGGGGGCGATGTACACAGCGCACCCAAACCACCTCCAAGATGCTGCTTGCAAGACTTTTCTGAACATTCCGCAAGAGCACTGCCGGGTGTGAAAGCACTTATTGTAATGAATGAGATGCAGTTTTTAGATGCTTTACAGGTGCTATTTCTATATATAGGGGTAACCAGAGGAGGCCGGTCATTCACCGCTTTGGCTCTGAGGAAGAGGGTCCTCCCTCGAAACGCGTTAACTTGCAATGCCTTCGGGTCCCTTTCAATACCCGGTTGCAGGTGTCTAGAGACACGGTTCTATTTGCTGATGTACTGATAAGCACTTTTAAACACATTTTGTTTGTGAGTATGACTACTACTGTTACAGTTTGTTAATAAACATTTTTTTTCTTTGGTAATGCACAAGGTCGGTGTGCCCTCCTTTCCTCTTTCTCTGTTTCAGTTCTAAGGACACCCATTGTTCTGGGGAGGGCAGCAAGACCACATGGTTTCCATCACTTATCCAGGGGGTTGGCTGCACCACTTATCTATAGACTGCCCCCCAAATGCAGGAGATTGTTGTGTTGCCTTTTTACTATGCATTGTAAAGGCCTTGCTTTGTTTTTTTATGTTTTTTTTGGTTTTGTTTTCTTGTTACGATGGGTAAAGTTTACATGTATGTGAATCTAAAAATGTTTCTTCTCTCTTGATATAGGTTAAAGCTGAAGTTTGAAAACAAAATAAATAAATCTGTATAATAGACATGTGCACACTGAAATATTTAGTTTCGGAATTTCGTTTTCGTCTGAAAAATACATTTATTTAGTTACTCCTGAAATTCGTTTTTATTTATTTTGTTTTTCGTTAAGAATTGCATTAGTCCAAAAATCCAAATTAATTAAGGCTAAATCTGTCATTGAAGGCTTATGGTGTCTGTTGAATGTTCAAAGAAGATTCAACGGAGCAGCTAAACTGTATGACTCAGTATAGTTTAGCTGCTCCGTCGAATCTTCTTAGAACTTTCTACAGACACCATAAGCCAAAGTTTCAACGTTTGGATGCTTTGTCGAATCTTTGTCGTTCATGTTGAATACATATGGTTCAAACAGAAAATGGACTGGTGATAGTGATCACTGATCAGACAGGTAACAAAATACGGTTTATAGAATCTATATGAATCTTAATCTATAATATAGAATCTATAATAATAAATGTCCATCCCACAACACGGGCAGCCTCTGAGGCTATCACAACACTAGCAACACTAGTATCACTATCAAGTTCACAACACTAACACAATAGCAGCAGATTATTATGAAAAAGTTAAGTTGAACTGTAGTTTGCTTCACTATTGTTCTGCTGCTGTGCTTATGCTTAATTGCTAAATAATTCAGGTTCTCTGACCAGCTAAGATTGACTGTCTTCTGAAATGATTCAGTGTGTGTGTCTCTCTCTGCTAGCAATTGTAAGTGAAAGTAAGTTGGCTGTACGTGTGTACTTAGTTCTAACTATTTTACTGCTCCTCCTGTTTGGTTACAATCAGCCAATAACATTCATCATCATCATTATTTTTATTTTACTTCTCTCACCCAATTCCAGCAGTGATCTTTTCTCTCTATGTCGAATCTTTTCTATGTCGAATCTTTTCTCTCTATGTCAAATCTTTTCTCTCTATCTTGAATCTTTTCTCTCTATGTAGAATAATCCTGGACTAACAGAGTTAAGGTTAGGCACATTCTACCACAGGTTCGATAGACACAGATTGTTATTGTCAGCATCATGTGGAATCTCCTATCTATATCGAACTGTTGTCACAACGAAAACGAAAATAAAGCATTTGTTTATGTGGGATCTTTCCTTCTTCAGATTCTGCACTTTTGTTATCGTTTGTTAAAACGATAACAAAAATACCTGAAATTTGGACGAAAATGCATTTGGACGAAAACGAATGCACATGTCTACTGTATAATGGACATGTGTGACTTACTATTGATCCAGTGTATCTCTCGTGCTGCTGGGCCCTGCTTTCATTGAAATCTTTTGTCAGCCTATCCCTCCCACCACACTTCTATGAATGAAAAATGGCCTATGAATGGAGGACAGGTGGATGGATGATTAAAAGGTTCTCATCCTTCATTCACAGATTCTGTTTCAGTCATAGAAGCTATAGTAAGGTCTTTATGAATGGAGGAGTGAGTCAGAAAGGGCAGGCATAGTCAGGAACTCTTCATAATGAGTGACTGCCACATCTCCTCCATTTTGTAACTCCCCTTTCACACCACACCGCCCTTTGCGTCGGCTGTAAAATGCCGCTATTTTTAGCGGTGTCTTACCGCCAGATTTGCGGCGCATTTCAGCCGCTAGCGGGGCGCTTTTACCCCCCGCTAGCGGGCGAAAGGGTTAAAACCGCCGGCAATGCGCCGCAATAGCAGCATTTTGCCGGCGGCATTACAGCGCTGCCCCATTGATTTCAATGGGGAACAGCGGTGGAGGAGCGGTAAACACACCGCTCCTTCACCGCTCCAAAGAAGCTGCTGGCAGGACTTTTTTCTGACGTCCTGCCAGCGCACCGCTGTAGTGTGAAAGCCCTCGGGGCTTTCACACTACATACAATGGTGCAGCTTCTTTAGGGCGGATTGCAGGCGCTATTTCTAACGCTATAGCGCCTGCAAAACGCCCTGGTGTGAAAGGGGTGTTAAAGGAGGGCCACACAGAGGATGGAAATGTCAAGAAAAGCAGGAGGCAATAGCACAGCGGATACATTGGATCCATAGTAAATAATGTCCCTTGTGCTATTTTATTAACTAAACTTAGGATTTAAAATTATTTTTTATGTGACCATTTCACAAGAAAGGTCCCTGTCATTTGATAAAACTGTGATCTGACTAAAATACTAGAAAGAGCAGGATACATTACAATCCACACAATAATACACTCCCGTGTTCCCAAAACAGGTAACATGCTTACCAACTATAAAGAACGGTTGGCCATTGAGGTACAGTCATCTAAAGATTTTAGCATGTCATGTAAATGCGACTGACAAAGTCTTTTTTAGTAATATCACAGTAATAACAAAAAACACATTTTTGTTTTATACCACATTCAACAAAAATTTCAGCTGCTTGCTGTAATGTACTGGAAAGTGGCCCAAAGAATTCCCATGGAAATCAACATTTTGCTTGCTGTTAGTTAAACTTTGGTAACCTTGCGCATCCTGTTTTGCACATTCTGCATAGTATCTGATTTTTTTCATAACAATCTCACTGGTAAAATTACTGCCACTGGGAAGCACTGAAACATGATGCTACTGCCACTGAAATAATGGATATTATGAATGTTTATAATACAAAAAGCTTTTGTTTTATTCATTGCAAATCGTATGTGACATTGCAGTTAGGCACAGCTGTGAGCAGAGATGGTATATAACAACTAGTAGAGCCAGAAGTGTGAACTCCGTGTTGTTATGGTACCAAGAATATTTTCTTCTGTGCCCTAAATGTAAAATGCTTAGCAGGCCTGCTGTTACTGATTTTATAGCAGTAGACTTATTTTGTGTGGAGCATCTTTTCAAATTGTTTTATGGACCCTGTAAATTCTAGTTGTGTCCATATTCAGCATAGTAGCTGCATTTTTGTTTTTATTAACAGATATTATCTGCATCCTTGCCTTTAGCCAGCTACCATTTGTGGCTTGACCTTGACTCATCCTTAAGAAAACAACCATGAAATACTAGTTTCCAATTCCTGTATGAGCGACAGCTGATGTACTGTACTGTATTTTTATACATAAGTAATTTTATTAAGCACCAGGAATTATCCCATATCATTAAACAAAATTCAGATATTCTCAAACTGTCATTTTCAAGTACAAATGCAACTCTGATTGGACCATGTAAGACAGGCAATTCTCATAAAATGTGTTTTGGTAAATAAAACCATAATGTTTGCTTGTATTGGATCAGCAAGTAACTGAGAGAAGCATAAAGGCCACCATTGATGGCCTCTCCTACCCACTTCTTTCAATACCTTGAGTCACAGACCTGTAACAAGTACACAGATAAGGGCTTGTCATTGACTTTCTTGATCTGCATACTTGTGATGAATCATTGACTCAAAAAGGATTACATTTGGGGGTTCCCTGTCTACTAGAATTTTCAGGAGTACAGAAATAACAGCCTCAGTTTTTCTTCTCCGTGTATGAATATTTTTACAATTTGGGCCAATGTAACTATGCATATACCATAGCTGTGGGATCCCTCAAGACCTCATGGGATCATAATCCAGCAGGGCAGCTGATCAGCACAGGACCCAGAAGCTAGTGAAGATCATTGGAGAAGTGGCATCTACTAAAGTGATTTTCAGCTTCTAGAGGGGTCCCACAGACATGGTGTACATAGTTACATTGGTCCAAGCTGGATCAATGTGATTATGCAAAAATATCTGTACCTAGATTTCTTCTTTAAGGTCCATTGATGAATGTGGATGAATGTCTTTTAACATATTTCAAACCTATAGTGAAAAAATATGTTTTTTATTTTTTCAGCTGTAATAGTTGGAGGAGTAGTCGGAGCCCTGTTTGCTGCATTCCTAGTGATGCTGCTGATTTATCGCATGAAGAAGAAAGATGAAGGAAGTTATGCTCTGGAAGAGCCCAAACCAGCTAGTGTTTCATATCAGAAACCGGACAATCATGAGGAGTTTTATGCATAGTCAGGGGAACATGGCCTTCAGTTTCCCCTCTGCCAGTCCCGATGATCAGTGAGCCTGTGGACGGATCTTACAATCCTGGCTTCCATCTTGGATGGGGGCTCTGTCTGTTTCTAGATCACAACTACCTGAAGTGTGATATCTTAAAGTGTTGTCAAACCTGGATACTCAACCAACCCTTTGGAAGTAGCGAACGTTCCTATTGTCCGACTTCTCCAATCCATTCCTTTTTGCGTTTGTAAACTGTAAATGCCCACAACTGCCACGTGCTTTTTTGAGGGTTTCTCTAACATGCTTGACTGATTTCTCTTTCTGTGGCCATCATGTAGCAGATTCTGGTACCCACAAAAGCACAAGTGATACCCACTAATTCAGTATTGGCATATGGCATATAAAATACTTTCTGCCGCCGCAGGTGCGCATTTTTTTTTTAAATAATATTTTCAAAGTAGGTTGTTTATGTAAATGCTGAAAGAAATTTTGAATGTCAAGTATAACTTGTATTTATCAATTTAATACATTTATATTGATTACAGTCCGACCACAGGCTTCACCATCAAGCTGTAAATAGGTACTTGTGTAAATTAATAAAATGCTAGGGAATCTAATTAGAAAAGAAGCAACACAGCCTTTTTAACATTAAACAAAACATTGTTATTATGTGGGTGTAAAGAATGAAATATGGAGAACTCTTTTTGATTTAAAATGGTACTGTGATGGAATGAGATAATAAATGAGCTTTGGTTACATGTAGTGCCATAAAATGCAGCCTTGGTTAAACCAATAATCTACCTTTAAATATGTTATAATTAAAAGCAGGATCCACATCCTCCCAAATTTTATAAGAAATCAACCTTATTTGTTTAGTGGCTCTTTTAAATACCCTGTACCAATTGATTAGTCCAAAAACCAGGATGGTCATCCAGGATATGATTGGGGCTTCTGTAAGTGTTCTTTCTAAGAGCCTTTGTGAACAAATCCTAGCTCCATGAGCCAACAGTCTTCTTTAAAACAAATTCAATTTCTTGCTTTCCAGGTAAGGAAAATAAATCCAGTTGTTGCATGATAAACAAAACATAAAAGCATAGCTGACACAAAATACAGCATGTGTATAACATTTTCTCCATGTCATATTCACTCAGCTGTAGATAAAAGAAATTTAAAAATATATACCGTAAGTACATTCTTAGTCTAGAAATTATACTAAACCTTTAGTTTACTGGGATTACTTCCCTTGATTTCACATTTAAACTGATTGATTCAACCTAAAAAACAGAGACTGAATAGGGAAAATAATTATCCTGTGGGTTGAATCAACCACCAGATTCTGATATTTATTGGGTACCTAATGACTCTTACCCACTGCAGCCTTGACTGTGGGGTTACATGTACGCTGTTGAGTTTGTGTTTTCTTTACATTGTAAAGAATGCAGAGAGACAAGAAAGCCTCTTTCTTCTGCGGCAGAAGAAATAAGACCACATAGAATGAAAGCTGTATAGTTAGGAACTCCAGCAGAGAGAGGAGCTGGAAAGTGATTCGGTCCACCAGCACTGAAATAGAATTTTTGGTTGGACTGATGCATTAACATGAATGTGGTCTTTACCTGGTGTACCTTGTATACTTTTATGTATCAACAGGAAAGGAAAACATCCTTTGATCCCCTTTCTGCTCCCTCTGAAAATTGTGCCACTTTAGAGTAATACCAAGTCTGAGGATGAAAGTAAACTTGCGTTAATTACTCCAAACTCTGTTTTAGTGAGGTGAGTGTTTATTGAAGACATCCATCATATACAGGTGACTTAAAAAAAAAAGAGTAAGAACATCTGAAGTTGGTTGGCCGTTTGAAGAAACCACAAGTTTAATTTATCGGGATGAAAACCCCAACAATATCCTATTTGCAGACTGGGCTATATAAAGTAATTGTCATTTTATTTGTGTTTTCCCTTCTTTTGTCTTCAAGCTGCATACACCAAATATTACTTGCAGTAAAGATGCCTAAAAATAGATTACAAATGGAGAGGTGATATAAAAAAACTCAGGCACACTAACCGTTTAAAGCATGGGCAGGAATTGTAGTGTTCACTGTACTCTGAGAATGAAGATGTCGTAAAGTATAGGCCAATGGCTAGATGGGTCTTGATCAATATTGTAAAGAAAAAAGAAAGATTAATTTTATCCAACAAAGGATTTAACATAAATGCAGAATTTT
Organism: Lithobates pipiens; assembly: GCF_037356315.1. NCBI lineage: Eukaryota > Metazoa > Chordata > Amphibia > Anura > Ranidae > Lithobates > Lithobates pipiens. The sequence goes on from NW_027507748.1 coordinate 327,446,407, forward strand.
AACTAGACGTAGAAATTCTCTCAATCAAGCTGAATGTCATTTCTGTGGCAGTGTATGTTGTTGTCGATCTCCCTGTGGATAGAGACTGAATGTAATAGCCCAAGGGGAGTTTTGTGAATTTGCCACAAAGGTATCAGCCATTCGGAAAACACTCCTTGGCCCAACTTCGAAGAATGCAACACTATCATGCCAATATCATGACCTGAGATTTTTTTTTTACATCCATTGTACGTGGTAAAAATTATTTCTAGAACAAGGGGATGGGAAACTGGGTTATACTGTAATAGAGCATTTTTGTATGTACAGTATGTAATTCACTAGGATTTTAGCATTAAAAATTTGCTTCTTAAAATCTGTTCTGAATGTGTTCTGGATCTCAAAGCACAGACTTTAAAAGCCAAAAGCTGACGTAACATAAGCATCAAGCAAAGACAAAATAATTCATTTAAAGCAAATAAAAGTATCTTTGCCAATGATTCTTACGCAATGTTGCAGTAATGTATCTTCCTAATTTTATAATTATTTCTGTGATGTATCCATTAAGGACAATAAAAACTGAAACAATTTGAAATTACTTTTAGTGTTTTTGTTTTTTCCCATATCACTTGACATTACCATGAAGAATAGGTGCATTGATCTGTTTGGAGCATCTGCTGATCAAATACAATGCCAATGGAATAGTAATTGCAACTGGACATGTGTTCTTAAGAAGTCCGAAAGTCTTCTAAATATTCAGCATGGCAAATCAGACACTATACACATGAAAATTAAATTTGTCATTATTGGATCTAGAGCACCACAAGTATCATTACAGCTTCAGTCAGAGGCAAAGATCTTCTGTGGTCAGATTAAACAGCAGAGCCATTACATGCAAACCATTAAGTCATAATGGACTCCATTCACAGAATTAACTCACATGAGTTATTTAAGTGTCAGGATACATTTTGCCTTAATATCGCATGCAATCATGAAATTATCAATTCACTAGACCGTTTTGTGGTATTTACTGTAAGACGTGCGGTAAATACCTCAAAATGCTTGTTAAATACCAGATGAAAAGGTGTTAAACTCAAGTCACAGAAGGAAATAAATAATTAAATGCATGCAGTAATTAAGTAGTGGTCCAAACATGCAGTATTTAAGAATTGTAAAAATATAATAGCCAATTTTGTGTAGTTTTTGCCTTTTTGGATCAGTTCTCTCAACAGTAATGCATAGAAACCGAAATATGGAAATCATTGGGGTTGATTTACTTAAACAGGAGCTCCAGGTTCCCTTAGAAAAAAATAAAAGTTATCAGCTACAAAATACTGTAGCTGCTGACTTTTAATATTAGGACACTTTCCTGTCCACAAATCCAGGTTGTCCCTAGAAAAGTAATACATCTTCCAATGGGGACACAGATGGCAAAAAATGTAAAAAACTTATATGGGTTATAACCCTCCCCTACTCTAATCTAAAATGAAAAATAAATAAATAAATAGACAATGTGCAATTTGCAGCTTGCTCCACAGCTTAGTAAATGACGTAAAGCTTTGTGTTACAACAAATACCCAATCACATGCAAGGGAGAAAACAAAAAGTATTTTTGCTTGCACATGATTGGTTGATGGAAGTCTTTCAGAGCTCCCCCTCATTTACTAAGCTCTGGAGCAACTTCACTTGCAAAGTCAATATGCCTTTAGTAAATCAATCCCATTCATTTGGTAACTCCACCACATTACATGTAGTAAAATATACTTTTTTTTCTCCTGTCATTTCACCAGATTCTTGGATACTTTATATATATATATATATATATATATATATATATATATATATATATACACACAAACCTCCCAATCACTCCAAACATAATACAATGTACATGTATATCACAATGATCTAATCCCTTGTTAGAAGAACGTATATCATATGTAATGGGGATACTTTACTGTTTCATAATTATTTTTAGAGATCTCTTCCCACTGTTAAGTTCCCACTGACACCATTGATCTTTTTAGCTATCTATAAAGGGCTAATTCTTCCCAATGATCAGAAGTGTAAGTAGTATTCTTCCCACTGAACATCACACTAATGTATCAGGATCTGTAGATATAGTCATTTTTAGTAGGGGTTTCCTGAGACTGGAAAAATAGTTCAAAGGTTCCTCTGTGTTGAAAAGGTCGAGAAAGGCTGCTTGAAAGTGTAACTATAGGCAATACTTTTTTAAATATTTTGGATAGAGTACGGGAGAGTTAGAACCCCTGCCGTTTTTTCCCGTTAGTTATACTTTAAAGGGTAAGTTCACCTTTGTACACTTTTTTTTTCTTCTAAATTCCAGCTCCCCTATGCACCAATAAAGCATTCCTGTAATTTTTTTGCAAAAATATCAAAGCTTTCCATTAAATCTACAGTCACTTACTTTTCTTGTCCTAATCCGCGTTTCCAGACATTTCCATGTCTTCTTCCTGATAAGACTGTAGGTCATGACACAGGAAGGAGTTGACCAGTTGACCTCATTAGCACAGACTCTGCATCATCCACTCACTCATTCCCTGGTGCATGTTTTTAAAATGAAATGCAATCAACCAGTGATCACTCTTCCCACTAAATACACAATATACAATCAGATTGCATAGTGTATGGCCATACTGCGATTTTTGGTGCAGCGCATTTCTGAAATGCAAGGAAACGCACAGATGTGAATGGAGCCTTGTTGTTCTTGTTTTATCCCATCAATTTCACTTTCGGGCCCCATTCACATCTAGCATAGTGGGAGCACACATTTTGTGTCTCATTTTTCATGTGACACACATGTTGATTTCATTTGGCTGCATTACATGAGGTCATTGGGACATTTTAGAGTTTTGTGTGTTTTTTACTGTGTATTTTGCCCCTTGTTTTGCCCCTTGTTTTTTCACATGGCAAAATCTGCGTTTGGTGTGCCGTTAACAATAAATGGCACTGAACGCACAACTAGTAATTTTAGGTGTATAAACATGGCCATACACTATGCAATCTGATTGTATGTTGTGTATTTAGTGAGAAGGGTGATCACTGATTGATTGCATTTCATTTAAAAAACATGCACCTGGAAATGGGTGGGTGGATGATGCAGCTAATGAAGGTCAGCTGGTCAACTTCTTCTTGTGTCATGACCTAAAGTCTGAGCAAGAAGAAAGACATTACTAATGGAAACGTTTGGAAACATGGATGAGGACAGTGAAGTAAGTGACTGTAGATTTAATGGAAAGCGTTGATATTTTTGCAAAAAAAGTACATGAATGCTATACTGGTGCATAGGGGAGCTGGAATTTAGAAAAAAAAGTGTACAAAGGTAAACTTACCCTTTAAGTAACTACAAAATATCTTTCTAAATATCAAATATTGAAAAAAAAATAGTATAAAAAATCATACACATATATGTAAATACCTTTCTTCCACCAATAAAAAAAGGGATTTTTGATACCATTTTCTTGCAATATTTGGAATTTAGAAATATATTTTGTATTTACCTAATTTAATATAGTTGTTTTTGATACACTACATGTGTCCTGTGAAAGCAGCTTCCCTTTGACTGGTATTTTAGTCACCGTGTTCCTTTTGTATTAAAGCCCTGGCGGTAATCCCGAGCCTGGCTCGGGCTGTAATTTCAGTACCACGAGCGGTAACCCCAAGCCAGACTAGGGATTGCATCGCTGGATACAGGGAGACTTACTTACCTTGTCCCCTGGATCTTGCTATGTCCCCCCGCTGTGTGTGCGAGCTGACCTCCGCTCAATTCACACAGTGCCCTAGTGCCGCCGAGCTCTGTTCCCTGCGACATTATGACGCACGGGAGCGAAGATCGGCGCCAAATTGAAAAAAATATAAATACACAATACACATACAGTACTGTAATCTTACAGATTACAGTACTGTATTAAAAAATACACACCCCCTTTGTCCCTAGTGGTCTGTCCAGTGCTCTGCATGCACTTTTATATTATAAATACAGTTTTTTTCTGCCTGGAATTTGGGGATTGTCCATTGCAAACAAAAAGTGTCCCTTTATGGCAAAAGTGATTTTAGACAAACTAGAAAACAGCGATAATAAATTAGAATCACTTGCACAATTGAGCGATAGTGATTTGTGGGGAGATCCGTCATCAAACACTAAATCTAATGACAGCGACAATTCTGCAAAAGAGCAAATTTCTGTGTTTTTGGATTTGATTACATTATTGAATAATTTTTATTATTATTTGTTATCATTATTTATAGTTATTTATTATATTATAAACTTTATCATACCCGGGATGTGTACTAGACTCTTGTTTGAACAGATTTAAGAGAGTTATTCCTAAGAATTACAGGCCTACAATATAAAACGCTAAATTTCCATGCAAAATAACTGTACCGCTTTCAGCACAAAAATCAGAACTAATCATATCGCCAGGGAGGTTAATACATATGCTACATTAACTTAATAAATTGCCATATTTCTATGGTTTAAAACATTTTACATATTATCAATTAAAACTGACAAGGGGTCTAATTCTTCTTCACTGTATCCATCCCACTGGATATTACATGAGATAAAATACTGCATGGTTTCATAAGATTAATACCACATATTTGAATAAAACACCACATACCTTTTTTTAGTAGCGTTTATTTTGTGAATGCCAAAAAACTTTCTGAAAAACCCTATGAGCTATTTTACCGCTTTGTGAATGGAGCCCAATATGGCACAAGGGTGCAAACCTATAAGAAAAATAAAAAAAAATTCACTGCTGTATATGTTGAAGACATTTGAGATTAAGCATTCCCCCTTTAGACCTCTTCAAATTTTAATAATATGTCTGTACAGGCTAATTAAATACTGACTTCAATTATAATTTTGATTTTGAATAATTAACCACTTGCCTACCGCTGCACGCCGATATACGCCAGCACAATGGCAGCGGTTGGCAAATGGGCATACCTGTACATCCCCTTTAAGAGCCGGGGATAGCAGGTGTACCATGTCCAGCGTGACCGTGCCCGCAGGACCGGCAGACTCAATGTCCTCAGGTCTCTCAGCGATCGTGTCACAGAACCTGAGAACGGGGAAGGGCCTATGTAAACAAGGCATTTCTGTCTTGTGATATGAGAGAGATCACTGCTCCCTGTCATTGGGAGCAGTGATTGCTATCATGTGACTAGTAGCCCATCCCCCCACAGTTATAATCACTCCCTAGGACACACTTAACCCCTTCATCACCCCCTAGTGGTTAATCCCTTCACTACCAGTGTCATTTACACAGTAATCAGTGCATTTTTATAGCACTGATCGCTGTATAAATGACAATGGCCCCAAAATAGTGTCCACTAAAATGTCGTAGTCCCGATAAAAAACACAGATCACTGCCATTAGTAGTAAAAATAAAAAAATGTAAATAAAAATGCCATGTAAGGATCCCCTATTTTGTAGACGGTATAACTTTTGCGCAAACCAATCAATATACGCTTATTGCAATTTTTTTTACCAAAAATATGTAGAAGAATACACATCGGCCTAAACTGAGGAAATAATAATATAATAATAATTTTTAATATATTTTTGGGGGATATTTATTATATCAAAAAGTAAAAAATAATATGTTTAAAAAAAATTGGTGCTGTTTTTTTGTTTATAGCGCAAAAAATAAAAACAGCAGAGGTGGTCAAATACCAGCAAAGCAAAGCTCTATTTCTGGGGAAAAAAAGGATGTCAATTTTGTTTGCATGCACCATCACACAACTGCGAAATTGTCAGTTATAGTGACGCAGTGCCGAATCGCAAAAAGTGCTCTGGTCAGGAAGGGGGTGAAATCTTCCGGGGCTGAGGAGGTTCAAATGAGTAAGTGCCAAGAACCAGAACCTTTAAACTTTTTCCTAAAGTGCATCATTTAAGAACCATATACAGTAAATGTAACAAGCAAACACACCAATAGCTTAGATTTACAGACCTAAACTATTGGTGTATGATATTCTTATATTTAGAAAACCAAAACGTATCTAAGAAATCCATTTCATTTATATCAAGTCAGTTAGGCATGGGCACTTCTTCATTGTTGGTGATTGTAAAGGAGATTGTACAAACAGAGTTTCATTGTATTGACCAGTTTTGGACTGTTAGACTGCTATTATTACAGAACTTCAGTGGGGGGCATTAGGCTCCAAAGATACTGCTAGCAGGACTTTTTTACTGTCCTGCTCAGGGGTTTCACATTGGAGACAAAGCAGCGGCTGTTTCAGGGCGTTTTGCAGGTGCTATTTTTAGCGCTGTGGCGCATGCAAAGCGCCCCAGTGTGAAAGGGGTCTAATAGAGCTATCTACTCCACATCTCCACCCATCCTAACAAGCCTTCTTCAGTGTGTAGAGCAGAGCAGCATATAACATCACTAGACTACGTGTGTACTTAAAGTGGAGGGCCACCCTAAAAAAAAAATACATTAAAAATTAGAAAAAAATCAGAAAAAAAAATGAAAAACATTTTTTTTTAACTTACCAGAAATGCCTGTTGCTAGGCACATCATTCTAATCTGCCTCTTCCTCCTCCGCGGAGATCTTCTATCTTCTCTCCTCTGTGTGGCGTCTTCTGGGTAATGGGTCGCGCTGTGTTCTGGGAACTGTGTGCCCCATTCACAAAGCGCTGCGTGATTTACGCATGCGCAGTAGGAAACGGGCAGTGCCGGGACCCAAGAGCCGAGGGACGGGTCAGCATCGGGCGGCCGACATCGCGGGCACCCTGGACAGCTAAGTGTGCTTATTAAAAGTCAGCAGCTACAGTGTTTGCAGCTGCTGACTTTAAAAAAAATAAAATTTAAAACCGGCCCTCCTCTTTAAAGTTGTTGTGAACATACTATGTTATAGTCATTTTCTAATACAGGTATGACTAAGCAGTCACCATAACTATGTTTGATTAGTTTCAGGAATGATATTTCTTACCGTTTTTTTACAAGGTTAAAAGGTTCTGTCATGTGACCATGCATTTCTTGTTCCTGATAGTGATGGGTGGGGTAAAAGGACACTTTTCAGACACACGGGGCTGATTTACTAAAACAGAAGAGTGCAAAATCTGGTACAGCTGTGAATGGTAGCCAATCAGCTTCTAACTTTAGCTTGTTCAATTAACCTTTGACAAAATAATCTGGAAGCTGATTGGTTTCTATGCAGAGCTGCACCAGATTTTGCACTCTCCAGTTAAATCAACCCCACTGTGTGTCTGTATTTCATAGTCTGTTCAGCCTGAGGCAAGATGCAGACTGTGTTTGAGCATGGGTGTGTACAAGAAGCAGCCTGCGATTGGGAGTGGGTGTGAACCAGAGGCAGGCTGTGATTGGGCGAAGGTTTGTGCCAGTCAGGCTATCATTATTCGGTGGCATGAACAAACTACCCATCACAGGCAAGCTGTGAGTCTGTACAGTGTCCTGTACCTCTGAATGGTCAGCCAAATGATGAAAACTTACCACACTAACACAGATCAGCTCCTGTGTTTTGTGTGGTCAATTTAGAACAAGGAAGAAAGGTCACTGGCAGTATCAACCAGGTTATTCAGATGTAAGAAGGACATGGAAATAATAGAGACTATGATTTATAAAATAGGTGTAAGGCCCCTTTCACATGGGAAATCCAAACAGATCCTCCTGTCAGTTTTTTAGACGGACCTGATCGGACCCTCTAGTCTCTTCTGTGGAGCCATCTGATCAGATCCTGTCCACCAAAAAAAGACGGATGGGGGACATATTCCCCATCCGTGTGACAGATAGGATGGCATTGGATGGAAACATCCGATTGCCCCATAGACGAGAGCGGGCTGTGTCCGTGTCCGCTATGCATAATGGAGCGGACATGGACCTGTCATCTGCCTGCTCAGCAGGGATCAGCAGAGAGAGATCCCTGGCTGAGCAATCGGATTCGGCTACATGGTGGCACCCATGTGAAAGGGACCTAAGCCATGGTATGTGTAAGGGAGGAAGAAGATAGGTATGTGTATTTTTATATATGAGAAAGACCTCCAATTACTTGTGTTGATAACTCTCATGCCGTGTACACACCATCGAATTGTCTGGCGGACTTAGTGTGTGGGCTCCAGCGGACATTTTTATCGTAAAGTCCGGCGGACTTAGAAAGTAGTTTTGACTCAAAATTTGTCTGCTGGACTTGGCTTTCAGCGGACAATCCGTTCGTCAGTGTGCTAGTCCGGCGGACTAAGAATGACGCATGCGCTGAAGCAAGTACGAGAAGGAAGCTATTGGCTACTGGCTATTGAACTTCCTTTTTCTAGTCCCGTCGTCATCGCGTTAGAAATCGCCGGACTTTCGGAGTGTCCGTGTGTGGCCAAGTCCGTTCGTTATAAAGTTCGGCGGATTGTTTGCCGGACCAAGTCCGCCGAACAATTCGATCGTGTGTACGCGGCATCAGTTGATAAGTTTGATAGTCCATGGTCATGTTTTACTGGAACAGAGGCCTGTCTGCTATTGTGTGTGTATATATTATATATATATATATATATACTGAGCAAAATTATAAACGCAACACTTTTGTGTTTGCCCCCATTTATCATGAGCTGAACACAAAGATCTACGACTTTTCTATATACACAAAAGGCCTATTTCTCTCATATGTTGTTCACAAATCTGTCTAAATCTGTGTTAGTGAGCACTTCTCCTTTGCCAAGATAATCCATCCACCTCACAGCTGTGGCATATCAAGAGGCTGATTAGACAGCATGATTATTGCACAGGTGTGCCTTAGGGGGGCCACAATATAAGGGCACTCTAATATGTGCAGTTTTATAACACATCACAATGCCACAGATGTCACAAGTTTAGAGGGAGCGTGCAATTGGCATGCTGACTGTAGGAATGTCCACCAGAGCTGTTGCTCTTGAATTGAATGTTCATTTCTCTACCATAAGCCATCTCCAAAGGCGTTTCAGAAAATTTTCATCCAACCGGCCTCACAACTGCAGACCACATGTAACCACACCAGCCAAGGACCTCCACATCCAGCATCTTCACTTCCAAGATCGTCTGAGACCAGCCACCTGGACAGGAGCTGCAACAATCGGTTTGCATGACCAAAGAATTTCTGCACAAACTGTCAGAAACCATCTCAGGGGAGCTCATCTGCATGCTCGTTGTCCTCATTGGGGTCTTGACCTGACTGCAGTTCATTGTCATAACCGACTTGAGTTGGCATCTGGCACTTCAGAGAGGTGTTCTCTTCATGGATGAATCCCGGTTTTCACTGTACAGGAGAGATGGCCGACAGTGTGTATGGCATTGTGTGGGGGAGCGGTTTGCTGATGTCAACATTGTGGATCGAGTGGCCCAAGGTGGCGGTGGGGTTATGGTATGGGCAGGTGTATGCTATGGACAATGAACACATGTCCATTTATTGATGGCATTTTGAATGCACAGAGATACCATGACAAGATCCTGAGGCCCATTGTTGTGCCATTCATCCACGACCATCACCTCATGTTGGAGCATGAGAATGCATGGCCTTATGTTGCAAGGATCAGTACACAACTCCTGGAAGCTGAAAACATCCCAATTCTTTCATGGCCAGCATACTCTCCGGGCATGTCACCCATTGAGCATGTTTGGGATGCTCTGGATCGGTGTATACGACAGTGTTCCAGTTCCTGACAATATTCAGCAACTTTGTGCAGCCAGGAGGAAGAGGAATGGACCAACATTGGATCACAACCTGATCAACTCTATGCGAAGGAGATGTGCTGCACTGTGTGAGGCAAATGGTGGTCACACCAGATACTGACTGGTTTTTGGACCCCCATACCCCCCCCCCCCCCCACAATACTGTAAAACTGTACATTTTAGAGTTTCGTGCAATAATCATGCTGTCTAATCAGCATCTTGATATGCCACACCTGTGAGGTGGATGGATTATTTTGTCAAAGGAGAAGTGCTCAATAACACAGATTTAAACAGATTTGTGAACAATATTTGAGAGAAATAGGCCCTTTTGTGTACATAGAAAAAGGTGTAGGGTGGTAAATCTTGTTGAATAAACAGATGAAATGTAAAGTAAGAACTATTTGTGGGAAGCAGTAGAATAAAGACGAGAACTTACTGATGGATAAAGCCTTTCTCATGGAACTGTTGGAGGCCAATGATGCATTCGGCAGCGTAGAATCTATTGAAGGAACCACAAAAAATAATGTATAATCTTCCAATATATATATATTCTAATACAGAAGTAAATAGAATATATTTTCATGCGTATGTTCAGAAATGCCCCTAGGTGCTCCCAGTTCACAATCAAAACCATTATCAAAGCTGCTCTATTCAAAAACACACAGAGAGCTGCAGGAAGATTTTCTATTTTAGAGAATGGCTCATGGGACATCTGAGAATTATTCCTCGCTGTGACTGCAGGGCTGGCTTGGTCAGTTGTTGTGTTTTCCATTGTCTGTGTAGCCCTAAAATGGGTTGTAAGGAGTCCAGGTTTTTTACCTTCTCTGCATTAAGGGGAAAAACTTTCTTTGCTGTCCCCAGAGCCCCCACTTTTTCTTAACCAAGCGATCCGTTCCAGCAATCTGCACAAGCCTAGTGACTCCAACTGCTGTCTCCGTCCTCAGTGGCTAGATTGATAGCAGCAGGAGCCATTGGCTCCCGTTGCTGTTAATCAAATCCAGTGATACAGGATCGGGGGGCGGGGCGGAGTCCTGCTGTCTGTGTCAATGTACACAGAAGCAGGACTCGTGAGCGCGCCCACATGGGTGCCCCCATGAAAAGCGGCTCTCTGTGGGGACACCCGATGAAGAGGAGGAGCCAGGAGCTCTGCCAGGGCACCCCGGAAGGGGAGGATCGGGGCTGCTCTGTGCAAGACCCTTGCACAGAGCAGGTAAGTATAGGCATGTTTGTTATTTAAAAAAATAAAAATAAGAAAAAGTTGTAGGTCTTTGCGTTCAGCTCATGATAAATAGGGGCAAACACAAAATTATATATATATATATATATATATATATATATATAAAATTATATATATATATAATTTATGACAGTGTCCTACTAAGTCAGGCATGTCCAAAGTCTGGCCCCCTTTCTGGTTTGGAACGGCCCACCTGGTAATTTGAACATATATATCTTTTGTCACTCCCAACGAATCTCCACACTCCGGGGCCACAAAAGATATATACAGGTATTCTGGATGCCTCGGAGATGACAGGGAGGGAGTGAGATGAGTACTGTACATGCAGGAGAATTTCCTGTTTATGTAGCGGCCTCTTTAATAGGAATTTCTGTCTCCTGGGCTGCCATTGGGCGACTATTCTCTTCATCATAGGAGGCAGGACATTGTATTAAAGAGGCCGCCGAGAAAACAGGAGATTCTCCTGTACGTAATCTGTTGGCGCTCTTCCCGTCCCCCTCCCTGTCCCCTCCGAAGCTGCACTGATGGCAATACCTGCATTCATGGCAATGTTGGGGCTGCATTCATGGCAATGGGGGGACTGCGTTCATGGCAATGGCGGGGCTGCATTCATGGCTATGGTGGGGCTGCGTCCATGGCAATGGTGGGGTGCATTCATGGCAGTTGTGGGGCTATGTTCATGGCAATGGCGGGGCTGCATTCATGGCAATGGTGGGGCTGCATTCATGGCAGTTGTGGGGCTGCGTTCATGGCAATGGTGGGGCTGAATTCATGGCAATGGTGGGGCTGCGTTCATGGCAATGGTGGGGCTGCATTCATGGCAGTGTTGGAGCTGCGTTCATGGCAATGGTGGGGCTGCATTCATGGCAATGGTGGGGCTGCGTTCATGGCAATGGTGGGGCTGCAATCATGGCTGTGGTGGGGCTGCATTTAAGGTACTTGTGAGGCTGTAGATGGGCACTAATTAGGTTGCATTGATGGGCACTGGCCCTTATTTTGCTTCACAGTTCTTTATTAAAAACATTTTTTAAAGTTTTTTTCCTGAAACGTCCCTCTTAAAGTGAAGGTGAGTGTTATACTCCTGTGCGTGTTATACGTTGATAAATCCAAATAACACGCCCAAGCTCATCCCTTCACCACACACAGGGTCAAAGGACAGAGAAAATTGTTGGGCAGGGTATTAGTGCTTGGATGAACACACAAATTTTAATGTCAGGCAAACTAGTCGGCCTTCACACATGTTCACTTCAACAAATCTGGCCCTCTTTGAAAAAAGTTTGGACACCCCTGTATCTAAGTAATATAGTGCAGAAGTAAGAAAATAATGTAAGTTGCATGTGTACAGTACATCCTTCTCTAGTCCTCTGTCAGGAGGAGCAGTACTGGGAAATTACTGGGAAATAAGGCTGAGAGCTAATTAACAGCTCATGCAATTAGCGGCATGTCAGCCTGCCAGGGGCTAATTAACTGGTTTGGAAAATTACCACAAGACGTGTCGGAAAGAAAATAAACCTTATTCAGTATCAGTGTAGATAGCTCCGATTGTCTACAGCATAGCCTTTCACTATAATTGTAAAGTCACTCGACATCATTCTGTTGTTTCTTAGCAATGCATACACATTTTCCACACTCTGCAAAGAAGCTTTATTACCATTGTATGGATGTTCATCAATATTTAAATATATGCAATGTTATTCCCTAAAGAGGAAGTATAAGTATGCACTTTGAAAAAGCTTTATTTTGTGTTTAAACTGTAGCTCAGTCTTCATTTTTTCTGTTTCTCCTGAATCATAAATGCTCATTTGTTTACCTTACAGGGATGATGCTGTTCTGACATATGTGTAAGCAGTAAATGGATCAATATTTGTTATAGTTCTGAAATACTATAGATTGATTATTATTATTTGAAAGCTGGCTTTAATAAGAACATTCCCTTTTGTACATAAACAACAGATATTTTACGCTTCATATCTGCCTGCTGGTTTTAAAAGTAGGCCACTTTATCAACTTTGCATAGAATTTATTGTACATATACTTATTAAGAATATTTTTAATAGTCCTGAAATGAGTACATTAAAAGACAATACTCTTGACCTTTAACCTCCCCGGCGGTATGATTATTTCAGATTTTAGGTGCGGAAAGCGGTACCATAATTTTGCATGGAAATTTGGCGTTTTATTGTATTGTAGGCCTGTAATTCTTAAGCCGCGTACACACGGGCGGATTGTATGGCCTACTTAGTCCGTCATACAATCCGACGGACAGTCCGTCCTACTTTCGAATGAACAGACTTGACCACAAACGGATGCACAAACAGTCCGTCGAAAGCTTGCGCGATGACGTGTACAGCACGTACGACGGGACTAGAAATAGGAAGTCCAATACACAGCAATGCAACCTTTCGCCGTGTAAATCCTTTCTGAGCATGCGCCATTCTTAGTCCGTCGAACTAGCCTACTGACGAGCGCATTGCCCACTGAAACCAAAGTATGACGGACAGTATTTCGAAAAATCCGAAATACTTAGTACGCCAGACTGCACGCTGAAAAAGTCAGCTGAAGCCCACACACGAGCGGACTGTCCACTGAAATGTGTTTCGACGGACTAAGTAGGCCATACAATCCGCCCGTGTGTACGCGGCTTTAGAAATAATTCACTTAAATCCATCTAAACAAGAGTCTAATAGACATTTCAGGTATGATAAAGTTTGAAATATGAAATCATAAATTATAATATAATGTAATATAATATAAATAAATATATATATATATATATATATATATATATATATATATATATATATATATATATCTTTCTTTTGGTGGTATTTGATCACCTCTTCGGTTTTTATTTTTTGCGCTATAAACAAAAAAGAGCGACAATTTTGAAAAAAAAATAACAATATTTTTTACTTTTTACTATAATAAATATCCCCCAATTTTTTTGTTAAAACAAATTTCTTCATCAGTTTAGGGCAATATATATTCTTCTACATATTTTCGGTAAAAAAATCGCAATAAGCGTATATTGATTGGTTTGTGCAAAAGTTATAACATCTACAAACTATGGGAAAGATTTATGGCATTTTTATGGCATTTTTTTATACTAGTAATGGCGGGGTTTCTGCGATTATTAGCGGTACTGCGACGTTGCAATGGACAGATCGGACACTTTTTTGGGACCATTGACAATTATACAGCGATCAGTGCTATAAAATTGCACTGATTACTGTGTAAATGTCACTGTCAGGGAAGGGGTTAACACTATTGGCGATCAAGGGGTTAACTGTGTGTTCCCTCAGTGTGTTCTAACTGTGTGGGGATGGGAGTGACTAGGAGAGGAGACATCTTTTTTCCTATTTAGTAGGAACAAACGTTATGTTTCCTCTTCCCTGACAGCCCAGGGATTTGTGTGCTTACATACACAAATCCCTGTGCTCCTGCTCGTGCACGCAATCGTGGCTGGTGGTGATCGTGCACCCGGCCATGCGCATTGGGTCGCCCCCTGTGCAGCTGGTGGCTGAAAAAGGCTAGGACATACCCATATGGGATTTCCAGGGGAGCCATTCTTCCACAGTATATCTACATGAGCTGGTCGGGAACCGGTTAATGATGATGTTACTGATTGTGTAGTTAAGTGAAGTACCAAACTAGCCACAATAGCCAAAACAGTATTATATTACATTATATATAAGCGTGAGGGATTGCGTGCCATGGATGCACCAGATGATGTCCTTTGAGAAGTAACACGTTGGGCCAAGCCTACGCATGTGACACTACCATGCTTCTTTGGATTTGGAACCTATGATTTCCAGTTTGAAATTACGATTTTTGATGCGCTTATCCGTTCTTTATCATGTGAGTAGAATGTGTATCATGTGTTTACATTAAAGTTTTTAGTCGATTTACTAGTTTTGATTAAATGTGGATATTCTATTATATATACAGTATCTCACAAAAGTGAGTACACCCCTCACATTTTTTGTAAATATTTTATTATATCTTTTCATGTAACAACACTGAAGAAATTACACTTTGCTACAATGTAAAGTAGTGAGTGTACAGCTTGTATAACAGTGTAAATTTGCTGTCCCCTCAAAATAACTCAACACACAGCCATTAATGTCTACACAATATCTAATACAGTATGCACAGTTTCTACTACACTTCTGGTGGCGTACACAGTACACAATACAGTGCAGCCATAGCACAGTTTTTACTACTTTTCTGGTGCTGTACACAGTATCTAATACAGTATGTACTGTTTCTACTACGCTTTTGCTGGTGTACACAGTTCACAATAAAGTGCAGCTGTAGTACAGTTTCTAATGCAATGCAGGCGGTGTACAGAGTATCTAATAAAGTGTGTACAGTTTCTACTACACTTCTGGTGGTGTACACAGTACACAATACAGTAAAGCCATAGTACAGTTTCTAATACAGTGTAGGCGGTGTACACAGTATCTAATACAGTGTGTACAGTTTCTACTACACTTCTGGTGGTGTACACGGTACACAATACAGTGCAGCCGTAGTACAGTTTCTAATAAAATGCAGGTGGTGGGCATAGTATCTAATACAGTGTGTACAGTTTCTACTACACTTCTGGTGGTGTATACAGTATACAATACAGTGCGGCCGTTGTACAGTTGCTAATACAGTGCAGGCGATGTACACAGAATCTAATACATTGTGTACAGTTTCTAATACACTTCAGGCGGTGTACACAGTATCTAATACAGTGTAGTGTGGTGTTACAAAACAAAAAATACATCATATCCGGAAGGCCACCAAGGAGAGGCAGATGCTCACAGGCCACTAAAAGAGGGCAAGCAGCCTCTGTGTCTACAGTCAACAGTGCTGGACGTGGACATGGTGCATCCTCTGCAGGTGGTAGACTCTGCCCCCTTTTGTGAATTTGTGGAATGTGCTGTACCTCAGTGGCAGGTTCCAAAATGCAAGGCTATTCTGGCTCTCTACCAGAATGTTGAAGGCAATGTTTTGGACTCATTGGACAGGGCGGTAAGCAATAAGGTTCATATTACCGCTGACTCATGGCCCAGCAGACATGGGCAGGGACCTTACCTTTCCTTCATGACACACTGGGTAACTCTACTGGCAGCTGGGAAGGATGCAGGACAGGGTTCAGTGTTGTTGGAGCTTGTTCCACCACCATGCCTCCAAAATGCTAGTGGTGATTCTGCCACACCTCTCTCCTCCACCCTTTCCTCTTCTTCTTCCTCTATGGTCTCTTCTGCAGATTTGTCCTCTGAACCAGCGGTGTTCCATACGCATTCAAGGGACTGCACAAGCAGTTAGGCTAAAAGATGCCATGCGGTGCTTGAGATCTACCTAGGGCACAGGAGCCACACTGGGACAAAGATTCTGTCAGCTCTGCAGGAGCAGGCTTAGAGGTGGTTGTCACCATGCCAGCTTCAGCCAGGAATGGTTGTATGCTGTAATGGCACCAACCTTCTCTCTGCCCTCTGACAGGGACACTTGATCCATGTTCCATGTTTGGCACACGTCCTGAATTTGGTGGTGCAGCGGTTCTTGAGGAGGTACCCAGGTTTACAGGATCTCCTGAGGCAGGCCAAAAAAGTCTGTGGTCATTTTCGCCGATCACACAATGCCAGTGCTCGGCTGGCTGACATTCAAATGGAATGCAACCTGCCCATCAAGCTGCTTCATTTTGTTTCAAGCCCACCAGGAGGAACTCGATGTTGGCAATGCTGCAGCGGCTGCACGCAGATCAGAGGGCCATCAATGAGTATCTGTGAGAGTATCGTATCATTATAGGGTCAGAGGAGTTTGGCTTCTTTTCACCACGCCAGTAGCTGCTGATCAAGAATGCATGCACTGTCCTGTCACCATTTGAGGAGGCCACAAGAATGGTGAGCAGCAACAATGCATGTATCAGTGACGCTGTCCCTCTAGTCTTCCTGTTGGAGCACGCGCTTCTTGGAATCATGGACAGGGCACTTGAGGCAGAACAACGGGAGGAAGAGGAGATTTTCCTTACCTCTCAAGGTTCCCTTTATCCAGATAGCATTCCTGCGTGCCCCCCAAACACACAGGAAGATGAGGAGGAGGAAGATTGTGTCAGCGTAGATGTAGAGGATAACACTCAGCAGCAGTCTTCAAGGGATGGTTTTTAGTCACCAGAAACCCAAGGAGTTGTATGCGGCTGGGAGGAGGTAGTTGCGGATCATGTGATCCTTAGTGACCCAGAGGACTCAGAATCAAATGCCTCTGCAAACTTACACTGCATGGCCTCCCTGATTCTGTAAAGCCTGTGAAAGGACCCTAGGATTCGTGGTATCAAGGAGAGGGATCATTACTGGCTGACAACCCTTGTTGATCCACGTTACAAGGGTAAGGGAGCAGAGGATGAAACATCTTCAGGAGGACTTGAAGAAAGGTTTGTGCAATGCATTTCCAGACCCTGGGAGGTTACAATTTCCTGGTGCTGGACAACGTGTTGCTGAGGCTTCGTTCAGTCAGAGGAAGAGCGGTGGAGAAGGTGGCTGGCTGACCGATGCCTTTAAACAATTTTTCAGTCCTCAGTGCCAAGGTCTGATTGGTTCAAGCAACCATCGCCAACCTCTGCATTACACGGTGCTGGAATATCTAGGGGCAAGAGCAGACCTGGAGACCTTTCCAACAAAGCATCCACTGGGTTACTGGGTCTTGAGGATGGACCACTGGCCAGAACTTGCTCAATATGCAATTGAGCTCCTGCATCCAGCGTGCTTTCTGAATGCACATTCAGTGCTGCTGGAGGGTTTGTAACAGATCAAAGAGTGCGTCTGTCCTCAGACTCTGTTGATAGGATCACATTCATAAAATAATCAGTCTTGGATCATCAGCTATCAAGCATCTGATGCTGATGTAATTGATTGAATTTCCTATGGATGTGGGATCCCTTGAAGACTGCCTATGCTGACTATCCTATTCCTCCTCAATCTTGATGATTCTAACTTCCAACAATATTTTTGGTTTAGGGCACCACCACCCAAGGCCCAATTTTTCTGCCCCTGTTTAACAGGGGCATGTAATTACAATTTTTAATAAAATATTTTTAATTCGGGGCCCGTTTCTGTGCCCAACAAGAGTAACTGGGGGGGCTTACAGTGTTGTGGCATCACCACAACCACCCAAGGCCCAATTTTTCTGTCTCTGTTTGACAAGGGCATGTAATTACAATTTTTGATATAATATTTCACAGCAGGGCCTGTTCCTGCACCCAACAAGAGTAACTGTGAGGGCTTACAGTGTTGTGGCATCACCACAACCACCCAAGGCCCAATTTTTCTGTCCCTGTTTGACAAGGGCATGTAATTACAATTTTTGATATAATATTTCACAGCAGGGCCTGTTCCTGCACCCAACAAGAGTATCTGTGAGGGCTTACAGTGTTGTGGCACCACCACCCGAGGCCCAATTTTTCTGCCCTGCTTGACAGGGGCATGTAATTAAATTTTTTTATATAATATATCAACGCAGGGCCTGTTCCTACACCCAACAAGAGTAACTGTGAGGGCTTACAGTGTTGTGGCACCACCACCACCCAAGGCCCAATTTTTCTGCCCCTTTTTAACAGGGGCATGTAATTACAATTTTTGATATAATATTTCACAGCAGGGCCCGTTCCTGTTCCCAACAAGAGTATCTGTGTTGGCTTAGAGTGTTGTGGCACCACCACCACCTAAGGCCCAATTTTCTGCAGAGTATATAGGGCAGACCGTATAGTATATATACTGCTGTTCAGAGTATAAAGTGCCATTTTTAAAAAAAAATGGGTGCAGGGTTCCCCTTAATCTCCATACCAGACCTGAAGGGCATGGTTCGGATTTTGGGGGTGACATTCACACCATTTTTTTGGGGGATTTTTAGCTATATTGCCGGGATCCGACAATACATTACAACCGTGAGCAGTTTCAAATGACATTTTTTCCTTTAGAAATGTCATTTTGCTGTGGCACTGTTATAAACATGGGAAAGATGCGCTACTTTACATGCATACTAAAAACACCCCCCAGGCATGACATTTAAAGGAATATTTCATTTTTATTGTTTCACTCTAAGCGTTATTAAAATAACTGCTTTTTAAAACTTTTTTTACATTGATGCATGTCCCCTGGGGCAGGACCCGGGTCTCCAAACACTTTTTATGGCAATAGCTTGCATATAAGCCTTTAAAATTAGCACTTCTGAGTTTTCACATTCACGTCAAATAGACTTTAATGGTGTTCGTGTGTTCAAACTCATTTTTGGCCTGTTCGCATGTTTTGCTGCAAACTGAACTGGGGGGGGGGGTGTTCGACTCATCCCTACTCCTCGTTAGTGCTGCCTATTCAGTGCCACCTATCAGTGCCCATCAGTGCCGCCTATTAATGCCCATCAGTGCCGCCTATCAGTGCCGTCAGTGCCACCTATCAGTGTCCATCAGTATTTTTTTTTTTAAATTGTCTGTATTTTTTCATTTATAGCTCAAATAAAACCACAGAGGTGATCAAATACCACCAAACGAAAGCTCTATTTATGGGAAGAAAATGATAAAAATTTAGTTTGGGTGCAGTGTTGCATGACCGCACAATTGTCATTCAAAGTGCAATAGCGCTGAAAGCTAAAAATCGTCCTGGGCAGGAAGGGGCGAAAGTGCCTATTATTGAAGGGGTTAAAAACTGCATCTTGGATTTACTTGGGTTATCTTTGTGTAATATTAAAATTATTTTGATGATCTGAATCATTTAAGTGTGAGAAATATGCAAAAAAAAAAAAGAATCAGGAACGGGTCAAATACTTTTTCACAGCACTGTATGTTCTATAGGTATATACTTTATATGTATTTTATGATGTTCTAGAATTATTTTTTTTAATTGTGAATTAATTATTTGACATTTTAGAGATTTTTTGTTCTACGTGATTGAATCAGCACCTTAAAAGTGCCAGTGATTAAAGAATTCTGTCAATATATATATTTTGCATAAGCCCTTAGGGTATATTTGTGTTCATGATAACACTGACATACAGTATACACGAGTACAGAAATGCACAGACATTATTATCTATAGAAGCTGTAAGCTGCACCTGGACTTCCTGATTTTAATAAAAGTTGTAAATGGAACTGGACTATGTGGAGCTTTTCTTCTTTTCCATATGGTGGTTTTGGATGAACCTTTTGGAAGCTGGGAAGTATTAAAGTCACAAGAAGCAGTGTTCCAGGATATTTAAAGTGAGGCCTGATATTTTCGGAATTGTGGTGAGTGTGAACCCCCAGAGGGGTGTGTGACGCACGTGTGGAGGAATCTGGTGGAAGGGTGCACAACTGACAGATAAAATATCACCACCTGTGTCTGGACTCTCTTTCTGCTCTTTTTTTATCACCATTTGAAACCGCTTTCTAGTGCCAATTGTTCAGTTTCAATATAATTATTATCCTCGGTGTTATATTGGACATTCATTTAACCTGGTCATTATAGGAATGACAAGAGCTCTGCTAATGATGAATGACATCTGATGACTTTTTTGTGGTCAATAAGCTTTATTTATCATATAATAAGATATTGTATTTTTATGTATTAAGTAGCTGCTTTTGCACAAAGTTAAAGGGATATTTTTAATTTGTGTATTTATATTTTTTTATTATTATATTTAAATACCATTGCGCTGAGTGAAGGAGATAGTGACACGGGTAGCGCCAGTTATTCATTTCCTTTCTTTATATATTAGGGTGAAACAGTTAGTTAGGTGCTGTCTTGGCCAGGATGGTAGGGGTTAACTCCATGCCTGGTTCCTTGGTCTTTTTGGTAGGTTCTTGTCTGAGTCCTGCCCACTGGTCCTATTAGGTATAAATTGGGTCAGTGGTCTGGCTCGGATAGTTTCTTCCTTTCCTGTACGAGCACAGGATTAGGGAGAGTTCTAGCGCAGCTGTGGGTCGTGAGATCCCTAAGGGATTGAGATGGAGAATGAAACCCGGAGCAGCAGAAGGACGTCGTGTTTTACTGTCCACATGTAGAGAATTTAAAATTTTGGCCACAGATGACACCAGCACTGAAGTATGCTTCCAAAGGATTTACACTCCGCCACTGATAAATTGTAGTGAAAAACAATGGACAGGTGGATGTGGACATTGGTTCAGCGTGTTCCTCCTAAATGCAGATTACAGAAAATACTGTATACTGTTATGGGAACCGATAATTAACTGGTGAACAGCCTTAAGGTTGAGTGTTCCCTCTCGACAGCCTCATACTTGTCCCAGAGTATTGATGAAGAGGACACAAAACAAAGGTATTGCATGTGTGCAGTAAAGTCACATTGTAAACAAGGTGCCTAGCGTTGGCCAGAAGAACACCCCCCAGGGTAGACTTCTCATGTGAGCCACACTTGGCACCCAATGAGTTAAAATAGAACATGGAGGACGTGACAAACAACCACCGTCCTTCCCTTACACGCTATTTTGACATATTCCCATCCCACAGAGATGTGAACCCAGCATCACTGTTGGTGCTGGCACAAGGGTTGAGCCATGTTAACTGAAGTGCGGATCTTCCTGATGACATACATTCTGAAGATTGAGCTGTGCATGCTTGAGTGCAGATCCCACTGGTTGCTTGGATGTTGAGGGAATAAACTCTTTGCTGGCGGCAAATCCAACAAGTCTCTCCTACAGCACTTTATTCATTTGTGTGCAGGAAATTAATAATTTATTGAAATCAAGTACTATGCATGTAAAATATGTTCGCATAATCTGGAGGTATAATTCTGCATTTTAATGTTTTCATTTGATTTGCATTAATCAGTATATTCAAATGAAATTATATTATTCATCAATATAATCCCTTTAGCAAGCAGTATACAAAAGCAATTTAACCCTGTTTTACTCACGCATGACATACCATTGGAAAAAGAGCCTTTCTGATTTACTGGCAAGGGTAGAGCAATGTTTTGCTTGCCTTATTTTACAGCATGCAGTGTAAGTTTTAGCACTTTTTCTGTTGAAGTAGTAGGTTCTTTGCGTTTGTCTCAAATGTTCTCATGGCAAAAAAAATAATTCTGGAATGATTCCAAATGAGTACAACTTCTAATAAAACAATATATCTACACCTAGTTTTACTACAGTTGCAAAAAAAGTATGTGAACCCCTTTGGAATGATATGGATTTCTGCACGAATTGGTCATAAAATGTGATCTGATCGTCATCTAAGTCACAACAGTAGACAATCACAGTCTACTTAAACTAATAACACACAAAGAATTAAATGTTACCATGTTTTTTATTGAACACACCATGTAAACATTCACAGTGCAGGTGGAAAAGGTATGTGAACCCTTTGGTTTAATAACTGGTTGAACCTCCTTTGGCAGAAATAACTTCAACCAAACATTTTCTGTAGTTGCAGATCAGGCGTGCACAACAGTCAGGAGTAATTCTTGACGATTCCTCTTCACAGAACTGTTTCAGTTCAGCAATATTCTTGTGATGTCTGGTGTGAATCACTTTCTTGAGGTCATGCCACAGCATCTCAATCGAGTTGAGGTCAGGACTCTGACTGGGCCACTCCAGAAGGCATATTTTCTTCTGTTTAAGCCATTCTGTTGTTGATTTACATCTATACATTGGGTCGTTGTCCTGTTGCAACATCCATCTTCTGTTGAGCTTCAGTTGGTGGACAGATGGCCTTAAATTCTTCTGCAAAATGTCTCGATAAACTTGGGAATTCATTTTTCCTTCGATGATAGCAATCCGTCCAGGCCCTGATGCAGAAAAGCAGTCCCAAATCATGATGCCCCACCCCCATACTTCACAGTTGGGATGAGGTTTTGATGTTGGTGTGCTGTGCCTCTTTTTCTCCACACATAGTGTTGTGTGTTCCTTCCAAACAACTCAACTTTGGTTTCATCTGTCCACAGAATATTTTGCCAGTACTGCTGTGGAACATCTAGGTGCTCTTGTGCAAACTGTAAACCCGCAGTAATGTTTTTTTTGGACAGCAGTGGCTTCCTCTGTGGTATCCTCCCATGAATAGTGATGGACGAACGTTTCGCCCGGCGGTCGTTTCGCGGCGAATTTCCGACATTCGCGGTCCGCACGTTCGAACGCCTTTTTCCGTCGTTCGCCGCGGCGGACTTACGTGTTTAATGTATACAAGAACTTTAACCTTTGGTGACACGTTTATCATGTGATACAGGACAGCCAATTGAGACATGACAGCACATGGACACTTGTACATTCCCCCTAACCTATAAATACACCCGATCCGGTGGCCATTTTACATTCTTTCTTCTGTTACGATAGGGACAGGTTCCTGTGTGGAGTAGGGAGAGATAAACCACTAGCTATTTGGTACACAAAAGTTCTTTTCAGGACTGGTATAGGTGTTAGGTGTTGATAGGTTTGCTGTGCTGCTGATTCTTGCAGCAGCCTGAGTGTCTTTTGTTAGTTTAGAGAAAGGGAAAGGACGGTGTATGCTACAGGGACAGCCAGATTAGTCTTTCATCATCATCATCATCATCATCATCATTAGCTGTTACTATCAAGGTCCACAAAAGAGCTGTTCCAGTAACCACTAATCGTTCTCTTTTTTTGCCAATTTGTATAGGGACAGGAAGGAAGCAGTGTTGTCAGGCAGTGAGGGTAATTTTAAAGACTTGCTGTTATTATTAGTTCCACAAAGGTTCTTTTCAGGACTGGTATCAGTGGTACAGTAATAGGCTTGTACATGTATAATATTCTTTCTTCCAAATATAGAAAGGATATTATACTTGACTGCTGCCCTTCTGCTGCAGTCTGCTAAACATTCACAACTCACTTGTTCCACAAAAGTTCTTATAAGGACTGGTAACTTGGTATAGGGTGCTACGGTACATAGGCTTGAGTGCGGTACAGTCTGCTGTTCTGTAAGGACCGCTATCGGTCCACAATAGATAGGGTTGACGTGCACCACTGCTGACCGCTGCCCTATACTGCAGCAGTCCTTCAGCGGTATAGGGACTGACGTACAGTCTGCTAATCACTAACACACAACCTGCTTGTTCCACAAAAGTTCTTATAAGGACTGGTAACTTGGTATAGGGTGCTACGGTACATAGGCTTGAGTGCGGTACAGTCTGCTGTTCTGTAAGGACCGCTATCGGTCCACAATAGATAGGGTTGACGTGCACCACTGCTGACCGCTGCCCTATACTGCAGCAGTCCTTCAGCGGTATAGGGACTGACGTACAGTCTGCTAAACACTAATACACAACCTGCTTGGTCCACAAAAGTTCTTATAAGGACTGGTAACTTGGTATAGGGTGCTACGGTACATAGGCTTGAGTGCGGTACAGTCTGCTGTTCTGTAAGGACCGCTATAGGTCCACAATAGATAGGGTTGACGTGCACCACTGCTGACCGCTCACCTATACTGCAGCAGTCCTTCAGCGGTATAGGGACTGACGTACAGTCTGCTAATCACTAACACACAACCTGCTTGTTCCACAAAAGTTCTTATAAGGACTGGTAACTTGGTATAGGGTGCTACGGTACATAGGCTTGAGTGCGGTACAGTCTGCTGTTCTGTAAGGACCGCTATCGGTCCACAATAGATAGGGTTGACGTGCACCACTGCTGACCGCTGCCCTATACTGCAGCAGTCCTTCAGCGGTATAGGGACTGACGTACAGTCTGCTAAACACTAATACACAACCTGCTTGGTCCACAAAAGTTCTTATAAGGACTGGTAACTTGGTATAGGGTGCTACGGTACATAGGCTTGAGTGCGGTACAGTCTGCTGTTCTGTAAGGACCGCTATCGGTCCACAATAGATAGGGTTGACGTGCACCACTGCTGACCGCTGCCCTATACTGCAGCAGTCCTTCAGCGGTATAGGGACTGACGTACAGTCTGCTAAACACTAATACACAACCTGCTTGGTCCACAAAAGTTCTTATAAGGACTGGTAACTTGGTATAGGGTGCTACGGTACATAGGCTTGAGTGCGGTACAGTCTGCTGTTCTGTAAGGACCGCTATCGGTCCACAATAGATAGGGTTGACGTGCACCACTGCTGACCGCTCACCTATACTGCAGCAGTCCTTCAGCGGTATAGGGACTGACGTACAGTCTGCTAATCACTAACACACAACCTGCTTGTTCCACAAAAGTTCTTATAAGGACTGGTAACTTGGTATAGGGTGCTACGGTACATAGGCTTGAGTGCGGTACAGTCTGCTGTTCTGTAAGGACCGCTATCGGTCCACAATAGATAGGGTTGACGTGCACCACTGCTGACCGCTGTCCTATACTGCAGCAGTCCTTCAGCGGTATAGGGACTGACGTACAGTCTGCTAAACACTAATACACAACCTGCTTGGTCCACAAAAGTTCTTATAAGGACTGGTAACTTGGTATAGGGTGCTACGGTACATAGGCTTGAGTGCGGTACAGTCTGCTGTTCTGTAAGGACCGCTATCGGTCCACAATAGATAGGGTTGACGTGCACCACTGCTGACCGCTGCCCTATACTGCAGCAGTCCTTCAGCGGTATAGGGACTGACGTACAGTCTGCTAAACACTAATACACAACCTGCTTGGTCCACAAAAGTTCTTATAAGGACTGGTAACTTGGTATAGGGTGCTACGGTACATAGGCTTGAGTGCGGTACAGTCTGCTGTTCTGTAAGGACCGCTATCGGTCCACAATAGATAGGGTTGACGTGCACCACTGCTGACCGCTCACCTATACTGCAGCAGTCCTTCAGCGGTATAGGGACTGACGTACAGTCTGCTAATCACTAACACACAACCTGCTTGTTCCACAAAAGTTCTTATAAGGACTGGTAACTTGGTATAGGGTGCTACGGTACATAGGCTTGAGTGCGGTACAGTCTGCTGTTCTGTAAGGACCGCTATCGGTCCACAATAGATAGGGTTGACGTGCACCACTGCTGACCGCTGCCCTATACTGCAGCAGTCCTTCAGCGGTATAGGGACTGACGTACAGTCTGCTAAACACTAATACACAACCTGCTTGGTCCACAAAAGTTCTTATAAGGACTGGTAACTTGGTATAGGGTGCTACGGTACATAGGCTTGAGTGCGGTACAGTCTGCTGTTCTGTAAGGACCGCTATCGGTCCACAATAGATAGGGTTGACGTGCACCACTGCTGACCGCTCACCTATACTGCAGCAGTCCTTCAGCGGTATAGGGACTGACGTACAGTCTGCTAATCACTAACACACAACCTGCTTGTTCCACAAAAGTTCTTATAAGGACTGGTAACTTGGTATAGGGTGCTACGGTACATAGGCTTGAGTGCGGTACAGTCTGCTGTTCTGTAAGGACCGCTATCGGTCCACAATAGATAGGGTTGACGTGCACCACTGCTGACCGCTGCCCTATACTGCAGCAGTCCTTCATCGGTATAGGGACTAAGAGTTTTGTCACAGGGTCATTTAAAAAATGACAGGCAGAGGAAGAGGCAGGCCCTTCCGCAGGGGTGGTAGGGGTAGGGCAGGAGCAACAGGCTTGAGCCAAAGTGGGAAGTTGCAGAAGGTGCGTTCAATTACTTTAAAGGATGCACCAGACTTGGTTGAGTGGCTCGCTCAGCCTTACTCTTCTGCACCCTCCTCATCCTCTCGATCTGCACCCTCTTCTTCACTCTCTGCTATGTGCACCCCCAAAGACACTACCACCAACAACACGACCACCACCACCACCACCACATACCTTCCGCTTGAGTCACTGGAATTATTTTCCGATCCATATCAAGAGGACATTTCTGATGCGCAGCCACTCTTGGTATTGGATCAGGAAGAGGAGGTAGCAACAAGCGCTACTCAGCAGTCTGACGCCAGTACCCAGATCAGCCCAAGGAGGAGGTTGGTCCCCGGTGTTGCTGCCTACTCCGAGATCTCTACTTATAGCGGTGGGGAAGGTGACGTTGATGATGACGTGTCTAGTGATGTCACGTGGGTGCCCACAAGAGAGGAAGAGGAGGGGAGTTCAGAGGGAGATATGGACCAGCAGATAGGGAGGAGAAGCAGCAATGACTTACATTGCACAGCAGGGACAAAGCAGACTGCAAATGTATCAGGAGCGAGTCATCGACCATGTACGGTCACATCTGGCGCTCCCAGGACACCGGCACATGGCTCCGCAGTGTGGGCTTTTTTTAACGTGTCCGCTGCTGACAATAGCGTTGCCATCTGCAATCTTTGCAGTCAACGCGTTAGTCGCGGTAAGCCCAATACTCACCTAGGGACGACCGCCTTAAGAAGGCACATGAGCAGCCATCACCGAGCCCAGTGGGAGCAACGGAACACACAAAGCCACACTGCAGGCTCTCACCGTCCAGCCTCGTCTTCTACTTCTCCTTCTCCTCTCTCCTCACAATTGTCCTCCACTCCACCTTCCATCACGCCAAGCTCACATTTTTCTGCAAAAAGGCAGGCTTCCGTGGGCCTAATGTTTGAGCGTAAAAAAATGATGACGCCGGATAACCCTCTTGCCCAACGGTTGGCGGCTGGCTTGTCAGAACTCATAGCCCGCCAACTACTGCCATATAAACTGGTGGACTCGGAGGCCTTTCGCAAATTTGTGGCCATTGGAACACCACAATGGAAGGTCCCAGGAAGGAAGTATTTCTCAGAGAAGGGCATCCCAGAGCTATATGGCCATGTTCAGCGGCAAGTGAATGTATCTCTGGCACACAGTGTCGGTGCCAAGATACATCTGACCACAGACACGTGGTCTAGCAAACACGGGCAGGGAAGGTATATCAGTTTTACTGCCCACTGGGTGAACCTTCTGACGGCCGTCAAGCATGTAACCCGTGGCACCCGTGTAGATTTGGTTTTACCGCCACGGATTGCATGCAGGCCTGACTCTTCTTCTCCTCCTCCTACTCCATCCTCCTCCCTCTCCTCCTCAGCTGCCTCCTCCTTTTCCGCTGCTAGCGTCTCTTCCACTGCACCGCCCAAGCTCCCCAGAACCTATTCCACATGCCAGGTGAGACGTTGCCATGCCGTGCTGCGTCTGTTGTGCCTGGAAGCAAAGAGCCACACTGGCCCGGCACTCCTTTCAGCTTTGCGTTCACAGGCAGATGAGTGGCTAACACCGCTCAATTTGACAGTTGGTAAAGTGGTGTGTGACAACGGTGCCAATCTGCTTAGCGCATTGAAACAGGGCAAAATCACGCACGTGCCGTGCATGGCACACGTCTTAAACTTGGTCGTGCAGCGATTCCTTGTCAAATACCCTGGGGTCCAGGACATCTTGCGGCAGGCAAGGAAAATCTCGGCCCATTTCAGAAGATCTTACACGGCCATGGCTCGCCTTGCTGACATTCAGCGGCGACACCATCTGCCGGTCAGACGTCTTATTTGCGATTGCCCGACGCGATGGAACTCAACCTTCTATATGCTTGATAGGCTGCTCCAGCAGAAACGTGCAGTTAACGTCTACCTGTATGAACTCTGCGAAAGAAACGGTTCTGGGGAGCTGGGTTTTTTTTCACCGCGCCAGTGGCTGCTCATGCGCGACACATGCAGACTTCTGCGGCCATTTGAGGAGATCACCAAACTGGTCAGTCGCAGCCATGGCGCCATCAGTGACATGGTACCTTATGCCTTCTTTCTGGAGCGTGCATTGCGTCGTGTCATTGATCAGGCTGTGGAGGAGCAGGAGCGGGAAGATGAGGAAGTCGCAATGCTGGATGAATTCCCAGGGGGGGCTACTCTATCTGAGACAAGTCAACAACAGGAGTCTGATGAGGAGTCAGAGGAGGATGGTGCCGGGGCGGATGAGCAGGAGCAAGAAGAGCATGCTTTAAACCTTTCTGGGATCCCTGTTGTGCGAGGATGGGGAGAGGAGAATGAAGAGGACGACATTATCCTGGATGATGAGCAGGAGCCAGGCCACCACACCGCTTCCACTTTAGTGCAAATGGGGGCCTTCATGCTCCAGTGTTTTAATAGGGACCCCCGTATAAAAAGCATGAGGGTCAAGGACCAGTACTGGGTGGCAACGTACTTAGACCCCCGGTACAAACACAAAATGGCGGAAATGTTACCGCCGTCGCAGAGGGCTGTCAGAATGCAGCACTTCCAGGCCTTGCTTCGAGAAATGCTGCATTCTGCTTTTGCGTGCGCTGGCAGAGGAGCAATTCCCACTCCCAGAGAAGGATTTGCGGGTACCAATCCAACAGCGCCTGCAAGAAGAGGCCGGTTTGAAGATGTGTTGGTGACTTCGGATATGAGGTCATTCTTTCAGCCGACCCATCGACAGGTGTCATCCGGATCCAGCATCAGGGAACGCCTAGACCGTCAGGTGTCCGACTACATTGGGTTAACGGCCGATGTGGACGCTCTGAGGAGTGATGAACCCCTAGACTACTGGGTGGGCAGGCTTGACCTCTGGCCAGAGCTTGCCCAATTTGCAATCGAACTGTTGGCTTGCCCCTCATCCAGTGTCCTGTCCGAAAGGACGTTCAGCGCAGCAGGGGGGATTGTGACCGATAAGCGTACTCGCCTAGCTCACGACAGTGTTAACTACCTCACATTTCTAAAAATGAATGAGGCATGGATCTCGGAGGAATTCAACACATGTGACCAGTAGACCATGTATATGTCTATAAACTATTTTTTTAATCAAGCACACAGACCTTCTTAATTCATTTGGCTCACTTCCTTGACCCAAAAAAGCACACCGTACTATATGCCCCTACCCTCCTCTTTGAAGAGGTTGAGCGGTGTCATATTTCTACTGGGGCTGCTTATGATATCCCTGTGCTGTGCTGACTTCCTCCTGGGGGTTCTTATTATGAAGGGATCACACTATCCCTGTGCTGTGCTGACTTCCTCCTGGGGGTTCTTATTATGAGGGGATCACACCATCCCTGTGCTGTGCTGACTTCCTCCTGGGGCTGCTTACGGTGCTGCTGTCAGTGCTGTATGTCACGGTGCTGCTGTCAGCGCTGTATGTCACGGTGCTGCTGTCAGCGCTGTATGTCACGGTGCTGCTGTCAGCGCTGTATGTCACGGTGCTGCTGTCAGCGCTGTATGTCACGGTGCTGCTGTCAGCGCTGTATGTCACGGTGCTGCTGTCAGCGCTGTATGTCACGGTGCTGCTGTCAGCGCTGTATGTCACGGTGCTGCTGTCAGCGCTGTATGTCACGGTGCTGCTGTCAGCGCTGTATGTCACGGTGCTGCTGTCAGCGCTGTATGTCACGGTGCTGCTGTCAGCGCTGTATGTCACGGTGCTGCTGTCAGTGCTCTGTATTACGGTGCTGCTGTCAGATGCCTCTATCACGGTGCATGTGTCATTCCGGTATGTCACGCTGCTGGTGATCATCTCCTGCACCCTCTTCTTTGCCTACCCTGGTCCCTGACCTTCCCTCTCCTCCATTGCCTTCATTAGCTCCATAGTCCTGAATTGTTAGAACAATTTCCCAAATAAAATAAAAATGCTTGTAGTTATCGATCCCAAATTCACCTCATACATGTATTATGTCATTGTCCAGATGGTGGGACTACGTTTTACCCCCTAATAATTACCACGTGGCCGCAAATTCGACATGAAGGTTTGCAAAGTTCGCCTCCCATTGAAGTCAATGGGGCCCGCGGCGAACGTTCGGTTTCGCGAACGTTTGGGTCCGTTCGCATTTCGCGTTCGCGAAACGTCCCGTCGGAAGTTCGTCCATCACTACCCATGAAATCCATTCTTGTTTAGTGTTTTACATATCAAAGATTCGCTAACAGGGATGTTAGCATATGCCAGAGACTTTTGTAAGTCTTTAGCTGACAATCTAGGATTCTTCTTCCCCTCATTGAGCAGTCTGCGCTGTGCCCTTGCAGTCATATTTACAGGATGCCCACTCCTAGGGAGAGTAGCAGCAGTGCTGAACTTTCTCCATTTAAAGACAATCTGTCTTACTGTGGACTGATGAACAGCAAGGCTTTTGGAGATACTTTTATAACCCTTTCCAGCTTTATGCAAGTCAACAATTCTTAATCGTAGGCCTTCTGAGAGCTCTTTTGTCTTTTCGTTTGTCATTCACATCAGGCAATGCTTCTTGTGAAAAGCAAAACCAGAACTAGTGTGTTTTTTTATAGGGCAGGGTAGCTGTAACCAACACCTCCAATCTCATCTCATTGACTGGACTCCATTTGGCTGACACCTCACTCCAATTAGCTCTTGGAGATCTCATTAGTCTAGGGGTTTTTCAACCTGCACTGTGAATGTTTACATGGTGTGTTCAATAAAAACATGGTAGCATTTAATTATTTGTGTGTTATTAGTTTAAGCAGACTGTGATTATCTATTGTTGTAACTTAGATGAAGATCAGATCACATTTTATGACCAATTTGTGCAGAAATCCATATCATTCCAAAAGGGTTCACATACTTTTTTTTTGCAACTGTATATACATTATCTCACAAAAGTGAGTATACCCCTCACATTTTTGTGAATATTTTATTATATCTTTTTATGTGACAACACTGAAGAAATTACACTTTGCTACAATGTAAAGTAGTGCACAGCTTGTATAACAGTGTAAATTTGTTGTCACCGCAAAATAACTCAACACACAGCCATTAAAGTCTAAACCACTGGCAACAAAAGTGTGTACACCCCTAAGTGAAAATGTCCAAATTGGGCCCAATTAGCAATTTTCCCTCCCCCCGGTGTCATGTGACTCAGTGTTACAAGGTCTCAGGTGTGAATGGGGAGCAGGTGTGTTAAATTGTATGTTATGGCTCTTACTCTCTCATACTGGTCACTGGAAGTTCAACATGGTACCTCATGGAAGAGAACTCTCCAAGGATCTGAGAAAAAAGAATTGTTGCTCTACATAAAGATGGCCTAGGCTATAAAAAGATTGCCAAGACCCTGAAACTGAGCTGCAGCACAGTGGCCAAGACCATACAGCAGTTTAACAGGACAGGTTTCACTCAGAACAGACCTGACCATGGTCGACCAAAGAAGGTGAGTGTATGTGCTCAGTGTCATATCCAGAGGTTGTCTTTGGGAAATAAATGTATGAGTACTGCCAGGATTGCTGCAGAGGTTGAAGGGGTGGGGGCCAGCATGTCAGTGCTCAGACCATACGCTGCACACTGCATCAAATTGGTCTACATGGCTGTCATCCCAGAAGGAAGCCTCTTCTAATGATGATGCAGAAGAAAGCCCGCAAACAGTTTTCTGATGACAAGCAGACTAAGGACATGGGTTACTGGAACCATGCCCTGTGGTCTGATGAGACCCAGATAAACATATTTGGTTCAAATCGTGTCAAGCATGTGTGGCGGCAACCAGGTGAGGAGTACAAAGGCAAGTGTGTCTTGACTACTACGTGAGTACTGCCGGCACTGGGGAGCTACAGTTCATTGAGGGAACCATGAATGCCAACATGTACTGTGACATACTGAAGCAGAGCATGATCCCCTCCCTTCGGAGACTGGGCCGCAAGGCAGTATTCTAACTTGATAATGACCCGAACACACTTCCTACATGACATGGCCTTGCTAAAGAAGCTGAGGGTGAAGGTGATGGACTGGCCAAGCATGTCATCAGACCTAAACCCTATTGAGCATCTGTGAGGCATCTTCAAACAGAAGATATAGGAGCAAAAGGTCTCTAACATCCACCAGCTCTGTGATGTCATCATGGAGGAGTGGGAGAGGACTCCAGTGGCAACCTGTGAAGCTCTGGTGAACTTCATGCCCAAGAGGGTTAAGGCAGTGCTGGAAAATAATAGTGGCCACATGAAATATTGACACTGTTGGAATACTGCCACGTGGCACAGTCCCGTGTAAAAAAAAAAAAAAAAGAATTGCCAGCAAAAAAGTAGTGAAAAAAAGATGTGTAGGTTCCCACAAATCCATACCAGGCCCTTCGGGTCTGGTATGGATTTGGAGGGGACCCCCCCATGCCAAAATGTTTAAAAAAATGGCGTGGGTCCTCCCCAAAATCCATACCAGATCTTTATCCGAGCATGCAGCCTGGAAGGTCAAAAAAAAAAATTTCCCCAAAGTAGGGGTTTTAGGCAGCAAAGTAGAATAATTGATGCAATGTTAAATGAAAAAAGTAATTATTTATTTATAGTATCAAAAAGCATGACATGATCGTTAAAACAACATGAGCTCCAGTGGGAAATAAAAACTAAACCGAAAATATACTTGCAGACAAAGAATTTTTCATAGCAACATTAGTAATAAAAATGTTGAACATTTTTGAAAAATGATACTGACGCGTTTCAACTCAGAATACAAGAGTCTTCTTCAGAGGTTTAATCTGCTAAAAAAGATATAGTATAGGTACACATGTCAAAATTATATGCACACAGTAACAAAAAAAATAGATGCCGTACAGTGCAAACATGTGGTATAGTTACCCAATTGTGTATATTTCACCGGAAGAGTACTTCCTACATTGAGATCCTTTAAAAACCGTTTCCCTCCTCGGGTAGCTCCAAGGCACTCCACATCTGCGCGAACCAGACCGGGATAGTAATCAGGCAATATGACTTACGAGAAGTCACACTCAAGATAACCCCCCAGAAAGACGGATCGAGCAGCGATCGAGTGGGGAGCAAATCACACCTGTGGCAGAGATCCAGGATGAATTAATCGGCCTGCCCACAATATACATAGCCAGTCAAACAGGAAATTCACATGGCAGCAACACACTAATAAAAATGGGGGATGCGATAACATCAGCATATATCCCCACACATGTAGTATGCATGCGTGTATGGCCCTCCATTCATCCAAAAAGATGTGTCTACATATGAGAATAAGTAAAAAATAGATGTGAATAAATAGAGTAGAGGGTCAGAGTGACACAGTGCATTGACTCCATGAGTAGTGATCATGTCCCTTGAAAGTATATAGTCTACGTGATGAGAGTCGGGTGAGAAGTGCAGAGATGAAAATAGAGTGAGAGGGGAAGGAAAGAAAGAAAGAAAAAAAAAACAACCACAAGAAAAACTGCAACACAAAACATATGATCGAAATACATAAAAATATGGTGAGGATGTGATGAATAGTATATGGGAGGTAAGGGAGGTGAGTAGATGTGTATGTTGGGATGAAATGGCCTCAAAAATGTGTAACCTGTAGCAAATCAAAATGCAGAGCAGGATCATATGTGAGTAATGGCTTGACATAGAGGTGCAAGCAAACTGAGATCAAAGTGTGTGTAGAGTGGAGGAAGTGGGGTGAAAAGGACAAGGAATAAAGTGACAACAGTGACAGAGTGAGAGTGATGATAAATGAGACATGTAATAAAGCAGTGAGGGGTATATATGCATTGTGTGCATAAAGCACCGCGGTGCACCGTAAAGGGTATATAAACACAATCAAACCAAACAGCGGAAGAGAGAGAAAAAAAAAAAAGGGATATGAGAAAGGGTGGAAGATATAGAGAGAAGGGAACATGGATTACCTTGGATATTGTATGGTTGCACTTTACCTCCCAATATAAGAAGACTGTGGTCTGTGACCTAACCTAGGATTGGCCACAGACATCGATAAACTCTATGGATTAGAATCCAAAGGACATCGACCAGTCTAAAAAAGATTAATTATAACAATAAATTAACTTTAGTAGAAGAAAAAAGTATATTAAATGGTCAGTGTAATAAGACGGACCAATTATTAAAGCGGTTGTATAGCCCTTTTTGGGACTTTTACCTACAGGAAAGCCTATAATAAGGCTTACCTGTAGGTGACTGCAGTGGCGCATGCACACAGGGGATTCCCGGCTGAAAGCCTGGCAGACTACGGACACTGCCAGGAAGAAATCTCCCGCGCCCATGCGCGGGAGTGAAGATATCGCGGCTCCGGCCACTCACAGTGCCGGAGCCGTGATACCGGAAGAAATGCAGAGGGAGCATCTCAGCTCCCTCGGCGTGGATCGGACCAGATTTCGGGGCCTCGTTCTAAGGTAAGTATTTCATAATGAGCTAGTATGCATACTAGCTCATTATGCCTTTTCCTTTGCAGGTAGAAAAAAAAAAAAAACACATCAGTGGGTTTACTTCTGCTTTAAATGTATTCAATATAGTAGGGACGGTGCCGAGCCATGGTCCTGTAGTATGTACTTACTGTGCAGGAGCTGCGTTTGTCACTGGCCCTCTCAATAGAGATAAACTAACACTCCATTGTCACTCTTATTTATACCCAAAAGTTTGGGAGTGTGTGGTGTGTGCCGATTAATGTGGATTCCCCACAGGTGTGTAACCCTTTAAAAAAATGGCATGGGTCCTCCCCAAAATCCATACCAGACCTTTATCCGAGCATGTAGCCTGGAAGGCCAGGAAAGGGAGGGGACAAGGGAGCACCCTCCCCTCCTGAACCATACCAGGTCACATGCCCTCAAAATGGGGGGGGGTTGGGACAGGGGGGCCCTGCCCCCCACCCCAAAGCACCTTGTCCCCATGTTGATGGGGACAATGGCCTTCCACACACAACCCTGGTCGGTAGTTGTGGGGGTCTGCGGGCAGAGAGCTTATCAGAATCTGGAAGTCCCCTCTATGAAAGGGGGCCCCAGATCCCGTCCCCCCTATGTGAATGAGTATGGGGTAAATTGTACCCCCACCCATTCACCACAAAAAAGCAGTATAGTGTTACAAAAAACAAGAGACAACAATTCCTTTTTTAAGTCCTTTATTAAGAATGAAGAATGTCCCCTGTCCTAGCTCCAATGTGTCTTCCTTCTTTGGTACCGCCACCAATGTCTTCTTCCTCCAGGCTTCTTCCTACCCTGTCTTCTCCCTTCGGTCTTTTCCCTCCCTTGTCTTCTTCCTCTGGTGATGTCTTCTTCCTCTGCTGTCTTCTCCCTCGGTGGTTTCTTATCCCTCTGCTTTCTTCTTCCTCCGGTAATGTCTTCTTCCTTCCTGATCCGCTAAAAGTAAAAAATGGTCCTCTTCAGACGCTGGCTACCTCCGTTGTGTCAACTCCAACATCTGCCATTTATTATATAGTCATGGGGTATGGCCATCTGGTTAAACTGGAAAACCCGCCCCTTGTGACGTCACGTGAGACCGTCATTGGTGGCGGTATCGGAGAAGGAAGACACATCAGAGCTACATGGTGACAGGTCAGATAGGCCTTGGAGACAGAGCAGCGGCCCCCTTCTCTTTTTATGTCTAATATGGGGATAAACTGACCGTGGGCAATTCCAAGTAGATTTGGCTGACACGTGGGGACATTGTGCTAGCATAGAGACCCGGGATGTGGAGTAAGCCACAGGCGATTTTGATCTCCTTAAAAAAGAGATCATTGCAGCTGGCAAGCGGCAGTTATATCCCAGGTGGGGGAATCTTTCCTATCCCAATCAACTCACTATTTCTTGGGTGTTTTTTTCTGCTTGAAGTCACCATTGACCAATGAATGGAGGATTTTTAGTTTGAAATTTTATCTGGAAATATCTTTTCATTTAGAACTTTTTGGATATTTTTTGGACATTTGGAATTAGGTTTTATATCAAATAATTTTATTTAGTGTCTTTATATATTTGCTTTTGTTTTATATTCAATATTAGTAGCAATAGTGCACAGTAAGTGGTTTGGGGGGTGAATATATGGTATCATAATCCATGATACCATGATAAATTATTATTTTTTCAGTACAGCTTATTTCTGGGGGTGGACAAGAAGAGAATCAGGAATGATGGCAGGGAGTTCTTGCTATTCGACCATTCAAAAAATATAACCCAGGGGCCCCTTTCACACATACAGACCGTTTGTTTTTCATACATCTATTGACGAATGAAAAACAGACATCAATGTATCTCTATGGAAAAAACTATGATTGTCCATTTACATCAGTTTTAATCCACATCTGTTAACATTTGTTTTTTGAAAAGGATCAAAGCCCTATTTTTGTTCCGTTAAAAGAATGTAACGGACAAAAAACGGATGTAAATGGATGATCATCCATTTACATCCATATCTGTCAACATCTGTTTTTTGAAACGGTTCAAAACTCTATTTATGTTTCATTAAAAAAACGGATGTAAGCATTGGTAGAGGATGTAAAAAAAATTTGCCGCACTAAACATAGCAAGTTTACATGAAGTGCGAATAACTAGTGCTATTCTGAACAATGCAGGTGAATTCCTTCATGAACATACAGGTACAATGAGTATAATTGATGTGTGTTTTGATCACCCAAGTGCACCTCCAATGATATTGATATAAAATGCCTCCTTACCAGAGATCTACTCCAAATTATAAGAGTCTAGACAGTTGTATTATAGAAGTGTAGAAGATCCAATCAGCTTCCTCTATTGTATTGCAGCTGGTGGTACTGTCATGTCCATAGTAGGGCCCGTGAAGGAAAGATATACCAGCTACATAGTGTAAAACTGCTTGACAGTTTATTAAAAAATCAGTGCAAAACACTTACAGAAATCCGATAAAAAAAACGAGCATTAATAGATCCAAGACATCCTAGAAGTCGATCGACCAGTATACAGGGTTGGCAATGTGTGGTACAACATGGATGTGGATGCCATCCAACACGTTTTGTTAGAATTCACATCATCTCTGCCTCAGTGGGTGTGTTTAGGGGCCAGGAAGTGTAGGGAGTAGGTTGGGCAACTGGTGGCGAGTATTTATTAAGGCCTGGCTAGTAGCTCAGGATTTAAAATTTTGAGCCCTGACTTAGGGGACTTAGAGATTAGCAAATAGATCCATATTGTTTGTGTTAGTTTGTAACCCATTAAATAGTCCTTCATGCTCTCTTCTGTCTATGTACCCATTCACCTTTGTTCCCCTCTTGGTGCCACACCCTGCTATTCCCTGGTATCTGTTACTCTGTAATCTGCTCTTCATTTTACTCCTCTGCTCCACAATTTTGTAATTTTCTCTCCTTCGTACCTTTCTTCCCGATCTAAACATTTTGTCATTACAACCTAGCGTTCCATAACTACCAAAGTTCCAGAGAGAACTGAAAGTAGAAGAGCAGGTACTAATAAACTGCTTAGTAATGGACTTTCCACCAATGCACACAGTAGGAACACAAGGGCCATCAAATTGCCTGTTAATGGTTTATTATGAAGCACAATACAACACTTAGCAGCGTTACCAATTAGTTAAGCAATAGAGTGTGCTGTGCTATGAGCACGTGAGCCATAAAGAAAGCTGAACACTCTATTAGTAAGTGTGCAACAACTCTTTACAGCCTTGTATTTTAACTTTGAAACAGTAAATAATATAAAGAACATTATTAGTCTTCCTTGGAAAATAATTTCTAAATGTCAAAGCAGTCTTAGCCGTTGTGTCTCAATATGACATCTGTGTAAGTGCAGCTGCTGTGTCTCAATATAAAATCCGTGTGGGTGCGGGTCCCTAAACTCACACTGTCTGCGTTTGGGTTTCCGCACTCCCACGCTCCTCCACCCACATGGTCGTTAAGTTGGAAGCAGGGGTTGTGTCTGTGCAGCCTCTGTGTCCTAATAGACATCAATGAGGTTGCCTGCATAGGTATTCACTGAACTCCTATGCATCCTTGTCTGAATAAACATGACCCTGCGCAGTTGAACAGTATTGTATACCCAGTGTGAACAAGACCTTGCAGAACAACTCTTGGGAGAGTGCCTTCGTTATTAGGAACTGACCTCACAGCAGCCCCTAAAAGACTTTAACAGGCCTGGTGATGACATAACAGAGAGAATTATAAGCT
Source organism: Lithobates pipiens (assembly GCF_037356315.1). Lineage (NCBI taxonomy): Eukaryota > Metazoa > Chordata > Amphibia > Anura > Ranidae > Lithobates > Lithobates pipiens. Next base: position 327,484,976 of record NW_027507748.1, read on the forward strand.
TTCCCTTGCTATAAGTGCAAGATATAGCTAAATATGAATGCTGGGACATGCTTGAGGGAAGGTATCAAGGTAAATTTGGGTAATCCCCAGGTATACACTTTAATGTAACATATACTGTTCCTCATTTTGGTAAATCTGAAGGGGATTGTATAACTACATTATAACGTGGTTCAATTTATAGTATGCCGATACAGTAAATAATTAGGTATATCATCCCACATAAAAAATTCCAGTTTTTGACATGTCAGGAGTGGAGCTTGTGGCCTAATTTGACTCAACACGGGAAACCTCACCCGGCCCGGACATGGAAAGAATTGACAGATTGATAGCTCTTTCTCGATTCTGTGGGTGGTGGTGCATGGGCGTTCTTAGTTGGTGGAGCGATTTACCTGGTTAATTCCAATAACGAACGAAACTCCTATCACTGATATGCCAAACCAAGTACCTCCCATTTTTTTTGCAGACTTGTAAGCATTTTGAGAACAGACAGTTATTCCTACACTATTGTCACTTACATGATGGTCATTACATTTTTCCAATGCACAAGTATACAGGCAATAATATAGTTTAGCTTATCAAATGCAACAATACCCAGTTCTAAACACCACCACAATCCTCATATATGCCCCACATACAATACACATAAAATCAAGTAACAATAAAATTCCAAGACTGTGCAAAAATCCTACTACAAAGTGTTCCAAAATGTGTGTAAAATCAGTGCTCAATAAATATAACACTCATTTATACAATCTAAAAACTTGAAAAATCTAAAACAATCATTAAAGCTTGTATTTATGCCCTAAAATAAGACACCAAGGTGATCCACCAGACATGCAATTCCTGCTGAAATTGTTATGCACCTCCATGCAAATGCCTGAGAACCATCTCACTCACTAGACTTCCACTTATTACTAAGTAGGTTGAAATAGCTCTCCACGTAGGGTACATTTTTGTTTGTTGCTTCAATAATCACAGCTCAGCTTGCTCCTCATCACTTTTTCATTAACTAAATGCATTAACACTAAATGCAGAATAAAAATATGAAAGGGAGACCCCCTTCCAAAAGGAAAGCTGAACTTTAAAGGATATGGGGTTGTCACCGAGGTGAGCACATAGACAAGCTTAGTGTAAAAAATAATTTTTATTTTACAAACATGATTAAAACTTACAGTTCAGTATAAAAACAATTAACGATGTACAGACAATAGCACAACGGCTTATATTGTTTCATATTTCTCAATTCCAGTAAATACATTGGTTTCCTTCATTGGTAAATTGTAGTCCAACGCGTTTCACAGAACTATTTCTCTGCTTCTTTTGGGAATTTCAATGTATATCTAAATTATTGTTAGATTTTAAAAAAAGAACATTACAAACTCAACAGTTTTTTACAGAATTCAATATATTCTCTCATTCGAGCAAGTAAGGAGATATGATCACCAATTCACCACAGTACAACTCAGGGACGTAGATAAGGGGGGAGGTCAGGGATGTCCAAACCCCCCCAGAGCATCGTGGCAAAATGCCCAGACAGTGTCCCTGCTGCTGCGCTGCTCAGCTTCAGCAACAGAACAGTATAAGCAATCAAGAGTTTTGGAGTGCAGCAACCAGTCCCTCTTCTATTGTGCCCAATCCCCATCAGTTTAATAAGGGGTCCCCTAAAAAAGGCATGAAATTCCTGTGAGATCCCGATTTTGCAATACCTCAAAACAGGTCTTGGATACCTGCAACTGACAGTGCACAGTCAAGGGAACTCCTAGACTCCTTGAGGTACATAAGACACAGCAGAAGGGAGACTGGGGCTGCAGAAGCTTTCCTGCTTTTGTGCAGCACTGAATCTGAGGTCTGGCAAGTGGAGAGGCATAAACTTTCTGTTTGGGGGAAGGAGGGGGTGGGAATTCCTGCCTGTGGGAGTTTATTTTGGAGGGGGGTTAAGGAAAGATAGGTGGGTTTGTTTTTGGAGAAGGGGGGATTTTTTGTAGAGAAGTTTACAGGAATGGTTAATGGCAGGGATTTACTTCTGGGAGGGAGTTTGATTGAACAAAGGGAAAATGTCTTCATAATTAGGAATCTTTGCTGGGGAGGGGGTTGTTGACTGAGGGAGATATTTTTGCTTTGGGGGTCAGTTTAGAGACAGGAGGTTTAATTTTGGGGGGAATATTTGTGGGAGGGGGATATTTTGCTTGAGTAGGAAAGGGGGGGGGTTCTTAGGAGGGAGACCACCCGCCCATGATCACTGGAGCGCTGGGCTGTGGAAGGGGCAGCTGGCCCAGGATCTTAGCGGCTCACTGAGAGGCTGTGCCAAGTGATGATCCAGGGATCTGGGTGAATCTTGACTTAAAATTTTGTGTCTTTCCCCAGCCTGGACCTGCTGAGTGATGTAGCAGCCTTTCTCCAGCTGTCAGCTAAAAACAGATCACAGAAGTACAGAACAGACTGCCAAATGACCAAAACGGTATGCTGTCCCTGGGTGACGTCACATGCTGCTTCCCTTGTTAATATCTCCTAAACATCACATGATATTCACTGTACCTACAGGTAAGCCTTATTATAGGCATACCTGTAGGTACAAGTTCAAAAGATGGGTTTACTACAGTTTAAGACTGAACATAAGCCAATCTTATTGACCAGGTACACCTGTGGTAGGCAGTGCACTATTTTATTTTTATTTTAATCTCTTAAAACATTTCATAAAATTTCTTAGGACACTTCTTTACTGCCTACCACAATATGTTGCCCCTTGCACCTGCTCAGGTTGCACAGTAAGGTTAGCTAAAATCCAGTCTTGGGTCTTATTCATACATCCTACATGACCATGATGCAGCAAGTATACTGCAAATACCTGCGCCTGGGATCTCAAATGTTCCAATATCTGCTCAGCCTGTACACCTGAGTGATGGGCTGAAAACAGCCAAGGTTGTCTGCTGCTGTAAACATGTATCCACATGTATCTGCACGTCCAGTGGTTACCTGCAGGTAGGGATACATTTTTGCCTTTGGACAAAATCTCTCTGCATCCAGGGTCGGAAACTGGTCCCTAACGGCAGGTAACCACTTGATGTGCAGATAGATACTGTACATGGTAACATCAGTGGACAGCCTTGACTCTTTTCAGCTCATCACTCAGGTGTATAAACAAAAATTGGAACACCTTGGACCCTGGCTGTAGGTATTCACGGTATATTTGGCATTTAGAATATATGATAAGATAAGATCTAAAGCCTGGTACACACAATGCGTTTTTTTTTCCAACGGGCTGAATGAAAAAAACTGGGGAGCTCAGGAGAAGCTACCTGTACTAGTGATGTGATGTTATTACAGTGATCTCCCCGCTGAGCTACTGTATTCTGACAGGGGGACCCCCCCACCAGAATACATCGGTCAGTGCTTGCAGCCATTTGCTGAGGGTACTGATCAGATGCTAGTTGGCTGTTGGTTTTCAAGCATGCTCATCTGACAATAGCTGGCAGTGAGATTGATTTCTGTCAGTACGGTAAGTAAGTAAGTAAGTATCTATATATACATGGGTCGAATGTCAGTCAGTTTCTACTGTACCAATGAATTTTGGGGGCTTAAGACTGGATAATAGGCAATCTTACTGTGCAACCTGAGCAGGTCTTTGTGAAGTTGGCTCAGTTTCTTTTAATTAAAATAAAATATTTACCAGGTACATGCTGCAGATTGTTACGCAATGAAAATATGCAGTAAGTACCACCTATAATTATTTTTTAAAATACTATATGTCCATAAAGTGTTAAAGGAACAAAATCAGTATGGATGCAAGTTAAAAATTTAGCTCAGGAAGGACATAGCTGGTGTAGATTTAAAAACCTTAGGATTTCAGCTGCATAAACACTCAAAGGGGTTGTAAACCCTTGTGTTTTTTCACCTTAAAGCGGAGGTCCACCCTAAAGTGGACCTTCCGCTCATTGGAATCCTCCCCCCCTCCGGCGCCACAATTGGCACCTTTCAGGGGGGAGGGGGGTGCAGGTACCTGTACAGTACAGGTATCTGCACCCACTTCCGGCATAGCTATCTGCGGAAAGGGGCGTAGATTACTCCCCTTTCCGAAAGTCCCCCGCTGCCTGCTGGGAAAGACACGGATCCCAGAGGCAGCGGGACCATCCTTATTGCGCAGCGCGACTCGCGCATGCGCAGTAGGTTACCGGGAAATGAAGCCGAAAGGCTCCACTTCCTGATTCCCATACCCAAGATGGCGGCGGCAGCACCCGAGAGACGATCGAGAGATCGGCTTCGGGTGCCGACATCGCGGGCGCGCTGGGCGGGTAAGTGTCCTTATTTTAAAAGTCAGCAGCTGCAGAATTTGTAGCTGCTGGCTTTTAAAAAAAAAAACGGCAGAACTCCCGGCGGACTCCCGCTTTAACGCATCCTATGCATTAAGGTGAAAAAACACCTGGCAGTGACAGGCGGGGCCGGGCCATACATTCGGCAGCTATGGATGCTGAATGATGAAATCTGGAGCGTGCCCACAATGTAACCCACTGTGAAAGCACTTATCCTATGGGGTTACCTAATGTGGGGAGGAGCCGCAAGAGCCGCCGGGGGACCCCAGGATACGAGGTTCAGGGCCACTCTGCGCAAAACGAGCTGCAAAGTGGAGGTAAGTATGATATGTTTCTTATATAAAAAAAAAAAAAACGAACCCCTACAATCAGTTTAAAGAGGAAGTAAACTCTCCCATTCTGATGCTTCTTTTCATTTAGTCCATTATAATAAGTAATTATCAAACTATAGCCACTGTAATCCAGCCCAAATCGCATATTACTTACTGTTTAAAGAAACTTTAAAAAACTTGTTTCCAGGGGTTAGGCAGCGCCATTTTAAGTATTGTTTTCTGAGACCACAGTAGAATGTATTTCCGCCCTTACATTGAGAACTTCCTGTACTGTTAACCAAGCATCCTTCTCAATCCAACGTTTCTATGGCAACCCTGCTTCCCTGTTTATAGCTGACTTGTTTTATTTCATAGTATTTACTTGTGCCGATTGTCTAATGTTTGCCTTTGTCACTCTTATCAGCTTCAGCTGATAAGACTGCAGTAATGGCTAGGTTTACACTGCATATAATGTCACATGGTCACATGGTGTGTAGACGGAAGCTCTGAATGATTTTGCAGCCCCCTGGGATATCAGTGGTGTGCTGTAGGAAGTCCTGATAACAGATAGATAAGCCCATAGAGAGTGTGCTGTAAATCAGGGGAGATCTGGGCATGCTCAGTGATGTCATTCTAAAGAACAAAAAGGATTACAACAATACTAAGCAAGTAAGGAGATATCTACAAGCAGTGTTCATTAGGGTTTTATATGCTGATTTACATGGGACAAAGTTGTGGGGGAGAGTTTACAACCACGTTAAGGTTAGTATCCACTAGTTTTGCACTCTGAAGAATCCGTGTTCAGATTGTCCTTCAAAGAGCATTTGGGAGTGAAGTAAATTACAATAAATATTATTGTACCTATGTATTAACTTGGTTATTCCCCTAGTTAGCTATTCTATTAAAATTATTAAAACTCTGACCACATGTTACTATTGATATCACAATAATACAAGGTTAGCTATGAAACCAAGCACACTGCTTAATAACAAAGTCTTATTTATTTACCAAGAAGATAGGAAAGCGCTAACATAAAAAATACTATATGTATATATATATATTATATTATAAACATTTGTAGCACTAACCCCCGAAGGAGCTGATGGTTATTTTTGGGCTTACCGCTCCCTTCCGTTCTCCTTGTGACATGTCTGGGGATGTCCCGTGGCAGATGACCCAGTAACTTGAGACTGACAATAGATCCACTTGAATGGATTTTATTTGCAAAGCTCAAACCATTGAACAGTCTTTCAACTTGGGATCAGAGGGTTGGAAAGGGAAGTTCAGGTACTCTCAATGTCAAAGTCCAAAAAACGTTAAAGAACTTGCTTACTTTGACTGCATCCAGAGAATAGCCATTCACAGCTGGATGAACACTCAGGTTGGACAGTTCCTCTCTCACAAGGCCTAGCAGCCAAAAAGGTGCTTACTCAGGAACAAAGTCTTTGTCACAGACGTTGTTGCAGAACATGTAGTGAAACCAAGCTTTAGAACACTTGCAGGATACCTGGATCTTTCAGCCTGCTTGGCGACATCCACAAGACCGGATTCTTTCGGTAACTTCAGCCCTTCCAGGCTCTTGTTAAGAAAACCAACCTGTACGTGGTGTTCTTCTAAAGAGTCCTTCCCTGGAATGCTTGAAGTACAATGGGTCTCTCCCGAACCGGAGACGGCACCCAACCACCTCAGAATCCTCCTTTAGTTTCCTTGTCCTGGGCTAGCCATCCCCGAGGCATTACAGTCGGGTGGATCTGCACCCCAGGCCATAGCTTTCCTGGGGGCTGGTCAGGAGGACCAGGACCAAGTAGTCAGCGCATCATACTTGACCGGAACCCTGAACCACGTGACCTCTGCATTTTAAAAACCCTCTCCCAGAGGGCACAGCGAGAGGGCCACTCCCACTGATCTGACTCCAAGGGAGAGAGCAGTTTAAACACCTGACCAGACCCTAGTTCTACGCCTGCCAGAAGACACAGTGCCCCTGTGGCCAGGCTGAACATTTCACAGTCCAGTCAGACTGATACAGAAGTCAAATTTAGACAAATAATACCCAAACCTAACTGCAGCTTAGGTAGAGTTTAATTTTGAACAACACATAGCACATGCTCTTCAGGAGCCCGCCGCTACACATATATCAACAAAATACATCATATCAGAATATCAAAGATACTTATCACAAGGTCTCCTCGGGTGGACTCAGAATGGTGGATAGAGCCATGTGGCTCAGGGACAGAGAGATAGCCATGTGGCTTAGGCACAAGCCCGGAGCGAAAAGGCAAGAACTGCTTCCTGTGTTCCCTTTTTACACATTCATCCAGACCCATTTGTAACCACCCCCACCATCCTCCTGTCCAATGAAGTATTGCCAAAAGGTAGTCCTTCTAATATCTGTCCATTCTTCAGGAAGCATGCTGTATTGTGCACTAGGGGGCAGCATTAGTCCATGAATTGCCACTGTCCAACCTGGGTCAAATCTTCATAGACATCTTGGTCTTTGACCTTCAATGTAGAAAAATGTAAAATAATGCATTTGGGTGGCAAAAATATGAATGCAATCCATACACTAGGGGGAGAGTCTCTGGGGGAATCTAGGATGGAAAATGACCTTGGGGTCCTAGTAGATAGGCTCAGTAATGGCATGCAATGCCAAGCTGCTGCTAACAAAGCAAACAGAATATTGGCATGCATTGAAAAGGGGATCAACTCCAGAGATAAAACGATAATTTCCCCGCTCTACAAGACTATGGTCCGGCCGCACCTGGAGTATGCTGTCCAGTTCTGAGCACCAGTCCTCAGGAAGGATGTACTGGAAATGGAGCGAGTACAAAGAAGGGCAACAAAGCTGATAAAGGGTCTGGAGGATATTAGTTATGAGGAAAGGTTGCGAGCACTTAACTTATTCTCTCTGGAGAAGAAATGCTTGAGGGGGGATATGATTTCAATATACAAATACCATACTGGTGACCCCACAATAGGGATAAAACTTTTTCACAAAAGGGGGTTTTAACAAGACTTGTGGCCACTCATTAAATATAGAAGAAAAGAGGTTTAACCTTAAACTATGTAGAGGGTTCTTTACTGTAAGAGTGGCAAGGATGTGGAATTCCCTTCCACAGGTGGTGGTCTCAGCGGGGGGGGGGCATTGATAGTTTCAAGAAACTATTAGAGAAGCACCTGAACGAAGGCAAAATACAGGGATATATAATGTAATACGGACATATAATCACACACATAGGTTGGACTTGATGGACTTGTGTCTTTTTTCAACCTCACCTACTATGTATAGTTCAACCCATCAATGAACCTGGCAGCCATTGTCCCTTTCATTTTTGCGTTATAGCAATAGATGGTCCGGAGCCAAGAGCTGAGAAAGGACATTCCAGACTGCCCCCAGGAAAGCAAATGCTTGGTTGTATCAACCAGGGAATGAAGTACCAGAAGTATGATGTTGACTTCCAACAGGCAGGCAGCGAGGAGGCGCAGTATTGTTTCCTCATCACATATTTTAATCCCTTAAACCCTGCACTACTGCACCACAACCGTATTCAGTTGAATGAAAATAATTTTTGCTGTGCTGCATTGCAAATCCTCATGACCTAAATTATGTCTTTGAGTTTGAAAGACCTGAACCCCCCAGAAAAAAAATGTATCTACGGCCCTGGTACAACTGTGTAAACCTCCCAATGTGTGAAAAATGTGTAAATGCACTCCACTTACAGGCATTAAATCTGCAGGAGAGGGACAGGGAGGAAGGTGATCCTGCTGGGTGTTTGTGATTGTGTACAATTCAATCCAGCAGATTGCTATCTGTAAAATTTCCCTACCTCCTGTCGTATATGAGTGGCAAGTGGAGCAGCGATTACTGGAATAACAGAGTTACCTGTCCGTGGATCACATTTTTACCTACTGTACTTAGCAATAATTGGTCATGTTTATGCAAATGCGATAGCCTTTTATAGCTTTATACCTATTGCTAAACAGATTCTAAATATCTCTCACATCTGCAGCTAGCATTGTTACATAAATATGTGAACCTAAAAGATAAAGGCATTAGGGCAATATTGAAGTGGTGCACAAAGTCCAGTGTGCAAAAAGCTGGACATGGTTTAATGGGAGGTGGGGTAGCTAAGTAAGCATCAGAATTATAATGCCCCTAGTGAGCCACTGACTTTAGCTTGTGGTTGGGTTTTCAAGTTCAGCTTTGCAGTGGGGATCACATAAACAATTTGGGAATTGGAGCAAAGATGTGGTCCTAAACTCCTTTTTTAATTGCATGTTACATGATTGCACATTGTTACAGCCAATGCCCCTCATCCAGCAGTACATTACCAGTGCATTATGCCCAACACAACCTAATTTGAAGAACATTGTACTCAGCACACCCCATAATACCAAAGAACATTGTACCAGACAAATCACATACGACATGGATCTGGTACGTTACACTGCAGAATACTTCATCAAAAATACAATATTGCAGAACTTTGTATACAGATCATCTCAATCTTCAGATTATTCTTGAGATTTGCCCAGCCCATCTTAAATCAGAAAATAACACACAATATCCTGCAGAACATTGCATCCAATACACATTACAGCACAAAACATCTCAGACCAAGCATTCAAAATGGAAGGACATTGCATATAGAACATATCATGCTAGAGAATAATGCACACAGCATATCGCATAATGCAGAACATAAAAGTCACTGCCAAGCAGGAACAGACTGGACTACAGGGATAGCAGAAAAGTTCCAGGTAGGCCACCTGCCCAGCTTTGAGCTGTGGCTGCGACTGCCTGGCTATCAGCCCAGTGTTGCCCACCACCCATTAATTTACAGGCAGCCAGTGAATTTCAGCCTATTTTAGGGCTGCCCTTAAATGCCTGTTATGGGCAGCGGCGCCTGTAAAAAATATGGCTGCTTGCCGACATGTCAGCTGCGCATGTGCCTTTCCAAAGCTAGCCGGACTTGAGAATGCCCGTACACGCTTCCCCATTTTCGGGCAGGCAGGCGCAGTGTTGTAATTGTGCTGGTCGGCACCATATTTAAATGCAAGGCACCCATCTCTGCGGTGGCATGCACCTCTCCACATCACGGCCGGGTAACACCAGACCCCTCCGCAGCCTCTGACCACCTCCTGTTACTCTCCTGTACCATGTCTGCAAAGCCTATGACCACCTTCTGTTACTCTCCTGTACCAAGTCTGGAAAGCCTATTACCACCTCCTGTCACTCTCCTGTACCATGTCTGCAAAGCCTATGACCACCTTCTCTTACAATCCTGTACCATGTCTGCAAAGCCTATGACCACCTCCTGTTACTCTCCTGTACCATGTCTGCAAAGCCTATGACCACCTCCTGTTACTCTCCTGTACCATGTCTGCAAAGCCTATTACCACCTCCTGTCACTCTCCTGTACTATGTCTGCAAAGCCTATGACCACCTTCTCTTACAATCCTGTACCCTGTCTGCAAAGTCTATGACCACCTCCTGTTACTCTCCTGTACCATGTCTGCAAAGCCTATGACCACCTTCTGTTACTCTCCTGTACCAAGTCTGGAAAGCCTATTACCACCTCCTGTCACTCTCCTGTACCATGTCTGCAAAGCCTATGACCACCTTCTCTTACAATCCTGTACCATGTCTGCAAAGCCTATGACCACCTCCTGTTACTCTCCTGTACCATGTCTGCAAAGCCTATGACCACCTCCTGTTACTCTCCTGTACCATGTCTGCAAAGCCTATTACCACCTCCTGTCACTCTCCTGTACTATGTCTGCAAAGCCTATGACCACCTTCTCTTACAATCCTGTACCCTGTCTGCAAAGTCTATGACCACCTCCTGTTACTCTCCTGTACCATGTCTGCAAAGCCTATGACCACCTTCTGTTACTCTCCTGTACCATGTCTGCACAGCCTCTGACATCTCCTGTACCATGTCCGCACAGCCTATGACCACCTTGTATACCATGTACACACAGCCTATAACCATCTCGTATATCATGTGCACACAGCCTATGATCACTTCCTGTACCATGGCTGCATAACCTATGACCACCTCCTGTACCATGTCCACACAGCCTATGACCACCTCCTGTACCATGGCTGCATAACCTATGACCACCTCCTGTACCATGTCCACACAGCCTATGACCACCTCCTATACCATGTCGGCACAGCCTATGTCCTCCTCCTTTACCATGTCTGCACAGCATATGACCACCTCCTATACCATGTCCATACTGCTTATGACCACCTCCTATACCATGTCCACACAGCCTATGACCTCCTCCTTTACCCTGTCCACACAGCCAATGACCACCTCCTATACCATGTCCACAGAGCCTATGACCTCCTCCTGTACCATGTCCACACAGCCTCTGACATCTCCTGTACCATGTTTGCACAGCCTCTGACATCTCCTGTACTATGTCCACGAATCCTCTTTGACGTTATGCTGTTGGGCTGGTATAATAATGCTATGGAGCTGGTATGAAATTATTTCCAGGGCTGGTTTTTATTCCCAGTTTGCCCTGCTGCCAAGTCAAGTCACTATCCCTGACACCCAAGCCCACTGTCCATTGCAAAATTTTGCTCACAGCCTATCTGACTTCACACAACATTGCACCTAGCACAACTCATAAGTAGAACATTGCATCCAGCATATAACACAACATTGCATAGCGCATACAACATTCAGCGAGATCCTTTTGCAGTTGAGTCATGCCTGTTCTAATGACCACTTGCCTAAATCTACTGTATGTGCTCCCTATGTTTTCCTTAGGTCAGCCCCACAATGTGTCATGTTTAATAGTGTAGATGGATGGATTTACATGTATAAGATAAAATAGGTATAATGAGCACATTGGGCCCAGTGCATCAATTCCACTACATGAAACCTAACCGCATTTTCCTAAGCCCACAGCATGGCCATTTTATGTGCATGGCTCCATCTGGTGTTGGTTTGAGAGATGTTCAATACATCAACCTTCATGCAAACATACAGAGATTTATCAAACAACCAAACACAATTACTTACATTTATTTTGTAAATATATTCTTTTGAAAGGATTGGTGTTTTGTGTATAGTTTGTGTATGCTTGCAACACCTTCACTTACAGCCCTGGGTAATCAGCTGCAGTTTTGCAGAGATCTAATAGCAATTCATTCTAGACAGACAAACAAAATGTAAATGGTTAGTGCATAGCTCCTAACTGTCCCTGATTTTGAGGACTTGTCCCTCATTCGGAACAAAGTTCCTCTGTCCCTCTTTCCTCGTCATTTGTCCCTCATTTTAGTCTGATCTACACTTACCGGCCAGTTTATTAGGTATAGCTGTTCAATTGCTTGGTAACACAAATTGCTAATTGGCCAATCTCATAGCAGAAACTCAATGCATTTAGGCATCTAGACGTGGAGAAGATAACTTGCTGAAGTTCAAACCAATCATCACAATGGAGAAGAAAGGGGATTTAAGTGACTTTGAAAGTGGCATGGTTGTTGGTGCCAGACGGGCTGGCCTGAGTGCTGATCTACTGGGATTTTCAGGCACAACCATCTCTAGGGTTTTCAGAGAATGATCCAAAAAAGAGAAAAGTTGTATGGACCAAAAGGCCTTGTTGATGTCAGATGTCAGAGCAGAATGGGAAGACTGGTTCTAGATGATAGAAAGGCAACAGTAGCTCAAATATCCACTCCATGCACACTGGAGCTCACAAACTGCAGTTTATTGGAGTTTGGGCGTTTTTTTTAAAAGCCCATAAACTCCACTCTATGCTAGCCTATGTGTCCATGTACACATGGACGTTTTTTAGCTTTAATGAGCAGTGGAGTTTATAGGCTTTTTTTCTGAACGCCAGAAATTCGCATTAAGGCTGGGTTCACACTGCTGCGGGGGGAGATCCGGATGTGATTCGCACAGCAAATCACATCCGATCTCCGTAGCACTGCGAGTTCAGCCATACAGATAGTATGGCTGAACTCGCAGCTGTCCCGCAGCAAACTCGCACAGGACCCTTTTTTGGGTCCGCAACGGAATCGGATCGCATGGGGGTTCACACCATGCGATCCGATTCCTGTGCGAGTCGGCAGATCGCACTGCGATATGCCGACGGATCTGGGGGTGTCATTAACATAACATTGACACCCCCAGCCGTCCGCATAGGGCAGTGTGAACTGCCGGCGGGAGGTGAGCGATGCGGGAAAACGCCGCGGATTCGCGGCGTTCCCGCATCGCAATAGTGTGAACCTAGCCTAAAAGACAAATGATGATAAACGCTCATAAACGCTTATAAACGCTCATAAACACGCATTAATTAGTCTTTGGCATTCTATTTTTTCAATGCATTGTGGGAGTTTGGAATGCACTGTGGGATTTTTGGAGTGTCCTCTGTATATTTTTATTGAAAACGCCCATAAACGCTAACGCTAATGAATGCTTTTTCTTGAGCTTCAGTGTGCATGGAGCCTAAAGCAGAGGAGCTACAGCAGCAGTCACTCCTGTCATCTAAGAACAGGAAACTGAGGCTGGTGGAACAGGAGATTTGCATCATGGATGTGCAGCCGACAAATCCACAGAAACTACGTGAGGCTATCATGCCAATATGGGCCAAAATCTCTGAGGAATGTTTCCAACACCTTTTTGAATCTATGTCACAATTAATTAAAGTGGGAGTGAACTCCCATGCATGATTTTTACCTATAGGTAAGCCTATATTAAGGCTTACCTATAGGTACTATAAATATCTCCTAAACGCGCGCCGTTTAGGAGATATTTACTGTACTTGCAACTAGTGACATCATCAGCACATGCGCTCTGAGGGAACGGCATACCCATGCCATTCTTTCAGAGTCCTGTGCTGTAAACGATGGCTCCCAATGCCCACAGGATTGTCATCATTGCTGTTCCGGCCATTCACACAGCCAGAGTCTGCAAACCTGGAAGGAAGACAGGGGGAACGTGGAAACGCCTTCAGCTGTGACAACGCGCCACTGGAGGGCTTTGTTCTAAGGTAAGTTTCACATAATGTGCTAGTATGCATACTAGCACATTATGACATTGCTTCTCAGGTTAAAACAAAAAACAAAAAGCAACGCAGTGATTTTCTACTGAGTTAATGCAGTTCTGAAGGCAAAAGGGGGTACAACCCAGTACTAGCAAGGTGTACTTAATAAAGTGGCCAGTGAGTGTATATAGTTGTATAAAAAAATGCACTACCTGTCTATGTTTTACAGTGCTAAACCCTTCATTCAGTTTCCAAATGGTTGCATTTGTGAATTCCAAAAGCCAATATAAAGGAATAGTAGTGGTAAAAAAAAATTACTTGTGGGTTTAACCAGTCATTTTTTTGTGCAATTTTCCTTTAAGGGGGGCATGGCAAGAGGAGTGTCCTATGCCTACATACGTTTGCTAATAGGTGTCCCTCATTCCCATCTCATAAAATTGGGAGATATGGGTTATTGTCATTATTACAATATAACTAAAGGCAAAAATTTTTTTTCCTTTTGGATAGAGGAGAGGTGGATTAGAACACCTGGCAGTTTTTATTACTGTCTGCACCCCATTAAGGAGATTCACCCTCTCTATTTGCCCTGATTATCATTATCATTGAAAGTGAAAGTAAAAGAAAATCATACATTTTGGGTTGTCCCCAGAAAAGTTACAGTATAGAGGGGAAATTTTCCAATGGGGGCACTAGTTCTGGTGACCTAGGGGTCCCCAAGGAATTCCTTTATTTGTATGGATTATTTCTTCCTGTTTGGCTACAGGACAGGAAATGAAGAGAAACCTCTGCAATAGGACACAGAAGGTGAAAAAAAATCTCACAGGAGTTTTAACCTTTTCCTGCTCTATCCATAATGAAAAAAATTCTACTGTAATATTGGTGAAATACTACTTTTGCCCAAAAGCCCGAATTTGTTATCAAGAACTCCAGTCACATAACACGCTGAGTTCAAGATCTGGTCTCCAGTGCCGCATCTCTTATAGGTTAAGGGGGCACTGCCCATTGCTGCCACTAAGGATGAGCTGAAGGTTTGGTGTGGACTAGGGATGAGCCAAACACCCCCAATTTGGTTTGCACGAGAACCTTCGAATGGACCGAAAATTCGTACGAACTTTAGAACCCCATTAAAGTCTATGAGACTCGAATGTCCGAAATCAAAAGTGCTAATTTTAAAGGCTAATATGCAAGTTATTGTCCTAAAAAGGGTTTGTGGACCCGGCTCCTGCCCCAGGGGACATGGATCAATGCAAATTTTTTTTTTGAAACGCCCATTTTTTCAGGAGCAATGATTTTAATCATGCTTAAAGTGAAGAAAAAGTGAAATATTCCTTTAAATATCGTGCCTGGGGGGTGTCTATAGTATGCCTGTGAAGTGGCACGTGTTTGATTGGTTCACTGTTAGAACAGTCCCTGCACAAAATGACATTTAACGGAAAAAAATTCATTTAAAACTGCTTTTGGTTTTAATGTAATGTCTGGTTTCGGCAATATGGATGAAAATCATTTAGCACAATGGCATGGGTAGCCCCCCTGCCCATTACCAGCCCCTTTGGGTCTTGTACGGATATTAAGGGGAACCCCGCACCCAAATTTAAAAAAGGAAAGGCGTGGGGCCCCCAGGCCCTATATACTCAGAACAGCAGTACACAGGAGGTGCAAACAAGACAGGGACTGTGTAGGTTTGTTGTGTTAAAGTGGTTGTAAACCCTTACAACACACTTTAACCTACAGGTAAGCCTAGATTAAGGCTTAGCTGTAGGTCCAAGAAATATCTCCTAAACCTATACGGTTTAGGAGATAGTTGCCCAAAGACAGGCACCGCTGTCTACGGAGCATGCGTGGTAGACAGCGGTGCGCAGGCGCACTGAGTACGGCGCCGTCAGCGACGAAGATGTCGCGCGTGGCGGCTCCCGTGCGCATGCGCGGGAGTGACGTAATCGCGGCTTCCCACGGAGAAGATGGATGCGCCGGACTACAGGGGACAACGGTGACATTGCTGCCTCCTGTGTCAGGTAAGTGACACATAATGGATTACTATGCGATGCATAGTAATCCATTATGCTTTGCCTTTGCAGGGAATGAAAGAGGAAGTAAACTCATCAGAGTTTACTTCCTTTTTAAGTAGAATCTGTTTGTAATTTTGAACTGGTAGATTTTTAAAGTGTAGCTCCAGTCAAAAAAATCTATTTTTAAGCTTTTTGGAAAACATAGGGAAGGGTTATCACCCCTGTATAATTTTTTGGGCCGTCCGTCTTTTTTCATCTCACTTCTTGTTGTCTCCTTCCGTTCGCAAGTAGCAGACGTTTGTAAGTTGGATGTTTGAATGTAGGGGCCTGCCCTATATGCTCTGCAGAAATGTGGCCCCAAGGTGTTGGTGTTGCCCCAAGTTAACACTGTAAGCACTCAAAATGACTCTTGGTGGGCACTGGAGCACCCTGCTGTGAACTATTATATCAAGAATTGTAATTACATGCCATTGTTGAACAGTGGTAGAAAAATTGGGCCTTTGGTGGTTGTGGTGGTGGTCCTGGTGCCACAACACTGTAAGCTTCTAGTGTATACTCTACAGGAGGCACACTACACCCACTGTAAATGCTGCAGATGCCTGTGTTACAGAAACAGAACAACACCAGTAATAAGGGATAGCTTCAGGTGTATACCGTGCAGGAGGCACACAACACCCAATGTAAATACTGCAGATGCTTGTGTTACATAAACAGAACAACAACAGCAATAAGGGGTAGCTTCAGCTGCATACTGTGCAGGAGGCACACTACACCCACTCTGCTGCAGATGCCTGTGTTACAGAAAGAGAACACGAGCAATAAGGGGTAGCTTCAGGTGTATACTGTGCAGGAGGCACACAACACCCACTCTAACTGCTGCAGATGCCTGTATTACAGAAACAGAACAACACCAGCAATAAGGGGTATCTTCAGGTGTATACTGTGCAGGAGTCACACAACACCCACTTTAACTGCTGCAGATGCCTGTATTACAGAAACAGAACAACACCAGTAATAAGGGTAGCTTCAGGTGTATACTGTACAGGAGGCACACAACACCCAATGTAAATACTGCAGATGCTTGTGTTACATAAACAGAACAACACCAGCAATAAGGGGTAGCTTCAGCTGCATACTGTGCAGGAGGCACACAACACCCACTCTGCTGCAGATGCCTGTGTTACAGAAAGAGAACACGAGCAATAAGGGGTAGCTTCAGGTGTATACTGTGCAGGAGGCACACAACACCCACTCTAACTGCTGCAGATGCCTGTATTACAGAAACAGAACAACACCAGTAATAAGGGGTAGCTTCAGGTGTATACTGTGCAGGAGTCACACAACACCCACTTTAACTGCTGCAGATGCCTGTATTACAGAAACAGAACAACACCAGCAATAAGGGGTATCTTCAGGTGTATACTGTGCAGGAGTCACACAACACCCACTTTAACTGCTGCAGATGCCTGTATTACAGAAACAGAACAACACCAGTAATAAGGGGTAGCTTCAGGTGTATACTGTACAGGAGGCACACAACACCCACTCTAACTGCTGCAGATGCCTGTCTTACAGAAACAGAACAACACCAGTAATAAGGGGTAGCTTTAGGTGTATACTGTGCAGGAGGTACACAACACCCACTGTAACAGCGCTAGGTTACCAAGTAAAAAGACACTGTCCTTACCTATCCTGCTCTTTCCCTGCACGCCAACACACTACGCGCTGACGGCCTTATATAGTGTGGGGCGTGTACGAAACCCCCAATTATAGCTCTCCTTGCTGCCGGCGCTGTGATTAGCCAGGTATACGAGGTCACAATGCATGCTTGGCCAATCCTGAGCCAGCAATGCACTGCGATGGCGCAGTGCATTGTGGGCCGTTCGCGCCACACGAATATGGTGCGAACGGCCCACAAAGTTCTGGATTCGCCGAACAGGCGAACCGCCCGTGTTCGAGTCGAACATGTGTTTGAGTCAAATAGACTTACTGAAAAAGGAGACCAAGTGTTTGGAAGACACTGCAAGCAAGGCAAAGGATTTAGAAAGTAAGTTAATCAAAGTCAAACCTGCAGTGATTTTGAAGTGTGTTAAAACCACGACAGGCAGAGCTAAAGATTTGAATGAGCGGTGTGCAGTCCTCATAAACAAGTCTAATGATGCCCCAACAAAGGACAAAGGCCATAAGCCTGTAAGTAAAAGTAGGACATGTGCCACTGTTACTTCCCATAAGCAAGAAGCTGTAAATTTGATCAGCTCAAATAGAGATTGCCGAGTTGAGTCAGATAACAGGAAGGCAAGGCCTATGCTCTCCAGGAGACACATGTGGACTGATTTACTTAAGATGGGGTCCCTAGGGAGGAAATAGATGGGATTCCTACATCAGATTTACTTAAGAGGTGGAAGCAAGTGGCTGGAAATGGTAGATTCAGTCACCTTTGGTGTCTTGTTGTCATAGATAGGGGCATTTTGCTAGAGATTGGCATGTTGTGAAGACTGGACAACAGCAGGTGTGTGTTCTCAGAATAGCATGGAGAGAGATGCAGGCTTATTCTTTCTGCTGGAAATCTATGCCTTTCCATGAAAGTGTTACAGTGGGCACCCTACAATAGTTTTGCAGTTAGAAATGGGCAGAGAAATGTGAGTAGTGAGCTATGTTGGTGGCACAGTTGGAAGGAACAGGTGATCTTCTTTTTCTCTTACTCTTTTAAGGTATTGACTATTGAGCATCGAGAGGTGGAGCGGACAAAGCAGATGACCAGTTATGTGAATAAAGTGCTACCTGAATGTTAAGAAAAAGGAAGTCTGTGAGACAGATGAATGTATGCTATATGCACTGAGAGTGTGAAAAACGAATGCAATAAGGGATAGGCTGTATTTACAGTACCTCATGGAAACAGTAACATGTATACAATGACTTAATAATAAGGTGCATAAGTGTGAACAATTATGTGCAAAGTGATATTCCAAACAACATAAAAGCACATATATAATGATGTAAAATCATTAAGCGAAATAAGTTCAATGAAAAACCCAACGTGGTCTGTTAAATAGTCCACACTGTAGATCAAGTGTCTAGAACCAAAGGCAAGTAATAAACCGATATGGATGTCAGATCACCCAGGATAGTGCGCCTTCCACCTGGGGTAAGGGGTATGTACTCTTACTGGAAACTGTGGACCCACTTGCCAGCGGCAGTGAGTCGACCAGGCTTGGAAGTAAGGAACAGGAACTTCAGTATGGATCGCCGAATGCCCTAGCACAACACGTAACGGTCCCATCCAATGGATATGCAAACATGGGGTCATAAAAGAAAAAATGCTTCCGCATGTTGTAGGTCAAAAATGGAATTATTAAAAGAACAGTTCCAACACCTGAATGATGTGTACAGATAAAAATGTGATTACAGGTTCAAAAACGTTTTAAGCGCAAAAGCTGAACTAGCTAAACCCAACGCTTTTCGTCTCACTGGACTTCAACTCACTGGACTTCAACTGGGGTATTAGTCTGCCACTCCACACTGCGCATATATATATATATATATATATATATATATATATATATATATATATATATATATGGGCCATAAATAAAACCAGCATGGCAGAGCAGATGACCAGGCCAAGAAGAGAGCCTGAGGAAGATTCGGATGATTTCCTGATGGTGGCTGAATTGGAGTGAACTTTCATCTGAGCATTTCTTTATGACCGGTAGGAGCACAAGGGACTTTCAACTGAAATGATTCCTTCCATTTACATTACACAGACTGTCAAAGACACTGCTAACCTGCTCAAAGGAATGTTGCAGCTTTCTATACAGCTGTATGTTTGCTGTATGTTTATCATGTGACCACGGAAAGAAATCGCTTTTTGGGGAATCCTTGGTGTGCTGATTAGGGATGAGCTACGTGTTCGAGTCGAACATACTTTCGACTCGAACATCGGCTGTTCGTCCGTTCGGCGAATTCTAAATGTTATGGGCCGTTCGCGCCAAATTCGTGTGGCGCTCACGGCCCACAATGCACTGCGTCATCGCAGTGCATTGCTGGCTCATGATTGGCCAAGCATGCACTGTGACCCCGCATGTTTGGCCAATCACAGCGCCAGCAGCGAGGAGAGCCATGATTGGCCACAGGCAGGATGCCTGTGGCCAATCATAGCTCAGGCTGTGTAGTACACGCCCCACACTATATAAGGCCGCCAGCGCGGCGGCCTTGTGTAGTGTGTTGGTGTCTGAAGCAGTTAGTGGGTGTTCTGTGTATCTTCAACACAGTATACACCGATCGTTATCGGCCGATTTTCGATCTTGCTCTTCTGTAGTGGTTGTTGTCTGTGTGCCCTGACCGCAGTATACACCGCTATATTCACCTCACCTATATAGCTAGTGATCTATCTTTTATAATAGAGCTTGCAGTCAGTAGTGTTAGGAGCTTGTGCGTGCTGTCTGCGTGCTCTGTACCCAGTACACACCGCTATATCCACCTACATAGCTCTTCTCTATTTGAGCCATCTGCCATCTGCAGAAGTTATTGGAAGTTGTGTGTGCCTCCAGCACAGCACAGTATACATCTGTATATACCCCTTTATCTCTGGTGTTCTATAATAAAGGCATCTGCAGGAGTTAGTGGGTGTTTTGTGCCTCCAGCACAATATACACCTGTATCTACCCTTTATTGCTGTTCTCTAATAGAGCCATCTACAGGGCTTAGTGGGTGTTGTGTGACTCCATTACAATATACCCCTTTATCTCTGGTGTTCTATAATAAAGGCATCTGCAGGAGTTAGTGGGTGTTGTGTGCATCCAGCACAATATACACCTGTATCTACCCTTTATTGCTGTTCTCTAATAGAGCCATCTACAGGGCTTAGTGGGTGTTGTGTGACTCCATTACAGTATACCCCTTTATCTTTGGTGTTCTATAATAAAGGCATCTGCAGGAGTTAGTGGGTGTTGTGTGCCTCCAGCACAATATACACTACCCAACTGCTGTTTTACCCAACTCCCTTCAGGCCATTACCATGTCTGGAAGGCCAGCAAGGAGAGGCAGACAGGCTCGAGCCGATAAAAGAGGGCAAGCAGGCTCTGTGTCTAGAGACAACAGTGCTGGTCGTGGACGCGGTGCATTGTTATCAGCGCGTGGCCATTGGACACGCTTGTCCTTCTTTTCGGCAGCTGGACATGTTGAACCGCAACATGCCAATGACTTGGTAGAGTGGATGACCAAGCCCTCTTCATCCTCCTCATCCTCTCTCACCCAGTCTCAGGGTACTAGCAAAGCAGCTGCCAATGCATCGTCTTCCCTTGTCTCAATGTCATCATCAGTGACTCCTTCCCTAGACCCACCACGTCCTCCTGAGGAGTCTCTTTAACTCTTTGTGCATATTGTTGGGTACATGCTCCAGGAGGATGCCCAGTGTTTTGTAGGCTCTGATGTTGACACTCAGCTAGAGGAAGGCAGTAGCGTGAATGCAGAGAGAGGGGATGCTCAAGAAGGACAGCAATCTGGCAGTCATGTTCCACAAGCTGCAGCATATTGCTAGGTTTGCTACAGCGATGAAGAGGGAGGGGATGATGAGGGCACTGACTCCACGTGGGCGCCTGGTAGTAGAGAGGAGGAGGATGAGGAGGAGGAGGCACATGTCCAACGAGGCAGGATGCCCTCCGGGGGCCAGCTAAGGGGCAGCACACCGACTGAATCACACCGCAGAGCTCCGCCTGTGCAGGGCACTGCCTCTGCGCGTTTTTCTAAAAGTTCTTTGGTGTGGGCCTTTTTTGAGACGAGTGCATCAGATCGCACCGCTGCTATTTGCAACATATGTCTCAAGCGTATCTCGCGTGGCCAAAACATCAGCCGCTTGGGCACCACATGCTTGACCAGACATATGTTGACCTGCCATGCAGCTCGTTGGCAAGCGTACCTCAAAGACCCACACCAAAGAACAAAGCGGACCTCTCCTTGCTCCTCATCAGCTGGCATCTCCAACCCCACTAGACCTTCAGTCCTCTCTGAAACCTGCTCTGAGAGGAATGAAGGTGTAGAATTAGGTGTGTCACAGCCAAGTGCTTCCGGGCACTCTGCTAGCAGTACACCCACGTCCGATTATAGCAGGCAATTGTCCCTGACCCAGCTGTTGGACCGGCGAAAGAAGTTCACTCCCAGCCATCCACGTGCCCAGCGGTTGAATGCTAGCTTGGCTAAATTGCTAGCACTTCAACTGCTGCCTTTTCAGTTGGTAGACTCGGCCTCCTTCCGTGAGTTTGTACAATGTGCGGTTCCTCAGTGGCAGGTCCCCAAACACCACTTTTTCTCACGGAAGGCGATTCCGGCTCTCTACCGGCATGTGGAAGGCAATTTCCTTGCCTCGCTGGACAGGGCGGTCAGCGGTAAGGTGCATATTACCGCTGACTCATGGTCCAGCAGGCATGGACAGGGACGTTACCTGTCTTTCACGGCCCATTGGGTCACTCTTCTGGCAGCTGGGAAGGATGCAGGACAAGGTGCAGTAGTGTTGGAGGTTGTTCCGCCACCACGCCTCCAAAATGCTACTATTGGTTGTGACACACCTCTCTCCTCCACCCCCTCCTCTTCTTCTTCCTCCATGGCCTCTTTCAGTGCTCTGTCCTCAGAACCAGAGGTGCTCCGTAGGCGTTCCATGGGCTACGCAAGTACGCAGGCAAAACGATGCCATGCCGTGCTTGCGCTGGTTTGTTTGGGGGACAGGAGCCACACTGGGGCGGATGTTTTGTCAGCTCTGCAGGGGCAGGCCCGAGAGGTGGTTGACGCCACGCCAGCTTAAGCCAGGAATGGTGGTTTGCGACAATGGCACCAACCTCCTCTCCGCCCTCCGACAGGGACAACTGACCCATGTGCCCTGTGTAGCTCACGTCCTTAACCTGGTGGTGCAGCGGTTCTTGGGCAAGTACCCGGGCTTACAGGATGTCCTGAAGCAGGTCAGGAAAGTCTGTGTGCATTTCCGCCGATCATTTAATGCCTGTGCTCAGCTGGCTGAGCTCCAAAAGGAGTTGAACCTGCCCAAGAACCGCCTTATATGTGACATGCCCACCAGGTGGAACTCAACGTTGGCCCTGCTGCAGCGGCTGCACACGCAGCAGAGGGCCATCAATGAGTACCTGTGCGACTACGGCACCAGGACAGGGTCAGAGGAGGTCGGTTTTTTCTCACCACGCCAGTGGGGCATGATCAGGGATGCATGCACTGTCCTGTCACTGTTTGAGGAGGCCACAAGGATGGTGAGCAGTGACAGTGCATGCATCAGTGACACTGTACCTCTTGTCCACCTCTTGGAGCATACGCTGAGTGGAATAATGGACAGGGCACTTGAGGCAGAACAGAGGCAGGAAGAGGAGGACTTCCTTGCCTCTCAAGGCCCCCTTTATCCAGACAGTGTTCCTGCTGTGCCACCCATCACACAGGAAGAGGATGAGGAGGAGGAAGAGGAGGAGGAGGATGATTATGTCAGCATGGAGGTGGAGGCTGGCACTCAGCATCAGCAGCAGCAGTCTTGTAAGGATGATTTACAGTCCCAAGAAACACGTGGACTTGTATGTGGCTGGGAGGAGGTAGCTGCAGATCATGTTGTCCTTATTGACCCAGAGGACTCCGGACCAAATGCCTCAGCTAACCTACGCTGCATTGCCTCCCTGATCCTGCAAAGCCTGCGGAAGGATCCTCGTATTCTTCGGATCAAGGAGAGGGATTACTGGTTGGCCACTCTCCTTGATCCACGGTACAAGGGTAAGGTTGCCGACCTTATCTTGCCATCGCAGAGGGAGCAGAGGATGAAACATTTCCGGGAGGCCTTGCAGAAAGGTCTGTGCAACGTGTTCCCAGAGACTGGGAGGTTACAAACTCCTGGTCCTGGACAATGTGTTGCTGAGGCATCGGTCAGAAGGAGCGGTGGAGAAGGTGGCCGTCTGACTGATGCTTTCAGACAAGTTTTTAGTCCGCAGCCCCAAGATATGATCGGTTCCAGCAACCATCGCCAGCGTCTGATTTACATGGTGCAGGAATACCTAGGGGCAAGGTCAGACTTGGACACCTTTCCCACCGAAAATCCTCTGGCTTACTGGGTCTTGAGGATGGATCACTGGCCAGAGCTTGCACAGTATGCAATTGAGCTACTGGTCTGTCCTGCATCCAGCGTTCTTTCAGAACGCACCTTCAGTGCTGCTGGTGGCTTTGTTACCGATCACAGGGTGCGCCTGTCCACCGAATCAGTTGATCGACTGACCTTCATCAAGATGAATCAGTCTTGGATCACCCACAGCTACCAAGCACCTGAAGCTGATGTAACCGAATAATTTTTTTTGAAATATCACATCCCTTCAAGACTGCCTATGCTGATGCTGAGTGACTGTCCTGTTATGTTGATTGTCTATCCTCTTCCTCCTCCGCTGATATGTTGGAAGAACATTTCTGGTTCTGGGTGATGCCATCAGCCCAATTTTTCTGCCCCTGTTTAACAGGGGCGTTTAATTACAATTTTTGATGCAATGCTTTACAGCAGGGCTAATTCCTGCAATAAAAATAGAGTATATGGGGAGGTTGCAGTGTGGTGGCACCAGCACCAGTGCCTAAGGCCCAATTTTTCTGCCCCTGTTTAACAGGGGCGTTTAAATACAATTTTTGATGCAATGCTTTGCAGCAGGGCTAATTCCTGCAATAAAACTAGAGTATATGGGGAGGTTGCAGTGTGGTGGCACCAGCACCAGTGCCTAAGGCCCAATTTTTCTGCCCCTGTTTAACAGGGGCGTTTAAGTACAATTTTTGATGCAATGCTTTGCAGCAGGGCTAATTCCTGCAATAAAACTAGAGTATATGGGAGAGGTTGCAGTGTGGTGGCACCAGCACCAGTGCCTAAGGCCCAATTTTTCTGCCCCTGTTTAACAGGGGCGTTTAAATACAATTTTTGATGCAATGCTTTGCAGCAGGGCTAATTCCTGCAATAAAACTAGAGTATATGGGGAGGTTGCAGTGTGGTGGCACCAGCACCAGTGCCTAAGGCCCAATTTTTCTGCCCCTGTTTAACAGGGGCGTTTAAGTACAATTTTTGATGCAATGCTTTGCAGCAGGGCTAATTCCTGCAATAAAACTAGAGTATATGGGAGAGGTTGCAGCGTGGTGGCACCAGCACCAGTGCCTAAGGCCCAATTTTTCTGCCCCTGTTTAACAGGGGCGTTTAAGTACAATTGTTGATGCAATGCTTTGCAGCAGGGCTAATTCCTGCAATAAAACTCGAGTATATGGGAGAGGTTGCAGTGTGGTGGCACCAGTGCCTAAGGCCCAATTTTTCTGCCCCTGTTTAACAGGGGCGTTAAATTACAATTTTTGATGCAATGCTTTGCAGCAGGGCTAATTCCTGCAATAAAACTAGAGTATATGGGAGAGGTTGCAGTGTCGTGGCACCAGCACCAGTGCCTAAGGCCCAATTTTTCTGCCCATGTTTAACAGGGACGTGTAATTACAATTCTTGATATAATATTTCACAGGAGGGCCCGTTCCTGTGCCCACCCAGAGTAACTGTGAGGACTTATTGTGTTGTGGCACCAGCACCACAACCACCAAAGGTCAATTTTTCTACCACTGTTCAACAATAGCATGTAATTACAATTCTTGATATAATCGTTCACAGCAGGGCGCTCCAGCGCCCACCAAGAGTCACTTTGAGGGCTTACAATGTTGTGGCAAAACCAACACCTTGTTCCGCCATTTCTGCAGAGCATATAGGGCAGGCCCCTACTTTCAAACATCCAACTTACAAACATCTCCTACTTGCAAACGGAAGGAGACAACAGCAAGTGAGATGAAAAAAGATGGACGACAAAACAAATTATACAGGGGTGATAACCCTTCCCTATATTTTCCAAAAAGCTTAAAAATCGTTTTTTTGACTGGAGCTACACTTTAAAAATGTACCAGTTGAAAATTACAAACAGATTCAACTTAACACAACAAACCTACACAGTCCCTGTCTTGTTTGCACTGCCTGTATACTGCTGTTCTGAGTATATAGGGCCTGGGGGCCACACGCATTTCCTTTTTTTAATATGGGTACGGGGTTCCCCTTAATATGCGTACAAGACCCAAAGGGGCTGGTAATGGGCAGGGAGGGCTACCCATGCCATTTTTCTCAATGATTTTCAACCATATTGCAGGAACCAGATAAAACATAGCAAGCAGTTTTAAATGATGTTATTTCCGTTTAATGTCATTTTGTGCAGGGACTGTTCTAAACACGGGAAACACGTGGCACTTCACAGGCATACTACAGACACCCCCCAGGCACCATATTTAAAGGAATATTTCACTTTTTTTTCACTTTAATCGTCATTAAAATCAGTGCTCCCACCAAAATGGCCATTTTTAAAAACATTTTAGACATTGACCCATGTCCCCTGGGGTAGGAGCCAGGTCCCCAAACCCTTTTTAGGACAGTATCTTGCATATTAGCCGT
Source organism: Lithobates pipiens (assembly GCF_037356315.1). Taxonomy (NCBI): domain Eukaryota; kingdom Metazoa; phylum Chordata; class Amphibia; order Anura; family Ranidae; genus Lithobates; species Lithobates pipiens. Next base: position 327,511,080 of record NW_027507748.1, read on the forward strand.
TAAAATTAGCACTTTTAATTTCGAACGTTCGAGTCCCATAGACTTTAATGGGGTTCTAAAGTTCGTACGAATTTGGGGTCTGTTCGAAAGTTCTGGTGCGAACCGAACCGGGGGGTGTTCGGCTCATCCCTAGTGCTGATGACATTTTATTCACTTTGATCAATCATGGTTTCCAGCCTATGGTCATTATAGCGCTACTGAATAGCCAGTTTCTTGAATGTGTGCTTAGGGAATATTGTGCTTGCTGCACTCCATGAGCGTTTCAGCCCTCAATCCTGTATCCTTTTATTCTCCCAGATGAATCCTGGAGTGCAGCACAGCAGCAAGTGCAGCAATACAGCGTCTGGACATGGCATTCCAGGTGACAGATGACAGATGACAGCTTATCTCAGTCACACTTCTGATGTGCCTTTTTACACCGGCCTTATGTGAGTTGACATTGGTCTATTCTGAAAAAATCTGTTATTTATATCTACACTTAGAGGCGCCTCTCTCCATATTTCCCACAACCAGCAGTGAAAGTCTTACAGGAGGTTCAATGTATTTCATCAACAAGGATATAGTGATCTGTATTTTAAAATAGTACATTATAAAAGCAAAAATAGTTATTTTATGAAATATAATTAGCAAAACCTTGAATATTGTTTCGAATAACAAAAAATAAATGGTTAGTGATCCCCAGAAGTCCCTATAATCTTCAGTTTACAATGGCACATGTCATTTTTGAAATCTCATTTCTTGATGTGAGCAGTTTTAAAGATGAGAATAATGTGCTGGCTATTAAATTATTTACAAAACCCAAGGAGGGTTAGACTATTCAACATGAAGCAAGCTCTCATCCTGCTTATTTAATTCAAGGTATCCCGATGGGCCAATGATTATGCATGAAACATAATTGTATGATTGACTTTTTTTAAATTTGAGACAAGCAAAATGTGAAGTTGTCTCATTAGATGGGGTAATAGTAATACATGATTAAAAAAGCATATCATCATGCAAAAGGTAGCCAACATGTCCTATTGCTATTAAAAAGTGAGGGTCTACGCGAGGTCAACAAGGTTCATATAATCACATAATATCAGGCTACTTTAATCAGGCTACTTTAATTGAAAGTCTGCTCTGTACACACTGGCATTGGAGAAGTTGGCAAAAAATATTGTGGAAGACCACCAAAGTATCACATTTCATTTCTATATGCAATTATTCAGTTCTTTGTCATTTTATTCACAGTATAGCTGCGACCCTTGTACTTTTACTTCAGATGTGGTTCATATCCTTATCGCCCATGTAATGGTATTCATAAACCTGTTATGCTACCTAATGTAAGTGTAGCACCCTGCCCTAGGCTGGATATATGTACTTCTTGGCCCTGCTGTTCTCAGTGGAACAGCAATTTTTATTTTCCAGCCTGGTCAGCGCTATCCCCAAACCTGGGAAGACACTTCCAGAAATAGAGTAGGAGGGTCATATACTGGGTTATGAATATTTATCTGGCCTCAGGCAATCCCTGGGAGGGGGAACCCAGAAGGTGGCTGGGGAAAAGATAAATGTTTGGGAAGGTCTATTCAGGAACTCTCTGTCTTGGGTCTTTGGCATGGGAGGCAACTGTGTTACTGAAGAGCTAAGCCTCAGCATGTACTTGGCTGAGGGCCTGGAGGAACCTGCATTTAAAGACATTTGCTGGAGCACACTACTCTAGGACGCTTGGCTGGAGAACGGACTTTTTTCACTGCAGAGTTTCTCATTTTTAGGGACCCTTTAATGATTGGAACAGTACCACTGGATTGGCGTAAGGCCAATATGGTGCCTATATTTAAAAAGGGATCAAAGTCTTTGCAAAGTAACTATAGACCTGTTGGGTTAACTTCTATAGTTGGGAAGATACTGGAAGATTTAAGAAAATACCCTATAGATGGGTTCTTGCTGGAAAAAAATATTTTAAGCAACAGACAGCATTGGTTCATGAAAGACAGAAATTTTCAAACAAATCTGACTTCTTTGTTCTTGACGAGCATGAGCTGTATGTTTTTGAAAGTTAATATTCCTGAAACCACAGTTGGGTTTTAGGGCTAATTTTACTAAATTATGATTTCAGTGCCAGTACAGGTGGGTTGCACTGGGTTCTCCTTGGCCGCAGGTGTCGCTGTCACCGCCTGCAAGTTGTAGAAAGCAGTTTAGCTAGGTGTATTGAGTGCCACGTTTTTCTTGGAACCAGCCCAGTATGAGTGTTCTCCTGCTGTGCATTCTGGGAGGTGGTACTTAAGGTACTGACATCACATGCTTCGGGGTTCCGGACCAGAAGGTTTTTCTGTCTGTTTGGTTCTGGTCCTCCTAACTAGCCCCCATGGCCCTCCTGGCCTGGGGTGTGGATCCATGCATTTCCATGTCTCGGGGCTGGATAGCCCGAGGCAAAGTAACTGCAGGCACAGGCCTGAATGGGTGTCAGGGCCTGGTGATTCAAGGGTGGTCCAGTACCGTCTCATCTAAGGAGAGGTCCAGCAACTGGAGAAGCATCCAGGGGAGGACTCTTCAGGAGAAGACCATGGGCAAGGCTGGCTTCTCTGAAGGAGCCTGGAGCCGGTTCAGTTGAAAGGACACTTCGTGGATCTACACTCATACGGTATCGCTGGACCGGCTGAGAGATACTGGTACCGTATGACAGCTCTTTAAATTTGTCTATGTCCCTCAGTTACGCTCAAGTCGGTGGCAGAGACTTTTCTCAAGTATTCTACAACCACGTCTGTGGCAGAGACTTTTCTCAAGTATTCTACAACCGAGTCTGTGGCAGAGACTTTGCTTTACTTAACACCTTACCGGCTGCTAGGCCTAGTGAGAGGAGATCTATCCGGGGGTTGTGTAAATCCAGCTGTGAAACGATTATTCTCTGTATTTTTTACTAAGAGACTTTCCATTTTTGCAGTACAAAGTACCTGAACTGTGTTTCTATTTCAAATAAATAACCCCAAAAGAGTATCCAGTTTCAGTTTCTACATTTCTTTGGGCCATTTACCATGGGAAACCCTAGATGGAGACAAGGTCAAGAAGGTAACGGTAAGCCCAATAAAACCAGCAGCTCCTTCGGGGGTCAGTGCTACATCTTTTTATGAGGAGGTAAGTAAACCCTTAGACAGAGGGGTGGCTGTGGATGTGGCATACTTGGATTTTGTAAAAGTGCATGACACAGTTCCCCACACATGGCTAATGTGTAAGGTAAAATCTACAGCCTTGGATGTACAAAAGTGCTTGATAAGTAAGCACGAGTATTAGGGAGTGGGTACACAATGCCCTGCAGTTATCTCAGCCTGGGATGCACATTATTTTTAGCAAGAAAGATTGCTTCCACCAACCATAAGTGATGTTATCAGTGGGGCACAGACAGCAAAGGATTTAAATGGTGGTGGGGAGGTAGCACTGGGCAATCTCTTTAGACAGTGGTAGGTGGGAGAGATGACTGACTCATTATATGACAGGACATCTTTTCATTGGGTAAGTGTAGTGTGTTCTCTTCATGTGGAGGATTTACGATCATCTTTTTTTTGGAGCAGGATACCTACTTGTTGGCTAAAACACAACACTTTTTCGTCTATGCATAAAGAGTGGTCATCTGCTATTTGATTTTGTCTTCTTGGATATTTGTTGACATATGCATGCAGGGCTGGACTTACCATTGGGCTTGAGCCCATGGGCCCCGCCCAATAGGGGGCCCTGCGGGCCCCACCAAGATACATAGGCGAGTGTACTTGGCTCCGCTCCTCTCACAGTCACACCCAGTCCTGCCCTATGATGGACATAACATAGGGACTGGGCGTGACTGTGAGCCGAGCCAAGTACACTTGGCTACTCTCGGCTCTGCTTGGGACTGCGAGAGGATCCTTAGCTGCCGAGAGGACCCTTAGCTGCCGAGAGCCACCAAGAGCCGATGAGAGGACTCCAGAGCCACCGAGATAAAGAAGACTATGTATATCGGCAGCACCATTTTTAAACTTCAAGACTGCAATGACAAGGCTGCAAATGACACTGGGGCAAGGCTGTAAATGACGAGGCTACACTGACAAGGCTGCAAATGACACCAACAAGGCTGCAATGACACTGGACAAGGCTGCAGATGGATGGGCAAGGCTGAAGATGGACACTGATAAGGCTGCATTGATGGGCATTTAAATGTAAGTTCTTTCCTTAAACTTCCCTCCTAAACTTGGGGTGCGTGCCCCCACCACCCTGAGTCCTGCCCTGTATGCATGGTACGGTGCTGGCTGTAAGTAAATAATGCCCAAAATTCCCCAAAAATTTGTGATGCTGTATAAAATCTAAAAAACTTGGGAGTGCAACACTAGCGTAAACATGGCCTATCCCAACTTTTTTGAGACCTGTTGTTGCTATCAGTTTCAAAACTACCCTTTTCCCCCCCTTAAGTTTCTCAGTTTAAACAGTTCATATGTTTTGTATTCTCTGTTGTGAATAAAATATGGGTTTATGAACTCTTCAAATCATTGCATTGTTTTAATGTAGATTACACACAGCATCTCAATTCTTTTGGAATAAGGGTTGTAATTTTATATATATATATATATATATATATATATATATATATATATATATATATATATATTGACATGGTGGGGGGATTACTGTACCTATGTGAGGACTCGGAGGAAGCGCTCGCTAGTGCCCCCAAAGATGGGTTGGGGCTGCCAATTAATGCAAGGCTGGCGTTAAGGCAGCACTCCAACCTAAAATCGATGCTTCTCCAAAAGAACATGATTAACTCCTTGTAATCCATGGCATGGTTCTTTAACTCATTACACTTTTTACACTATGAATAATGCCCAATAAGGGATGTGTTACTTTACTGACACATTCACTTAATTTAATAATAATTTTACATATCTGTGTTTCTGATACGCTTCTGATACAAATATAAAGTCGTAATTAACAGTCATTTGACTGTGCCTAAGCTTGAAATGTGCACTCTCGGAGAGGAATGCCATTTGTTTACTGCAAACTCAAGAAAAAAACAAATGCTGGGTTCAGAATTTCTAAGAGGCAATGAAATAGTCACTGGGCACACTGGCTCTGGTTCAACAGCAATCTACAAAAGAGGAAACACCTTCATTAACTGGGAAAAGAACCCAGTGAGACTGTCAGGAGTCAGCTGGGAGAGCGTGGGATGTATAGTGTTATCAGCAGTGTTGGTCATCTTACTTTAAAAAAGTAATTAGTTAAGTTACAAATTACTTCTCCCAAAAAGTAATTGTGTTAGTAACTCGGTTACTACATTGGAAAAGTAATTAGTTACTCAGCAAAGTAACTGTGACAGGGGTGGCAGCGGTGGTAATTGAGGGGGTGGCAGTGGTGTTACTTGAGGGGTGGCAGCGGTGGTACTTGGGGGGATGGCAAAGGTGGTGGTGTACTTGGAGGGGTGGCAGTGGTGGTGGTGTACAGTACTTTGGGGGTTGGCAGTGGTGGTACTTGGGGGGTGGCAGCAGTGGTGGTGGGAGAGGATGGCATCACCGCCGCTCTGCCTCTTACTGATCCCATCCCCCACCACCACTGATCTCATCCCTACCGTATCCCCCCATCCCCTCTGTTGTAGAAGTGATGGTGGGTGGGTAGGGATGGGATCAGTAAGAAGCAGAGGTGGTGGAGGACTTTGGATGGATTGATTGCACTGCAATTCGAATCATCAGACAGTCACTTGAATGCCTCCATGGATGCCTTTCCTCATGAGGAGAGAGAGAGACCCTCCCCTTCCCTACATTCTCTCTCTCTGGATAGGTGAAGCGGGATGGGGTGGTCCAGACAGTCTCTCTGAGTCTCAGCCTCTTCTCAGCTCAGCGGGCGAAAGCCCCCCTCCCCGCGGCGGAACGAATGGCTAGGAAGCGTGGCCACAGCGGGCCTCCCGGGTGGAAGATGTAATTGCGGTAACGCCACCCAAGTAATGGGAACTGAGTTACCATGAGGGGAAGAGTAATCAGTTCGATTACTTGTTACCCTCTAAAGTAACTGAGTTACTTACATCACTGGTTATCAGGGAGTTACAGGTATTCCTTTTGGAACTGCTTTCCTAGATTATGGTGGCAAAGTACAAGAAAGGGGAAGTGTGCTTGGCCCATGAAACGCAGTGCATTTTTTCTGCAGAGAATCTATTTTATCATTAAATTACCTTGAACTCTTGGACTTGGTTTGTTGTGCTTATTTTCAGCAAGCAGGGTAAAACATTTATTTAGTCATCCCTTCCCAAGTGCTCACTAATTCAGACTATGTGCTGTAAGAAGGTGAGAGGTTGTATTCAAAGGTGACAGATTGAAAGTAGAACATAAAGGCTACTTGGATTTATATACTTGTGCCATCCCTAGGCCACAATCAGCAAATCAGGACCTTAGATAATATTTTTCCAGGGGGAGTTTTCAGCCTTGGCACATAAAAAAACTCATCCCTCTCAAAGCTCTTCCCTCAGTACAACTCTCCCTTATGCCACGTACACATGAGCGGACTTCTCGTCGGACTGAACTCTGAAGGACTTTTTGGCGGAGTTCCAACAGAGTTCTGCCAAAACAGACTTGCCTACACATGATCACGCCAAAGTCTGATCGTTTAGAATGCAATGACGTACGACGGTACTAGAAAACGAAAGTTCAATAGCCAGTAGCCAATAGCTGCCATTTTTGGTCCATCGGAAAAGCATACAGACGAGCAGTTTTCTCGATAGGAACTGCTTCCGGCGGAAAGATTTGAAACATGTTCTATTTCTAGGCTCGTCAGAATTTTAGAAAGATAAAGTTAGATGAAGCCCACACATGATCGGAATGTCCGACAGAATGACTCCGTCTGACCTTTTCTGACGGAAAGTCCGGTCGTGTGTACAGGGCATAAAGTACGGATTTCTTCACAGTACAGAATTTAGTACAGCTGTTTTCAGTACAGATCAGTAGACAAAGTGCAGAAATTACCTCTCTCTTCAAGCTCTTTCCCAGTACAGCTCTCCTGCAAGTACAGATTTCCCCCCAGTACAGATCTCCCCTTAGTACAGCTGTCCCCAGTAAAGTTCTCCCCCAGTACAGTTCTCTCCAGTACAGATCTTCCCCAGTGCAGCTTTCCTCCAATACAGCTCTACCCAGTACAGATCTTCCCCAGTGCAGCTATCCCTCAGTAAAGTTCTCCCCTAGTACAGTTCTCTCCAGTACAGATCTTCCCCAGTGCAGCTTTCCTCCCATACAGCTCTACCCAGTACAGATCTTCCCCAGTGCAGCTATCCCTCAGTACAGATCTCCCCCAGTACAGTTCTCTCCAGTACAAATCTTCCCCAGTGCAGCTCTCCTGCCATACAGCTCTACCCCATTCAGATCTTTCCCAGTGCAGCTATACCTCAGTAAAGTTCTCCCCCAGTACAGTTTTCCCCAGTACAGATCTTCCCCAATGCAGCTCTCCTCCCATACAGCTCTACCCAGTTCAGATGTTCCCCAGTACAGCTCTCTTTCCATACAGCTCTACCCAGTACAGATCTTTCCCAGTGCAGCTCTCCTCCCATACACCTCCCATACAGCTCTATCCCGTACAGATCTTCCCCAGTGCAGCTATACCTCAGTAAAGTTCTCCCCCCAGTACAGTTCTCCCCCCGTACAGTTCTCCCCAGTACAGATCTTCCCCAGTGCAGCTCTCCTCCCATACACCTCCCATACAGCTCTACCCAGTACAGATCTTCCCCAGTGCAGCTCTCCTCCCATACACCTCCCATACAGCTCTATCCAGCACAGATCTTCCCCAGTGCAGCCAAGGGAGGGCTGGCAGCCTTAGGCCTGGGGGGCAAGTCCAGTCAAGTGGCCCATTGGACCCCAGAATCAGCTCACCATCCATCTACACCACATTTCCCGTACAGAGAGGGAGAGAGACTGCTCCACATTGCCCCAGAGAGAGAGAGAGAGACTGCTTGACACTGCCGGTCACTCTCTGTGCAGGCAGTGTGAAGCGGTCACTCTCTGTGCAGGCAGTGTGAAGCGGTCACTCTCTCTGTGCAGGCAGTGTGAAGCGGTCACTCTCTCTGTGCAGGCAGTGTGAAGCGGTCACTCTCTCTGTGCAGGCAGTGTGAAGCGGTCACTCTCTGTGCAGGCAGTGTGAAGCGGTCTCATTCTGTGTGGGCAGTGTGAAGCGGTCACTCTCTGTGTAGGCAGTGTGAAGCGGTCACTCTCTGTGTAGGCAGTGTGAAGCGGTCACTCTCTGTGTAGGCAGTGTGAAGCAGTCACTCTCTGTGCGGTCAGTGTGAAGCGGTCACTTTCTGTGCAGGCAGTGTGAAGCGGTCACTTTCTGTGCAGGCAGTGTGAAGAGGTCACTCTCTCTGTGCAGGCAGTGTGAAGTGGTCACTCTCTCTGTACAGGCAGTGTGAAGCGGTCACTCTCTCTGTGCAGGCAGTGTGAAGCGGTTAGGGCTGAAACGATTAAACGATAATAATCGATAATGAAAATCGTTGTCAACGATTTTCATTATCGATTAGTTGGTCCGCACCATGTGATCCACGGAGCGGGCCGCGGCATTAGGAAAGACCGCGGCTTCGGCCTAGCTCCGGAGCTGGCGGCCATCTTGGTACACCCGGCTGTGGCGACCTGCGCGCTGACGCCACCCCCAGCGCGGCGTTCAGTCTGTGTCAGCCCAAGTGAAGGAATTCTGGAGGAGTCACGCTGTGACGCTGGATGCCTTGCCTGCCCTCATTCAAAACTTTTATGCAGGTACCACTACATTTATTACCTAATCTAACCTAATAACTAACTACTATCTATTAGATAGTAGTTAGTTATTATCTAATCCTATCTATGCCTTTCCACTTGCTTGGCACAGCCACATTGTTGATTTAAATAAAAAGACACAACACTATCTCTCCCCCCCAATAAAATGCAGCTTATGACAAGCATAAAAACATAGCATATCACTGACGATTTGCGCCAATAGGCATCCCGGGACTCATCACGGCGGTCTGTTTGGAGGAACTTTGATCAGTGGTGAGCTTGGCGCAAATTATCAGTGATATGCTGACTATGTTTTCATGCTTGTATATATTTAAATAAACAATGTGGCTGTGGGGGGCGGGGATAGTGTTATTTATTTTTTTGCTGATCCAAAAATTGATCCGATCCGTGACTCTGATGCGAGGAACGATCCGATCCGTGAGTTTTTTGATCCGTTGAAGCCCTAGTCTGCACCTTCCCCCCCTGCCGGTCCGTTAGAATCCTGTGTATTCTCCCGTGTCCTATGCATGCACCACGTCCATGACCACGCAGCTACGCCTGCTTGCATTCTCCACTCAGCTGACGTCCTGCCAGCAACGCGCCTGCGCTGCTTTCGGCTCCTCCTCCCCCTCTACCCAGCAGCCTTCCGATAGACCCGCCACAGAGCGCAGGAGCGTTAAGCCCTCGCCGGGCCGCTTTCCAGCGCTGCCGTGATTGGAGGTTGTGCTCTGCACATGCGTGCATCCATCTCCTGGCTTCGGGGTGCCCTTCGCTCCATTTGGAGGAGTCGACCGAGTCACGTGTGGCGGGTCCGGACTGAGACTCCGCCCCGCACCACCCTAGCACACCGAGGAGGAGCCGCTGTCACCATGAAGGGGTGAGAAAACCCGAGACACCGCAGGGGGGGGGGGAGCACTGAGAGGAGGAGGGGCAGTGACACCATGTGAGAGGGGAGGAATGTGTCATCTATACTGGGGGGGACACGTGTGTGTGTATGTGTGTGCGCGTGTGCGTATATATATTTTTCTCCCCTTTTTCAGTTTTTTTTTTTTTTTTATCCGATGAATCGATAAATCGAAAAAATAATCGGCCGATTAATTGATTATGAAAATAATCGTTAGTTGCAGCCCTAGAAGCGGTCACTCTCTCTGTGCAGGCAGTGTGAAGCGGTCACTCTGTGTGTGGGCAGTGTGAAGCAGTCACTCTCTGTGCGGGCAGTGTGAAGCGGTCACTCTTTGTGTGGGCAGTGTGAAGCGGTCACTCTCTGTGCGGGCAGTGTGAAGCGGTCACTCTCTGTGCGGGCAGTGTGAAGCGTTCACTCTCTGTGCGGGCAGTGTGAAGCGGTCACTCTCTGTGTGGGCAGTGTGAATCGGTCACTCTCTGTGCAGGCAGTGTGAAGCAGTCACTCTCTGTGCGGGCAGTGTGAAGGGGTCACTTTCTGTGCGGGCAGTGTGAAGCGGTCACTCTCTCTGTGCAGGCAGTGTGAAGCGGTCACTCTCTCTGTGCAGGCAGTGTGAAGTGGTCACTCTCTGTGCAGGCAGTGTGAATCGGTCACTCTCTCTGTGCAGGCAGTGTGAATCGGTCACTCTCTCTGTGCAGGCAGTGTGAATCGGTCACTCTCTGTGCAGGCAGTGTGAAGCAGTCACTCTCTGTGCGGGCAGTGTGAAGGGGTCACTTTCTGTGCAGGCAGTGTGAAGCGGTCACTCTCTCTGTGCAGGCAGTGTGAAGCGGTCACTCTCTCTGTGCAGGCAGTGTGAAGCGGTCACTCTCTCTGTGCAGGCAGTGTGAAGCAGTCACTCTCTGTGCAGGCAGTGTGAAGCGGTCACTTTCTGTGCAGGCAGTGTGAAGCGGTCACTCTCTCTGTGCAGGCAGTGTGAAGTGGTCACTCTCTGTGCAGGCAGTGTGAAGCGGTCACTCTCTGTGCAGGCAGTGTGAAGCGGTCACTCTCTGTGCAGGCAGTGTGAAGCAGTCACTCCCTGTGGGGGCAATCATTTTGGAGAAGTCTCCCAGAGAGAGACTGCATGATTGCCCCAGAGAGACTGAGAAAAAGAGCTTGCCCCTCCCACACCCAGTACAAAGACCAATAAGACTGCAGGAAGGTGAAGACTAAAGACTGTTCTGTCACTGCCGCCACACTAAGTGCTACCTGTGGAGTCTGGAGCTTCTCTGGTGAGTGAGCACCACACCACTGGGCAAGCCAAGCCAGCAGAGTAGCCGAGAGTCACAGCGAGTTCAGCAGGCTAAACATGCAAGTTCTGCTTTCTCCCTGGCATGACCACCATATTCACCAGGGTGCAGGCTCCTCCTGTGTCAATTGCGGGTAGTGAGAAAAGCACATGCAGGTGCACACCCTGGGGCACCAGCCAGATTAAGGGCATTGTGGGCCTGGTGCTGCAGTGGAGCAGGTTTAGGAGTGGCAGGAATATGAGGCAAGTAATGTCATATCCCAGCTCTCCTCTTACTGGCCACCCTTCCCATGTTTCCAGGAGCCTGTGCTAGCTTGTGCCCAGACTTGGTCGCAGTCACACAGGTGTAATGCTAGTGAAGCCTGGCACTTGATTTACTAAGCATCCATAAGAGCCGTGTGTGTGTGTGTGCTCTGAGGTGAAAGATTTCAAGACATCAGAATACAGTGATCGCTGCCGGCAGCTTAGCAGCCAGCAGTGATTGCAAAAAAATAGACACGCTGGTTGTATTGTCAGTTGATAGATCGAATTCTGTGCAGCCAGTCTGCACATAGATTGATTGAAATTTCTGCTGAACAAGTCCACCAGTCTCTGTTTAATAATATCCTAAATCTTCTGAAAGGAGCGCTCCACGTAGGTGTAGAAATTCACTTTGAACTCCACCTTATTTCCAGAACTCTTTTTAGGGTCCTTTCACACTGAAGGCACTTTACAGGCGTTTTAGTGCTAAAAATAGGGCCTGTAAACTGCCTCTCATGCCACCCTAGTGTGGAAGCCCCGAGTGCCATCACAATGGGGCGGTGCGCTTGTAGGACATTCTGAAAAGTCCTGCAAGCAGCATTATTGGGGCGGTTTGGGAGAGGTGCCCTGCCCACTGAAATGAGCAACACAGGCGGTTTAACTCTTTCTTGAGCTGCTAGTGGGTTTTAAAAGTGCCCCGCTAGCGCTGCTAAAACGAGCAGCGCTTTACCACTACTGCCCACACTGCCCCAGTGTGAAAGTACCCTTGGATATTAGATGTGCAAACAATAAGGTGAGAGCACATCTAATACCTACAGAGAGTAATGGAAATGAGGTGGAGTTCAAAGTGAACCGTATAATTACCGGCAGGGATTGGCATTTAGAGGGTTAAAACAGGCAGGGATGAAATGTAATATCAACTCCTCACTGCCTGCCAAATGCCTCTGAAAAGTGACCTGAGCATGGATCACTTTTTAGAGGAGTGGCTGCTGCAAGTGAATACAAGCCTTTAGTGTGCTGCAGTGCGAGTGTACTGGCGGCTTTCTCAGTCCCCTAGACCTCTTTTAGGTTGCAAATTTTTGCTGCATTTTCTGGAATTGCACCAAAGATGCAGCATGCAGGACGTTTTGTGCACTATCAGAACATGCAGTAAAATGGGACCAGGGACAACATGCAGAAGACTGCCAGGACACCAGCACTGCAGCCAAACCGCAGCATTCCAGTGTGAGCCCACATCATACCACCTAGAAGGTACTGCTCAGGCTGGTAGAAAAAAAAAAAAATCTCTTTGGCTGCAGAGTGGGGGAGGGAGGAGGAGTTCACTTACTTGGATGGTCTCAGCCTCCCAGGAGCCTCACTGGATTCCAGCCGACTGCTCAGATTGAACTTTCCCGCCCACACATCCTCCTCACAGACAGCACACGGGCTGCCCCTGAGTGTGGGCGGGGAAAGAAGCAGGTCCTGCCTCTGCCAGCCAATGGTGTGGAGGAGGGAGGGGCTGGGCGGGGCTGTGCTGTGTAACACAGACTGTCAGCCCTGAAATGAAGACATTGCTGGATCACAGTACTGGACTCGGCCAGCTCAAGATCTGCGCATGTGTGCTCTTGAGCTGATGACACAGCAGCCTTTGCCACAGCATATCAGAGCAGCCCAGGGGACAATTGCATCCCTGCCCCCCAGCCCATCCCTCCCCTGAGTGCAGCTCTCCTCCCATACACCTCCCATACAGCTCTACCCAGTACAGATCTCCCTAAAGCGCGATTGTACAATAATCTGATTGTCAGTATACAGCTTTTGTCCAAAATTTTCAGAAGAGACAAATGTGAAAATGTTTCTGAAGGTTGAACTTCCTTACTCACCCCCTCCCTTATCTTTGCTCCTGCAACAAATAATGCTGACAGTGGATGAAATCTGAATAAAAATGACATCATCTTTTCGTGCAGAATTAAATATAAAGAGCTGTCATAGGGAGTACTATGATTTTTGTGTTACATTTACAAGTCACTTAGCATGGATGAATTTAACGTGGAAAAATATATTTGCGGTAATGTCTGCTTTGAAAAGTCTTTTCATTACACTTTAAAACATTTCTGAACCCTGACTAGCAGGAGACATTTACTTTACCAGTCTGCGTTATCTGGATGAGTCATTAGTGACAGAACAGGCATGTAGGTGGTTTGCTACCATGATTGAAAGCTTTGGAACACAAACTATAAGAGCAGAGTGAGATGAGAGGAGAATGACAGCAGGCTGTGTAAATTTTCTCCTTCACAGAATACTGATTTATAAAGGATACAATTGTGAGATATAAAAGATTGATACGTTTATTATCATACATTTTCATTCATCCCCTACAGGCAGATATGATAAAACTGAGGGTTTCTAAGACGTGTAGCTCTATTTTTAAAATACAGAACTTGCAGATAAATGGCACATTGAAAATAGCAACTTGTTAGCTTGGGCCTGCACTTCAACACGTACCACATTTCCATCATGGGTTTATTACATAATTTCCTTTTTGACACCATTCCTGTAACACATTTCCTGTTTTAGGATGAGGACCCACTCTACTGTATCAGCATAATAGAAATAGAACAGGACTACTGAAACCATTCCCTTTCTGTTTCCCTTAAACATAGAGTGGAGGGATTATGTAGCCTGATATCTGATGTAACTGATACAAATGTAGGATAGTCAAAAAGAACAGGAAGTAATCAGCTGACAAACATTCTGGCATGATCAACAGGTATTTTGTTGCACAACAGAACATTTTTAATTCATATTTTTAACAAACGAAAAAGGACCAAAGAAGGAAAGTTCATTCTTAGAGTTTACATACCGTTTAACCGCTTGCCGACCAGCGCACCCCGATTTACGTCGGCAGAATGGTGCTGGTGGGCAAAAGGGGGTACTGGTACGTCCCCTTTAAAAAGCGGCAATACTGGCACTCACAAGCCCGCTGCGGTCTCCGTGACCACGGGTCCCGCAGAATCGATGTCTGCCGGGTGCCTGTGATCGTGTCATGGAGAGGTAGAACGGGGAGATGCTTTTGTAAGGCTGGATTCAGACCTATGCATTTTTAGCGCTTTTTGCATTTTGCAGATTTGCACTACAGCCCATTTATCATGGTTTCCTATGGAACACGTTCTGTAGAGCAAATCTGCAAAATGCAAAAAGCACAAAAAATGCCATAGGTGTGAATCAAGCCTTAAGAAAGCATTTTCCTGTTCTGCCTATTGACAGGACAGAGACCACTGCTCTCTGTCATTGAGAGCAGTGATCGCTGTCATGTAAGTTGTTGCCCCTCCCCCCCACAGTTAGAATCACTCCCTAGAACACACTTAACCCCTTTACCGCCCCCCTAGTGGTTAACCCCTTCACTGCCAGTGTCATTTACACAGTAATAAATGCATTTTTATATCACTGATCGCTGTATAAATGACAATGGTCCCAAAATAGTGTCAAAAGTGCCCGATCTGTCTGCTATAATGTCGCAGTCCTGATAAAGAGATCGCCGCTATTACTAATAGAAAAAAAAAATGTAACTAAAAATACCATAAAACTATCCAATATTTTGTAAATGCTATACATTTTGGGACAAACCAATCAATATACACTTATTGCAATTTTTTTTTTTTTTACTAAAAATATGTAGAAGAATACATATCGGCCTAAACTGAGGAAAAAAAAAAATAGTTTTTTTTTATATATTTTTGGGGGATATTTATTATAGAAAAAAGTAAAAAATATTGGGGTTTTTTCAAAATTGATGCTCGTTTTTTGTTTATAGTGCAAAAAATAAAAACTGCAGAGGTGATCAAATACCACCAAAAGAAAGGTATATTTGTGGAAAAAAGGGATGTCAATTTTGTCTGGTTACAATGTCGCACGACCACGCATTTGTCAGTTAAATCAATGCAGTGCCAAATCGCAAAAAGTGCTCTGGCCAGGAAGGGGGTAAATTCTTCCAGGGGTGAAGTGGTTAAAGCTAAACCTCAGGAAGTAAATGTAAGAGCATGCTCCCCCTTTTCCCCTAACTTCTCACCGGTGGGATTTGTGAGTCACAGGCCTATTTGGTGTGGACATGAGCAGTTGAGTTTTATTGTCAACCACATCTTGTGCTGTCATATTGTCAAGGCTCATATCCTTTGCATATGCAGGAGGAGGGTGCTATTGATGGAAGAAGGTCAACAGCAAATATATGCATATTGCCTTTATAAAATAATTCCCTCAACACTGCCTGCATAGTTCCAGTTCTAGTGCCAGCAATGTCATCACTCCATTTATCAACGCTGCTCCCTTGCACTTTTCCAAGAGTCACCGCCAATATACATCCTCACTGTCCATACCACATCAATACTATTCTTTTCTGACCTCCACTTTACAAACCATTGACCCCCTAGTTCATAGACTGTCACTTCTCCATTGTCCACCACTACCTATACATGCACTTATACACTGATTGCCTATACAATGGGGCATCTTTAGCCTGTTCTCTGTATAACTAATTAGTAATTACCACAGATAAACCCAAAATATGGCTACTGTACTTTAAACATTTTCTGCACATTCACCAGTCTTAATATCCTCTAGCATCATCAGGTTATTAAGAATGTGAATCTTGCTGGTAAATGTGCAGTGAATATTGGTGACGTCATCACAGTCTATGTACCTGGATTTACCAGAGTTTTATACAAAAACAATTGAGTACTGACCATGGTACTTTATTTTTTTTTAAAACATTCAAATTTTCAGGACAAGCTTTTGGGGTGTATCCCCTTTTAATATTCAAACAGTACTAAAACATTGTATTGTACAGCTTGGACCTTAGAAGAAGGTCAACAGTTGCAACGAAAGCTTGTATTGAAATTCTGAATGCTAGAACAAATAAAAAAGTATCACTGAGAGTACTCAATTATTTTTATTGCAAGTGCGCTAAAATGGTTACAATCACCAGAGTTTTATAAATATTTCTCTATATACAGTGCTTTGAAAAAGTATTCATACCCCTTGACATTTTTCACATTTTGTCATGTTACAACCAAAAAACGTAAATGTATTTTATTGGGATTTTTTGTGATAGACCAGTGATGGTGAACCTTGGCACTCCAGATGTTTTGGAACTACATTTCCCATGATGCTCATGTACTCTGCAGTGTAGTTGAGCATCATGGGAAATGTAGTTCCAAAACATCTGGGGTGCCAAGGTTCGCCATCACTGTGATAGACCAACACAAAGTGGCACATAGTTGTGAAGTGGAAGGAAAATTATAAATGGTTTTCAAAATTTGTTACAAATAAAATATCTGAAAAGTGTGGTGTACATTTGTATTCAGCACCTCTGAGGCAATACTTTGTAGAACCACCTTTTGCTGCAATTACAGCTGAAAGTCTCTTTAGGTATGTCTCTACCAGCTTTTCACATCGAGAGAGTGACATTTTTTCCCATTCTTCTTTGCAAAATATCTCAAACTCTGTCAGATTGGATGAAGAGCGTCTATGAACAGCAATTTTCAAGTCTTGCCACAAATTTTCAATTGGATTTAGATCCGGACTTTGACTGGGCCATTCTAAGCCCTTGTACACACGGTCGGACATTCCGACAACAAAATCCGTCGGATTTTTTTCCGACGGATTTTGTCCGAAACTGGTGTTGCGTACACACGGTCGGACAAAATTGACGGAAAATCCGATCGTTTGGAACGTGATGACATAATTTAGTTACGATGGGACTACGTTGCGGCTAGTAGCCAATAGCTTTGGTCTCGTAATTTGATCTGAGCATGCGTGGCACTTTGTCCGATCGGAATTCTCTACAAACAATCGGACAAAGTCCGATCAGATCATGTTGTCGGAAAGTTTTATATCCTGCTCTCAAACTTTGTTGGTCGGACATTCCGACGGAAAAAGTCAGATGAAGCCCACACACGGTCGGATTTTCCGACAACACGGTCCGATCGGACATTTTCCGCCGACCGTGTGTACAAGGGCTTACACATGAATATGCTTTGATCTAAACCATTCCATTGTAGCTTTGGCTGTATGGTTAGGGTTGTTGTGCTGCTGGAAGGTGAACCTCCGCCCTAGTCTCAAGTCTTTTGCAAACTTTAACAGGGTTTCTTCTAAGATTGCCCTGTATTTGGCTCCATCCATCTTCCCATCAACTTTGAGCAGCTTTCCTGTTCCCACTGAAGAAAAGCATCCCCACAACATGATGCTGCCACCACCATGTTTCACTGTGGAGATGGTGTGTTCAGGGTTATGTGCAGTGTTAGGTTTCTGCCACACATAGCGTTTTACTTTCAGGCCAAAAAGTTCCCTATATACTGTGTCCCCCACATGGCTTCTCGCAAACTGTAAACAGGACTTCTTAAGACTTTCTTTCAACAATGGCTTTCTTCTTGCCCCTCTTCCATAAAGGCCAGATTTGTAAGGTTCATGACTAATAGTTGTCTTGTGGACAGATTCTCCCACCTGAGCTGTGGCTCTTCCAGAGTTAACACTGAAATAATGGTTGCACTCCAAGATCCATCAAAATTCTTGTTTAATAAATGAACATCCCAAGTGTTACAAACAGTTCAAATGGTGGACGTGTTTCACACACTAACAGGTACGCATATTCATTCATCAGTAATGTATAAGTGCACCTGTTAGTGTGCGAAACGCATCCCCCATTTGAACTGTTTGTAACACCTGGGATATTCACTTATTAGACAAGAATTTTGATGGATCTTGGAGTGCAGTCATTTCTTCAGTGTTGATCGTATACGAGCCGAGGCAAGCACCAGTGATATCCTTAGGCTTCCTGTCTCACCTGGAGCAGCAAGTTCTTTTGTTTGCACCTCTAGAGTTACCATGGGCCTCTTGGCTGTTTCTCTGATTAATGCTCTCCTTGCCCGGCCTTTCAGTTTAGGTGGACGACCTAAACCAGGTTTCCAGTTGTGCCATACTCTTTCCAATTTTGGATGATGGTATGAACAGTGCTCTGTGAGATGTTCAAAGCTTGGGATTTTTTTTTTTAACCTTTAAACTTCTCCACAACTTTATCCCTGACCTGTCTGGTGTGTTCCTTGGCCCTCATGATGTGGTTTGTTCACTAATGCAGGCCATACATGGTGCAAATTCCGAACAAATTTTCTTTTGAAAAATTTTGTGCATTTTGTGATCCGATGGTGCCACAATTCATTTCAAAATTCAACTAACCAAACCTTCAATTTCACCTCATGTTGCTAAAAAAAAGACGTTTTGTGGCTGGGAGTCTTTGTTTCTTTCTGGAAATTTTCTTTTCTTTCCAGGAATTTTCTGTTCTTCTGCTCATGCACATTTATTTTTTGATTATATTTCTCACATGATTCTCGCATTATTGATTAGAAATTCATTTGTTTTTCAAAAAGTTTCCAACATGCCGACCACTCAAATTTGATGGCCGCACAAAGAATCGGCCGTGCTGCGGCCCACTAATGGTGCATAATTCCAACTAAAACGTCTTGGATTTTTTTTTTAAAGAAAATTATTTTGGAATTCCACACATGTAAGGTTCTCTAACAAACCTCTGAGGGCTTCACAGAACAGCTGTATTTATACTGAGATTAAATTACACATAGATGGACTATTAGGTATCTAATAATTAGGTGACTTCTGAAGGCAATTGGTTCCACTAGATTTTAGTTGGGGGTATCAGAGTAAAGGAGGCTAAATACAAATGCACGCCACACTTTTCAGATATTTATTTGTAAAAAATTTGAAAACCATTTATCATTTTATCTGCACTTCAAAATTGTGTGCCACTTTGTATTGGTCTATCACATAAAATCTCAATAAAATCCATTTACGTTTTCAGTTGTAACATGAAAAACGTGGAAAATTTCAAGGGGTATGAATACTTTTTCAAGGCACTGTAAGTACATGGTGTGACCATACTTGCTTAAGGATAAGTAGGACGATCCTGCTTACCACAAACTTTAGTTGGCCATGTATGTTCCTAATTTCTCCTGTTCAGCCTGTTCAGATGGAGAAATCTATCTATTCCTCCAGCCAAGCTAAGTAGCACAGATAGAGAAATTTCAGCTGTTGGGTATTGTATTCAGATAGTTGCTGCTCCAGCAGCTGCTAAATAACTGAACACTGCTTACATCTGATTGAAGAAGTAGGGTAGTTGATGGGGGTGTTTTCAGGGGTCGAGGAAAGGTAGATGAGACTGTAGCGAGTAGAGTGCATATTTGATATGACAGCAAGATTTGGGAAAAGAGACTTTTTATCAAGATATCTGGGGCATCAATTTTCTAGGGACAAATGTGAGATAGTAGTGCATAGAGGCTCAGGGGTAGGAGCAGGGATACAGCAGTACATTGATCTTCACAGTTAGGACCTGTGCAGGGAGGTTAGTCAGTGTAAGTGTTGGCCATTGGAATACAGGCAGTCTGTGCTCCTAACACAGCCAGAAAACTGACCACACTGGGATGGGTGTGCTGCCATGCCTAGCATGGTCAGTTTGAAATAGGAAAGCAGAGGGACTGGCAGGATCACTAAATATTTCACATAAAGGAAGAAATGCAAAGATAACAGGATACCTTTTAACATACATACATGGTACAACAGACATATACTGTATCAGGAGTTTGAAATTTTGGGGTAACATATACCTTAACATAGCATAACTTAAAATAAAAATTGCCAGTTACTATTTTTGTTTATTTTTTTCTGATAACCCTAGTACTAAAAAATCATTCTTAGTTCTATTTGTTAACCACCTCCCGCCCGCCCTATAGCCGAATGACGGCCGTAGAGCCTTCGCCTGGCCGTCCCTGGACGGCCTTGTGTTTACTTCCGCAATGTGCGCCGCCGGGGGCGCGCATCGTGGAAGTTTTGTATTCGCCGTGTCTCCCGGAGACAGGCAAACACAGATCGCCGTGAACGGCCAATCAAAGCGGCCGTTCACAGCGCGATCGCAGCTGCCAATGGGAGATGATCTCAAATGTAAACATATGAGATCATCTCCCATTGCCGTGTCTCTCCCTCCTCACACAGAGACAGCGTGTGAGGAGAGAGAGGATCTGTAAGTCAGCCCCAGTGCCAACTGTCAGCCCCAGTGCCAACTGTCAGCCCCAGTGCCATCTGTCAGCCCAGTGCCATCTGCCAGTAGTGCCAGTGCCGCCAGTGCCACCTGCCAGCGCCAGTGCCACCTGCCAGCGCCAGTGCCTGCCGTCAGCCCCAGTGCCGTCAGCCCCAGTGCCGCCAGTGCCAGTGCCGCCAGTGCCACCTGCCAGCACCAGTGCCACCTGCCAGCACCAGTGCCACCTTCCAGCGCCAGTGCCATCCGTCAGCCCCAGTGCCATCAGCCCCAGTGCCGCCAGTGCCGTCAGCCCCAGTGCCGCCAGTGCCAGTGCCGCCAGTGCCACCTGCCAGTGCCAGTGCCACCTGCCAGCACCAGTGCCACCTGCCAGCGCCAGTGCCATCCGTCAGCCCCAGTGCCGTCAGCCCCAGTGCCGTCAGCCCCAGTGCCGCCAGTGCCGTCAGCCCCAGTGCCGCCAGTGCCAGTGCCGCCAGTGCCACCTGCCAGTGCCACCTGCCAGCACCAGTGCCACCTGCCAGCGCCAGTGCCATCCGTCAGCCCCAGTGCCGTCAGCCCCAGTGCCGCCAGCCCCAGTGCCGCCAGTGCCACGTGCCAGTGCCACCTGCCAGTGCCACCTGCCAGTGCCAGTGCCACCTGCCAGTGCCAGTGCCACCTGCCAGTGCCACCTGTCAGCGCCAGTGCCATCCGTCAGCCCCAGTGCCATCAGCCCCAGTGCCGTCAGCGCCAGTACCGCCAGTGCCAGTGCCACCTGCCAGTGCCACCTGCCAGTGCCATCTGCCAGCCGCAGTGCCATCTGCCAGCCCCATTTGCCAGAGCAATTAGCCAGAGCAAATAGCCAGCACCATCTGCCAGTGCCAGTGCCATCTGCCAGTGCCAGCCCCAGTGCCATCTGTCAGCGACATCTGCCAGCGACATCTGCCAGCGACATCTGTCAGCCCCATCTGTCAGCCCCATCTGTCAGCCCCATCTGCCTCCAGTGCCATCTGCCTCCAGTGCCATTTGCCTCCAGTGCCATCTGTCAGTGCCACGTGTCGTCAGTACCATGTGTTGTCAGTGCCACGTGGGGTCACTTTGTAGGCATTTCCATTGTCCTGGTGCTCCAGGGCCTTCAAAAATGTAATAGGTGGTTGAGAAATTAAATGTGTAATTTATGCTCCTAGAACGCCTGATGGTGCTATTTCAATATTGGGCCTCTGTATGTGGCCAGGCTGTGTAAAAGTCTCACACATTTGGTATCGTAATACTCAGAAGGAGTAGCAGAACGTATTTTGGGGTGTAATTTGTGGTATACATATGCCATGTGAGAGAAATAACCTATTACATTGAAAATTTTGTGAGAAAAAAAAAAAAAAAAATCTTAATTTTGCAAAGAATTGTGGGAAAAAGATGACAACATCAAAAACCTCACCATGCATCTTAGTAAATACCTTGGAATGTCTACTTTCAAAAAAGGGGTCATTTGGGGGGTATTTGTACTTTCCTGACTTGTTCGGGTCGCAAGAAATGATCAATTTTGTGCGATTCGCACCACAGCTTGTAGACTCTCTAACTTTCACAAAGACCAAATAATATCCACTAATTTGGGTTATTTTTACCAAAGACATGTAGCCGTATAAATTGTGGCCAAAATTTATGAAAAAAAAATTATAATTTGCAAAATTTTATCACAGAAACAAAGAAATATGCGTTTTAAAAAAAAAAATTTCGGTCTTTTTTCATTTATAGCGCAAAAAATAAAAACCCCAGAGGTGATCAAATACCACCAAAAGAAAGCTCTATTTGTGGGAAAAAAAGGACACAAAATTCATTTGGGTACAGTGTTGCATGACTGAGTAATTGTCATTCAAAGTGTAAGAGCACCAAAAGCTGAAAATTGGTCTGGTCAGGAAGGGTGTTTAAGTGCCCAGTAAGCAAGTGGTTAATGAGGAAGAAGTGGGAATCTGTGTTTACATTAGTTAACCCTGTCTAAACTATGATAGTAGTGTCTATCCTAACAAAGACTGCAAAAGGCACTCCATTTGTGGTCTGCAGCAGGTGTCAATAGAAAGTTAACAACACCCCAAGCGCAGGTGTGTGTTTGTCCACACCTGCCCACACCAGATCGCATGGTACTTTTGAACAGTACATTTTAAAAAGTAGTAGATGCCATACTTTGGCAATTTTAGCCGATTCAAAATGAATAGGCTGAAATCCCACCACAAAAAAATGAATGTGCATGAGTTGCCTTCAATCCATAGTTCCAGTTTCATTTCTGCCCTAGCTAATCAAAATCCTAATCTCCTTCTCTTCTCAAAAGCCTTTGAGATGCTACAAACTGTCTTTGGTGCAGTACAACATATAGCATCACGTGACATTGTGAAAACACTAAGGCTCCTTTCACACTGCCGGCGCCTGGGCGTCAGCGGTAAAGCGGCGCTATTTTTACCATTGTTTTAGTGGTGCTATTCGGATGCTAGTGGGGTGATTTTAACCCCTGCTAGCGGCTGAGAAAGGGTTAAAAACCCAACAGCAGGGCTATGCCGGCGGTATAGCTACGCTGCCCCATTTATTTCAATGGGCAGGAGCGATTTAGGCCTTCACCGCTCCAAAGATACTGCTAGCAGGACTTTTTTTAGCATCCTGCCAGCACACCGCTCCAGTGTGAAACCCCCCGGGGCTTTCACATTGGAGAGACAGCAGCGGCTGTTTCAGGGCGCTTTGCAGGCTCTATCTTTAGCGCTGTAGCACCTGCAAAGTGCCCCAGTGTGAAAGGGGTCTAAAAATAGGTACAAGATGACACCATGCTTCTTAAGGGTCCATTCTACACCTTTGATCCCTGGTGCGTTTTGTTAATGCATGCACATTACTGGGAGTGTTTGTGAATTCATGGACTGCCAACATCCTAAATCATACAAAAAAAACACAGCTACACCACTTTTTGTAAAGCATGTGGGCTAGGTGCAGCGTTGTGCAGTAGGCAGTGAGTACACGGAGATCAAGTTCGGCAGCAATGTATTGTAGAAAAGTTCAGCAAGTACAAAGAAGCGGGCGGGGAGGCAACTGAAAAGAACCAGTAGTCCGAAGACCTGGAGATGTCACAGCATCTGCCACGAGGAACGCAATGTGGCCTGGTTGGTCCCAATTCAATGAGAAGAAGTCCCTGTACTTCCACTACTCCTCCAAAACCTTTGCCTGATTCTAAGTACTGTCCCTGACAGATGGGTATCCTGTCCCTAGTGCACTAGTCACTCACAAAATGCTTCACTAGGTTCTGCCTTCACCCGAGATGGCCATCAAAGTTATATGGGGCATCAGCATCCAATCACATAGCTGTCTCCTTGTGACCAAGGAAATCATAGAGGAACCTAGTTCCTCACAACTTCCTCCCTCCTGCAGTGGAGAACATACACTGCATATGCTTACACTCCCCCCCTCTTTGACAGATGCTGTCCTCAGTGTCACAACACGTAAAGAACAACATATAACTTTACGAAACTTGGTTAAAGTGTTTGTTAACTCAAAAAAAACAAACACACACAAATTCTGTTCCTTTAAAGCATCTTATACAGCACAGTGCTTGTGCTGTATAATTTGGACCCCTGCAACACCTAAAAAAACTATCTGATCTTGCCAGTTTCTCCCCTCCCCTATGCAAACAGACCACGATAATCATGGCTGCTGAGCCCCTTACATTGTGGTCTGTTTGCTCCCTCCGTCAGCCACAGTCTGTCTCCTCCCTCCCCCCTCTCCTCTCAGCGTGTCACCTTAGTGACAGTGCTGCCCCATCCCCCTCCTGCTGCAGGAATAACATATATATGTTTACATACTCAGTTCTATATCCTAATAGAGTGCCCCACTGTCTCTGTGTTTCATTAAAAAAAAACCTCCTTCACCGTTTCTCACCGGCTGTGTCTCCTCTCTCCTATCCTCCTCACATCCCACTGACGTCATTAGGGAAATCTCAGCCCCGCCCACTGCTTCTGCAAGATGGACAGAGAGGAGACACAGCCAGTTACATGAGCTATGGGAGCCACCGTGAGATACGGTGAAGTAGTTTTTTTTTTGTCATGAAACACAGATATGGGGGCACTGTATTAGTATACAGAACTAAGTATGTAAATGACTGAAAGTGGGTTAACAACCAAATTAAGGCAATGACTAAAAAAAATTCAAACAACATAGTTAGATTGCATTGGGTTGTGAACCTCACTGTCCTCTGTGGTGGTCACCTTTAGAGTAGTTATCTTCTGCTTGTGATTTTTGGTGGGAAAGGTTGTTTCTCCACCCAGTAGAGGGTACGTTCACACTTGGGCTCCTGTCTGCTGCCTCTTTTTCATTCGCAGTGGCAGTTCATTTATGATAGCATCCTCAACCAATCTTTGTGTCTGTTCAAATTGACTTTCTTGCTTTGCAGCTGCTCCCAATGCTCCTGCTCAATGCTCCAATGCTCCTGCACCCATGCACTGGGCATTCAGGAAGTTGGGCAATCTGGAGAATTCAGCAGGAAATGTACAGGTAAATGGCAATAGCACCTGAACATCAGTAAGAACAGAGTGTGGCCTTTGACTGTACCATGTTGTTCTGGGTCCAAACCATGGCCCCCAGCCCCCCACATACTGGTTCCAGTGGTCTCTGTGGACCTGCTCAAGAGTCCATAACATTCCCAGCAGGGTGCAGTTAAATAGCTCACAAACCTCACTGCTTTAAGGGTGGTAAGGTGTGGTATGGGACTTTCGATTCTGAGCAATTCAGACAGTATTTGTGACTTGAAATTTGGGCCCTGGTCCAAGAGGTTGCCTTTGAGTCAACCATATGGCTGTACCATGTTTTCTCAAAACAGTTTAACCATAGTGAACTTAGTGAAGAAATCCACAAAGACTAGGACATTGCGGAACTCAGAAGGGGAGCTAGAAACCATAAGAAAGTCCATTGTCACCAAATTAGAGGGTTCTGAGGTAGAAATAGCCATTGGAGTAGTCTTTTTTTGAGGAGCTTTATGCCCAGCACAGGTTGTACACTCCTGGCAAGCCCATTGCATCCACACTACTAGTCGGAGGCAAAAGAAATACCTCAGTAAGATTGGCTCCAAAGTGCCCACTTGAGGCAGGTAGCACTTCACAGACCTGGAGAATATGTGACAACAACTTGTAGAATGTCCTACTGCTCATTGTGGATGTGTGCCCGCAGGGGCGTACCAATATGGGGGCGGGGGGTGCGGTCCGCCCCCGGTTGCCACACTTTGGGGGGGTCTCAGTGGCCAAGTGACTTTGATATGGGGGTGCATTCCGCACCCAAGTCGGGGTGACACCGTCAGATCATCTCAAGGGCATCCCTGCTGTCTCTGGTTGCTCATTTTCACTTTAGTTTTTTTTAGAACACCCCCGTGCCATGGCCACAATGGACTGTTCCAGACTGTTCAGTGAGTGACTGTATTCCCTCCTGCTAGCTCCGCCTCCACCCACCACTGCTGCTGCCTGTGTGTGTCTGTCTCATCTCTCTCCGCTGGGGCGGCTGCTTCCACACAGTGAATAGGAGTCCTCCCTAGCCGACTGAGAGCCCGAGGTGGTGAGCAGGGGGGGGGGGGGGGGATTGATGTAAGAAGAGGCTGCAGCCTGCAGAATTGTGTCTACCCCTGTGCTGGTCTAAGGTGGGGGGGTCAGTGACTGTGATTGCTATATCCACCACTCCCTCTCCCTGCCATGTGTATTGTGTAGCTGTCTGACCTGATTGGGGGGGGGGGGGGGGTTGATGTAAGAAGGGGCTGGAGGAGTGTGTCTACCCCTGCCATGTGCTGATCTGGGGGGGGGGGGGTCAGGGTGATTGCTGTGTCCCCCTCCCCCTGCCATGTGTATAGTGTAGCTGATGGGGGGGTTGATGTAAGAAGAGGCTGTAGTATTGTGTCTACCCCTGTGCTGGTCTAAAGGGGGGGGGGAGTCAGGGTGACTTCTGTGTCCATCACCCCCTCCCATGTGTATAGTGTAGCTGACCTGATGGGGGAGGGGGATTTCAGAAAGCAGATATGTGCTATATACAGGGTGCAGAATGCAGATATGTCCTATATACAGGGTGCAGAATGCAGATATGTCCTATATACAGGGTGCAGATATGTCCTATATACAGGGTGCAGATATGTCCTATATACAGGGTGCAGATATGTCCTATATACAGCGTGCAGATATGTCCTATATACAGCGTGCAGATATGTCCTATATACAGGGCGCAGAATGCAGATATGTCCTATATACAGGGCGCAGAATGCAGATATGTCCTATATACAGGGTGCAGATATGTCCTATATACAGGGCGCAGAATGCAGATATGTCCTATATACAGGGTGCAGATATGTCCTATATACAGGGTGCAGAATGCAGATATGTCCTATATACAGGGTGCAGAATGCAGATATGTCCTATATACAGGGTGCAGAATCCAGATATGTCCTATATACAGGGTGCAGAATGCAGATATGTCCTATATACAGGGTGCAGAATCCAGGCGTGTGCTGTATACAATAAATATTCTTGAGAAAATGGAAAATAAATTGTGGGTGTTTTTTCATTTCAAATTGGGGGGGGGGGGGGGGGTGCCAGATGTAGGATCCGCCCCGGGTGCCAAATGCTCTAGGTACGCCCCTGTGTGCCCGTCAATACAGTACATTGCCCAGGGACTCGGGCTGGTCCCACTGCCTAAAGATCGCTTTCACTGTGTAAGAATTTTTTTGGCATTCTCAGGGTATTAGATCTTTTAATGCATCAGGCAGCACTTGCTGGACTTCAGTTTTGATCCATACTGAGACAGACGAATGAACACCTTGTCCAGGTGTTGGATGTGGAATATTTCTAGAAAATAATGATGCCATCAAGTTAGATTAGCACGGTCTCAAAGTTGTAATCTCCCAAACACTTTCCATTAACTGTTGAAATGTACTGAATGTGTTGCTCAACCCGAAGGGGATTTGATTAAATTCGAATAGTCCTAGGGGCATGATAAAGGCAGTCTTTTCCCTGTCTTGTTCCCTTACTGGCCAGTAGCCACTCGCTGGGTCGAGCAGAGAGAAAAACTTAGCATGGTCCAGCTCCATGAGCGATTCCTCCACTCTGGCCAATGGGTAGGCACACCGGTTGGCACAGGCATTTATCTTGGGATAGTCCAAACAGAACCACAGGCTCCCATCCTTCTTCTGTACCAAGACAATGGGATTGGCCCATGGGCTGTGGCTCTCCCAAATTACCCCACTCTGTTGCATGTTAAGGATCAAGTCCTTTACCTCCTGGCATAGGGCTGGGGAAATATGATGGTACTGCTCCTGGATAGGTTGAGCATCCTCCGTATGAATCAGGTGGTCTATCACCTTGGTGCAGTTATAGTCCACAGGGCTGGTTGCAAAGACCAGTAGGTGTTTCTTCAGTAGCTAATGAAGAAGCTGCTGCTGTGGTAGAGGATAGTCCCAGAAAGGAATGCCCAACTGTTCCAGTGGCAGCCTGTATTGCTGCTCATTCAGGGAGGTCATGGCAGCCTGTAACAGGGCACAGACAACTTCAACTCCTGACTGAGCCTCAGAGATGTAGTTACCGGGCACCATATAGAGGTCTGTAATGGTGGTGTGGTTAGGGGTGGGATTGGGGAGTTCTCTATATTGATATGCTGGACTAGCACCCTCCCTTTGTGGACTTTGGTGTTGGCTACCAGCCTAGGTCTTTGCGGGGCTCCACCATAATTGTGGCCCCTTGCAGCTTCTTGTGAGCCCCGATAGGCAGAGACCAGACCAGACTACCTCTTGGAGGGGTGCAAGGAGCAAATTTTCTTGGGGGATGTATTGAAAACTCCCACTTGTTTGGGCTGTCTTCTAGCTGCTCTCTGATAGGCCTCAAAGGCTTGGATCACGTTGAGCCAGACAGCCAGACAGCTCGCAGACCATATTCCAATGTACACCAGCCTGAATGTTTGAACTTGGCCAGCAAGCGGGGGTAAGTCCAAGTTTTTCAAGACATTTATTCCCAGGATGAAGGGTACTGCTTAGCCCACTGAGCTATGAGTCACCATGCCCTCTACCCATTCTACCAACTGGTGGTTTATCTGTATCTTCAACCAGGTGACGCCTGGTCCCATGTCTCAAACCGCTGGGCATAAAACTTGGACTATATGACAGTGATCTCAGACCTGGTGTCATTCAAGCAATGGGCTACCTGGTCATTTACTAGGGAGTTGATAACTGGGCTTGGCACGATCATATACTCTGGTTATATAGTTACATAGTCTGGTTGAAAAATGACACAAGTCCATCTAGTTCAACCTATAAAAGGGAAAGAAAATAAGAAAAAAACATGAAATTCCATATACAGTACACAATCCTATGCCCACAGTTGACATTCACGGGGGTGGCTGGTGTCGGTCCTCCACATTGTAATGTCCTCTCTTTTGTTTTCCATGTCTCCTTTAGTAGCTGCTACAAGCATTCCTCAGCTTGTTTCCTGGTTTTTTCTTTCCCCCCAGCAGAGTGCAGGCTGGGGACTGTAGTCTGCTCCCTGCTGATAACAATTGGGCCACCTATCTCTGGGACTACATTTCTCACCATGCCCCTTTAGTTGCTTCTGATTGGCCCTCTGTTGTGGCCAATGGGGAGAGAAATACGAACAGACAGGAAAGCCTTCTCTTCCCCTGCTGCCGACATGAGAAGGGGAAGAAAGGCGAGGGGGAATATCATAACAACAGCCTGCAGCTCTCCCCAACGTGCGGACACTCATGGCTGGAGGAGGAGAGCGGGACTGTCAGCGCAGCTCTGAGGATGTGATGTGTGTGAGAGAGACACACAGCTCAGCCTATGCAACCGCCAGAGATGGCACAGGCACGGGCGCTTAGCGGCAGGCGAGCGGCGGGCACAGCCTGTGTTACCTATGTTCAGGCTGCGGTCGATCAACAGGCCATGGGCGGCTCCGGCCCACTGGGCAAATGCCCGGTCTGCCCTATGGCCAGTCTGGGCCTGTACTGTATATTATGTACATTTAGAAAACAACCCAGGCCTTTTTTAAAGCAACCTACTGAGTTGGGCATGACCAGTTCTTGAGGGAGTTTATTCCACATTTTCACAGCTCTTACTATGGAGAAACTGTTCCATATTTGAAGATTAAATCTTTTTTCCTCTAGACTTAAAGAGGGCCCCCTTGTCCTCTGTGATCACCTTAAAGTGAATAACGCAACAGAAGGTCCACTATATGGACCACCTATGTATGTATACAAGTGTGTCTTGCCTACAGTCAAGCATGGTGGTGGGAGTGTCATGGTCTGGGGCTTCATGAGCGCTTTTGACACTGGGAAGCTACAGTTCATTGTGGGAACCATGAATGCCAACATGTACTGTGGCATTCTGAAGCAAAGTATGATCCCCATCCTTCGGAGACTGTGCAGCAGGGAAGTATTCAAACATGATAATGACCCCAAAAACACCTCCAAGACGACCCCTGCCTTGCTAAAGAAGCTGAGGTAAAGGTGATGGACTGGCCAAGCATGTCTCCAGACCTAAACCCTATTGAGCATCTGTAGGGCATCCTCAAATGGAAGGTGGAGCAGCAGAAGGTCTCTAACATCCACCAGCTCTGTGATGTTGTTATAGAGGAGTGGAAGAGGACTCCAGTGGCAACCTGTGAAGCTCTGGTGAACGCCATGCCCAAGAAGGTTAAGACACAAAATATTGACACTTTGGGCCCAATTTGGCCATTTTTCACTTAGGGGTGTACTCACTTTTGTTGCCAGCGATTTAGACATTAATAATGAAGAAGTTATTTTGACAGCAAATTTAGTTATACAAGCTGCACACTCATTAGTTTACATTGTAGAAAAGTGTAATTTCTTCAGTGTTATCCCATGAAAAGATATAATAAAATATGTACTAAAATGTGAGGGGTGTACTCACTTTTGTGATATATTGTATATTATGTACATTTAGGAAATAACCCAGACCTTTTTTAAAGCAACCTACAGAGTTGGCCAGAACCAGTTCTTGAGGGAGTTTATTCCACATTTTCACAGCTCTTAGCCCTTGTACACACGGTCGGAGATTCCGACAACCAAATCCGTCGGATAAATTCAGACGGATTAATTCCGTAAGAGGTCCGGAAGTGGTGTTGCATACACACAGTCGGACTAAGTTGTCGGAATTTCCGGTTGCCAAGAACGCGGTGACGTAAGCCGCGTACGACGGCACTAGAAAAAGGAAGTTCAGCACCACGTCCGGCACCCTTTGGGCTCCTTCTGCTGATCTCGTGTTTATCACGTGTTAGTAGAAGTTTGGTGAGAGACGATTCGTGCTTTTCAGATTTGTGCTTCAGTTCGGTACTGCTCTTCAGTTTCTGCTTGTCTTTGCGTATCTGATTATCAGTGCGTGTAGTCAGTAAGCATTTGTTTCTCATTGTGGACTATATCTTGGTATAGTACGCTTTGATTTACATTGCTTATTGTCTGCTTGCTTCTGCTTTTCAGGTCGTTCTTTCAGGCATTGCTGTTTATCGGTGCTTTCTGTTGTCCGTTCTGACCAGCCGACCGCTTTAAACCATGTTTCGTGTACGTACTCGTTGTAGAGTTTGTGCTGTGCAGGGGCTTGGTGTTGGGCTTTTAGCTTTCACACAAGCCCGGTCCATGAACAGGGCGAGGAGGCGTTTGTGGACCAAGAATTGGTTGCGCCAATATCACCAGGCAAGCATGCATACGGCAAGCCATGACTCCGGAGCAGAGGCTCGTCGCCACGTTGCGCTACTTGGCGACAGGGAGAAGCCTTCAGGACCTCAAGTTCTCCACAGGCATCTCCCCCCAGGCTCTGGGGATCATTATTCCAGAGACCTGTTCTGCCATCATTCAGGTCCTGCAGAAGGACTATATGAAGGTAAGTTTTATCCTTTAACATCACATTCTATGTATTTAATGCTTGCTAATGTCTTGGATTTCTTTCCTCATTCCCTAATTACCATGATTGCAATATGCTCTAATTCATATCCTCTGCCCCTTTGTCCTCATGCATATTTGCCTCACTAACTTCCCCACCATGCTCTTCTGGGCCCATAAAACTATAGTCTAGTCACTTAGCAATGTCTTTTGTCAGCTCCATAGTATTGCCTTCCCCTAAACACCCCCTAAAATGTCTACAAATGTTATGTGTGTGCTTCAATTCATGCAGAGTGACATTTTTTTTTTGGTCGGGCCAAACTCCTTAGGAACCCCCCTCCCCCCAACTGCTAGGTCAGCTGATGATATCAATCCTCTATCTGCTGACTTTACCAAACCCAATACACACTCTACCTACCTTTTTTGTGGTCTCATTTATGGACGAATTCACCAAAGCATGTAGTGCAAAGGCCTGCCTCAATACTTTCAAATGCTATATTTTTTATTTTTTTACCCTATTATTATCTTGATAGGTAATAGCAGAATGTCAAAATGTGCTATCATTTTGTTTTATTTTTGGTATTATGACACTTCTTACCTGTCTGGTGGGCTGACAATAGTGTAAGTAAGGAGGGGCTTCCGAAAGTATCACACATTATTTAGGCATTCAGCTCTCAATCAAGTGGAAAGGGTTACCTGTCCAAAACATCCCCCCCCCCTCATTTTTTGCAAGGGCCCATCAGATGGGGGGGGGGGGATGGGGGGGTGATGACTCTGATAAGGGGACCTTATACTTTAGGCTTTAAATACTCATATCCCAAAATGTTATACTGATCTTGGCCAAAAATGTTGGTGTCTAATCTGCTTGCAATGTTGATTAGCAAAATTACTAATTTTTTGTCTTGTTTCACTCCACAGTTTCCTTCAACACCACAGAAAATGGCAGACTGTGGCCTCACACTTTGCCAGTCCTTGGGACTTTCCCAATTGTGGAGGTGCAATTGATGGGAAACACGTCCGCATCGTCCCACCCCCCAACTCGGGATCGTACTATTATAATTAAAAGGGGTTTAATAGTATCGTGATGTTGGCGGTGGTGTCAGCGACCTATGACTTCCTGTATGTGGACGTGGGGCAAAATGGCCGGATGTCGGATGGTGGAGTGTTCTCACGGACGGAATTCTACTGGCGTCTCCAGAGTGGCAGTCTGGGCTTGCCACCCCCAGAGGAGAATCAGGAAGGACTCCCGTTCGTCTTCGTCGCGGATGAGGCGTTTGCCCTGGCAAACCATCTGATGCGGCCTTTCCCGATGAGGACCCTCACCCCGGACCAGAGGATCTTTAATTTCCAGCTGGCCAGAGCCAGAAGAGTCGTGAAGAACACTTTTGGAATACTGGCCAGCCGGTTCCGCCTTTTTTAATGCCTATCCACATGGCTGAATATAAACTCAATCACATAGTGCTTGCCTGCTGTGTTCTGCACAATTTCTTGAAAAGACATGCAGCAAACTATGTGGTCTCAGTTGGCCAAGATGCAGACTTGCCTGAAAATGATAACCTCACGGCCCTTGAAGCTGCTCGTCCTGGCTTGCTCCCTCAAAGCGCCCGCGCGGTCCAAACCCAATACATGGAGTACTTTGTGGGTAGGGGGGCCATTGATATGCCAGACAATGTCTAAGAGGCATTTTTGTAATACATTTTTCTTTGAAACTACAACAATCTTTGTTTTCATTTACTGCTTGGCTTGGTTTTAGGTGTCTCCTAGGAGTCCTAGGTAAATTTTAGATTTTTGTTGTTGTGCCTTTTTCTACAACAGTGCAAACCCAAGTTCTGAGTGAGATGAGGGGACAGTCTCTTCTTCAGATAATCTTATTATGTTGTGGGTCTGCTACATACACCTTGTTTTTGTTAACTAATGTATGTAGTGCATTACTGACAAAAATCTTGCTCATTTTCAGCACCATGGCAGAAATATGTGGGGTCAGGAAAATGGCGTTATTTACTAAAGGCATATCCACTATGCACTACAAGTGCACTGCAAAAGTACACCTGAAACTGCACTTGGAGTGTAAAGTGGAGTTGTCTTTAGTAAATAACACCCATTGTCAACGAAAACAACAATTTTACTCCAAATACTGCTTTTGCACATTGAAAAAGGAAGCCACACATTTTTGATAATTTAACTTTTTAATCAAAGCACATTCACATGTGTGTTTAGAAAAGGGTTTTACAGCAAACCAACATATTGGGTGTATCAAAAACATTATTTAAGGTAATTTTTTTGTAACTTGGCGTTTTTGTGTAAACAGGCATGTATCAAAGCGTAACATACAGAACATAGGAACTTACAAAGTTCAACTTTGAAAAGTGAAGACAATATCAGACATGAGTATGTACAAACTGGGCTGATATTGCCTTCATCACATGGGGTATCACCCCTGGCAAAGCCAAATTTGAAAGATGCACACAGTGTCAACATGTACTATCTCCCATCATGGGGGATCAATGTACATGTTTTGGGGCTGCAACCCCTTCATCTCAGCCACCTTCCACAAAACACGTACATTGATCTCCCATGATGGGAGATAGGGCATGTTGACACACTGTGTGCATCTTCCAAATTTGGCTTTGTGTAAAATACAAAATTTGTTGTTTCAAAACACAAAAATAAAACCCTAGATAGTTTGGAGTGTTTCAGACTCTCCCCAAAACATCAATGATGTTCTTCATTTTATTTTGAACATCATTGATGTTTTGCTGTATATTTTCTAAATCCCGATTTCACCCCATTATCTCCCCAATCAGAATCTGGGCACTTTCACTGGTAAAATGTAATTCTTCTTCCACATCACCTACAAAAAAAATCAAAAAAACACACCATGTATTAGAAATATGACGACATACATTGATTAGCTTACCGGAAGCTGTGGTCTCCGACACTCACCTGTTGTGGTGACAATTTGACCAACTTCAACAATCTCTCCTTCCTCCTCCTGCTCCTCTGCTTCTGGTGTTGCAATTTCGCCTTCTTTGGGAGGTGTGGGGTCCCTGGTGTCCTCAGACTTCCTGAGTCTTCTCTCCCCTATGAGAATGTAAAAAAAGGAATACTTAGCACACAGAGGGCAGAAATAAGAATATGAAACATTGCTTGGAAGTGTGGTCCAATTGTGTTTTTTGTCCGAGTTCAAAGGTGAGAACATTATTGTGGACACTTTGTTAAGCTGGAATACTTACCTGCAGTGTGAACAAATGTAGTGAAGTGTAATTTGGGAAAACCTCGTTTTGGGAGTGGGCTAATGAACAATGTTTCTTACGAACTATTGAAACCATGAACATGAACGTGGCCATTTTAAACTGTACAACATTAAAGAGGAAGTAAACCCTGTAAAGGCAAAAGCATAAAAGCATAATGGACTACTATGCATCGCATAGTAGTCCATTATGTGTCACTTACCTGACACAGGAGCCAGCGAAGTCACCGCTGTCCCCTGTAGTTCCGAGTGTCCATCTTCTTGGTGGGTCTCCGTGGGTCTCGCTGCTCCGGCGCTGTGATTCGCCGGAGCAGCGCTGACGTCACTCCCGCGCATGCGCACGGGAGCCGAGACTCGCGGCATTGCCGTCTTTGACGATGCCCCGCTCGGTGCGCCTGCGCGCCGCTGTCTACGGCGCATGCGCCGTAGATAGCGGTGCCCGTCTTCGGGCAAATATCTCCTAAACCGTATAGGTTTGGGAGATATTTCTTGGACCTACAGGTAAGCCTTAATCTAGGCTTACCTGTAGGTCAAAGTGGTTTGTAAGGGTTTACAACCACTTTAAATCAAAGCACATGGAGCAGTATGCAAGCAAGAATAATCAGATGAACACACGACAACTACTTACTTTTTTGAAGAACACGCTTGATCCTTCTGTACTGATTGTGCTCCCTCAGTTTCAGGTCTGACCAGCGATTTCTCAGTTGATCCTTGGATCTTCGTACCCCAAAATTCTGCTGAAGACTCTTCACAACTTTAGTCATGATCTTGGCCTTACTTCCATACTTCCCATCATAGTCGGTCCTCTTCAATATGTCCACCATCTCCAACATCTCTCCAAAAGACATATTTGAGGCCTTAAATCTTCTCCTCCAGGATCGGGACGTTTCAGGCTCCGGGCTTTCCTCACCCTCCTCCTCGTTAGTGGGACTCTGATTGCGCACCTGCGTTGTCTCCGCCATGTGCTCTCCCCACTGCGCCGAAAGAGAAGGGGCGGGGAATAGTCTAGAAAGAACGTCAGGGGCGGGGGCGGAGTTTCACACATGCGCACTATTTATAAAACGCAACACGCGCGTGTCGTACGTATGATCTGTCAGCAGAGTGAGGAGCTGATGCGACGATCGTGCAAACGAAGGTAACATTTTTAACTTGGTACATCACTAGACTAGACTGCTTCTATCTAGGCCTATGTTGCGACAAGATTAGGAGGGTTTATCATGGCATTAGTATTTTAGGGTTTTTTGTGTTGTGTCTTGCAGACAAGATGGATCCCTTCCAAAACGCCAATTTTATGGGGCTATTCATTGAACTGTTCAGGGAGCTGTCCTTCCTGTTGCAGTTCAACAACCCATTTTATCCTGACCGAAGAAAGAGGAAGGTAGCACTGGAGAAACTTCTTGCTTTGGTGCGGATCATGGTCCCCACAGCAGACATGACCTATGTGAAGTTTAAAATTGGTGCTATGAAGAGTACATATGTCAGGGAGAGAAAGAAGCACCTGGTGTCCCTGAGATAAGGAGATCCAGATGCCCTTTATTACCCCAGGATGGTGTACTTCGAGAGGCTGCATTTTCTGGTAGACCAGGGGGTACCCAGGCCACCACTCTACCGTCTTCCTTCAAGGCTTCCTTCACCCCCAGCTGAGGCTTCCAACGTCCAACCTGGGCCTTCCAGGCAGCAACATGTGGAAGGGCCCAGCTTGAGACAGGTATTGCATTGTTGAACATATTTCTTGTCGTACATTTAATGATGTTAACTAGATGTTATTATTGATCAATAAGTTGTGATTTATCAAAGTGGTTTACATCTCAATATACAGTAGTGAGCAAAAATGTTTGGTACAAGAATGAAAAATGCTGGGCTCAGAATGATAGTCTGTTCTATTTGGTAACATTCAATTTGCAACAGACATGAGCACCAAATTGTGTGATTGATGAGCAAAAAACTAAAACTATGTCCCATTTTCATACACAGGAAGACCTCAGCCAGGGGGAGGCTGTGGCAAGTGGCAGCCAGGAGGTCGCCCATGCCCTCCTTCTCCTCCTCCTGCCACAACTACAGGAGCCCAGCCACAGCCTCGAAGGATGCCTGGTGGGAAGTGCCCAAGGAAGACGAGAGAGTGATGGCCTGGGTTCAGTCTGGTCTGACAGAAGATGCAGCCTCTTGAAGAACCACATCCTGGGGACATAGATGGCATCTGCTCTTCATGATCTCTAGGACTTCTGGACCAGATTTCTCTCCCTGAGATATGTACTCCTCCAATTTTTCTTTTTCTAATTAGGTCATGTCTGCCCTGGGGGCCAAAGGCTTCGCCAAATTGACAAGTTTCTCCAGTGCTGCCTCCCTCTTTTTAGTTGTTTGACACCTAAATAAAGTTTTTTTTTGTTTGAAGAAATACTAGCGTATGTGTTTTACTTCAAAAAGGAGAGTTTATTTGTGAGCAGGCAGGTATATTTCAAAAATACAAAGTGAAATGAATAACAAGGGACACCAACACTAAACAACCTCCTGTAGATTAAAAAAGAAAAACAAAATACAAAAAGATAATAATGGTGTTGTGGTAAGTTGAAACCCAAAACACACACCAAAAAATGCAAAGATGAGCAAACTGACAAAAAAGGAGATGCTGATGAAAAAAACCAACCACAGAATTCCCCCCCAAAAAAATAAATATTGTGTAGATGTGACGATTTAAAATGTTGTATTGCTGAAATTAGTAAAAAGACTCAAGAAATACGTTCGGGAGAAGTGTGTGTGACTATGAGCATCAAAAGAAGTTAATTCTTGCAGCATTGTAAAGAACAAGAGAATGCACTTCATGAAAGAATTTTTAACATTGCAGCGTGACGAATGTGCTATATCGATTACGAGTGGTAGTTTTATCTGAGCGAGCGCTTCCGTGTCCGAATTTGATTGTGAGCATGCTTGGCACCTTGTCCGTCGGAGTAGGCTACACATGATCGGAATATGTCTGATCGGAGCATTTTACCGACCAGTTGGAAAAGTTGGTCAGTCAGATACTCCGACGGAAACAGTCCGATGGAGACCACACACAGTCGGATTATCTGACAAAACGGTCCGATAGGACACATTCCATCGGAATCTCCGACCGTGTGTACAAGGGCTTACTATGGAGAAACCATTCCATATTTGAAGATTAAATCTCTTTTCCTCTAGACATAAAGAGGGCCCCCTTGTCCTCTGTGATGACCTTAAAGTGAATAACGCAACAGGAAGTCCACTATATGGACCACTTATGTATGTATACATGTTGATCACATCCCACCTTAATCCCCTCTTCTCAAGAGAGAATAAATTCAGTTCCTCTAATCGTTCCTCACAGCTGAGCTCCTCCATGCCTTTTATCAGTTTGGTTACCTTTCTCTGCACTTTCTCCAGTTCCTCAATATCCTTTTTGTGAACTGGACTGCATATTCCAGATGAGATCTTACCAATGATTTGCAAAGGGGGAAAATTATATCTCTCTCTCTGGAGTCTACTGTACACCTCTCTTAATACATGAAACGACTTTGCTCAATTTGGAAACTGCAGCTTGGCATTGTATGCTATTATTAAGCTTATGATCTACCAAAACACCCAGATCCTTCTCCACCATTGATTCCTCCAGCTGTGCTCCTCCTAGTATGTAAGATTCATGCATATTCTTAGCCCCCAACTGCATATGTTTACATTTATCAACACTAAATCTCATTTGCCACATGCTGTAGTTCCTCCAAGGACGGAGCACGGGATTGCTTCCAGAGCCTCTGTGATCACAGGGAGGGTCACAGGCAGATGATGTTCCCGGGTAGCCCGCCGGCCGCGGAATAAGTTTCAGCCAAACATAAATGGAATCAGTCTCTAAGAAGGCAAAGAGAGTGGGAAGGTCTCCAGAAGTGTGAAGCGTGATCCATTCCGGAATGTGGTGGAGAGGGGGTAACCCCAGCGGTAGATGAAACCCAGCTGGCAGGCTAGCTCCAGGACAGGACGTATCAGGGCTCGACACTGCGGAGTTGCCTTAGAGAGATCCGGGAAAATCCTAACAGCTGCCTCATTAAAGTCAATAGGACCCATTTCCTATACACTGCGGATGATGGTTTCCTTGTGGGTATAGCGGTGGAGTCTGCAGATATCCACAGCTCGTGTACAGGAGGACGTCACTATCCCAGCCCTTGCAGCACTTTCTATCTGTACAAGGAGCTGAGTCTCCACCTCCTCATTAACACTGGGTGGCAGATGAGAAACTACAATGATTACCTTTGCAATATGCACACCCATCTGCAGTTCCACCCATAATGCTTCAGGCTCATCACACTCTCCATCAACTAGGTTCTCACTTACTTTGAGATCACTTCAAACATACTGTAGAGACAGACACTACCACCCCTCTGTTTTACTTTGTCTTTCCAAAAGTGATCATAGCCAGGAATATTAATAGCCCAGTCATGTGAAGAATGAAGCCAAGATTTAGCAATTCATTAATTCATAGTTCTCTTCATGCACCAAAGCTTCCTATTCACCCATTTTGCTTGGCAGACTTCTGGCATCAGTGAACAAACACTTAAATATATTGTCACATTTTGCACATATATAGGTACCCCCATAGGGGTGGCTGGATTTTGTGGTCCACCTGTCACCCTGCCCAGCCCGACATTCACTTTCTCAAGCACACAGAGTCAATGAATAATCCTTTAACTTTGTTTTTGTGTTTTTATTTAGGGGTTAAACTTGGATGTGGTTAGGGGATTTGTGAGAGGCCCAGAATTTGAGTAGAAACATTTGCATTGGGACAGAACTATGTATACTCCCTGTACATATTTACATTTCACACGCCTCCTGCACAAACCTGCTTGCAGACTATTACCCCCTCTCTCTCTCTCCAACACATCACTTCTCCTCAGGCACAGCTAGCACATGGCCTGACACTGGTACCAGCCAGGACTTGAAGAAATGCCTTTTGCAGGCAGGGACCGTGGACCCTTGTGGTGTAGCCAGAAAAGTTTAAATTGGTTAAATGCTAGCTTTCCTTGGTGGACTACTGATCCCAGCCAGTCCACTTCGGGCCCTGCCATCCCTCCAGGCTGCAGCCACCCAAACTTCACTGCTCATGACACCATAGTCCTCCCTGGCTCTACATCCCATCTCAGATTGTTTCTCTCTCTGTCCCAATCCGTTCCGGTGTGCCTCCCCAGTGTTCCAGGCTGTGTGCCACTCACTGACACCTGGTGGATCCCTCCTGGAGACTTTGCCTGGCAGTACCTTCCACTGTCCTCTCCTGCTCCTGGTCAGAACACCCCTGTGGTTTGTATGAAGGTCACTTCCACTCCCAAGCTCCAGGCCCAAGGTCACCCCCCCCCCCCCCCCCAGACTGGGGAGTTCCCTCAAAGGCCCCAACAGCTAGTACTCCATCTCCCAGTTCTTCCACCCAAACTCTCTTCCCCAGCTGGACTGACCCTGGGTATTTAAGGAAGTCTACTCCCTGCCAATCCAGGTTGGGGATTGGT
Source organism: Lithobates pipiens (assembly GCF_037356315.1). Taxonomy (NCBI): domain Eukaryota; kingdom Metazoa; phylum Chordata; class Amphibia; order Anura; family Ranidae; genus Lithobates; species Lithobates pipiens. The sequence goes on from NW_027507748.1 coordinate 327,550,904, forward strand.
CAGGGCTCCTTAGAACACCCCAGACAGCTTCACCTTCCTTCCCCTCCTCTCTTCTAAAATCCTCTAGAAGCCAAAGGGAGGTAACCATAAGATGATGCTCTCTGTGAATCACCAATCTACTCTGAGCAACTCTGAGCCACTCACAGCCTACACAGATCAAAACAAACAGGCTTCTTGCTAGGCCTGCCTAAATTTACCTGCAGCCCAGAAATCCTAACTCTAGCACCTACCTAGGTAGAGGGTGCCACACACACACATTTTACATTCTTTTTTTAGTACAAATAGTACAATTTCCATTGGTTGATTGTAACAAGGGAGCCTTATTATCACCTACCATAGCCCCCCTCCATCTTTCCCCATTTCACCCACCAACAGGGACTGACCCCTGTCTGATCTGTTACAATCTAATTCTTCCTCCCCCTGAATCCTAGTTTAAATACTCCTCCAGCCTTCCCATAAACCTCTCCCCCAGCACGGCAGACCCCCTTCTATTTGGGTGCAAACCATCTTTAGCGTACAGGTTGTATTCTAATGAAAAGTCAGCCCAGTGCTCTACAAACCCAAATTCCTCCTTCTTACACTAGGTCTTTAGCCATGCATTCAGTTCTTTAATCTCCTCCTGTATTTCCTGGTGCACATGGCACAGGCAATATTTCAGAGAATACCACCTTCAAGGTCCTTCCCTTTAACTAGTTATTTAAATTGATTCCTAAGGAGCCTCCACCTTTCATATATTCTGTCATTGGTTCTAACATGGACCAAAACAGCTGGGTCATGCCCAGCCCCTCCCAGTAATTCATCAACCCGATCCACCACATGCCAAACCCTGGCACCAGGGAGACATCAAACCGTTCAGTTGAGGCGACAAATGGTTCCATTGGTCCTTCTGATTATAAAATCCCCTATTACCACCAACTGTCTAGGCCTTCATACTCTCACAACCCCTACTAGATGGGCTGCTTTCCTGGCTGTAAGGGGTAGCAGTGACATCTAGGGCTGTCACCTCTGAGCTTGCCACCCCTACATCTTCACCCAACTTGGCAAATCTGTTTAGGTGCTCAAACGCAGCCCTGGCCTCAATTTTCAGGGAGCCTCTGCCACTCAGTCTGACTACAGTAACCAATCTTCCTACCTGATAATCCTGACTTACCCCTCCACCCTTCACATCAACCCTACTAACCATCTGCTCACTGGAAGGACCCCTTTAATGGTCTAATAGGACCTTGTGTTTCTGTTCCCACGAGTCGTCCCACAGCCCTGGGTGCCCCTAGTTTAATACAAGCTTTTGTTTTTAGACTGGCCACAGTTCATGGCTAAATGCCCAAAAGTTCCCTCACAGGCCAGCATTTCCAGTCCTCATCCGAATCCCTCTGCAGCGGATTTTTGCCATTCGAAAAGTCGGCCAGCTCTTGCTTGAATGTGGGCACCTCTTGCCTCATGGATGCCAAGCTCAGAGTTATCTCCCTTATAGCAGTCTCCTTGGCTGTTGAGATGGGGCCAAGATATCATGGCAGGCATCATCCTCTAAGGAGTTAATAGCCAGCCCTGCGATCAGCCAGGTGGGAACCTAATACAGGCGAGTGGCACTCTCCAGTCTCTCCTCCCATTCTGATAGGGAGATGTTAGCGCCATTAAACTTAGGCATCAGGGCCAAGGTTGAGTCTATTGATGCCCTAATGGTCCCTGCTCCTCCTTCCCCACCAGCTGCAAAGAGGGACATATCCTGCCAACTGCTGCCAAGTGTGGGCTTGGTGCAGCGTTGTGCAGTAGGCAGTGAGCACACAGAGATCAAGTTTGGCCATAGTAAATAAAGTTTAGCAAGTACAAACAGGCTTGGTAGGGAGGAAACCCATACAGAGCCAGTTTCAACTATAACAGCAGTGGAGCAGTATTTTGAAGACCTGGAGATGCTGACAGCATCTGCCATGAGGAGCAGAATGTGGCCTGGCTGGTTCAAACCCAATAGGGAGTCTTTCAAGGAGAGGATGCACTGCACTTTCTTTACTCCTCTGGGACCTTTCCCTGACTCTAAATACTGTCCCTGACAGATGGGTATCCTGTCCCTACACTAGTTACTCGCAAAACGCACACCAAGCCCAGGAGCCAGGACTCTGACCTCACCCAAAATGGCTGCCAAAGTCACATGGGGCATCATCATCCAGTCAGATAGCTGTCTCCCTGTGACTGAAAAAATCTCAGATCCTCAGAACTTCCTTCCCCATCTGCATTGCTGCTGTGGTCGAGCCTCACCTGCAGTGGGGATCATAGACACCCGCTAGCCATCCCACCAAGTCCTTCAGTGCACACACTTTTAACACTTATACAACGTCATATATGAAAATGCACAATGTATTATAATTCATTAGTGCTTTCAAGGTTTAACAGTAAGAAATTATATTTGCCAAAAAGAGACATCCAGATCCAGCAGCTGCATGCTCTCAGCCCCCTCACACCTGTACGCTCTCAGCCCCCTCACACCTGTACGCTCCCGCCCCCTCTTCATTCCTGTATGCTCATGGCCCCCTCACACCTGTACACTCATGCCCCCCTCAAATCTGTATGCTCATGGCCCCCCTCACACCTGTATGCTCACACCCCCTCCTCACACGTATATGCTCATGGCCCCCTCACACCTGTACGCTTGCAGCCCCCCTCACACTTGTAGGCTCTCAGATCCCCCGACACTTGTACACTCTCAGCCCCCCGACACTTGTACACTCTCAGCCCCTCCACACCTGAATGCTCTCAGCCCCTCTCACACCTGTACACTTATGGCCCCTACGCACCTGTATGCTCGCAGCCCCCCTCACACCTGTACACTCACAGCCCCCCCCCTCACACTTGTAGGCTCTCAGCCCCCCCTCACAACTGTACGCACTCAGCCCCTCCCACACCTGTACGCTCACGGTCCCCACACACACCTGCACCCCGTAACGCCACCCCCCCACCCACCCACAGACACATGTACACAGACACATACAATCAGACGCAGACACACGGACACAGACACACACATGTACACAGACACATACACATGTACACATAGACATGTACTCATTGAACACAGACACACACCCACATGTACCCATTGATCACACACACATGGACACAGACACATGTACCCGTTGATCACATACACATGTATACAGACACATGTACCCATTGAACACACACATCTACACCCCCCCTTTCACTTGTAGAACAGCCCTTACTTGTAAGGTGGTGTTTCTGGTCACAGCTCTTGTGCATACACGATGAGTGCACATGCAGGAATTTGCCTGAGGTGGTAGCAAAAAGCCTGATGCAAGCTCAATGATACAGCTGCCGACTCACATTCACTCCAAAAGCCAGTGCAGCCACGGAGCTCCCTTTTCCCCGCCTCTGCCTTCTCCAGGGGTGGACTGACAACTCATGGGGCCCCCGGGCAATAGGAGATTATGGGGCCCTCAGACAATCTGAGATTATGCGGCCACACAGTATACACACACACACAATATACAATCACACAGTATACACATACATGTACACACAGTATACACAGACATGTTTCTATTGGCTGCGAAGGTACTGGAGAGGTGGGGCAGCTTGGGATTTTTAGACCAAAAGGATGTCGGTAAGGGACATTTCAGAGACAGATGTAAAAAAAACACAGATTTTTACATACTGTCCCTGGTTTTACTGAGGCTGGCAACCCTGATGGGGCCCCCTAGTGGCTCGGGGCCCTCGGGCAGTGCCCGAGTGGCCCAATGGTCAGTCCTTCCCTGGCCTTCTCCCATCTGGCTGGACCTGTCCAGACGCTTGGGCCCCTTACAGGTGTATGGGCTGTACCCCCCTGATGGCAGCCCTGACCACACTGCAATGGGGTAAATCTGAAAATGAATGGCACCGCAATGTGCTAATACATGTAATGTGGTTTTGGCATGTGCTTTACCATAACAAAACCAAGAGTATGAATGTGCCATAACCTTTGGTAAACAGCACATGCCTGTCAGTTATCAAGGTTTGGTGGGATAAATATGTGGATTTACTAAAGTGAAGTAGACTGCACTTTGCAAGTGCAGTTCCATTCCGCAAGTGCAGCTAGTCCAGTGCTGAGTAAATGAGGTGAAGCTTCACTTTGCAAAGAATACTCAATCACATACAAGGAATGTTACAAAAAAAAACTTAATTTGTGCTTGCACATGATTGGATAATGGAAGTCAGCAGCACTTTCTCTCATTTACTAAACTTTGGAACAACTAGGCTTACAGAGTGCAACTGCACTTGCAAGTGTGCAGTCTATTTGCCTGTAGTTAATCTGTGCCAAAGTCTTCATTACTAAGTCCACATCTTAACTGGTAGCCATGCCCTTATTTCCGCTTGGCACATGCCTTTAAATTTGTGAGGTGACTAATGGTCAGGGCTCTTTCTCTAACTCTGACAGAACACTTCTTGCAGAAAGTGTGGAAGGAGGCGCAAAAACCATCATGGCACGTTAGGATCTGCCTTGACCCTGGTTTCCAAGTTTAATGGCTCCACTATTCCTCTGGCTGAGTTAGAAGAGAGGCAAGAAAGCACTGTGTGCCAGTATCAGGTGCCTCCAAGCAGTGAAGTCACTGTCTGAAGAGGATTGGCCACCCTGGAACAAATTGTGGTGCACCTGGATGGTCTGTTCATTGAAAATGTGAGGGCTCGAGAGTTGAAGTAGAGATTTTTTGTCCAGAGGCAACAGGAGGATGAGAGCCTCACTCACTTTCTGGTAGCCCGGAGAAGAGGGATGTGCCTGGCTGTGCTGATATTACTGCCTCAGATCATCTATCGAGGGGCCAGTTTGTGGTGGGAATGAAGACTGGGCCAGTCAGTAGAGCCCTACAAGAGCAAATTAGAGTGCAACCCACCATGTCTTTTCATGTCACAGTAGTGGATGTAGTTGTGCAGGAATAGAAAGATGCAAAGGCAATTGTGGAAGTGAAAAAAACTTATGACCTGTTTCATTTGAAAGAGGAGGCCTTGGCTCCTCCATCTCTGTCAGCCACTCACACAGCTTTGAGGGAGCTCACCCTAGATGTGGCCTCTCTGAAACAGGAAATGTCCTCATTCAAATAAGATTCAGCCCCTCCCATTAAGGGTGAGAATCTGTTAGGGAGGCACCCAGAGGAGAACCCGGAAGTTCTGGCATATATAGCCAAGAATTGTGGCTGGCCTGAATCCAAAAGCATACCCAGGCCATCGTTAATCTAGAGGGATGAACCCCAGGACAGTCAACACAAGGTCCATGCAAACCAGAGTCTATGGTCGCACCTAGTCTAGCAGTGCCCGCCCTCATTAATTGGGTCCCATGCCTGATTGATACCAGTTCCAAGGTCACTGTCATGGAGTATGACTTCTTTGCCCAGAGGTTCAGCACACAAGACCAATTGGACCCCCTCGTGGCTTTCCTTCAACGCAGCCAATAATTTGTCTATCTTAGTAGAAAGTATCACTTGGGAGAATATCTAAATTAATCACCAGGTGGTGGATTGAGTAGGGGGGGTGGTAACTCATGGCCAAGTAAGTTCAGTGGTGCCTATTGTTCTGGGCATGACTGTCTTGAATGACTGGGATTTACCTCAAATTGCTGGCTAAATTAGAGCATTCTGGCTAGCATGCAAATGGCTATGGCCTGCACGGGACTATGAGGCTCAACAACGTGCAGTGAGGAAACAGCCTGAACAAGGAGGGATTGTCTGCATTCTGCCCAAGCAAAAGGTACTCCTGACACCCTTCCAAGAGGAAGCCTGCTCTCATCCCATCCAAGCTCATAGGAAACAATTATGGTAGAACCCTGCAAGGTGATGCCATGGGAGTGGCTGGTTGCTCACACTTTATCTAAGGTCCACAAGGGGAAGGTCCTGGTTCAGCTTATCAACTTGAAAATGACTCCAATTTCACTCCCCAACTATGCCACCCTAGGCCTATACATGGTGACTTGTCACTGTATCTCAGAGGCACATCCCAGGGTAGAGACCATATGTGCCCCACTACAAGTAGCCATGGCTTTGTTGGATTAGTCTCAATACCAACTACTGCTGGAACAGTTGGACATTCCCTTCTGGGACTACCCTCTGCCACAACAGCGGCTGCTTCACCAACTGCTGGAAAAGCACCTACTGGTCTTTGTCACCAACCCAGAACACTACAGGTACACAAAGGCTATTGACCACCCAATTCAAACTGGAGAAGCACCTCCCATCCGGGAGCGGTACCTTCACTTTCGCTCAGCTCTGTGCCAGGAGGTAAGGGACCTGCTACACAGCATGTTACAAACCAAGGGGATTTGTGAGATTTGTAGTCCTTGGGCTGCTTCTGTGGTCCTGGTGTGTAAAAAGAAGTCTATGGTTTTGTGTGTTCTGTTTTTGACTTGGCAAACGGCTACTGGCAGATCAAGATCGTTAAAAAACTGCCTTCATTAAAGCATTGGGACTGATCGAGTTTAACCGCATGCTCTTTTAGCTAAGTAATGCTCTCTCAGCACCTAATGGATAGATGCTTAGGAGACTTCAACTTTGAGACAGTGCTAGTCTACTTGGATACTATCATCATTTTCTAGGACCATGTTAAGCATCTGGACCAGGTGTTGGTGAAAAATACCAGGAATGAGCAAGGCAGTAAACTGGAGCTTAAGCCTTTTCTCAAACTTCAGTATATGATGTAATCTCAGAGGGATTCAGTCCCATCAAGAGACGTCTCTATCTCAACCTGCTGAGGCCCTGTGTGCTAGGTGGCGACTCTTCTGCCAAACCAGAAGTAGAAAGAGAAATGTTTCGATTCTTTGGATGTACCACCTGTACAGGAAGTCTCTGTTGAATGATACCTGCCTCCTCTCTTGCTCAAGCCTTCAGCCTCTCCAGACTCAGAAGCCATGAGTCCCAGTACAGCAACTATGGACAGTCTAGAAAATCCTATACGTTACACAGACTGTCCAGATGTGCTCAAGGAACCAGTTTTGGGCCTAGGTGAAGGGGGTTTGGAGGACTCAGTTGACCCCCATCCAACTACAGCCCTGAAGTCACAACCAGAAGATGGCTACTTGCAACATGACTCCACAGAGGACAGTGTTGTTTGCAGCCCTTTGTGGTCTAACTACATCAGCTCCCTGCAAAGTACTTTGAGTATGTTGTTTGAACTTTCTGTTGTACTTTAACCATTATTGCCCTTCTTATGTTGTTCTTTACTGTGTTGCATTGCCCTAGACAGCATCTGTCAAAGGCGTGTGGGGGTGTGGGGGTGGGGAGATGTAGGCAAATTCTGTCTATTTTCTTCACTGAAGGTGGCAGTTGGTTCCTCGATTTTTCCCTGGGTCACTGGGGAAGCCTGATTAGATGCTGCTGGCCAATATGACACTGGCAGCAGTTTTTGTTCAGGCATAGCTTATTTAAGGCCCTGGCTCCCAAGCATTTTGTGTGTGTGGGTAGTGTAGGGACAGATCAGGGACAGTCGTTAGTGGCAGGAAGAGGATCCAGATAAATAGGGAAAGGATAGAGACACTCCATCCTTCCTGGAGACCTCCCCGTTTGGGCATGGACCAGCCAAGACAGACGCTCTCGGCACATACGAGACCTGCTCTGCTATACATCACGCACTGTTGCATTCTGTGAGTATTCCCAGTTGAGTGCCTTTATGTGAATTGTGAACTTTCATTTGAATACAAGTACTATACAAGTACTATTTGCTCCAACTGGACTCTGAGTGTTTTCTGCCTCCACATCATGCTGCACCTTATCACACTATAAGAGATGTTTAATTTGTTTTATGCTATGAACTTGTTCTACAAAGCCTTTCTGCACTGAAACCATGTTTGTTTCCTGCCTTGCTGAATAAAAGTTCAGGATAAACCTGCTTGGACTGTTCCTGGGTGTCCCTTTCTCCTGTGTAGTTTACTACTGCTAAGGCCAGCTAAGCTTGCCCCATATGTCTTATAGACTGCGTATTGTGCTACATCTACCTCACAGAATCTAAGATAACTCTTATGTATAAAAAATATGTAAATTATAAAAGAATAACTGAAGTGTAATGGTTTAAATTTAAATTATTGGCTATTTTTATTGTAATATATTGCTGTGCATACATGCATGTTATGGCAGACTCTCACCAGCACATAGTGGTTAAAATTGTGCTTAAAGTGGATGTAAACCCTCACATATAACCAGTGACATCTGCTGTCTTCAGCTTGCTATATTCTTTAGAAAGTGCACAGGGTGTAAGCCCTTGTACACACGGTCGGACATTCCGACGGAAAATGTCCGATCGGACCGCGTTGTCGGATAATCCGACTGTGTCTGGGCTCCATCGGACTGTTTCCGTCTGAATATCCGACGGACAAAGTTTTAGAGTTGGGCTATAAAACTTTCCGACAACATGATCCGATCGGACTTTGTCCGATTGTGTGTAGAGAATTCCGATCAGACAAAGTGCCACACATGCTCAGATCAAATTCCTAGACCAAAGCTATTGGCTACTAGCCTGAACGTAGTCCCATCGTAACGAAATAAAGTCATCACGTTATGTACGATCAGATTTTCCGACAACTTTGTCCGACCGTGTGTATGCAACACAAGTTTCGGACAAAATCCGTCGGACAAAATCTGACGGATTTTGTTTTCGGAATGTCCAACCGTGTGTACAATGGCTTAGACAGCTGATTGGAGGAAAAGCACCCCCCCCCCACTCCACATAGGCAGAGGAAGGAAGGAATGTGCAGAGCTGTGCTGTGAATAAACAAGCTCTCTGCTAATCTATTTATAGCACCCATCTGACAAAAATTTCAGGCTGGTTTTATCTCGGTTGTTGGAGAACTTGTCAGAAGTTATCATGTCGATAACAGAAGAATGGAGCAGCAGAAAGACACAGGACTTAGTGTTTTGGCGAAAGCTAAGAAAACATTAAAGATATATGTGCTTCGGTCAAATTTCATGAATCAGGTTTACAGTGCCTTGAAAAAGTATTCATACCTCTTGACATTTTCCACATTTTGTCATGTTACAACCAAAAACGTAAATGTATTTTATTGGGATTATGTGATAGACCAACACAAAGTGGCACATAATTGGGACTGATCGAGTTTAACCGCATGCTCTTTTAGCTAAATAATGCTCTCTCAGCGCCTAATGGATAGATGCTTAGGAGACTTTAACTTTGAGACAGTGCTAGTCTACTTGGATACTATCTCAAGCTCTGTCAGATTGGATGGAGAGCGTCTGTGGACAGTAATTTTCAAGTCTTGCACAGATTCTGAATTGGATTTAGGTTAGGTCTGGACTTTTACTTTGGGCCATTCTAACACATGAGTATGCTTTGATCTAAACCATTCCATTGTAGTTTTGGCTGTATGTTTAGGATTGTTGGAAGGTTAATCTCTGCCCCAGTCTCAAATCTTTTGCGGACTGTAACAGGCTTTCTTCTAAGAATACCCTGCATTTGGCTCCATCCATCTTCCCATCAACTCTGACAGCTTCCCTGTCCCTGCTGAAGAAAAGCATCCCCACAACATGCTGCAACCACTATGTTTCTCAGTGGGGATGGTGTTTTTAGGGTGATGTGCAATGTTAGTTTTCCGCCACACATATCATTTTACTTTTAGGCCAATAAGTTTAATTTTGGTCTCATCTGACCAGAGCACCTTCTTCCGCATGTTTGCTGTGTCCCCCATATGACTTCTTGCAAACGGCTTACGGGACTTCTTAAGGCTTTCTTTCAACAATGGCTTTTTTCTTGCCACTCTTCCATTAAGACCAGATTTGTGGAGTGCACGACTAATAGTTGGCCTATGGGCAGATTTTCCCACCTGAGCTGTGGAACTCTACAGCTCCTCCAGAGTTACCATGGGCCTCTTGGCTGCTTCTCTGATTCTCTGATCCTTGCCCAGCCTCTCAGTTTAGGTGGACGGCCATGTTTTGGTAGGCTTGCAGTTGTGCCATACTCTTTCCATTTTCAGATGATGGATTGAATAGGGCTCCATGAGATGTTCAAAGCTTGGGATATGTTTTTATAACCTAACCCTGCTTTAAACTTCTCCACAACTTTATCCCTGACCTGTCTGGTGTGTTCCTTGGCCTTCATGATGCAGTTTGTTCACTAAGGTTCTCTAACAATCCTCTGAGGGCTTCACAGAACATCTGCATTTATACTGAGATTAAATTACACACAGGTGGACTCCTTTCACTAATTAGGTGACTTCTAAGGGCAATTGGTTACACTAGATTTTAGTTAGGGGTATCAGAGTAAAGGGGGCTGAATACAAATGCACGCCACACTTTTCACATATTTAGTATTTTTTTGTAAAAAAAAATTGAAACCTATTTATCATTTTCCTTCCACTTCACGATTATGTGCCACTTTGTGTTGTTCTATCCCATAAAATCCCAATAAAGGACATATATACGTTTTTGGTTGTAACATGACAAAATGTGGAAAATATGTGGAACATTTCAAGGGGTATGAATGCTTTTCCAAGACACTGTACATCCACTTCAACATCCAGACTATTTGTGCAGACCTTAGATGCTTGCTGGTAACCTTCTTAACCAGGGATTGGTTGAGGCTGCCTCTCCCAACCCACTATATTTATACATTTATTTTAAGAAATATTTTGATATAGTCCTTTAAAAGTGACAATAAAAAAAAGTGAACGGAATTCCCCCTAAAATTTCAAAACCCTATCCAGGCATCCAGTTTGTGTGGCCAGGAAAAGGAAAGCAGCAAATCTAATTTCCTGAACCACACCAAGCAACATGCCTTTCAGCATTATTAGGGTGCCTTGGGGTACAAGGGATTCATACCTACATCCTGTGTACCAAAAAAGGTGGGGTTTTGTGGGGATGGACTTTCACAAATCAGGAAGCCCCCTTTAGAACAAGGGGGTCCCCAAATATCTGTCCTTTCCCAGGGACATTAGTTCAGGGTTACATTCGTCTCCCTTATCATTCATTCCCCCAAAATGTGAAAATGTAAATAAACACACTAAGACCACAAAGAAAGTCTTTTAATGAAACTACAGAAAAAATATACACATTGTCCCTAAATGTAAATACATCATCAGTCACAACATGCAGCAATGTAGATCCATCATCAATCACAAGACCTACTGCCTGACAATGTTTCCCTGGCGTCTGATGATATTTACCCACTACCAGCTAAATGACAGATCCCCGGATGCTTGAATGTAAACAAGCAACCAGCGATCCAGGCATTAACCATATTTGACCATATTACCACAGGGATCTGTCATTTAGCAGCTGCAATGTGGCAGAGAAGCATTTGATAAATATCAAATGTACTGCTTTATATGTTTCTATTATGCTATACCATTTCTTAAATAACAATCTGCTCCTTTTATTAATACATTTGTTTTTTGCATGTGCATATATCTGTGCTTTTGTGCAGAGACCAGACACTTCATTTGTGGTAACCAACAGACTGCAATGCATCCCTTTTATACCTGGCCACAGAAACATGAAAGCCAGGTGCAACGATTTCTATGGGCTCCCTGTACAGCAACTGATGGAATCAGTGGATAGCCCATAGAGTTCTATGCAGAAAGCTAGTGTATGTAAAATGCGCATAGGTGACAACTTTGCTGGATATGCTGGGACTGTCCCACATCTCAGTGCTCTGCGTCCCAGACTGTGTTACAGGCTCACAGCTTCACCCTTATTTGCATTACTGAACATGCACAGTGGTGGGTAAATGGCTTGTGCCGAGTAAAAGCTTGGCCCAAACATTGCATGTTCGGGTTTTCCGCAAACACTAAAATTTTCTGTACGTTCGGTGGGATGTTTGCCCACTAAGTGAACGATCAATATGCTGTTAGGAGTGGGGCCGGGAAGCTGCTGGGTCCTTAACAATTCCCCGCTGACAGCTTAAAAACAATATGGAGACAAAGTGCTTTAGCGTGGGGGAGGCAGTGCCCCCCCACTTCAAAGCACCCCCCCATGTTGAGGGCATGTGGCCTTGTAAGGTTCAGGAGGGGGACACTCACTCCTCCCCCCTTTTCTCGCCTGCCAGGCTGCATGCTTGGATAAGGGGCTGGTATGGATTCTTGGGGAGACCCCACGTAGTTTTTTTCATTTTTTTTGTATTACATTTAAATTTACTTTTTCTTTAGAAATCTCCTTTTGCTGCAGCATGTTCTATACATGCTACAGATGTACCACTTTACAGGCAGACTAAGGAGACCCCCCAGACATGATATTTTAAGGATTTTTTCATTTTTATTGTTTTACTTTATACATCATTAAAATCACTGCTCCTTTAAAAACAATTGTTTTTTTTTTTTTTTGCATTGGTACATGTCCCCCAGGGCAATACCCAGGACCCCATATACTTTTTATAGTGATAACTTACATTTAAACCTTCAAAATGGGGACTTTTACGTTTTTAAGTTCAGGTCCCATAGACTTCAATGGGGTTCGGTGTTTGAGTCAGAACTTTTTTGGGATGTTCTGCTGTTCTGGTGCGAACTGAACTGGGGGGTGTTCAGCCCATCTCTAATGCACAGTAACACAGAAAGGGTACTAACTGAGGGTAGTGTGGCTGCAGGTCACGGGTGCCGCATAGCGAAAAATGTCTTGGTTATGAAGGGGGGGGGGGGGTAAAACTTCCAGAGCTATAATGGTTAAAAAAACAAAACAAAGCCTTGCTAGATCTTGGGGAGAAGGGTTTCCTCTTTAACAGACAATGAGTTTAAAGCCATATGATGCATGCGTGAGATGATGCACATGATAAAATGAGCTTCATCTTGCGTATGTGCCGTATGAGAATAGTGCAAGGTCTAGCGGGATCTCATAGCTTTGGTAGGGATCTCACTGACGTTGCCTTCCCAGAAGTCATCTGTGGAGCCAGGGCTACATCACTAGGGCCTTCGGGGGAATCAGGAAATGGACATAAAAAAGGTAAGTTAATCAAAATCTGTTTTTTTTTTAAATTCGGTGTTAGATGATTTTAAATCCAAATGTGGTGATGCATGCTAAGTGAAATGTCGTTTAAATCTTATAGTATCTCAAAACACAGATATCTAGCGTACCTTGTAGCCAATATCCTATAAACAGTTGTGTGATGAATCTGATACAGGGGAGGAAAATGGTTTGATGTAAAATTTGCTGTTGTAGTTAAGTTTTATTTGTGATTGTATGTAACAATTTTAGCCACTGGATGGCAGCATTTCCCTATAGATCCACACTACAGCCACAGTTTTATAAGTGTCTACTTCCCAACAAAGAACAAGAAGAGGCCGTATTTATGTATTCACTGCAGATACAAAAATCAAATAACATCCACCAATTTGTTCTATTAATGTAGGGTCACTTACATTGTGTTCACACTGCTCTGCAAGATGACACAGATAAAGTAGCAAGTCAACCTATTCTGTAAGGACTCTATCACACCAACCCTGTTGGGTGGCATTACACAACATTGTGCAACACTGTTCTAACACATTGGGGTTGATTTACTAAAGGCAAATAGACTGTTCACTTTGCAAGGGAATTTGCACTTTGCAAGAAAATTTCACCCAGAGCTCAGTGAATGAGATGAAGATCAGCTTACTTTCATCATCCCATCAGGTGCAAGCAAAACGTTTTTTTTATTTTTATGTTCCTAGTACATGATTGGGTATTCTTTCCACACTTAAATATTAACATATTCGCTAAGCTTTGGGGCAATTTTTCTTGCAAATTGCAGCTTCCCTTTAAAGTGAGCAGTATAGTTGTCTTTAGCAAGTCAGCTAATCAGATGAGGCAATTTACAATGTCCTTCTGCTTCAATTCACACCAATACAACATGGGACATGTTGCAATTTTGTGCAGTTTGTTCTGATGAGTTGTACCATGTCACAATGCATCATTCATGCATTGAATTAAACCCCTTTTTTTTCTTCTTCTTCTCCTCTCTCAATCATTCTTTTCTATCTTTCTTTCCACTTTCTACCTTCTGGACTTAACCTCTAACCTTAACTCCCCGGGGTCCTGGCTCTTGAATGGATAGATTGATAGCAGCGCAGCCATTGACTCCTGCTGCTGTCAATCAAATCCAATGATGCGGGCGCCCGGGGGCAGGGCAGGGTCCAGAATTCGTGTCTATGGACTCAAATTCTGGACTAGGGAGTGCATCTGCAAGGTACCCCCCCCCAGAACCCCCCCCCCCCCCCCCCCCGGAGAGTGCTTCTCCTAGGGGGTTATAAGATCAGGGGAGGAGCCGTGAGAGCAGGTTTGGGGCCACTTTGTGCAAAACGAGCTGCACAGTGGAGGTAAGTATGACATGTTTGTTATTTAAAAAAAATAAAAAAAGATCCTTTACAATCACTTTAAGGGAAATATAATACAAGGAGAAAACAGTGTTGCTTCCTATTGCTCACAAAGTATTTTTACTATAACATTATACAATTTAATGATACCACAACACAGGAGTATTTCTAACGAAAAATCTTGTTAGCCGTGTGATTAGCAAGTTTCATATTGAATATTATGTCATAGCTGTGAACTGTTGACATGTGGAATTGTAGCACAGTTTCTGTGAAAATAAAGAATTTATATATATATATATATATATAAAAAAAAACAACAACAAAAAAAAACAGACCTTTAAAATAAGAGCAAGCACTGTGATGTGTTTTAACAATGCATCGCAGCACATGGCAGTGCACGTGCGCTTCGCCCACTGGTGTGAATAATCGCTAACACTTGCTTGCCTAAAATGTAAAGATTCACACTTAAATCACACATCTCAAGCAATGCTAAATATACCATTAACCACTTCAGCCCCAGAAGATTTGGATCCTCAATGACCAGGTCATTTTTTTGCAATATGGCACTTCGTCGTTTAACTGACAATTGAGTGGTCGTGCAATGCTGTACCCAAACAAAAATTATGTCCTTTTTTTTCCCACAAATAGAGCTTTCTTTTGGTGGTACTTGATCACCTTTGCGTTTTTTATTTTTTGCACTATAAACAAAAGAAAAGCAAAAATTTTGCAATAAACACACTATCTTTTACTTTTTACTATGATAAATATCCCATATTTTTTTCAAAAAAACAAATTTTTTCCTCAGTTTAGGCCAATAGTATTCTTCTACATATTTTTGGTAAATAAGCGTATATTGATTGGTTTGTGCAAAAGTTATAACGTTTTTTTTTTTTTTTTGGTAGTCATGGTGGCGACCTGCAATTTTTATCGAGGGTTCCGATATTGCGGCGGACAAATTGGACACTTTTGACACGTTTTGGGACCATAGACAATTATATAGGGATCAGTGCTATAAAAATGCACTTATTACTGTATAAATGTCACTGGCAGGGAAGGGGTTAACACTAGGGTGCGATCAAGGGATTAGCTGTGTTCCCTAGGTGTGTTCTAACTGTAGGGGGGTGGCACTGTCTAGGAGGAGAGAGAGATCTGTGTTCATACCTAGTATGAACACATAATCTGTCTCTACTCCCCTGAAAGAACCGGGATCTATGTGTTTACACACACAGATCCTGGTTCTCACTCTGTCATGAGCAATCGCGGATGCCCATCGGTCATCGTGCCCACTGGGCACACGTTGCCCCTAGTGGCCAAAAGGCGAAGTGACAGAAGGTAATGTCGTCTTGCCTAGCAGTGCCATTCTGCTGCAGTAAAACTGCAGCGGCTGGTCGGCAAGAGGTTAATATTATACCTTACATAAAGTGGTGAACTCTGCAGTGCAATATTACTGTTTAACTCACGTGTAATGAGAAATATTAATTGTAAAACTCTCCCAATTTTTTGGTTTTCTTACCTCCCAACTTTCTAAGATGAGAAAGGGCAACTTTAACACATGGAGTATATACACACGGAATATATACACACATTGGCTTAACAAAATAACAATTAATTGCTATATTGCTATAAGGTTTAGTGTAGTCAGGGCCAGTGCTAGACTATTTTACACCCTAGACAAGACCAGCTATTTTCAACCCCCCTGTAAATGCAGCCTGTGCAGGAATGTTTTCTCAACTCCTTGCTGGCTGACTGGGGAGCTAGGAGGAAGTGATGTTCATGCACGGCTTGGAAAACACCTCATTGGCTGGCTGGATACCTCTTCTTCATGGATTGGCTGAAGTTTGCAGGATAACATCATCCAATCCCGCAGCGGTATACAGAATGTTGGCGAAATGTGTGGGGAACAGGGCAACCATCAGATATTTTGGGGCCCTTTACACAGCTTTAGGCCTGGGCTCCCCCTTACATCAGAGTTTGCCCCTTTAATTATTATTATTAATGATTTATATATTATTAACGATTTATATAGTACCAACAGTTTACGCAGCGCTTTACAATGTATAGATGTATAATAATAATAATATATAATTATATAATATATAATGTATAATTAGGGCTCTCAAAGTACCCCCTCTACATCAGGTTCCAAAGAGTCTCCTCTCCTTTCATTAGTGTCCTCAGAGTCATCCCCCTTATATCAGGGTCCCAAGAATTCCCCCTCCTTAAATCAGGGTCCCCAGAGTTAGCCCTTACATAAGAGACCCCACTTTTATTGGGGTTGCCAAAGTCTCCCCTTATATTAGGTTTCCAAAGTCCCTCTTTACATCAGGGTCTCCATAGCCCCCCATATACCAGGGTCCCCCAGAGCCCCCCTCTTTAAATCAGGGCCCCCAGAGTTCCCCCTTATATCAGGGTCCCTAGAGCCCCCCCTTACATCAGGGTCTCCAGAGCCCCCCTACATCAGGGTCCCTAAGGTGATCTTCCATTAGGGTCCCCAAAACCCCCTTTACATCATGGGCTCTAGAGCCCATTCCATATCTAAAGGGGGTCCCCAAAGTTAGAAAGGAATAGCAGAGTGGGGTAAGGAGAGTGGAGAGGTTTAAGAGAATAGTTGGGGTAATGGAAGGAGAGAAGGGAGTATTGTGAAGACCCCAGCTTATATCAGGATCCGTTCCTTTTCATTGCGCAAGTAAATACAGCACAGGTGGAAGCTGGGACACTGGGCGCTGAAACCGGGTAGGTTTGGAGGAGGAACCTTTTCTGAATGCTGGGGCTTGAGGGAGGGGCAAGCACGTGATTGGTTGCTAGGACATATGCGGTCCTAGCAACCAAACCATAGCACTGAGAACAGTGGGCGGCAGGAGACACTGTAATAAGCTATTTACTTGTTTATGCAAATTTTACGGTAAGCTATTAAATTCTGTTCACACAGGGTTTTACATCAAGGGAGCAAAGGGAGAGCCTGTAAAATATGAAAAAGTGACTAGAGTTGTAGTTCCTGAAAGGAAGAATGTGACATAGGGGCTGATTTATAAACGGTTTGCGCCATGAATTGCGGCACACGCCGATGTGCAACGACCGTTTTGGTATTCACAAAACATTTGCACCTGTAACACAGTGCAATTCACCATTTACTATGATATTGCCCATGCATGGGAGGCGGCGATCAGTGCGCTGCTATAGACATGGCGCACGACATCTTCAAGAAAGAAGGTGGAAGTGCCCATATTATGAGGGTGATGTATGTGATATGAGGAAGTATAGTTATAACTGACCTAGTAACAAATATGTCCAAAATAGAATGGAAAAGTAACGTTCTCTGAACAAGCCTGCTGCGCCTGCAAATACACTTAGAACTGCGCAAGGTCAATTTATGCACAGCGCATGCGCAAGTGGCATTTGCGCGCGTTCAAATGCTTTGATTCACTACGCTGGCAAAATCTTAGTAAGTGTCAAGCAATGTAAATGCATTTGCATAAGTTGAACGGGCGCACTTCTTTTTTTTTTTACGCTGTTTAACATTTATGTTTTTTTTTTAAGGCTATTTGCAAACAGGTGATGTTAGTGTTAGGGCTGGCTTAGCCCTTCCTTCTCTGAGTTGGCCGCTCAGCTGTCGGCTAATTGCCAGCTCTCTTCTCTCGCCACAGGTGCCAGCTATTCCTGATGATGCTCGTCTAACCTGCCTACTTAAAGCCTTCCAGCTCACTTCACCTCTGCCTTCGCCTTGGTTACATCACTCGAAACCATCTCCTGCAGTTTGTTTAAAGACTGGCTTGCTGACATCCCTTCTGGCTACTTATCCTGCTTGCTGTTGCTCTACTTGGATCCCTGACTTCTGGCCTGGCTGACTACCCGATCTGGTTACTGGACTCTGGCTATACTTGACTAAATTTTTTCTATTTACCTTTTTATTTTTATTAATAAACAAGTGTGATTTAATTGTACTTCTGTCTCAGTCTGATTCATGGTTTCTGACAGTTAGCATTAAGAAAAAAAAGGCGTGGGGGTCCCCCTCAAAATCCATACCAGGCCCTTCAGGTCTTGTATGGATTTTAAGGGGAACCCCGTGCCAAAATAAACAAATGGTGTGGGTTCCCCCTCAAAATCCAAACCAGACCCTTATCTGAACACGCAACCTGGCAGGCCGTAGGAAAAGGGGGGGGGGGATGAGAGAGCGCCCCCCCCCCCTCCTGAACCGTACCAGGCCACATGCCCTCAACAATGGGAGGAGGCTTTGAGGTACCCCCCAAAGCACCTTGTCCCCATGTTGATGAGGACAAGGGCCTCATCCTCACAACCCTGGCCAGTGGTTGTGGGGGTCTGCAGGCGGGGGGAAGAAGACCCAAAGAAGATGGAAAGAAGAAGACTTTAATAAAGGAATTGTTTAAAACGGTCTCTTGTCATTTTTAACACTTTTGACACTTTTTTGGTAAAATGGTAGGCTTACCATTTCACACAGGGGGGAGGCCGGGATCTGGGGGTCCCCTTGTTAAAGGGGGCTTCCAGATTCCAATAAGCACCCCCGCCAGCAGACCCCCACAACCACCGGTCAGGGTTGTGGGGATGAGGCCCTTGTCCTTATCAACATGGGGACAAGGTGCTTTGGGGGGTACCCCAAAGCACCCTCCCAATGTTGAGGGCATGGGGCCTGGTACGGTTCAGGAGGGAGGGCGCTCTCTCGTCCCTCCCTTTTTTGCTGCGGCCTGCCAGGTTGGATAAGGGTCCGGTTTGGATTTCGAGAGGGACCCCCACTCCATTTTTTTTTGGCGCGGGGTTCCCCTTAAAATCCATACCAGAACTGAAGGGCCTGGTATGGATTTTGAGAGGGACCCCGACGCTATTTTTTTTTGCGTCGGGTTCCCCTTAAAATACATACCAGACCTTAAGGGCCTGGTATGCTCTTGGAGGGGAACCATGCCAGATTTTTCTTTAAAATTAAAGTCGCCTTTCCCGGGGCCGACTTAAAGTCGTGTTGTAAGTTGCCCCAAGTCGCACTGTGATTCATACGCAAGTCATGTCCAAGTTGCTTCCCAAAGTCGCGCTGGAAGTCGTGTTGCCCCTGTGTGAATGGACTGTTAATGATACGGTGTGCGCTATTATCAATGGCATATTATTATCGCGTGCACCGGCATATTATCTGCTGCGCTTATGCGTGCGCCAGTTCACACGCTCAATTAGTAATTTATCTGGCGCACAAATTAAGGTATGAACTGGCGCAGCGCATTCATCTTAGTAAATTAACCCCATAGTAATGTCCATAATTGCATATTTGCCATGTTTTTAAAATATTTTAAATTCTGACCATGATGAAGTGATTCAGCCCTTGTACACACGGTTGGACATGCTGACAACCAAATCCGTTGGATTTTGTCCGACGGATTTTGTCCGAAACTGTTGCATACACACGGTCGGACAAAGTTGTTGGAAAATCCGATTGTACATAACGTGATGACGTTATTTCGTTACGATCTGAGCATGAATGGCACTTTGTCCGTCGGAGTAGGCTACACATGATTGGAGTATGTCCGATCGGAGCATTTTGTCGGAAAATTTTACGGACAAGTTGGAAAAGTTGGTCTATCGGATACTCCGACGGAAACAGTTCGATGGAGACCACACACAGTCGCATTATCCGACAAAACGGTCCAATAGGACACATTCCGTCTGAATCTCCGACCGTGTGTACAAGAGCTCACATCTCTCTAAGCCTGTGTCTAGGAAATATTGATAAGCAAACTGAGAAAAGTTCGCTATGCTGGACATTCAGTGAACCCATAAAAATTCTTTAAATGCCAAACATAGCACCAGAACCTGAGTGAGTCTTTTTTTCCAGCACTTTTAAGGGCAATTTGCATGTTGTTGGGAAAAAAGGACATGGATAGCTGGGCTCTGCCATAGGGGATATGTACCAATGTAAACAAAAATACAAGTTTTCTGGGAGGAGCTCATTGTGTTTTTTTCAATGGGTAATCAGGGTGACGTTCATGGTGATTAACTATGGATCTACATCTCTGGACGACTGCATGATTGGCCTTGGGTTTACATCATAGGACAGTTTTTTTGGAGTTTTATTTGATGAAATACATTTTCAATGATGTGTGTGTTTTAATTACTATTTAGATATTCTTTTGTGAATGAGTAACAAGGGGCACTATATAACCCTTATTCGTCACGTGAGGGGCCCCCTTATTTTAAAGGGCTTCAAGATTCTGATAAGTCCCCATTCAGACCCCCACATCCACTGGGGCAGGTGTGTGGGGATTAGGCCCTTGTCCCTGTACCTATGTACTGTAGGCCATGTAGCTTTATGTAGTTTAAGAGAACAAGGGGGTATTTGCCTGGATAAGTATCTGCTATAGATTTCGTTTTTTTTTAGTTGGTTCACCTGAAAATCCATAAAATACCCTTACCTTGCAGACCTTGCAGCCCTGGTGGCCAGAAAGGGCACAATGGTGATCATGGTGCTCCTGTCCTGAAACATACCAGGCCACATGCCCTGCATAAGAAAAACAAATATCCATGCCCCCCCCCCAAAAAAAAAAAAAAATCTATATCAGATCCCATGCAATAAACAAACTAACAAAAATAAAATGTGTAGGGTCCCCTTCCCCCAAACCCATACAGGATCCTTTTCCAGGCATGCAGTCTGAATCATACTAGTCCATATGGCCTCAACATGGGAAGGGTACCTTGCCAGAGGTTTACACTGGCAAAGCACCTTGTCTTCATAAACCAATAAGTGAAGTGAAAGTTAAAACATGTGAAACATCAAGTTAAATACAAAAAAATTTATAAATATATCACCCTAAAGCCAAATGATTAAATACATATAGTACACAAAAGACGTAGGTAGATAACACTAAAATAAAAAGTCTAATGAAATTGTAAAAAAGAAAAAAACAAACCATGACATTTTTAACATTCCTTCTTCCATGTGAACTTTATTCTATAAATGTGAAAAGAAATCAATTTCCTTCAATATATGTGATATGATCCACCATAATAGGGGAGATTCCACCATCTTGTGACACCATTCAAAAGGCCTCTTACCAGATCAGATGGACATGCTGGAGTTATCAGCCTGCAATATATATATATATTTTGTAAAGGATCAGTTTTATTGCCATCTTGTACCCATGTAATGTAGATGTGGAGGTTTTTTTAATAAAGAAACAGCTTTTTTAAACATACTTCACGCTGGGAGACATTGACTCTCGTGAGTGTCTATTTGCCATGGTGGAGCCATCTCTGGATTTGTCCTGCTGATCAATATGACCATTTATAACATGATGGTCCATCTGATCTGGTAAGAGGCACTTTTAGATGGTGTCACAAGGTGGTGGAATTTCCTATATTATGGTGGATCATATCACATATATTAAAGGAAATTGATTTCTATTCACATTTATGGAATGCAATTCACCTGGATGGAGGAGTGTTGAAAAGGACTTTGTCTTTCTCCTTTTTACAATTTGATTGTTTTTTTTTTTATTATTTTGTGTTATCCACCTACTTCTTTTGTGTATGCATTTGATCATTTCATTGTAGGGTGATATATTTATAATTTTTTTTGTATTTCACTTGATGTTTCACATGTTTTTAATTTTCACTTCACTTATTGGTTTATTATTTTTTATTAGTGCTGCTTTTTGGTTTATATTTTGATGGGCTGGTATCACAGTTGTACAGTGGTTGCTTGTTAGAATAATGGCCTAGCATGGATTTATATTAATTTTTTATTACCTTGTCTTCATGTTGATACGAATAAGGGCCTCATCCCCACAACCCTGGCCCAGTGGATGTGGGAGTCTGTGGTGGGTGCTTTTCAGAATTTTAAAGCCCCCCGGTACTCATTCTTAAAAAAAAAATGTGCATAGAAAGTAAGACAAACATTGTTCAAAATGGATTATGTTAAAAAAAATGCTTATCCTTTAATGTGAATAAAATGCCAATTACATCATCAAGTGATGTAAATCCATTGTCAAACATGTTGATATGCTGACACAAACAAGCCGTTAGCGATGATCCTTTTACATTGTTGCGCTCACTGTCAATTACATTTCACTGGCTGATTGCTGAATATCAATAAAGTGAAAGGTGATGGTGGCCTAACATCATTGACCAAATATAGTCATGGCTGCATTTGGTCAATGATGTCACCCAGGATGGCTTGATTACAATTTACAACAAGATGGTAAAAGGGCAGCCAGAAGCTGTTTTTGAGTGGTGGTAGTAATACCACCACTAAATGAATGAGTTCTGACTGCAGCATCACAACACCTCCTTCCTATCTAAATTCAGAGCTAACTGTGTTCAGCAAACAACTAAATGCACTGTCCAAACTGTGAAACATGAATAATAAATAAACAGTCCCCAAACCAAAAACTGTATAAAGTATACAATATAGATGTGAAATATACAGTATATTTTAATGGCAGTCTAACAATGTGAAGAATGAATTGATGATACCGAAGTGTCCACACACTGTTCTCAGTACATTAACCAGTTTATATTGAAGTGTATATGTGTTTTTCCAAAAACAGTGAGCCCTTCTTCCATAAAATAGTGTAAATCCATGCACATCATCCAAGTGGTGAATGTGCCATGCCGCTCCTTTGGACAAGCACTCTTACCTTTTATATGACCAAACTTAATGTAGCGCACCCCCTAAAGAACCGCTGGTGAATTTTGGTCCTATTTGCCACCTTTAGAATACATGCAGTCAGGCACACAGCACTGTCATCATTTGTCCACTGCCTTAGAAACAATCTAGGGCAGTGATGGCGAACCTTGACACCCCAGATGCTTTGTAACTACATTTCCCATGATGCTCAACAACTCTGCAGAGTGCATAAGCATCATGGGAAATGCAGTTCCAAAACACCTGGAGCGCCAAGGTTTGCCATCACTGATCTAGGGGTTCTTTTGGGTTATGTTATTGGAAAAAAAGAACTTGGATAAGGATAGGGAGCATGTGATTCCCCAAAAAACTGCAACCAACAATTTGAAGACTTTCCAACTTTTGGCTGCCTTATACAAGCTGCTGGCTGCACTGAAGCACAACTTGCTAGCTGAACTGCACACACTAAATGTGCTACAGGATTTATAATGCTGCTGGTGCTCCCTCAAGAGTCAAAAGCTACACACAATCATTTCCCTTCTGTGGTGTGGGTCATTTACTCACTTAGCTACAGGATCACCAGTTGCCTTCTGCCAATATCCACCAAGCTCTTCCTAGTGAGGGAGATGTAGACAGTTGGACTCTTTCCCACCAGCTTCCACCTGACTCTCTCCAGTGAGTTTCCTACTGACCCGACTTAATTCCTGGACATGGAACTGCGAATAGACCCCCCAGCTAAGCCCAGCTGGGACTTTGTTTTCTTCCGTAAAGCTCTCTCAATTTTCCTGCACCAGGTGGCAGAGCCCCATGCATAAGGGTCTCCTCCTGCAGGACTGGACCAAGGAGCACTCCACTGCTGCTCAGGCCCCAGATTAATTATGGGCTCTCTCACCTCCTTCTGGACACACCTCCCCAGGGATTAGCTTATTAAAATTCAAGCTGCTTGCCCTGCACTCCCTCCCACTATAATCCCAGAACCCTCTAGAAGACGGGGGAAGTAACAGAGCAGCAGCATGTGAAACAATGAGAAGACCTAAGCAATTTTACCTAGCAGCCGGCTCTAAACTAGGAGGGTGCTACATCCACCCCGCTTAAAGAAAGAGACCCTGTCCTCATGTTCTGAGGCACAACAATAGCTCCTGATTCCGGGAGCATGGGTATCCTATGTTAAAAGTAAGTAGGGAAAAGGGAAATACCAAACAAGAAAACATGTGACATCCCACATGGAAACAAAGACATTCCAGCATACCAGGAACAGTAGAGATATTGAAACTCTAAATATAAATAATTATGATATTATCATATAAATATATATATTTCCTCTTTAGAGGAAATGGATAACTAGCTCCAAGCATGTCAGAGCCCTCTCTGACACCTACACCTACACCTACACCTACATAAATACATCAAACCTTGGTAAAGCCCTAACATTATCTAGGTGAACCATAAATGCATGTTAGTGAGCACATGAGTCAATACATCTCAGGTGAGAAAATCATCTTCTAGGAGATGATCCTCCCCCAACAACAACATTTTCTAAGCTAAATGTAATTCTATGAACCTTAATACTAAATGTATGGCCAACTTAGTGACCAGCTTTTGACGTGCCATTCTCTTCCAGATCCCTGGAAATAAGCAGAAAGATAAATTTTAGCTATCCTACAGACTATCTACAATATATCTACATGCCCCTTACAACAAGATTTTCCTGCTCTCAGTGGTACATAACACTTAACCAGAATGTCAGTTTTCTTGAAAGGAGGATTGACTCTGTAGGCCCAGATTCCCAAATCCAGCAACAGAGATTTTGGGAGAATTCTTACAAAAAAAATGATTATTCCCCTTGATGTCAAACAGGTCAAATAGGCCCATCCTTTTAACTTTAGCAACAACAAAACTTCTTTAAACCAGAGGGTGGGGCAAACAATCTGGCAACTTCCAAAAGTAATGCGGAGGGTTCCCTCCACAACAAAGGTTTATCTTCTTTTTCCTGAAAGGCTTATAGGGAGCTAGGAATCCTAGCTGATGTCTCCCTCCAACATAAAATGTTGGTGTTGCCCAAGAAACAGAACATATTAGGCAGACAAGAGGGTGAAGGCCCGGTGCAACAGTAATTACTTGGCACTCAAATATTGTCTAGATATTAAAAGATGTCTTGCAAGCTAATATATATATATATAAAATATTCTGGACAGCTACTAACACTGATCATGTCCCATATGCTCGTGCTAACCAAGTAAACAATCAAATATAATGCTGTGCTATCCAGGTAATATCATGTGATCACCACATAAACTAGTGCTAATGTTAAATTCAATACATAAAAACTCATCAAAAACATGTATATATACTGCAACAATATGCGATTATACCTCATGACAGCATGTGAAAACTTGTATATGAATATATATAAAATGTATCCACTTATATATGTAAACCATGTTTAAATAAAGTGCTTGAATAGTCCAAAACCAGAGATTAATATAGTGCATTAAAGTGCTCTTGTGGAGAAATCTTCATGCATTAACATGCACTAAATCTAATAAAACATAAAGTCTATTCCAGTTCAGTCCATTCTTCTAATTCTTATTAAAAATAATAAAAAGCATGTGCTGGTGTCCACTCTTTTGCTCCTCTTTAGTGTATGCGCTCACCTTAGAGCATGTGATCTTGCAGCTAAGCTTGGTCAAAGCATGCTTTTAAACCCCCTCTGGGTTCAATATCCACACTCAGATCCTGGGCTGATTGCCTGTGCATTTTTCCTTATAAAATATAACAGAGGAAACTGGATAGTGTGATACCGTTTCATATATTTATTAAAAGAATAGACTTCTCTTTAATAGGGCACTCACATTTCATGGGTGCTACAGTGCACCACTCTATAAGTGCTGAAAATCCCCACAAGGGCACCTGAGAGTGTGGTCTATCTTCTCAGATGCCCTTATGGCCTTGAATATGTGAGGCGCACTATCCGCATGTTGCATGTTAGACTAGGGCAGTGATGGTGAACCTTGGCACTCCAGGTGTTTTGGAACTACGTTTCCCATGATGCTCATGCACTCTGCTGTGTAGCTGAGCATCATGGGAAATGTAGTGCCAAAACATCTGGGGTGCCAAGGTTCACCATCACTGGACTAGGGGAATATATAGCAAACATTTGCAGAGGTTTTGACAAGCATAATGTTTCAAAGCATTATGCTTTGAAACATAACTGTGATCATAATGGCACCACTTTTGTGGCTCTCGAAAAATATGTACCCCATTGGTGTGGCAGATGGCAGTAATGGTAGGTGCAATATCTCTAGGACTGAAACCAACTGGATATTTAAACTGGGGTCTCATATTCCTGGGGGCCTTAATGTGGAGAGGGACATCAACTGTTTTATCAATAACAGTTGATGTTCTCCCATTGAATTTAAGTTGGGATATTCAATATATATTTTTATATATTTGTATATCTTTTTTCATCATATATATCTTTTTTACATATATAATTTTAATTTCAATTATTTTTTCTTTCCTTTGATTTATTCTGTGTTGACCATGGATGGGTTAATATATAGTTTGCACCCACCATTTTAACCAGTTAATATTGGTTTATTATGTTTCCATATTAGGGATGATTACGAGATATTATATGTTTCCCATATTATTTATACTGGCATTATACAGAAGCATGTAGTTTTAAATTCCTCCTTCTTTATTCCCCTTTTAAATAAATATTGAAGATGCTATATATTTTTTGGCCGCAAGATGGCAAAATATTTTTTTTGATATACAGTATATTAACATGAGTGTGTTATGCTTTCATCAGCGTGCGCTCTCATTGGTTAAGGGCTACTCCCATCTGCCTAAACACTGCAGCTGTTGTGCTTTAGTTCCCCTAGTATACATATCTAGCCGACATGTTTGGATCTTTTGATCTAACCAATGGCAATGCTTCTTTGTTCTGTGCGGGACTATTTAGAGCGCAGGTGTGTGGGCGTACCACTGATGACGTCACGTATGATGAAATCAACTAGCTTTGAGTCAACTCGTTTTATGCAGCATTGCATTCCCCTCCAATAAAGCACCTTTTCTAGCATTATTGCGCTATTGGAGTTTTTCTTTTTGTTTTTTATATTTACGCACTTGCACTTTTGGCCATGGATTGGATTGGACTATCGTCCAGCACCTGTGTACATCATCCAGTGGTGAAGGCCCAGCATATTGGGATATCGATTCAAGCTCCAGTTACTTTTCCTATGGATCACAGATCCAACAAGCTTTATGTGACCCCCTTGAATAAGGGTGGTCACTGGCTTTCTGGTAAGCCTCCTGTCTATCTGTGGGGGTGGTCTTACATGGTGAAGTTTTCTTACTTCACTATCCATGAATGACTCACTTCACAGTGCACCAGGAATTTATTTTATGAACTCAAGTCACTCACTAATTATATCATCATAAGGACATTTTGTGTATTCTTGATATACTGGATATTTTTCTCATTAACTGTCGTTGTGCATTGTATTGATTTATATGGTCCACTATCATGGACATTATTTGCACTATTGCACTTTAATATTCACTTGTATCAATTAATATTATCTTAATTACTATTATCTCATATAGCGCTGCACTTTTTTTTTGCTATATATCTGCTTTTGTGCATACTATCTGGGTTCTAGTGTTTAGCTGCTGTATGTTATTGTGGTTTATTTTAACGCAGATATTTTTTTTTTTTCATACTCCAAGACTACCCGGTGCTGTACTTCTTGTTGAAACTGGAAAAACCTTGCCAGCTTCCAAATATTTCCCCTGCCTGGTGGGACACAAGACTTGGATGACTTGGTGATCAATTTCTTGTAGGCTAGGTTCTGTGCTGCTATCCATGTCCAGGAAGTGGGCGGTCTGGACTGCACCCGGCTTTCCGCATATGCCCATTGCAGTACCTTCTGCCATGTCAGGGTTACTAGACCCCTTGTGCGACTCTGCAGACAGTCTATCATCTTCTTCCCTCAGGGTGTTCCCCCAGTCCCACTAATTTCCAGATGAGTTGTAAGAGTCCCAGTCCTCTACGCTTGCCTCCAGTGATTTGAAACTGGCTCTCACCCTTGGGGACCCCAGGTCTATTGCACCACCACTGCCTCTACCCCCCCCCCCCCCAGCTCACCTGATATAATATAAATATGTTATATTCTAGACCCCAGCTGTTTTGTGGTACTCCCTACATACTGTAGACCACAGGGACATTGGAGCATGTACACTACTACTTTAGTGTTACAAGAAATGAAATCAGAAATGTTATATTCCCTTTTAGTAGTATTCACCATACATGTATCCAATCTTTTTAAGTTATGTTTGATTACCTTACATTTGTGACACCTTCCACAGCCAGAAAAAAATTCTCCTGTCCAGAAAGGTCACCTGGTTCTTTGTAGGGAAAACCAGTACATTTTTCACTATCTTTTTCCACAGTGTTAGAACTTTTTTACATACTATCTTAGAACTGGTCCTAGAATGACATATTTCTTTAGGATATCCCGATGTTCCTGGATAAGCTTTTACATCCCTTTATATTGCCAGTTGAATTCTAGTATCAATGCCAAGTCAAACTCTACTTTTTCCTTACAATTATGTTTTCTGTCTTGCACCGCATACTCTCTTTCTATTTTGGTACCTTATCCAGCTCCTGTGTAAAAAATTCCCCTTT
The DNA here is from genome assembly GCF_037356315.1 of Lithobates pipiens. NCBI lineage: Eukaryota > Metazoa > Chordata > Amphibia > Anura > Ranidae > Lithobates > Lithobates pipiens. The sequence goes on from NW_027507748.1 coordinate 327,579,470, forward strand.
TACTACATTTTTGTAAAAAACTTTCTCCAACCAGTTGGGATTTTTGTTTCAAATCTTTTCTTTTGCAGCAGTTCCTCCTCAGTCTCATAAACTATCCCTTGGGGGTGTCTTGCAATCATACTATATGATAACAACTTGACCCTTGAATGTATTCATTACTATCTGTGTTCCTAAAAAACAATCTAGTAAGCAGCTTAATATCTTCTGCATACATTTCCAAATTGTTTACATGTATTATGATATTTCCAAGTAAGTACAGACTGTGGAGGGGTGCTGAAAGCCTGATCCAGCCGCTTGTCAGGCATCTGGGAAGATCCCAACATTATTGTCGGGGTCCCTGCGGGGCCTGGACCAGAAAAGTGCAGAATTAAATGCACTCCTGTGACCCACAGGAGAAGTATGGCCAAAGCTCTTTTTGCCATAATTCTCTCGTGGGTCAAAGGAGTGTACTTAGTTTATAAAGCTTCATAAATCTTCTGTAGGTCTTTCTTATATTTTGGTGTAGGGTCTCCCCTTAAATTCCATATTTCCCTTGATCTAACTACACATGTTTATTCTTCCTCTGGTAGTTCACGGTATGCATTACCACAATTCCACCATTTTTATCAGCAGGTCTAATAACTACATTTTTCATATTTTTCAAATTATTGAATTCCCTTCTGTATAAGGATTGGATCATATGACCATTGTTTTAAAACCCCCCACATATCTATTCCCATGCAGTACTAGATTAAACAGATTTATTTGCCAACCCCACTTGATATTGTCTGGCTTACCTTTACTTCTTTTTGTACAGACTGTTCATTTGGAGAGAAAATATTTTTTTTAACATTAAGGTGCTGTGTAGGAGAGCTGTGAAAATCTCAGCACTGGATGGGCAGAAATATAAATTCTTTTTTAGGTAAAACATCTCTCCTGTATGTATTTGATATATATATATATATATATATATATATATATATATATATATATATATATATATATATATATATATATATATATATATATATATATACCTGTGTTCCTCAAATCAATTTCTGAAAGGTCCAAGATTTATTATAGTATAAAGTTGGCATTATGTTTATAGGTCTCAGCTTTTACAAGGGACTCAATTTGAGTTGTACAACCTCTACACAACCTGATTATCCTTAGGATGTTTAGAACAGCCACTATATTAGCAAATATCTGGCTGCTGTAAGCTTGCCTAACAAGACAAAACCTACATATTAACTACATACTCCAAGATCTAATTTGTTACTAATCTAAACTAATCTAATCTAAACTGTGATGCCCATACTTATCATTTATTGGAAAATGTGGAAACACTTCCTAAGTACTGGCATTCTGTATGAGTTTCTGCTTGTAAATAAACTATAATTTAAATTTAAAATAAACTATAATTTAAATAGAGTAGTTGACCTAACATGAATTAAGTAAAGAAATAATATTTTTCTTAGATTTTTTATGCAGTTTTGTTATCAGTAGCACTTCAACTGACTTGACTGCAAATTAATTAACAGCTTGTTTGCATATAATCTTTATGTTAATATAATCATTTTGGTAATTCAACCGTCTTCTATTAATTTGTGGTAATCTCCACTACCGCCAGCAGAGGGCAATATCTTATCACTGCAAAATAGCATTTGAAACTCAGAAATGGCAAAAACATTGATTTGACTGACACTTTGTGGTAATAAAAAGGACATGACAAAGAAAGCACATGTTATTGATTTTTATACATAAGAAAAAAAAGTATTAAAAGAAAAAAAAAACAATGCATGTAAGATTTTAAATTTGCTACATTACATCATGTCAAAAATTGCAGTTTTCAAGACTTTAAGGTACACTTCTTGGCAATTAGAAAATAGATTTTTTACATTTAATCCATCAAAAAGCAATATTTTAGTAATAATTAGAATTCAATGTCATGATTTCCAACTCTATTCCTACTATTACTAATTACTACTATGCTACTGTTCTCTTGTTTAGGTGTTCTCACTAACCTTTCTATGTTAAAGCTTCTCCTGTTGCTTTCTGCATGATCCAGAAGAAATAAAAATCCAACAGGGGAACATATCCTTTAAAACAAGTAAATATACAATATGACAGGAGGTCAGCTGTGCCTGAGAAAAATAAATTGTTTCAGTCCTCAATGTTTCAAAAATAAAAGCCCAACAATTCACCACAGGATGTTCTCAGACTTCTGTGGTGATTGACTCCTAGGATATACTATGAATGAATGGATGTCATGATGCCACCCCTTCCTTCCTAGTTTATTGAAGCAGAAAATGACAAAGGGTTACCTGATGCCCCTTTGGTGAGAGTGTGGGTGCTCCATAATTCTTGCTAGTAGGTTTGGCCAGAGCAACATCTTCAATTTCTAGTCTTAGGGTCCTTTCACACGGGGCGGATCAGTTCTGATCCGCCCCGTGGATGTCCGTTTGCTCAGCGGGGATCACTCCGCCGATCCCCGCTGAGCAGGGAGATGACAGGTCTGCCTCCGCACACTGTGCAGGGACGGACCTGTCACAGCGCCGCTCTCCCCTATGGGAGATCGGATGACGACGGACCGCAGTGCCCGTCGTCATCCGATCCGATCCGCAGACGGATGGAAAAATAGCTTTTTCCTCCGTCACACTTTTTCGGATCGGAGCGGGTCGGATGTCAGCGGACATGTCACCGCTGACATCCGACGCTCCATAGAGCTCTATGGAGCACCCGTTCAGGTCCGCCTGAAAAACTGACAGGCGGGCCTGAACGGGACGTTAGTGTGAAAGGGGCCTTAGGAGAGACTCTGGATACAGGGTCAAGAACCCATTCCTTATCAGAACTGGAGAATCCAGAATCTGGAGCACCTGTGCAATGTCAACCAATCAGCTTCTATATTCATTTTGTTTGGTTAAGCTTTGAAAATAAAACATATCCACTGATTGGTTGTATGAAAATCTGCTCCAGAGTGTGGCTTCTTAGGCTTCTTAGAAGAAAAATGTTGAGGTGTGTGAAGAAGAAGGAAAGCTCAGGTGCGCAGAGGAAGAAAAGGGCTCAAATCACAAAGCTAAAAAATCAGGATAAGGGATCTTTCACATATAATATCTGTTTTGACGGACTCTGCTTGCAGCGGATGACACGTCTGTCTCTGCTCACTGTCCTCTATGGGGGATTAAATGAAAACAGACTGCTTATCTGTTTTCATCTGATCCGCCAGAGAGATGGAAAATAGGGTCTCCACCTGTCTTCATTTAGTGGATCGGAGCTGATCGGATGTCAGCGGACATGTCCCCGCTGACATCCGTCGCTCCGAAGAGGTGAATGGAGTGTTCGGTCAGGTCCGCCTGAAAAACTGACAGGTGGGCCTAAATGGTCCATATGTGTGAAAGGGGCCTAAGGGACTTCATAACTGACAGTTATTTTCACTAATGAGATTTGAAAATAACCGTCAAGCTTTTTGCTAATAACAGGAAGAAAAGGTTCACACAGTTCAAACACAGTTCAAACAAGTTTGATCTATCATTATATCTTTAGGGGATTGCACCTCCCACTCACTATTTATACTACCCCTTCTCAATAGAATATGCTTAATAATACTTATATTCACGAAATAATCACTGTGCCCCCATATTATCCAAAATATATACACATAATACACAAGACATTAATTTATAATTGCAAAAAATATAGCGTCCTTATTGTGTGATATTTTAATTCGATTGCTCCAACTGTGCCGTCTTAATCACCGATCATCTTCTAATCAAAAGTCCACTTGTGTCAACTAAAATAACCATAAGGTGGTGTTAGTCTCCCTCCACTGGGCCGACCTGTTCCTGGATTGTATTCAAGGACCGTATGTCTCCCACAACGCCTACGCGTTTCGCATTTGAGCGTCGTCAGGAAGCTTTCTGAAGACGCTCAAATGCAAAACGCGTAGGTGTTGTGGGAGACATACGGTCCTTGAATACAAGCCAGGAACAGGTCGGCCCAGTGGAGGGAGACTAACACCACCTGCGGAACATCAGTGGTTTGCCCGATTTTAGAACGGTTTACTCATTGCAGGAAAGGCTTGGTGTCGACCAATAGACACATTGAAATGTGAGTGCAATACGTTTTTTATTGATTTTTCCATTAAAGTCAAAACGATTTTACACTATATTGGTTCCATTTAATTTTGTATGAATATATGGACGTTGAGGAATTGCTAATGGGAGGAATGCGTTGTGGATTGGTTATCCATTGAATGAACCGAAGGCTTACTGATTGGGGACATCTGGTGAGTGGCCATTCTGCTTGGTGACGATGGCACAGTTTTGGTTATTTTAGTTGACACAAGTGGACTTTTGATTAGAAGATGATCGGTGATTAAGACGGCACAGTTGAAGCAATCAAATTAAAATATCGCACAATAAGGACGCTATATTTTTTGCAATTATAAATGAATGTCTTATGTATATATTTTGTATAATATGGGGGCACAGTGATTATTTTGTGAATATAAGTATTATTAAGCATACTCTATTGAGAAGGGGGTAGTATAAATAGTGAGTGGGAGGCGCAATCCCCTAAAGATATATATATATACATCATTCACTTACCCTGGTTTTTCTGGGGGTGGTATTTTAAGTTTGATCTATCAAACTTCTCCAAGACAGACTTTTTCTTGTAAGACATTATGCCACATCAGGCAGGGCAGCCATCAGAAATGTTGTGACCCCTTACACAGCATTAGGCCTGGGCCCCCGGCCTGACCACCGCCATTTCCCAGGGCCCACCCCACTGCCCGTTCCACAGAATCCCATAATGGCCATCCCACTGAGTCCTTCAATGCACCATTTTCTTTTTAACACTCTTACAACCTAATATATTAAAATGAAAAGTGAATTCCAAGTCATCAATGCTTTCAAGATTTAACAGTAAGGAATTACAGCCCTCCCTTATCTTAGATATTTTCTCTGTGACGCATGAATCAATCAGTATGACAACTTCTGACTGACTAAAGCACAATACCTTTATTCTATTTAAATCCAGTTTAAGAGACATAAAACCTAAACAAAGGAAATTAAAAACTGGGGAAGTTTCACTTGAGGCAAACAGACTCCCACAGACAGCAGTCATCAAAAAATCGGCCTTCCTCATTGATATCTACTGTCTGTGGGAGTTTCTTTGGCTCAAATGAAACTTCCCCATTCCTATTATGATGGGGAGATCTCCATCCGTCCACCTGATACTGCCAAATGCTTTGACCTATACCTCACAAATGCTTGTTTGACAATACTTATAGGTATGTGAGTCCACGTTCTCTGGTAAGCGTTCCAATTTTATCATATGGTGGTGGCTCTCACAATCAAAAGTGAAGTCATAACTCTATTTTGCCTTCACATAGGTGTCTTTTCTTCTACCTCAGTGATTTCATTTTCATGGTGGACTATTTTTCATATGACCATTTTTTCACATGATTTTATGTTCATAGTCTCTGAATATTTTTAATCAAAGCACGGTTTTTCATTATTCATCTATTGAATTATTGTTGAGGACATTAATATTTTTATTTTTTTCATATTATGACACTGGCCTCACTGCCAGTTTGTTAATTTTATCGATTTATCCTAAGCCACTTCCTTTAAATACACTAATTGAGCGCTGCACTATTTATTTATTTGTTATAAAACCTAAACATATTATTAAAAAACACCCAACTATCAGGTCTCCCCATCTTATAAACAATCTTATATTTTTTCTATGTATTTTTTTATGTATATTTGCATGAATAATTATTCTTCAAGGCTATCAGCTTTAGATCAAAGAAAGGGATTCAGATAGGCTGATGTATCTCTAATAGCATGGTATATGAGGATTAAAAATGGTGGATCTAATAACTCCACCAATCAAATAGACTGGAAAATATCCTCACCCCTTTTCACACTGTAGCGTCATCATCCACTACAATCACCATAGTCCTCCTCATGATCTTCCTCATTCCTCTCCATAATCTTCATCATCATCCTCATCCCCCTCCAGAATCATCCTCATCCCCCCCAGAATCATCCTCATCCACAAAGTAACTCCATCATCCTCCTCCTCCTCCAGAATCACCCTCATCCCTCAAGCAGCCTCTGCCAGAAGCAGACGTGCTGAGGAAGACCTGGCCCCAAGATACTTTCACTTCCAGAGCCCAGGATGTGGTGAGTGGAGGTTGGGGGCCAGTTTGGGCTTCAAAGCCGACCTTTCACCTGCCAGCTGTTGTGGTACAAAAACTCCCAGCGTGCCCTTATAGCTTCTACTGGACTTCAGAGACTGTGAACATGACACAAGGGATGGTCAAAGACTGCATGTCCATGGTCTCTGACCATCCCTTGTGCCATGTCCACAGTCTTTGACCATCCCTTGTGCCAGGTCTGCAGTCTCTGATGATCTTTTGTGCTATGTCCACAGTCTCTGATCATCCCTTGTGCCAGGTCCGAAGTCTCTGACCAACTCTTGTGCCATGTCAGCAGTCTTTTGCCATCTCTTGTGTGTAAAACTCTTGAAATCTTGTCTTTTAAGTATTACAGTAGGTTAATACAATAAAAATCATTACATACTGCGTTACTTTCGCATTTTGTAATCTTATTATATATTCATATTTTGTTTTTTTTTAGTGGTAGGATTTAGTGGTAAAAATGATTATTGCCCTCCCAATTTTTACTTTGTTATCCTATGTGCCCCCTATATATTGTTCATAGAGTCGCCACTACCTATCCCACCAATTGTTGCAATTGGGAAGCTAAAAAATAGAGTTTGACAGTAGGGACTGCTCTCCGTCATCTGTATTAAGGTAGTTCTAATATAGAGGGGGTAATTTACTAAAACTGGAGGGTGCAAAATCTGGTGCAGCTTTGCATAGAAGCCAATCGGCTTCCAAGTTTTATTATTAAAGCTTAATTGAACAAGTGGATGTAAGAGGCTGCTTGGCTACCGTGCACAGCTGCACCAGATTTTGCAAGCTCCAGGTTTAGTAAATCTCATCCAGAGACTTAATACGGGGGAGGTTTGCCCAGCCCCTAGAATTTAATATTAACCACATGCCAACCGATGCATGCCGATTTACACAGGCAGAAAGGCACGGGCAGGCAGCGGGATAGTACCCGCGGATCCTACAAACTCGATGTTCACCGTGGGCTATCGATTTAGGTGAGGAGAGGCAGAATGGGGAGATGTAAACAAAGCATTTCCCTGTTCTGCCTAGCAACATGACAGGGAACTTCTGCTCCCTGTCATCGGGAGCAGTGATCTCTGCCATGTTGTAGTGAGCCCACCCCCCCTACAGTTAGAACACATCCAGGGAACACACTTAACCCCTTGATCACCCCCTAGTGTATAACCCCTTCCCTGCCAGTGACATTTAAACAGTAATCAGTGGCTATTTTTAGCTTTTTTTTTTAACCAAAAATCTGTAGAAGAATACATATCGGCCTAAACTGTGGAAGAAATGTTTTTATTTAAATATTTTTGGGGAAAATGTATTATAGCAAAAAGTAAAAAATATAGCTTTTTTTCAAAATTTACGTTTTTTTTGTCTATAGCGCAAAAAATAAAAACCGCAGAGGTGATCAAAGACCACCAAAAGAAAGCTCTATTTGTGGGAAAAAAAGGATGGAAAATGTGTTTGGGTACAACGTCGCACGACTGCGCAATTGTTAGCTAAAGTGACACAGTGCCGAATCGCAAAAAATGCTTTGGTCAGGAAGGGGGTAAATCCTTCCAGGGCTGAAGTGGTTAAAACCTTAGTTATATGCAAAGTAAAAGGGATAACAGACTCCCAAATTTCCTAATTTGAGCTCTCAAAGACAGCGTTTTAAACCCTGGATATTAATCTGATGTTCTTTTTTGGTCTTTATGGTGTGCTTTAATTGTGGTCTTGTTTTTTGTTGATGAGCAGGGAGCATGTAAGACCAATGCTTCCACACAAAAAGAAAGGGTAGTTCTCTACAGTATGCTGGCAGGAGATAGGCTTTTCTATTTCAGCTTTTGGCTGTTTACTAAAGAAAATGAACTGTAAGATATTGAAATACTTTTGTTTTGATGCCCTTGGAATGTATTTAGCCGATTTCATGTTAAAATGGGCTTTTCTTTGAAGCTGTATCAGACCATCTGGTTTTATATTTCTTTATTTTTTTCCTGCATTGCAATGTTTTAAAGGACTGGTTCACTCAAAAATTATATTTTTCTTATATATATATATATATATATATATATATATATATATATATATATATATATATATATATATATATATATATATAGAATATTATGTTTTTCTTTTTGGCAGAGGAGTTAAACAGCGTCCTTGTGAGATATCTTGTGCTTGAGTTCCTGTGTCCATGCCCTCTGTTAGGTTTCTATACTGTATTTCAATTCTGGAAAATACAACAGACAGCAGAAGATGCTGTAACACCCAAAACATCCAGGTGGAACTATGAAAAGGTGATTTTATTCCAGGGAATACTTGAGACTCAGGAGTAGGGATGAGCTTCGTGTTCGAGTCGAACGTACGTTCGACTCGAACACTTGGTCCGTTCGCGTCAAAATTCGCGTGGCGCTCACGGCCCACAATGCACTGCGATGGCGCAGTGCATTGCTGGCTCATGATTGGCCAAGCATGCACTGTGACCCCGCATGCTTGGCCAATCGCAGCGCCAGCAGCGAGGAGAGCCATGATTGGCCACAGGCAGGATGCCTGTGGCCAATCATAGCTCAGGCTGTGTAGTACACGCCCCACACTATATAAGGCCGCCAGCGCGGCGGCCTCGTGTAGTGTGTTGGCATCTGTAGCAGTGGGTGTTCTGTGTACCTTCAACACAGTACACAATGATCGTTTTTGGCTGATTTCCTATCTTGCTGTTGTGTAGTGGTTATTGTCTGTGCCCTGACCGCAGTATACACCACTATATTCACTATTCACTTCACTATATTTATATATCTTTAATAATAGAGCTTGCAGTCAGTAGTGTTAGGAGATAGTGCGTGCTGTCTGCGTGCTCTGTACCCAGTACATACCGCCATATCCACCTACATAGCTGTTCTCTATTTGAGCCCAATTGCCATCTGCAGGAGTTATTGGAAGTTGTCTGTGCCTCCAGCACAGCACAGTATACATCTGTATATACCCCTTTATCTCTGCTGTTTTCTGGTTATTGTCTGCGTGCCCTGACCGCAGTATACACCGCGATATTCACCTCACCTATATAGCTAGTGATCTATCTTTTATAATAGAGCTTGCAGTCAGTAGTGTTAGGAGATAGTGCGTGCTGAGTTAGAGTAGGATTTTGCAATATCAATCAATTGGATCGCTCTGCAAATGCTGTCTCATGTACCCCTTAAATGGACAAAGCCTACTTGATCTTTATGCGCAGCCACTGCGCCCATCAAGCGCAGCCACTGTGCCTATCAAGCGCAGCCACTGTGCCCATCAAACGCAAGTACTGTGCTCATTAAACGCAGCTACTGGTGCCACTAGCGGCTGGTGCTCAAAATTTTTGGGGAGGCGCAAACAAACTGAAAAAAGAAAATCAATTGCGGCCATTGTGCCATCAAACTAAGCCACTGTGCCCATCAAGCCCAACCACTGTGTCTATCAAACGCAGCCACTGTGCCCATCAAGCGTAGCCCCTGTGCCCAGCAAGTTCAGCCACTGTGCCCATCAATTGCCACCACCGTGCCAATCAAATGCAACCACTGTGTCTATCAAACGCAGCCACTGTGCTCATCAAGCGCAGCCACTGTGCCCATCAAATGCAACCACTGTGCCCATCAAACGCCGCCACTGTGCCCATCAAATGCAGCCACTGTGCCATCAAACGCAAGCCACTGTGCCCATCAAATGCTGCCATTATGCCCATGAAACGCAGCCATTGTGCCCATCAAAGGCAGCTACTGTGCCCATCAAGAGCAGCCATTGTGCCAACTACCATACCTATCAATTGCTGCCAGTATGCCCATCAATTTCTGCCAGTGTACCCATCAATTGCCGCTCCTGTGCCCCATCAAATGCTGCCAGTGTGCCCATCATTTGCCGCTGCAACTGTGCCCCATCAAATGCTGGCAGTGTGTATCACCCCGGCACTTGCCTGTCTCGCAGCGGGTCAGTGGCGGTGTCCTGCGTGCTCCTTGATGTCTTCTTCCGTCCTCTCTATCAGGCGTCCAATCACAGCGTCTGATGTTTCAGCCAATCAGGTGACAGATAACAGACCTGAGCACCTGATTGGCTGAGAGGTGGTTCAGTGTTAGCAAAGTGAATTCCTTCGCTTTGCTAACAAACAATTGAGTGAGCAGCAAACGCACAGCATTGCACCCGCTGTTCACCTTTTTGGGTGCCTATTAGAGTCTACGGCTCTAATCAGGTGCTTCCCAAAAAAAAAAAACATCACTATAATTCAGGTGCCCAGCGCCAGAAAAGGGGCCAGACACCTGAATAGGGGGTGTCAGCGGGGACTATAAATAGATTCATGCAAGGCATGAATCTATCTATGGTGATAGAGCGGTGACAGAAGAGAGGGGGCAGCGCTCCTGCGCCCTTTACGGACGCACTGCCACTGTATGTTATACTTTTCATTTAAAGCCCCTCTCAGAGATAAAATCCACACCCCTGCCTGTTGTAGCCACTTCCTATTGGATGGGCTATGGTAAAAAAAAGGTGGACGTCAGCAGAGAGGATTGGAGGAGACTGGTGGTCCCCTGGATCGGTGGTACTCCTAACAGTGGGGATGTGGGATCTAGTTTGGGGATTTACGTGGGTATATCTGGCTTCACACAGTAAGGGGGAAAAGGCCTAATAGAAAAAGATAGTGGGTATTTAAGTCAAATAATGAAGAGGTAGAGAAAACATTTTGGGAGCCCAATGGATCCAGCAAATTATGCATTCTAATTATTTTCCTATTGCATTCTTCTTTCTTTTCTCCAGTACCACTACATTAAACTCCCACTTAATTTAATATTTTATTGCTTCATAGGCAGAACAAATGTCATTTGTAATTATATGGCAGAGGTTGCAGTGTGGTGGCACCAGCACCAGTGCCTAAGGCCCAATTTTTCTGCCCCTGTTTAACAGGGGCGTTTAAGTACAATGTTTGATGCAATGCTTTGCAGCAGGGCTAATTCCTGCAATAAAACTAGAGTATATGGAAGAGGTTGCAGTGTGGTGGCACCAGCAGCAGTGCCTAAGGCCAAATTTTTCTGCCCCTGTTTAACAGGGACATGTAATTACAATTCTTGATATAATATTTCACAGGAGGGCCCGTTCCTGTGCCCACCCAGAGTAACTGTGAGGACTTATAGTGTTGTGGCACCAGCACCACAACCACCAAAGGTCAATTTTTCTACCACTGTTCAACAATGGCATGTAATTACAATTCTTGATATAATCGTTCACAGCATGGCGCTCCAGCGCCCACCAAGAGTCACTTTGAGGGCTTACAATGTTGTGGCAAAACCAACACCTTGTTCCGCCATTTCTGCAGAGCATATAGGGCAGGCCCCTACTTTCAAACATCCAACTTACAAACATCTCCTACTTGCAAACGGAAGGAGACAACAGCAAGTGAGATGAAAAAAGATGGACGACAAAACAAATTATACAGGGGTGATAACCCTTCCCTATGTTTTCCAAAAAGCTTAAAAATAGTTTTTTTGACTGGAGCTACACTTTCAAAATGTACCAGTTGAAAATTACAAACAGATTCAACTTAACTTAACTTAACTTAACACAACAAACCTACACAGTCCCTGTCTTGTTTGCACCGCCTGTATACTGCTGTTCTGAGTATATAGGGCCTGGGGGCCACACGCATTTCCTTTTTTAAATATGGGTACAGGGTTCCCCTTAATATGCGTACAAGACCCAAATAGGCTGGTAATGGGCAGGGAGGGCTACCCATGCCATTTTTCTCAATGATTTTCAACCATAATGCAGGAACCAGATATAACTTTAAAACCGCAAGCAGTTTTAAATGGTGTTATTTCCGTTAAATGTCATTTTGTGCAGGGACTGTTCTAAACACGGGAAACACGTGGCACTTCACAGGCATACTACAGACACCCCCCAGGCACCATATTTAAAGGAATATTTCACTTTTTTTTTCACTTTAATCATCATTAAAATCAGTGCTCCCGCCAAAACGGCCATTTTTAAAAACATTTTAGGCATTGACCCATGTCCCCTGGGGCAGGAGCCAGGTCCCCAAACCCTTTTTAGGACAGCATCTTGCATATTAGCCGTTAAAATTAGCACTTTTCATTTCGAACGTTCGAGTCCCATAGACTTCAATGGGGTTCTAACGTTCGTAACGAACGTGGGGTCCGTTCGAAAGTTCTGGTACGAACCGAACCGGGGGGTGTTCGGCTCATCCCTACTCAGGAGCCAAAGGCCGAAGCAGCCCACCGGGGTCCACCTAAAATGACAGTATTGCTTTGGATGGACTGACCATTTAATGGTTACATGTCTGTGCTGTGGGGGGAATTGTTTTATTGGAAAATAAAAGCTGATCAACTTAAATAAAATGCAACCATATTATTTACACTCAACTGTGAAATAAAGGCTTGCCCCTCCACTATTGTTTGTAAGAAAATGGGTTTCACATTTTCTGACAAAACAATGTTCATTTTGCTGTCTGAGCAGTATGTTCTCAGGAGAAAGCTTAGTGGTTCTGAATCTATAATGTTTGCAGTTTCTAATATATAGTGCCATTTAACATTACCACAAAACTGCAATAGCTGCATTATTAACCCGCACTTTGTGTTTAGATTATTTTTGCAATCCTCCAGTGACCTGTGTGTAGCAGATCTACTCTTTAGGATTGGAAGGAGGGATAAGCATCTTGTTCATTTTGAGTATGTTTTAAACACGGAGATTAGACAACACTTTAAAGAATACGTGGATACATTCATATCTATCATCTTGTAGGGTAGCACTAAATCAGCAGACATCTGTTCATTTTTTTCTACTCTCCCCCCCGACCAGTCTCCCTTGGGCCACTTGGATTACTTCTGCCATTCCCCCACTTCTTGGTAAGTGAGAATATGAATACTGACATCCCATAAGGAAATACCTAGGGCTTCGACAAGATATCAACAGATCCGTGCGTTGTCACAAGGGGGCTTGCACATAAATATGCACATACTGGCAGAAATTCGTTTTCTATTCAATAAAAATATTCTAAAACTACATTTTTATATCAAATAGTTAAACACTTGAAGCTGAAAAAGCCCTAAAATTAAAGTAGAATGTAGCGCAAAGCTATATATTTTTTTTCCTTAAACACTGCTGACTTCCTGTCATATTGCAAACTGTCTCCTTTTGTACAACATGTCAACTAGAGCAAACAATAAATTACAGACTGAACTGGCTCCTTCACTTTTGAGTGACTTGAGACTTGAAGTCACATTGTACTAACAACCTTCATTTTTTGCTGTCTTGCCTCCAATTTGCTGTCCATAGCAGTTGTGCAGTGTGTTTAAAGTAAAGTATATTTAAAGTTAAAACCTTCTTTTTGTTTCACCGTGTTCTTTCACAGTTCTGAAGAATTGATGGTTTGTTTCAACTTATCACTATCACATGGGAACAATTCACAAAGCTTTACCACATGCCATAAGGGTATCATATTACTAATTTTCATAAATTATCGTCTGCGTTAAAATAAGTCCAATTGACAAAAGAAAAAGTAATGATTATGCGGTATTTACCGGGGAAAAAAAAATGTGACGGTAAATATTGGATACAAAGCTCTTAAGTCCAATTCACAAACGGACCAGAGTGTAAAAAAGAATGCGACAATTACCGCAAGGGTTGAGTATCACATGCAGTATCAGGGGACCTCCAGGCTGCTTTTTGAAAAATAGCTGGTTGCTAAGAAGTGGGCCAGGAAGCTGGCTGCCTCGTCCTTAGCAGCTGAGGATACCCTGACAGCTGAATGTATAAAAAAAAAGCTGACAATTACAAAATGTGGAAAAAGAAAAACAGTGTGGGGTCCCCCCAATGCATACCAAGCCCTTCATGGTAAATTAAAAAAAATGGTATGTACTGTATTCTGGTCCCCTCCAGAATACATACCAGACCATTATCTGAGGCATGCAGCCTGGCAGGTCAAGAAAGGGGGGAGGGGGAACAAGCGAGCGCCCCCTCCTCAACCATACCAGGCCACATGCCCTCAACATGGGGAGTCGGTGCTTTAAGAAAGGGGTCACCAGATCCCAGCCCCCCCCATGTGAATTTGGTATGAGGTACATAGTACCCCTACCCATTTCCCAAAAAAGTGTCACACAGTAATAAAAACACACACAAAGTTTTTGACAAATCCTTTATTAAAAAAATAAAAAATAGTGTCCCCTTATGTCAATTCACCATCAATCCCAAATTACCGCATTGACTATTGTGGTGATTACCACTGAACTGAACAGATACCGCATATATTTAACTAAAAATTTTTAGTGAATTGAAAACTTGCAAAATTGTTATCGCATGCAGTGTATTACCACATTTTGCTAGCTATTTAACTCTTAGTAAATTGGCCCCTATGTCCTAAAAGTGCAGTGCAACATTAATGTGATTGAAAAAAATTGATAAATTGCAGAAATAATAAATATTATAATAAATATCATAGTAAATATCATATAGATGTGACCATCTAATTTAAGAAGTTGCCTACTGCGCACTTTTACCCCCTTCCTGACCAGGCCAATTTTCACCTTTCAGCGCTCTCACACTTTAACCCCCCTGGTGGTATTCCTGAGTCTGGCTCGGGGTGGAATTTCAGTACCATAAATGGTAACCCCCGAGCCAGACTCAGGATCGCATTAAAGAGAATACAGGGAGAGTTACTTACCTTGTCCCCTGGATCCTGCGATGTCCTCCCCGCTGTGTGTGCGAGCTCCTCCACTCGATTCACACAGTGCCCGAGTGCCGCTGAGCTCCGTTCCCTGCGACGTTGCGATGTACGGGAGCCGAGATCGGCACCAAATTCAAAAAAGTAAAACCACACAATACACATACAGTACTGTAATCTTACAGATTACAGTACTGTATAAAAAATTACACACACCCTTTGTCCCTAGTGGTCTGTCCAGTGCTCTGCATGCACTTTTATATTATAAATACTTTTTTTTCTGCCTGGAATTTGGAGATTGTCCATAGCAACCAAAAAGTGTCCCTTTATGTCAAAAGTTGTTTTAGACCTGCTAGAAAACAGAGATAATAAATTAGAATCACTTGCAGAATTGAGCGATAATGATTTCTGGGGAAATTCGTCATCAAACACTAAATCTAATGACAGCGACAATTCTGCAACTGAGCTTGAGTGTTTTTGATTGGATTACATTATTTATTATATTATTATTTGTTATAATTATTTATAGTTATTTATTATATTATAATTTATGATTTTGTGTTTCAAACTTTATCATACCCGGGATGAGTTATTCCTAAGAATTGCATACCTACAATATAAAACACCAAATTTCCATGCAAAATAATGGTACCGCTTTTAGCACCTAAAATCAGAAATATTCATACTGCCAGGGAGGTTAAATGACAATTGTGCGGTCATGCAACACTTTTGAAAAAAAAACAAAAATGTTTTTCAGATTTTGTTATAGTATTTTGCAAACAGGTAATTTTTCTCCTTCACTGATGTGCACTGATGATGCTGGCTGATGATCACTGAAAGGCTGCACTGATACGCACTGATGAGGTGGCACTGGTAGGCACTGATGAGGCTGCACTGATAGGTGGCACTGATGGGCACTGATAGGCAGCACACTGGCACGATCACAGGAGGACTCCATATGACGTCCTCCCAGAACTGGACGATCACGATGTAGCCGCTATTTGGCTATAGCGCGGTCGGGATGTGGTTGAAGATATCAGTGCATATTATATCATGCATGCTCCAAAATACAATTTAAATGTAATTCACCACTGTGTCCTACCACCTTTTACTGCTGCTGCTTACCTTCAGAATATGACCTACGCTTAGGTAAGGTCACTATGCGCATTCCCAGAAATGTGGGTCAATACACTGCAGAAATTTGCCAGAAGAGTCTAAAACCAGTATGTAACGCAGGATCCAGCTCATTCAGCAGGAAAGAAAAAAAATACCTAGCCTCCTCTTAACTTAAAAGAATAGAAAACTACCTACAAATGTAGTGCACTAAAAATGTCAGTGCACTAGATAAATTGCTATTTTTAAAACCATACAAACTTTGCCCCCTTCAGGATAGACATCAATGGGAATAGCATGTAAACTGGGCGACCTCGGACTTCCAGGAGTAATGCCGTCATGTAGCCCTATTTTTGTTTCAACTTAAACTTTCTATAAAAGATTTTTAAATAAGGGTTGGCCTTTATTTTAATCAGGTAAGCAAAGTTAGTCCTATGCCCCGTACACACGAGCGGAATTTCCATCATAAAAATCTTGGATGGTTTTTCCGACGGAATTCCGCTAAAGCTTGGCTTGCATACACACGGTCACATGAAAGTTCTCTGAACTTTCGACCATCAAGAATGTGGTGACGTACAACACTACGATGAGCCAAGAAAATTAAGTTCAATGCTTCCGAGCATGGGTCGAATTGTTTCCAAGCATGCGTAAGAATTTTGCATGTCGGAATTGGTACAGACGATCTGAACTTTTTCCGACCGAAAAATTGAGAATATGCTCTCAATCTTTTGCTGGTGGGAATTCGGCCCACAAAAGTCCGATGGAGCATACACGCGGTCGCATTTTCCGACCAAAAGCTCTCATCGGTCTTTTGCTGGCCGAATTTCCAATCGTGTGTGGCTTTACACTGTGAAAAGTGACATGGTATGCATCCCTTTAGAAAAGGATGATGAAAGACCTAACAAATCAATGACCCATTGATTAGACTTTTACTGTATATACCGGTAATTGTAAATTGCATATCTGTGCATTGAAAAGATATTATCATATTAATATGTTATATACAATGTCTGGGTTCAGGGCAGTCAACACTTTTTTATTTTTCTCAGTTGTTGTCTTAGTTAGTTTTCTTTTTGCAACTATGTGGTAGATTAGGAAGTGGACGGAAACAGAGAATCCTTTTTTTTTTTTTTTGGAAATAAGGCTTAATTCACACTGGCATTAAAGAGGAAGTAAACCCTGATGGGTTTACTTCCTCTTTCATTCCCTGCAAAGGCAAAGCATAATGGACTACTATGCATCGCATAGTAGCCCATTATGTGTCACTTACCTGACACAGGAGCCAGCGAAGTCACCGCTGTCCCCTGTAGTCCGCCGCATCCATCTTTTCGGTGGGGTCTCGCAGCTCCGCCGCTGTCATTCGGGAGCCGACACGGGAGCCGACACGCGCGGCAGCTCCGTTGTTGGAAATGCCGCGCTCAGTGCGCCTGCGCGCCGCTGTCTACGGTGCATGCGCCGTAGACAGCGGTGCCTGTCTTCGGGCAAATATCTCCTAAACCGTATAGGTTTAGGAGATATTTCTTGGACCTACAGGTAAGCCTTAATCTAGGCTTACCTGTAGGTCAAAGTGGTTTGTAAGGGTTTACAACCACTTTAAGAGCAGGTGTTTGAGAGGCGTTTGACAGACGATAAAAATGCCCCTCAAAGGTCTATGCACAAGATATAATAGACAGAACATTGTGCTGTTCACACTAAGCCCTTGTTGACTAGTATTTATGATTATGTGCATACACCTCAATCATTGTAGTAGTATGGACATATACATATCTAGATCTGAGAGATCTTGTACAAAAGAGATAGTTCTATCAGAAATACACATTTATTTATAGGGTTACATAATATATACAAATTACACACCAGACAGTATATGATTATGTGCATACACCTCAATCATTGTAGTAGTATGGACATATACATATCTAGATCTGAGAGATCTTGTACAAAAGAGGTAGTTCTATCAGCAATACACATTTATTTATAGGGTTACATAATATATACAAATTACACACCAGACAGTATTTACATCACAATATACAGTGTAATTTGTATATATTATGTAACCCTATAAATAAATGTGTATTGCTGATAGAACTACCTCTTTTGTACAATATCTCTCAGATCTAGATATGTATATGTCCATACTACTACAATGATTGAGGTGTATGCACATAATCATAAATACTAGTCAACACCCTTGTACACACGGTCGGAGAATCCGTCGGAATGTGTCCTATCGGACCGTGTTGTCGGATAATCCGACTGTGTGTGGTATGCATCGGACTGATTCCATCGGAATATCCGTTGGACCCAATTTTCCAACTTGTTGGAAATATTTTCCGACAAACTGGTCCGATCGGACATACTCCGATCATGTGTAGAGAATTCCGATCAGACAAAGTGCCATGCATGCTCATATCAAATTCCTACACCAAAGCTATTGGCTACTAGCCTGAACGTAGTCCAGTCGTAACTAAATAACGTCATCACGTTCTGAATGATCGGATTTTCCGACAACTTGGTCCGACCGTGTGTATGCAACAGTTTCGGACACAATCCGTCGGACAAAATCCGTCGGACAAAATCCAACGGATTTGGTTGGCAGAATGTCCGACCGTGTGTACAGGGGCTAAGTGTTAGCGTCACTTCAAAATGTAAGCCTCATGTGGAGTCAGGAGGCGTTTGAAGCCTTTCAACGCCTCCCATTCAAGTCTATCGTAACGCTCCACAAACGCTCTGGCAGGCGGTTTTTGGCACAGTTTTGGCACGGTTGCGGTGTGTTAAAATTAGTTTAGTTCTGTCATTTTGGAGCAGTTTTTTTGCTCATCAAATGCTACAAAACCGTGTATAGGGCGTTTAGGGAGCGTTTTTAACACTTTTAAGACACCCCATTCAAAAGCTCATTGACACCTGTCTGATGCCCATACTAACGCCATTCAAACGCTATAGGAGCATTGTTGAGTGTCACATATTTAGTCAAGTGTGAACAAGCCCTTAAATGTTTTTCTTGCTAAAAAATTAAGTGAATAAAAACAAGACAAAAAAAAGGGATGAGTCTTCAACAGTATTTCACCAAAAAGTTAACTCCTATAGCAGGAAGTGTTCTAAAGTGTATTTACATTTTAACAGGCAAATTGGGATAACACCTGCTGTACCTTTTTCCTTGTCAAAAAGATTTTATTGAACATACAATAGAATATTTGACAATAGGTTAAGTACATAATATACAACTGAAGTAATGAAGCTCAGAGTTAAATATTCAATGCAATGCAAATGATATATTCAACCAGTGGCGGCCCGTCCATAGGGGGCGCCCGGGCGCCGCCCCCCCTGTGTGGTCACAAAAAAAAAAAAAAATGTAAAAAAAAAAAAAAAGTTTTAAAACTGCCCCTTTAAAAAAAATAATAAGTTCTTTAAGGAAGTGCACTGTGCTCGAGCGCTGGTCACAGTGCACTATGGGAAACGCCACACCAATGCAATCATTTTTTGATTGCAGGCGTGGCGCTTCATTTGCGGGCGTTTAGCCCGCCTCAGGGCGCTTTCTGAAGCGCTGAGTAGCTTCCGCCCGGCGCTGTAGTATGTGTTACTACGGCCGGGCGGGCAGTTTGATTGACATCTGAGTTGACTCAGATGTCACTTCCTGTCTTCTCTCTCCCATTTCACCTGAGAGAGGAAACAGGAAGTAAGAGGAGTAGAGCGGTGTGCAGGAGAGGAGCGGCTGCGGAGAACACCGGAGAGGAGCACACAGTCAGGTAAGTGGGCTTCGGGTGTGTGTGCGGGTCCTGGGCATACATGGGACTATTGTCTGAGCTCTGCATTGTCCGGACCAGGCGCCAGCGACAAATACCTGGATGTTCCTGCTCATACAACAGATAATTATCTCCTGGCCACTCCGACCTGTCCTCCCTGTAATGTGCCTTGCGGAGGAATGGCCACAGGAGAGCAACAGCACACCTATGTGTAACATTATTCAGGATTACAGACTTCTGGATAGACATATCTGTGTGTATATGTGTACCACTACCCAGGATTGCAGAGTGCTGTATAGATATATACTGTGTATTTATAGGTATACCATTATTCAGGATTGCAGACTTCTGTATAGCTATCTATGTATAGATGTGATATTATCCAGGTTTTGCAGACTCACATGGATTGCAGAGTGCTGTATTGATATCTATATGTATAGGTGTACTATTATCCAGGATTGCAGAGTGCTGTATTGATATCTATATGTATAGGTGTAACATAATCCGATATTTCAGAGTTATATATATATATATATATATATATATATATATATATATATATATATATATATATATATATATATATATATATGTGTGTATAGGTGTACCATTATCCAGGATTGCAGAGTGCTGTATATATATCTATGTATAGTATACATAGATATATATACAGCACTCTGCAATCCTGGATAATGGTACACCTATACACACATATATATATATATATATATATATATATATATATATATATATATATATATATATATATAACTCTGAAATATCGGATTATGTTACACCTATACATATAGATATCAATACAGCACTCTGCAATCCATGTGAGTCTGCAAAACCTGGATAATATCACATCTATACATAGATAGCTATACAGAAGTCTGCAATCCTGAATAATGGTATACCTATAAATACACAGTATATATCTATACAGCACTCTGCAATCCTGGGTAGTGGTACACATATACACACAGATGTGTCTATCCAGAAGTCTGTAATCCTGAATAATGTTACACCTATACATATAGAACTCAGTAATTCTGAATACACAGCTACAATGTTACACTACTGTTTTAATATATACAGTTTCTATACAGCTCTCTGCAATTCTGGGGCAATGATACGCCTATACACAGTTATACACAGGTATGCCTATACATAACCCTGTATTTCTGGATACATAGATAATGTTAGTACAGTATGTCTATGTACACAGCTACTGTATTTGCAGGACAATGAAATTCTGGATACACGCCAATATCATTCTACAAATTCTGGGTGTGGCTTATGGGAAGCGGGAGGGGCCAACCGTGGATGGGCGGGGTCTTGCGCCCCCCCATCCTAAAACTTCACCAGCCGCCACTGTATTCAACTATAATTACTACTATAACAATAATGCATATTAATGGTATGGTTTATTAGACGAATTAGCTTCTTAAGTAGGAAAGAGCTTCACAATCATAATAGGACTAGATAGAGAAGAAAGGAGAGATAGGAAGAGAAGAAACTAGGAAGGGAAGAAGAGAGGTCCGCAGGGTCAAGTCGAGGGCTGCCATATCACTCAGAATCCGTATACTGTAATCACTTACCCATCGGGTCAGCTACCATGGTAATAGAACTTCTTTGTTAAAATTTGATGGTAAATAATTTTTTATCCATGGATGCCATACTTTTTCAAATTTGATAAGCATATCAGCTTCAAGAGCTGCCATTTTGGCTTTCGTCATAGTGTTGTTCACCCTATTCACTACCTCATCCACAATCAATGAAGGTTTGTTTTGCTGCGGTGAATAAATTAACAATTAATTTAAATTGGGTGTGTGTTAGAAAGTCTGGCTTTCGATTGATGAGTGCCATTGAGGGATCTGGGGTAATGGATATTCCTAACATTTTAGATGCTATAGTAAAGCTCTCATTACAATAAATTTTAGCTTAGGGTCGTGACCACCAAATGTGGAAATGTGTTCTAACTCAGCACATCCACAGTAACAATCTGATGAGTAGTTATGCACATATTTCGCTATTCTAGCCGGTACAAGGTACCATCTTATTAGTACTTTATAATTCGCCTCTACCGCTAATATATTGGGAGAGGCTGTTTTGGTTGTTAACCTCCCTGGCGGTACGATTATTTCGGATTTTAGGTGCTAAAAGCGGTACCATTATTTTGCATGAAAATTTGGCGTTTTATATTGTAGTCCTGCAATTCTTAGGAATAACTCTCTTAAATCTGTCCAAACCAGAGTCTAGCAGACATCCCGGGTATGATAAAGTTTGAAAAATTAAATCATAAATTATAATATAATAAATAATTATAAATAATTGTACCAAATAATAATATAACAATAATAAAAATTATTCAATAATGTAATCAAATCAAAAACACTGAAATTTGCTCAGTTGCAGAATTGTCACTGTCATTACTTTTCAGTATTTGATGACGGATCTCCCCACAAATCGCTATCGCTTAATTCTGCGAGTAATTCTAATTTATTATCGCTGTTTTCTAGCTGGTCTAAAATCATTTTTGATGTACAGTGACAGTTTGGTTGCTATGGGCAATCTCCAGTTTCCAGGCATAAAGAACAGTTTTTATTATATAAAACTGCATGCAGGACACTGGGCAGACCACTAGGGACAACGGGGATGTGAAATATTTACATACAGCAATGTAATCTGTAAGATTACATTATACTGTATGTTTACTGTTTGTTTCACTTTTTGAATTTGGCGCCGATCTCCGTGCCCGTGCGTCGCAACGCTCGCAGGGCACGGAGATCGGCGATGTAATGCATCGAGCGAGACACGGCTCGCTCGTACAGCGGGGAGACAACGCTGGATCCGAGGGAGAAGGTAAGTAAACCTCCTCCTGGATCCAGCGATGCAGTCCCGAGTCTGGCTCGGGGATACCGCTTTTGGTATAAAAAATCCACCCCGAGTCAGACTCGGGAATACCGTCAGGGGGGTTAAGCAGACTTGATTCCATTCTGTGGTTTCCAGTGTTTGTTCTAAGTCCACCTCCCATTTCTGGACAGAAGCTGGTTTTACTGTTTCAGGTTTAGCTAACAATTGAACATATAAGGTCGAGATTATGCCCCAAGCATGAGGGTCGTTTTTACAATATTTTTCAAAGTTAGTTAAATTAGTTAGTGAACTGTCTGTGGTTAAGAGGCATAAATACATTTTTGATCTGGAGGTACCTAAATAATTCTGATTGAGGTATTCCATAATTATCACAGAGGGTTGGGAAAGGGATAAAGGACGAGGAATTTACAAATTTGTGCATCTGCAGCATATCACTTCTAGCCTATGCTCTGAAAGATCTAGGAGATACCCATACTGGGTAAAATGCAGGGTTTTTGTAAAAACATAGTAGAGGAATATGTAATGATTGCAACTGATTTCTGAATTTGCATCTGTCCCATAGGGAAACAAAATGTTTTGTAATTGGATTACGCAACCCTATACGTCCTCTTGGTGAGAGACAAATCAGTTTTGCCATTGAAAAGGGATCACATTCAGCAGCTTGGATCGATACCCATAGAGGGGATTCTTGTAGTGCATGATATTTAGTTAATGATGCTATAGCTGTACTTTTTTCCAATACATGTTCTTATTCATATCGGATAACTTAGAAAAAAATCTAAAAGTTCCATCTTACCTTTTTTAGATATTCTGTTCCTTTAAATTCCAGCACTGTAAAATATTACCAGTTATCTTTGTGTATGAGGGGGCTAGGCATCTGTGTTTGCCATAATTAACCCTGTCTGTACTTTGTAAGAACAACCTAATTATCAGTTGTAAACTACATTTGGACACTGTGGAGTTGTTTTACTAAAGGCAAATCCACTTTGCACTACAAGTGCACTTGGAAGTGCACTTGGAAGCGCAGTCGCTGTAGATTTGAGGGAAAGATCTGAAATGAGGGGAAGCTCTGCTGATTTTATCATCCAATCATGTGCAAGCTAAAATGCTGTTTTTTTAATTTTCCTTGCATGTCCCCCACGGATCTACAGCAACTTTACTTCCAAGTGCACTTTCAGTGCACTTTCAAGTGCACTTGTAGTGCAAAGTGGATTTGCCTTTAGTAAATAACCCCCTCTATGTCCTAACATTGCATTGTATGTTAATGAGAGGAGACTCGGCCTGTTCTTATGGACAGACTCAATACTCTGACATTGTTCAAAAATCCTTCCCCTGAGAAACGTCTAAAAGGTAAGAAATATAAATTTTTTTTTTTTTTTTTTTTAGGTATGCTGTGTAAATGGCAACACATAACAAACAAATTGTGGGGTTTTCCCAAATGTGACTGCAAAAGTGGAAATATACTTTAAATGTGACTTGTATCTCTATGAAGACTTTTGGGAAACATGGTCTGCCATTCACACAAACAATATGATCTCTAGAGGCATTCTGTAAGCCAACATTCTTTGATTGTCTCCAGATTTCCACATTGTAAAAAAGCAATATCTTCTTCGTTTTTGTTTTTGTTTTGTTTTTTAAGCAAAGTAGAGCCATCGCAGATTGAAAATGGATAGGTAATTTTTAATATCAAGAAATTACAAAAAAGCTTGTGTACCAATTATATGAAATTTTTCTTTTAATCTAATCTAAAGCTGGACAGCTAGGCAGTTTAATTTTCAGTTTAATACAAATGTGTGACCTCACAAATTTGCAATTAAGCTCAGTCTTGATATTCAAAAAAGGTTGCAACACTGCCTAGACAGGCAGCTGATATTACTTTTTTCCTATTTAAATTTGATGTAAACCCTAAAAATTAACTTATGTTCTTTTTTCATTTAGGTCTATTTATTTAAAATTGTTAAAACTGTATTTTAACTGTCTGATAAGTGAAAAGGAAATTAAAAAAACAAAACTTTTTCTGATCTTGGCAGAATCATAGAGATTATAAATTTCTGTGCTCTAGTCCTGTCTAAATTGTTATTACATTGTTCTCTAAGGACTACAGAACCATGTCCCTTTATGTTATGAACAATAGGAGAAGGACTGGGTTCTGCAGTTTTATCTTATTTCTGTTGTCCTGATACAAAAGGGTGAGTGTTGTCACCCTAGGACTGGGAGAATGCTACTGGCAAATTCACCAGGTAAAAGAAAATATAAGCTGCAAAGTATTACATTTTTGTCTTTGGGTTTAGATACGCTGGAAACTTCCTGTCACCTGAATTCACATTGCTAAGATCATAGGTGTAAGCCACCTAAAAGCCCACAATACCTGAAAATATGCTGGATGACAAATATATGACTAATATGACGAATGCACTGTGAAATGCACAGCAGACCTGTCTGGTACATGGTCCTCCTACATTGGTGGGCAATATGAAGAAAAATGTCTACTTACATTGGTGATCACTGGGAAGAATAACCTTATTCTTATTCTTCCACCCATTCTTTCACTGATCACCTTATTCTGGTGATCAGTGGAAGAATAATAGGGAGATAAAATTGCATTGGTAGTCAGTAAGAGAGTAATGCACCCTCTTAAATTTGTGACTAGTATGGCTACTTACTTGACATCCTTTGTGTGGGTGCATGTGTGAGTAGCCCTTATCCCCTTAGCTGAGGTTGATTGTGCTAGCACATCAGGACATACAGTAGCTAGATCATAGTGCAGAAATTACAACTGCTGTCCTTTGGCCATAGATCTTTCAATTTTTTTTCTATTGAATACTAGTGTGATTTCATTCATTTTCAGTGTTTTTTAGGACTTTTATAACCACATTTTTTTGGTAACTAACGGGGTTATTTACGAAAGGCAAATCCACTTTGCACTGCAAGTGCAGTCGCTCTAAATCCAAGGGAGGGAAGCTCTGCTGATTTTATTATCCAACCATGTGTGAGCTAAAACGCTGTTTTTTATTTTCCTTG
Organism: Lithobates pipiens; assembly: GCF_037356315.1. Classification (NCBI taxonomy): domain Eukaryota; kingdom Metazoa; phylum Chordata; class Amphibia; order Anura; family Ranidae; genus Lithobates; species Lithobates pipiens. Next base: position 327,605,073 of record NW_027507748.1, read on the forward strand.
CATGTCCCCCTCGGATCTACAGTGACTTTACTTCCAAGTGCACTTGCAGGGCAAAGTTGATTTTCCATTAGTAAATAAGACAAGACAGCTTATAACTCACCATACATGCAAATTTTACTTTATAATTATAATTTATAATTATGTTTGTGGTATAAAGCATGACGATGTTATTAAACATTTTGGTGTACTTTTTAATGCAATGATGCAAAAATAAACAAAATATAATAAAACTAAAGGACAGATTTAAAAAAACATTGAATGTTACATTCATCGAACAATCAGTACAGGTAAATCTTCCTGGTCAATGTTCATGCAAGTATGCGGCCCCTTGTTGGCCAGGCCTTGGCCCTGAGTGGCCACATATCTACGTGCAATAGCACCAATAGGAGAGTGCGCACTCTGCACGCTCCCGGCACAGTTACCAGTGAGTAACTGAAAGCTGAAAGCTTTCCAATCATGTGGCCGCCATGACAGCCAATCAGGGCGGTCACATGACAATAATTCCTACCCCACCTTCCAGCATTCTAAACCCCTTAAACGGCCCGCATGTGTCGGCTCTAAGGAGTTAATATAAATGCAATATTGATAGTTGATTTACTACTGGTAAAATATTTGATGAATATTGATAAACTTTTTAAAATTACCCATTAAAAATGTTACATATAGGTATGAAACAAAATCATGAAAAAAAGATAAGGAAATACAGAAAGGAGTTAATGAGTGAAAAAAACAAAAAACATTTTAACAATATTGATTCATGAATTATCTGTAAACTTTGCTCTGCAATATCCCGGCAAGAATGTAGATTCCCTTAATTGCCTACGTTTTTTTTCCAAATATTATAATCTAGCTCTGTTAATAGAAGTTATACCTGATATGGAGACTTAAAATTGTGTAATTAGAGATCTCTGAGGCTTTACCAGACAAAAAAGTATTTATTCCACTTGAGCCTAGAAGAAATATGTGGCCGCTTAAAAAAAAAATATAGCCTAATAGCTTTTATAACCTAGGCCTGAGTAAACATGCTGTGATGGGATATGTGAAAGACCTCATTAGATATCTGGTCATCAGTGGTCTGCTAAGTAATATTACTGCAGAATTTCTGAGGCTGAATAGAAGTCTTGAAGTTTCCAGACCTGATAAATTGAGTAAATATTTCTTAAATGGCTTGTTTGTTGTAATGGAATTCAAGAGACCTGCTGGGATGAATACAATCTTACAAGATTTTTTATTTTGATTATTTAAATTAGATAGAATTAGATAGAATTGTGAATTCTCTGGGCAACACTCCCTGGTCCCTGATCCCTGGGTCCCTCGTCCCATTATCATCACAATAGCAACTGATCAGATGCTAGTATTTATTTTTCTCGGGAAGGTTTGAAAAGTACAGACCATGTCTATCTGTCTGTCTGGCATCTTTGAACAAGACATACACTTTTTTCTAGTAGTTTTCAGACATCAAGCCCACTTTGTTGTGTTGTATTTCTGCTGCTCATGAAAATCACTTGAGACCTTGTATAGGCATACATATGTAAGTTATCTCTTCTTACAGTGCTGATTAAGTTAGAGAATATGCTATTTTTTGCTTTCTACTATTGCCTTAACTATTGACAGTGGTCTTTAAGTATAAAAATTTGATGCAAAGCACCCATTTTTAATGACAATGTTAAAGGGGTTTTCCACTTTCAGCAAGGGAGTTTCTACATCAGAACAGTGAAAATACATCTTTGAAGCTTTCAGAGGGTTTTTAGCTGCTTGTAATCCTTTGTTGTACTGCAGTTTCAGTCTCAGCAACACTCTAAATTCATACTTGGAATACTTCCTTACTGTCTTGAAAGAGCTGATTAGCAGGGGTTCGAGCAGAGTGCCCCCACCCATTTTCTTATATCTTAAAGAGAAGGGGCGTACCATTATTTTGAATCATTGAAATAAAGGGAAACATTGAAATAAGGTTACATAATAAAATATCTGAATGTATTTTTGCGTTTAGATAGTATAAATTAAGACAGGTTTAACTGTAGAATACAACTCCTATTAAAATACTAAGAACCTGGGTCTTGCACTAGGATGCAGTGAATGTACCTGGTAGGGACACAGACCACACTTGTTATGTTGTGTCAGGGAATTCATTTAGTCAGCTAAATAAACTGAATCACAGTGCCTCCAATATAATATATATAACTTAATTAATTTTAAGTTCATTTTCAGTCAAGCAGAATTCTTTGAAATAACACAACAGATCGATGTGAGTATGGAGTAGAGATGAAAATAAATTAATATTAATTTATAAAAAAAAGTCACTTTACAAATACCATTACCAGTTTGATTAATAGGCGGACACAGACATTACAATTTTGCAACTAGGTTACAAAGGACACTGTTTACTAGGGATGGCCTTGCGGTTTGCCCTGCGGTCGGTTCACGGCGAACTTTGCTTGTTCGCGATTCGCCAAACTGGCGGACTTCTGTCGCTGTTCGCGGCAGACATATTAGTTTACATTGTGAAGAACTTTGACCCATGACACATCCATCATGGGGTACAGGACAGCCAATTGAGACATTTCAGCACATGGACATACCCCCTATCTTTTATATAGACCTGATCTGGCGGCCATTTTACATTCTGTCTTTTGTCAGTGTAGGGAAAGGACGCTGTGTGGAGCAGGGACAGTCAGTCTGTAATCACTAGCTATTACTATTAGGTCCACAAAAGTCCTTTTAAGGACTGGTATAGGTGTACAGTATATAGGGTTGTAATACACTTATAATATACTTTCTTTCAAATATAGAAAGCATATTATAGTGCACTGCAGTGCTGACCGATTCTGCAGCTGTCTGTTCTCAGTGCAGGAATAGAGTTTGCTGTCTGGAGCAGGGACAGTCTGTCTGTAATCACTAGCTATTACTATTAGGTCCACTAATGTCCTTTTAAGGACTGGTATAGGTGTACAGTATATAGGGTTGTAATACACTTATAATATACTTTCTTTAAAAAAAAAAGAAACCCCAGTGGTGGTCAAATACCCGCAAAAGAAAGCTCTATTTGTGGGAACAAGATTATAAAAATTTTGTTTCGGTACAATGCAGCATTACTGTGCAATTGTCATTCAAAGTGCGACAGAGCTGAAAGCTGAAAATTGGTCTGGGCAGGAAGGGTGGAATTGAAGTGATTAAAGTGAGCATTTACTAGTCAAATGGATTATATAAGCAACATCATTATATTTTCCTATATTGCATTAGGAGTTCTCTTTTGTACATGTAGAAGCAGTGGGAGAGTGCTGTGCCCTGCCACGGTGGAAAAAGGAGTAAATGTCTCAGTGTTCCCACGGATGAAGATTGAGAGGTTTCAGAATGTCTATTCTGAATGGAGCAAACTGGTATTGTGGTTTTCTCTGGGATTGGTAACTTAATCTGGAGACTTCAAAAAGTCTTGGGATGGATGAAGCTTCTAACCCTGTGTCCATGTTTCATGGGAGACCAGCAACCCTATGGTACTTTATAAACAAAATGAAGGCTGTGATTCAGGGCTCCTTTTCCCTGGAGTCAAGCTGCTGCACGAACAGTGTATTTGTGAAAAAGACACAAGGATAGTGTCAACCCTGGTCACAAGGACAGGTGGTCAGATCTAACCAGGTTGTCACCTAAGAGGCACTAGAAGACGGTGTGTCTTTAGGCAAGAGCTTACGCTGCCCAGATAGGTATTTCATTAGTCCCAGAGCTGACTAAGACAAAATGGAGTGTCTGTGTGGACAAAGACTTAGGGACTACAAAGTCTGCATAGCCATGAGGCTGTTTGGAAAACCTATGTTTTGATATTGAAAACCCCTGTGAGGGTAATCCTATGAATGATTTTTAACTTTTATTTTAAATGAAAGTGGTCCACAAGCTCTGAAAACATACTTCCCTGGCTGGTCTGAACTTGATAGAAAGAACTACACTTGAATGAAAACCCCACAATATCACAGCAGGTTAAGCAGAATTAAACTCAATTGATGCGCGTTGCCCCAGCTACATGCTTACTGCACATACACATTGGAGCTGATTTATTAAAACTGGTGAGTGCAACATCTGGTGCAGCTGCGCATGGTAGCCAATCAGCTTCTAACTTCAGTTTGTTTAACTAAGCTTTGACAAAAGAAAACCTGGAAGCTGATTGGTTTCTATGCAGAGTTGCACCAGATTTTGCACTCTGCAGTTTTAGTAAATCAATCCCCTTGTGTATACCTTTTTAATGATTCAAAGCAAAGCTTTCTGTTCCTGAAATTCTGCTGTTGATTTCAATAAGTGATGTCACCTACACATTCACAGCAGTTACTACATTCATGGCATACTATTTGTGCTGTGATCCTCGGTGCGCCTTGCTATGATGATGTCATCTTCTGTCTCCAGCATAGGCATTGGCATTGTTGTCGTGTTTGAAGAAAGTGCCTTACTTTCTGCCTGCTTCCTACTTTGGATTGCTCATGTACAAAATTGTAAAATGATATCCAGAGGGGTGGACACACAAGTTTTTTTTAAATGGAGGACCTTTTCAAAAACGCCGTCTTCAGAAGGAGCAAGAGTGAAACAGCAAGTAGTGAAAAACAAAGAATGCATGATAATATACCTAGTCACATGGGGAACTTTCTTAATGGGGTTGTGTGTTTTTCTGGAATTCTGCTGCAGAGTTTAATTCCCCTTTAATCACTCTTATTTTGTCATCAGCAAAGAAGGTATTTAAATAGTACAGTTCCAGCATCTCGTGGTCTGCCTAACTAAAACCTATATCTCCTCCTACACACTACATGTTCTCCAAAATTATAATGGTTCAGGGGTTGATATAAATGACAAAGTGATATGCAATCCTTTTCTCTTTTTAGGTCCTAGACAGCATATTACCTCTAAAAACACATGCTGATTTGAAGGCTTTTTTAATAGAACGTGTTTGGCCATTGGATGAAATGGTCACATCATTGCATCACTAAAATATTGCTCCTACCTCTCACTTAAGTAAGGGCTTGCAAAACACATAATAGGAAGTGCTATGGGAGATCATCAGATCTTCTGCTGGCAACCATGAGTTGCTGAGAAGGGAAAGAAATACGGTCAATCACTGCATTAATGGACACATACATTCTTTCTATGGACCACCCACCATCATGGCTGAGTGAGCTACAGTCTGTGCCTGGTAACCCTCAAGAGAACAATTCTTTCTAGGTGAAGAAATCTCCTTAGAAACACTAGTCCCTGGAAAAAGAAAACTGAGAAAAAGAGAATGAACTTCAAAAAGTGCAACAATTAGGTGATTAAAATGACCGAACACTTTTAATACAGTAATACAAAACATAATGTCGAACACATTTCTGTAGGGCTGCAGTACAACATAATTGCTCCCTTTACATGATATTAACTATACCTTGCTCAGAATTGTATAATGACCTACACAATAATGCAAGGTAAAACCATCTTTTGCCTGAAGCCTGCTTTTGAAATCAATCTACAAACTGTGAGAATTGCAAGAGCACAGGTCTTTTCCCTTTACCTTTCAAATTCCCTAAACTCTTTTCTCAGAAGAGTTTCTCTAAACTCTTCTCACAGAAGTGAATCCATAAGAACAGATAAAGACCCGCTCCTGCCATTCAACAAAAGGACGCTGCATTGTTATATGGCAAAGATGAGGCTTATCTTACATTGGATGTGGAAAAGATTCTGAGCCAGGCCTGTGAACAGTGCACCTGGCAAGAAAAAGTTCTTCAGTGCGCTTAAAACAATATGGAAAATTGTAAAATAGTATTGCAAGTACATGTTATTGCAGCACTTCATTTGATTAATTTAAACTTAAAACACAGAGTATCCTGGTGTTTTTCGGGGATGCAGGGCACCTTATCCCCTCACAGTGTCTATGCGATGTGTTGTCAGAGCATGGAACGTCACCAGGAGTGGTGTAATTAAAGATGACCGAGTAATATCCCCCCATATGCTATTGTGGAAAAATCCTCAGCTGTCCCATTTTTATTCTTGTCCTGACCCCATTCTTTGGACAAAGTTTGGAATCAAGACGGTGGGTTCGGTAGTGGGAAATGGGGTGCTCCTGCCATTCGATGCACTAAAACATCAATATCAGATACCAAACTCTCTTTTTTTAGATAGCTTGAGTTTAGACATGCCTTCTATGCCCAATTTGGCTCCTCTAGTCTGAGTGTAAAGATTAGTGACCTGGAATCCTTACACAGACTGTGACCTCACTAGCTCTATCCACTATTTATAAACAGTTATTCATAGATACCCCTAAGGTTCTTTTATCTTGTCACAGTGCATGGTTGACAGATTTCCCACAATTAGATAGTGAAAACTGGGATGACATATGAGGACCAACCTTTTCTAGGCTGTGTCGGCGCAAGATCACCTCATACAATATAAATTCCTTCATAGAATCTATTTTACTCCTGCTGAATTGCCAAGAATTTTTCCTACACAATCCTCTAACTGCTGGAGATGTGCCATTCCTTGGGAAGATTTCCTGCATATATTTTAGCACTGTACGGTCATTCAACATTTCTGGTCAGAGGTTGTATACTATGTGATCAGGGCTATCAGTATTAATCCTCCCACTGAAGTCTGTTTATTGGGCCTAATCGATCAGGTAGCACCCACAAAGATGATCTGTACATTTTTACTTACTTATGCACGAAAAATTATTATTTTGTCACAGAAAAAAAACTGTGGCATGGCAGGCATTGATAAATAAAGCATTGCCCTGGTATAAAACTACCTATGCGAATAGAGGTGTACCAACTAAAATTCACAAAGTGTGGGGAGGTTGGATCAATGATAACTCCACTGTATCTGACTGATTGTCTATATACTGCTTTGCTTTTCGGATACGGTTTTGAGAGACCTTGTGGATATATAGTACATTTTCTCTCTGTCCCTCGGGGGGTTGACTATTGGGATCCATAATTGTCTAAGATGTAATGTGTTGTTTCTTCAATGGTTATGTATTTATACTACATAAGAGCTGCATTGCCTACTGTGCTGATGTATTGTAGTGCTAAATGTTGCTGATTCTGTTTTTATACTTGCATATGAACACTAATAAAAAGAAGTTTAAAAAATAAATAAAACACAGAGTATAACATGCAAAACCATATAGAGAAGAACTCTTAAGAAGGCGAACAAAACTTAGCAACTTTTTGCAAAGTGAAATAAAATACAAAACCTAAAGAGTTTTTAGTTACCCATGACTGCATTTTATCTATTGGAAACCAAAACATCCATGCATTGTCAAGTAAAAGTGTCCTCCTGAGTATTTGAATTCCCACACCATATCTCCAAACATTGTTAAATTTATTCATGTATCTCCTATTTTTATAGATGACCTTTTCAAGTGCCAGTGTATTGTTCACCTGAGATTTCTATTTTGCAATTGCTGGAAGTGGAGAACCCAGCCAATCAATGGAAATGGACCTCCAGACAAAGATGAGGGACTTACACAATTTTTTTTGGAATGATAGTTCCATGTGTCCTCCTAAAAAAAAGAAGACCTTTCAAAAGAGTACAGGGAAAACTTTCCAGTAGCAAATTGGATAACAAGAACCTACCACAGCCTTTAGCATGCTGATATAATGAGGTATAGCCAGATGAAATGCCAAGTCTGCTCCAGGTTCAGTATATGTTTTACCCATTATAGAAAGCCTTACCAGCGTCAGATATGCTTGGCATAACTATACAGATGAATCATGTTATTGGAGATACCAAAAGATGTAAACAACACATATCTTCACAATCTTAGGCCATGGAATACGAAGCTTCCAAGCACCCCCCCCCCCCCAATATGACCAGTCTCAGTGTTGTAAAAAAAGAAAACATGCATATCGTTATCCCTGTAGATGTTTGATACCCTGGTTCAATACATCACCAAAAATAAAAAATATCACTGACATAAACACATGAATAGGTAAGAGATTTCTACACAAAAACAGTGTACGAAACAGCCACTGTGTTGCCAAAGTTCCAGGGAAACCACCTTAACAACTTTATGGGTCTTACAAAAATGATAATAGCTACAGGCTGAAATTGAAAGGTCATTTGTACAGCATTAACTTGCAAAATGGCTTGTGAATTTATTTTATGGTATATTCATTTTATAATGACAGGGAAGTAGTAGCAATGTTTATTTTTTTTTTTTCTAGAATTGTCATAAAGATTATAATTTGTGCATTTAAGATACACCCCTTGATATTTAGCGGCAGCTGGCATAGTATCATAGTAGATGTTTTCTTTTCTGTTCCACTCTTCATGGATGAGACAATGAACTATGCTGTTTACATAATGTAATGGCAGGTGTAGGGAATAAATGCAAGAGCGTGAAATAGAAAGACATTTTCTTAATAACTACACTGTTACCAGGCTAGTGACACAGCTTGTGCGTCAGCAATCAGCAGAGAAATAGCATTTATGTACAAAGCAGCATGGTTTATATTACTCTGCTAATGGAACCCCTAATGTATCATGCACATTGTGCATCTAAAATGATGTCTGTATCCTTGTGTCATGCAGTTTTGCTTCTAGCAATAACAAAAGACATGTTATGTTTAAGATTTGAAAGTTCGGTTGGCTGAACAAACAAGATGCACATATATGGGTTTTCAGTTCAAGACATCCATAAATTCAAATAAATATCTAATTACTGCAAACTATTACATCTTTAATATAAATGATCATGATGCCTGTCAAATAGGCAGCCATGAAGCAGGTATGTGTTTATGTTAAACAAACATACAAAATGTGCACAATACAAACATGTAGCCTACCATTGCACATTTCTATTGGCTTTCAGTCCAGATTTTTTGGATTCTGCATCCTTATGGGATGACCCAGGGTAAATAGCAAATGGGGTAAATATGTAGTTGCCATTGAATTGTGAAATGTTGGTATGAACTGAAGTATGAATGAATAGGGTAATCTCAAATAACACACGGAACAAAAGAGCATATGAAATAAATGGCTGAAAAGTAGGGATGAGCCGAACACCCCCCTGTTCGGTTCGCACCAGAACCTGCGAACAGACCTAAACTTCGTGTGAACTTTAGAACCCTATTAAAGTCTATGGGACTCGAACGTTCACAATCTAAAGTGCTCATTTTAAAGGGTAATATGCAAGTTACTGTCCTAAAAAGTGTTTGGGGACCCGGGTCCTGCCCCAGGGGACATGGATCAATGCAAAAAAAAGTTTTAAAAACGGCCGTTTTTTCAGGAGCAGTGATTTTAATAATGATTAAAGTGAAACAATAAAAGTGTAATATTCCTTTAAATTTCGTAGCTGGGGGGTATCTATAGTATGCCTGTGAAGGGTCACATGTTTCTGCTGCTTAGAACTGTCCCTGCACAAAGTGTCATTTGTGCAGGAAAAAAAGTCTTTTAAAATCACTTGCGGCTAAATTGTCGGCTCCCCGTAATACAGAGAACACTCAATGAGTGTTCTCTGTATTAGCCGACAATTCATTCATTCATTGATAAAAAAAAAAAAAAAGCGTGGGGGTTCCCCTAAATTCAATTACCAGGCCCTTCAGGTCTGACATGGATATTAAGGGGAACCCTGTGTCAAATTAAAAAAAAAATTGACGTGGGGGTCCCCCTAAATATCCATACCAGACCCTTCAGGTCTGATATGGATATTAAGGGGAACCCCGCATCAAATAATAAAAAAAATTGACGTGGGGGTCCCCCTAAAAATCCATACCAGACCCTTTATCCGAGCACGCAACCTGGCAGGCTGCAGAAAAAGAGGGGGGGACGAGAGAGCGCCCCCCCTCCTGAACCGTACCAGGCCACATACCCTCAACATTGGGAGGATGCTTTGGGGGTCTGTGATCCCTCAAAGCACCTTGTCCCCATGTTGATGAGGACAAGGGCCTCATCCTCACAACCCTGGCCGGTGGTTGTGAGGGTCTGCGGGCGGGGGGCTTATCAGAATCTGGAAGACCCCTTTAACAAGGGGACCCCCATATCCCGGCCCCCCCTTGTTTGAAATGGTAAGGGGGTACAAAAGTACCCCTACCATTTTACAAAGAAAGTGTCAAAATGGTTAAATAAGACAAACACACTTTTGAAAAATTCCTTTATTAAAAAAAAAAAAAAAAGATTCCAGCGGTGCTAATCCACTCTTGCTATCCAGCGACGAATCTCCGGGGTCCAGCGATGGATGATCATATCCAGCGACGGGGGATCTCTCAGTCCATCGCTGTCCATACATCCTTCTTCTGTCTCCATTGCGGAGACACTGCGGAGATCCCAGCGCTGACGTTTCTTATATTAGGAGGGCGGGGCCACTCGTCACCTGGCCCCGCCCCCTCTGACGCTGGTGAAGGGAGCCAGGGGTTCCCCAGTGACGTATGGGTGACCCCGCCCCCTCTGATGTAACGGAAACCTGCGTTACATCAGAGGGGGCGGGGTCACCCACACGTCACTGGGGAACCCCTGGCTTCCCTCTCCAGTGTCAGAGGGGCGGGGTCAGGTGACGAGTGGCCCCACCCTTCTAATATAAGAAACGTCAGCGCTGGGATCTCTGTAGTCTCCGCAGTGGAGACAGAAGAAGGATGTATGGACAGCGCTGGACTGAGAGATCCCCCGTCGCTGGATATGATCATCCATCGCTGGACCCCGGAGATCCGTTGCTGGATAGCAAGAGTGGATTAGCACCGCTGGAATCTTTTTTTTTTATTTTTTATTTTTAATAAAGGAATTTTTCAAAAGTGTGTTTGTCTTATTTAACCATTTTGACACTTTCTTTGTGAAATGGTAGGGGTACTTTTGTACCCCCTTACCATTTCAAACATGGGGGGGCTGGGATCTGGGGGTCCCCTTGTTAAAGGGGGCTTCCAGATTCTGATAAGCCCCCCGCCCGCAGACCCTCACAACCACCGGCCAGGGTTGTGAGGATGAGGCCCTTGTCCTCATCAACATGGGGACAAGGTGCTTTGAGGGGTCACAGACCCCCAAAGCATCCTCCCAATGTTGAGGGTATGTGGCCTGGTACGGTTCAGGAGAGAGGGGGGGCCGCTCTCTCGTCCCCCCCTCTTTTTCTGCGGCCTGCCAGGTTGCGTGCTAGGATAAAGGGTCTGGTATGGATATTTAGGGGGACCCCCACGTCAATTTTTTTTAAAATTTGACACGGGGTTCCCCTTAATATCCATGTCAGACCTGAAGGGCCTGGTAATTGAATTTAGGGGAACCCCCACGCTTTTTTTTTTAATCAATCAATGAATGAATTGTCGGCTAATACAGAGAACACTCATTGAGTGTTCTCTGTATTACGGGGAGCCGACAATTTAGCCGCAAGTGATTTTAAAAGACTTTTTTTCCTGCACAAATGACACTTTGTGCAGGGACAGTTCTAAGCAGCAGAAACATGCGCCCCTTCACAGGCATTCTATAGATACCGCCCAGCTACGAAATTTAAAGGAATATTACACTTTTATTGTTTCACTTTAATCATTATTAAAATCACTGCTCCTGAAAAAACGGCCATTTTTCAAACTTTTTTTTGCATTGATCCATGTCCCCTGGGGCAGGACCCAGGTCCCCAAACACTTTTTAGGACAGTAACCTGCATATTACCCTTTAAAATGAGCACTTTAGATTTCTCCCATAGACTTGTACAGGGTGTTCCGGCTTTTTGAATTTGCTGCGAACAGCCCAAATTGTTCACTGTTCGCTGAACAGGCGAACAGGCGAACAGGCAATGTTTGAGTAGAACATGAGTTCGACTCGAACTCGAAGCTCATCCCTATTAGTGGATGCAATGTATCAGAACAGCCATTATATTAAAGCTAGTTCAATTGCTGTATAGGTGGAGTCTTCATAAGAGGAAACACACCGTAGACTCAAAAAAAAAAAAAAAAAGGCTTTGTATTGTATACAGCCCACCATGGGTTCAAACATAATTAAATGAAGGTCAAACTTCAGTGCGATCATCCTTTAGAAACTTGGAATTTATCAGACAGTCCTTTAATAAATTCAAGCTGTAGATACTGCGTGCATGACACATAGGGGTTAATTTACTAAAGGCAAATAGACTGTGCGCTTTGCAAAGGGCAGTTGCACTCTGCAAAAGCAGTTGCTCCAGAGCATAGTAAATGAGGTAAAGCTTCACTTTGCAAAGAGTACCCAATCACATGCAAGGAAAATACACCAAAAAAATGCATTTTTGCCTGAACATGACTGGATGAAGGAAGTCAGCAGAGCTTCTGCTCATTTACCAAGTTGTTTAGCAACTGCTGTTGCAGAGTGAAACTGTACTTTGCAAAGTGCACAGTGTATTTGCCTTTAGTAAGTCAAACCCATATTGAGAGAACACATTCACTTGCAGGTCTCACCATATGCATATGTCTAACAGCCATATAGAGAGATGACCATTAGTGATGTAATTCATCTATTATGATAGCCACCTTGGAGTTAACTGATATGCATCAACATCCAGTGATGTGATGTTGTATGCTAATAATGTATAACTATTTATTGGTATTGCATACAACAAACAACCATACCTACCACCTATAGGTGTTCAGGTGCTACTGCAGTGATTTAAAGGAAAATCCCTCTGCTGAAATCCAAAGACCTACATTTTTTTGTCAAGCACATTAAAAGAAGAAATCCAGCCAAGTAATGAAGTAACAACTCCATGCAGGCTCAAATAATTAGGCATTCATTTAATCTAGGTTGACAATAGGTAGATCAGGTTAATGTAAATGATGTGCCACATGAGAAGACATAAAGGTAATACTTCACTAGAGTCCAGGAGTCACTGCAGAGGAACAATGTACGTCAAGTCCTCCCAGAAGAAGTAGTCAATAGATATATGACTAAGATAAGTGACAAGGTTAGTAATCTGTGACTTTTTCAAGCAAGCTGGTATTGTCAACTGCTGTGGCAAGTAAAGGGGACTAAGTAGTTCCAAAATGGTGCCTAAGCCCAAATGCAAGCCACATACATGAAGCCAGTGCGTGAGCTCACACGAGATTTCTTGAATCTAAGCAGATTACATAATAAAAAATCTAGATTTTGGAGGAACGTTGGGTACTTTGAGAAAAATATGAATGGAAATATTTGCCCATTTTCACTAGGTATTGAAAAATTTGCACAAATTCCACAGATTTATGAGGATTTGAGGGCAATGTGAGAAAATCATTTCGAGAATTATAGTAAACAGATGATGAGGATCCTGCATGGCCCTTACAATCAACAAATAAGGATGATTAATGAGATTATTCAGAGAACATTTTCATCACCTTGATGTGTTCAAAATATAAATAAAGAGATTTTTGAATTGAAGAACAACACATTTCAACATTTGGATCTGGAAATGCAGAAACATCTACTGCCGAGGCATTGGTTTAAAGTGGCATATTTTGTGCTTCCTGTGGAATAATAACAGGAGATCAGCCACTTTGTTCTTGTATTAGGAATCTAAAAGGGTATATAGAGTGTAAATAGTAAACATTACCAGAATGTGTAGATCCTTGCTTAGGCATTGGAGCATAAGGGACCCCATGAGAGCGTTTTGCAAGACAAGCTAAATTTTGACTTGATATCCAAGCGATGTCTTGATATACAAGTGGCTTCATATCACAACTTGGTATAAAAGAGAAGAGAGGCGGCTCTAAGGCCCCATTCACAAGTGAGCGTTTTGTAGCTTGAAGCCTGAAGCTACAAAACGCTGGCGGGGAAAAAATCTATTATTCTCAATGGAGATGGTTCACATCTCCACTCCATGTCGCCTGAAGCCGACCGCCTGAAGCTCAAACAAGTTCTGGACCCTTTTTTGTCGCTCAAATCGGGCAGATTTGGGCGTTTTTCTTCTTTTTACATTGGTGACCTTCAAAATCGCTGCAAAACGCGGTAAAAAACGGTGCAAAATCGAGGTAAAAAACGCCACAAAAACACTAAAAAAGACTGAAAACGCTACGTTCAGGTGTGAATGGGGCCTAAGTGTAGCAATTTGGTTACATTTAATGAAGGTACAACATTTAACAACATATTGCTACACTTAGGCCCCTTTTACACTGGGGCAGGAGCAGCAGCGGTAAAGTGGCCATATTTTTAGCGCTGCTTTACCATCGTTTTAGCAGCAGTATGTGGCCACTAGCGGGGCAGTTTTAACCCCCGCTAGCGGCCGAAAAAGAGTTAAAACCACCCGCAAAGCACCACTGCTGCGGCGCTTTGCCAGCGGCATTGCCATGCTGCCCCATTGATTTCAATGGGTAGGAGTGGTTTAAGCACCTCTCTTCTCTTTTATACTCTGTAGCTCCTGCTGGATTTTGCTGTGAATTCCCTTGTGGAGGCTTCCATTTGTAAATGGACATTTTATGGTTACACAACCTGGTCACATTGCTATGATCTTTTTATATGGACTATAAAGTGAAGGACCTATGAATAAATGGTTGTGGAACAAATCATTGGATTTTCCATTATTTCTTATGGGGAAATTTGCTTTGATAGACAAGTGCTTTTTACTTCTAATTTCTATTTATTTCATAACAAAGAGCTATTTGTCCTACAAAACTGAATATATGTCCATTCTTTGAGAATAAGGGCAAAAACAAATGCTGTTATGTTATTTTCTCTTTTTTTCTCTTGTTCTCATTAAATTTTTTATATTTAAAATACAGGCATACCCCACTTTTAAGTACACAAGGGGGTTTATTTACTAAAGCTGGAAATTGCAAAATCAGGCTCACTTCTGCATAGAAACCAATAAGCTGCCAGGTTTATTACCAAAGCTTAATTGAACAAGCTGGGGTTAGAAGCTCATTGGTTTCTATGCAGAAGTGAGCCTGATTTTGCACTTTCTAGCTTTAGTAAATAAACCCCATTGTGTACTTAAAAGTGGGGTATGCCTGTAGAGTGAATTAGAAAAAAATGCTGCATTATCGTCACTAGATGGAGCTGACCATCATAGTAAATAAGTATTTTCTATGATTGTTAGCTCCATCTAGTGTCCATAATCTGGTGTTTTCCCAAATCACTGTATTTTTAATTACTAACATTTGATCTAAAAACAAGATAGCCTATATTAATAATTTTTGCTACAATTCACTAAGAATGAATGTACATGAGATTTCACAGGATAGCTCTGCAAATTTATTTTAGAAATATATCCCTAAGTCTAGTGTGCAGCAATATGGCTGGGTATTTATAATGATTACATTTAATGAAATGTAACCATAGCTTTTCTGAATTAGATATCCAGAGAAATTCAAAGATATATATATATATATATATATATATATATATATATATATATATATATATATATATATATATATATATATATATATATATATATATATACACTTTTTTATTTATTTTGTGCAAATGCCCTTGCTAATAAAATGTATACTCATAATTCTGTTGTCCTTTGGTTGCTGATGCTACTGTGCTATTGTTGATGATACTTATTCTTTTGAATCCACCTCTACCTGCAATAAATGGTCACTTGTTACTGTTCTGTAATATATGACAATGCAGCAATGAAACAAAATTTCCAAATAACTCTGTCAGAACTATGCCATTTTTATTGTATATCATTTTTTCTGTAGATTTCTGTCTTGAAAACCAACCAGTATTTCAGCCATAGAAATCTGTAGTTAATTTACAGAATGCAATTTTAATCCCCAGGGTCATGTATATACATTTTCTGGTGTAAATGATGATCCCCTACTTTGTCATTTCATTATACTTTGCCAAAAGGCCTTAGAAGAGAAGTGATATTGATGAATGTAACACCAATCCATATACGTATAGGAAGTTCAGTCATGCAAAATGGATAGATGAAAACCGTATATTTTGTTCAACTAGCCTAGCTCACTATAAAGGCTTGTTAGCAGCACTGCTGATTTCATCTGGTTTCCATGCATTTTAAATGAATGGAAATTTTGTCTCAAAGTAAAATATACAGACTTTTGTTTCAAACTTGCTTTAGAAAACAAATGGAGAATTTATCTAAAAAGAAAAACAACTGATATAATTGCAAAATGTCGAAATTAAAGGTAACCTGCCATGAGAGAAACATTGCCATTGCTCTGAAAATGCTAGTTGCCTGGCTGCCATTGTTTTCTCATGACATGTAAGACTTAAAGGCTTCCAAAGTATCTCTGGTGTAGCAAGGCTCAGCAGAGAATCCAGCTCCGAGGAGACCTCACTCTCACTTCTGCGATTCCACCCTCTCTCCTCTTTACAGGGAGAGTAGAAGGCGATTCCTACTGGTTGCAGTTGAGAATTAACCCAGATAGAGGCCACCCTGCTGTGATCTCAACTGCTGCATTCTGAGTCTGCTGCAATCACATCAGGGACTGTGGGAATTGTCTACAGTTGAATCAAGAGATGCTGTTCTGAATGCCCAGGAAAAGGAGACAGACTCCAGAGTGGTGAGAGGTCTTTGGCCACCATTTTCTTTACATTCCTGCTTAAAGTACTATCCCTTTTTTGGGTCTAGAGGGATTTGTCCTTTGAATATTTCCCTATTTCCTGTTAAGTTTACAAAACTCCAATTAGAGCACTCCAAAGTTGCCCTTGGGCCCCAGTGAAAGCCACCAACTGGTATTCAACAATGGGCAGTGGGAGGGTGACATAGTTAAAGCACCCCCTTAAGTCAGGGTCTAAACATTACCTCTTGAACTAGACAATTGGGAATCAATTGTCCATGCTTCTGGTGTCATCCCATTTGCAAAACTATGCTGATTGTGCAACTGTTTATTGACATACGTAGATTTTCTACTGTTTATGGTTTTGTTTTTATTGTCTTACTCTACTGGGCTATTTTCTCACATAAAGAACCCTTTTTGCAGCCTCAGTGTGTTAGATTGTACAGTATTTAGTGAGTCATCTGTACCAGGAACCCAAACATCAGTAGCTAATTTGTGGGTATGTGCTACACTGACATTTCTGATATGGTTACTTGTTCCAGGTTGGAGACTGTGGAAGATCTGAAGCCAATGAGTCAGCATAACAGACAGGCAGCTAGCATTTACAGAATGAGATAGAAATGACATCCCGTATATTTCTCTTATGGCTAATTAACTTTAGAGATTGCTCTTTTCAATCTGGCTTAGCACATATTAACCACTTACAGACCAGAATATTTTCCCCCTTAATGACCAGGCCATTTTTTGCGATATGGCACTGACAATAGTGCGGTCGTGCGACGCTGTACCCAAACAAAATTGACATCCTTTTTTCCCCAAAAATAGAACTTTCTTTTTGATCACCTCTGCGGTTTTTATTTTTTGCGCTTTAAATAAAAAAAGAGTGACAATTAAAAAAAACAAAAAAAAACAATATTTTTTACTTTTTGCTATAATAAATATCCCAAAAAATAAATAAAAAAACACATTTTTTCATCAGTTTAGGCCAATATGTATTCTTCTACATATTTTTGGTAAAAAAATCTCAATAAGTGTACATTGATTGGTTTGTTCAAAAGTTATAGCGTTTACAAAATAGGGTATAGATTTATGGCATTTTTATTATTATTATTTTTTTTACAAGTAATTGCGGTGGTCTGTGACATTGCGGTGGACAGATTGGACACATTTGACACTTTTTTGAGACCATTGACATTTACACAGTGATCAGAGCTAAAATAGCCACTGCTTACTGTATAAATGTCACTGGCAGGGAAGGGGTTAATACTAGGTGGCAATCAAGGGGTTAAGTGTGTTCCCTGGGAGTGTTTCTAACTGTATGGTGGCTTGGCTGACTGGAGGAGGAGAAAGATTGCTGTTCCTAATCACTAGGAACAGCAGATCTCACTAACTCCCCTGTCAGAATGGGGATTTGTCTGTTTACATTGACAGATCCCTGTCCTGGCTCTCGTTTCCAGGATCACGGGTGGCCGTCGGATATTGCAGCAGCTGGCCATGCAAATTGGGTCATGCGGGGGCATGCCTGCTACGGCTCCTTAAAGGAGCCGACGTACACCTACAGCGATTTGCAGGAACATGCCATACTGCCGCTGTATAACGATGTCAGCTAGTTGGCAAGTAGATAAAACTAACTCTAGCACACACTTTTTTGTCATTTTGGATAGAATGGTCTTTGTGATGCTCACTTTAGGAACGTAATTTTGCTTTCTGTGTGTTCACCAGGACAGGAAGTGAAAGAAAATCTTTGGAATGGGGATAAAACAGTAAAAAACTAATAGACTGTCCAATCGCTAATTTCTAAAGCTAGTTAATTCCTAATAATAATTAATAGTATGATTGGTGTACTACTTTTTATCTCAGTAGAACACGTCATTTTCCTAATAGGTTTAAAAAATGTAGAGAACATCAAAACACTTGAAAACAAAATCCCACTTTCCTGAACCCCCTTTCCCATCCTCACTTCCCCCTCTCCCAAGAAAATGGTTAGCTTCAGGGCATTATCGAAGCACCTGAATAGGAGACAAATTGAAAGAGTTGTGTAGAATGGGCCTTTTTTAAATGTATTAGCAGTCAACAGCACCATTGTGGTTTGCATTCTCTGTCTGCAGTGTATGAGTCATGGTAAACTTAATAGTTCCGTGAGTACTGCATGCATAAGGAAACAAGGGACAATGCGCCAGATAGTTGGGCAGGAGCAACACCTCAATGTGAAAAGTCAGAGGCAAAAGCCCCCCATTCATTGTTGCATCCAAAATTAAGAAGCCAAAGCATGGCCCCTCTTTTTCTATGAGCTGTGAGTTCAGAAGCATAGGTTTTAGGTCCTGCTTTTTTTTAGACACCAACTCCACTAGTTCATAGCCTGTGCTACATAATAAAGGCAGATACCCAGACACATTTTTTTGGCCAGAAGACTATGTTTTCCCTCCACCAGCAGGATCACAGTGTCAGGGTCCTTATGACAACAGACTAGTGGTCCATCAATCATGGGCAGAACTTATATATTACATTTACTTATGAAAAGATGCAGAATGGGAACAGGATCAAACCCAGAAACAGGATCAGGATCAAACCCAGAAATAGTAACATTTTGAAATCACCTCTACAATGTAATTGATTCCAAGAAAAAAGCCCACAAAAAATTGTATTGTATGTTCCCATTATTAATTTTCTTGTACGCAAACTCTTTTTTGAACAGAACCACCAACATATTTTTTCATTTATTTACAGTTTTTCAAAGCAGCGATACATGATCTGGCTCAAGTACAAAGAGAGAATTCACAAAATGTAAAAACTATTACGTACATACAAGACTGAGATAGGTACATGCATCTCAAGCAGCCAGAGGTTAAACAGTGTTAAGCAAGAGTTAGTTACAACCACAAATCAAAACCTTATATAGAAGTAGACCTGGAGAGGGGATCGGAACAGGGGATGGGGAGGAAAATGAAAGTAGCAGTTGAGACACCCTCCATCAAGGCACACAAAACCCATATTCAATACAAAGTATAAATCATTGCAGAAACATTAGGAGGATTTTAGCCTAGAAACCATAGACCAGTCCACTGAAGATGTGAGGTGATGTAGATTGGTTACAGTATCAAACCTCTAGCCTCCAGATCTTATGATTTTTTTTGGGCAGTTTCATCCGTAGATGGAGCATAGGCGGCTCCAACAATTTCCATTCAGCTAGTAGTGTCTCCCTAGCATACAAGGCTGCATAGAAGAGAAAACACCTTTAAAGGAGGGAAGCAGCAACCTTATCACACAAGCCCAAGAGGAAAAGTATGGGGTCAATTGGGATTGTTAGCACAGCAATTGCATTGGGATTAGTAACCATCTAACCATCTCCCTCCAAAAAAGCTGTATGCAAGGGCAGGAATAAACCAAATGTGACATGCTATTAGAGTACAGTTCCCTACGCCTAAGAAAGTTCCCAGGGGAGGAGAGATTCTTCCCCCTGGGGTCAGTGAAAGAGTTTTCAAGAATCCACATTTTTGAGTAACCAACATCATTTTTTAATCTAGAAATTAACATTACAGGGTCAGTTAATCCACAGGGTCATAATGTCACCAATAGACTCCCCTTTCCCAGCTGCTGTCGGTGATCCCTTCTCTCCCCTGCAGCAGCTACTTACTGACAAAGGGGAACTGGAGCTGCAGGATCACATGACTGAACCAATGCAGATTACACTACACAGATCTTTATTGCAGAGGGTATGCAGGATAGGTAGGAGTGGGGGAAGGAATGTTTTTAAGAATAGTTAGTGTTAAGCTGGCCGTAGATGGAGCGATTTTCTTTCCTGAAAGCATGGTTTGCAGGAAAGAAAATTACTTGATTTCTGCATCAACACAATGTAAATGCTTTTAAAGCATCACCTATGAAGATTTTTAGGTAACTTCGTTTGGTACCGTTCCATGGGTGTGTGTGCGCAATTTTAAAGTGTGACATGTTTGGTATCTCTTTACTCTGTGTAACATCATCTTTTTATAATGTACCAGGCAATTGTATACATAATTGTGTTTTTGTGCATTCAAATATATTAAAGGGTATTTTATTCCAAAAATTTGCATTTGAAAAACTGCTGTACAAACATCGTGTGAAATAAAATTATGCAAAACCCATCATTTTATTCTGTAGGACCTCTGCTTAAAAATATATATAATATTTGGGGGTTCTGAGTAGTTATCTAGCAAAAAAAAAAAAGTTTTTTACATGTAGGAGAGGAATGTCAGAAATTACCTGGACTGGAAGTGGTTATAGTGTCTTTTATTGGCAGAAAAAAATATTGTAGGGAGCGTGTTCCCAGATTTAATTTATTTGTGCTCAAGCCCTAATTTGAATGGGACCTCTAACAACCATTTATAACTTTGGGCAGTAGAGCATCCTGTATTTCCATACAAGACCCCCCAAATATTGTGCCGTGTATGTTCCCAGTATTTATTTATTTTATTAAGGCACTATTTGAATAGGACCAACAAAAGCCATTTATAACTGTGGAAATAAACATTACAGTTTTATTTATTCCCAGAAGAAATATCTCAAATATTGTACTGATTACATTCTCAACTATAATGTATTTGAGCTCCAGTCCCAATTTGAAGAGGACCACCACCCAAATCTAGAAATCAACATAACAGTGTAATTTATCCTCCAAAAAACAGCCCAACTATTGTAGTGAGAATGTTTCTCAGAATTTATTTATTTGTGCTCGAGCCCTAATGTAAATAGGACCACCAATAGTCACGTTGCAGTACAATTTATTCGCAGAAAAAAACACCCCAAATATTGTAGAGAGAAAACAACAATTCAAAATGTGTAGTGTGTTCCAAATTGCATGTATTTGTGCTTAAGACCCAATTTGAATAGAACCCCAACAACCAATATAACAGTGGAAATTTACAATAAAATATAATTTATTTCCAAACAAAACATCCCAAGTATTCTAATAAGTGTAATGGGAGAGAGAAAGGGATTTTAAAGATACAGTAGGAATAGGTAATGATGAAAGAAAATTGTAATCATAATATAAAAATGTATTTTTTTATTTTTTTTATTTTTTTTTATTTTTATAAATTAATTTAAAAAATAATTATATTATGATTACAATTTTCTCTCATCATTACTTATTCCTACTGCACCGTTCAAATCCCCTTCTCTCTCCCATTTAAGTTATTTTTTCATTGGGATGTGGTGCCAATCACTCCATTAATTGGACACAACCTATATGTTATTGTAATAAGTGTGTTTCTAGTGTTAATATGGTAGACCAAAACTCAAAGCTCATGCAACGTCATAATTGCACTTTTGGCTAAATAGTCAAAATTTCCAAAGATACACTAGCAGTAAAGAGGAGAACCAACTCAATATTAATGCCAAAGATTTTAACATAGGATATCCAAGAATTTCATACAGGCGGACAGAGGGTCATGTTTTTGGCCATATGTGTATATAATAGTGCATATTAATGTGGTTTGAAAACAATCAGTTTTTCTCCATTTTGCACATTTATAAAAAATGTTGGTGTAGAAGTACAGTCGTGAGAAATACAAAATATCTGGATACAATTTTCTGGAAGTTTTGAACAATGAAAGTGTATCCAAACCCAAAAAGAAAAATGTAATATATTGCCCGTTTATCAGTCCTTAAATGTGGTGGCTGCATTCATTTTCATTTTTTAGGCTAAACTCATTTTGAGCAAGCAGAAAAGACAGCAAAAGCAGTCTAATCTTTCCAATCACATCAATCCACCATGTAATTAAGATGAACAAACGTAGACCTATTTAAAGTCCAGCCTATGTGACAATTATGGCTCCTTTAATAGCTACAGCGGAGGATTTAGTATAGGGAAAGGGAAAGAAAGTGTTTTGCAGAATTACAGTGAAAATAAAGGTAAATAAGCCTGAGCATAAAAAAAATTAAAAATAAATAAAACAAATACAGGCACCTCATCCAAGGGCTGATAGCCTGCAATATATTACATTTATGTTTTTACATTTTTGTTTTAAACTTATTTAAACTTCTCACCAAATAAAAACCCCAAAACATCTAAAACATTTTAACTTTTTACTTAAGACACCTGTAGCAGAGCAAATTGAAGGATTTTAGCCATTATATCTAATAACTAGTGTACATTCTCTTACTGGCAATAACCTCAAACAAGCAGTGTTTGTAAATGCTGATGAGACTTGTGCAGTAGGATGCATTCTAGGTCAAAATACCAAAATAATCTAAATATAATTAAAATAAATGTTTTTGTGAAAACTAATCAAGTGTCTCTGAATTTGTGTGTGTGTGTTTGTGTGTATATATATATATATATATATATATATATATATACATATATATATATATATACATATATATATATATATATATATATATATATATATATATATATATATATATATATATATATATATATATATATATATATATATATTTACCACCCTTCGCAGAAAACTACAAAGGAACTCAATGGATCTTTACACTTACTTTTCAAAAAAGAAGCTAAATATACCGATTGTGGTAGCCTGCTTTCAATGTCAACGTTTTCACCTCTGATACCACCTTCTCACTAATCAAGTACCAAATGAGTTCAGTTCTGTGCATAAGTATGTGGTAGGCTAAGGTACTGCATATATAGTTGTATACAATTTTTAGCAGAAGAACAAAATATCAGACTTTAAGGCACAAAAAGACAAAAAACAATTGTATAAAATGTCATATTTTGGTAAACAATATAAATAATCACTTCATAGCATTTGATGTTCTGCACTTCACAAAATAACACATCTTGTCAAATGGCAGACCTCATTTTCCCCTTGACCATTATTATTATTATTTAAGGTACATATATAGCGCCGTCAATTTATGCAGCACTTTACATATACATCATATATTCACATCGGTTCCTACCCTCAAGGAGCTTACAATCTAAGGTCCCTATCTCACATTCATATATACCCTGTTTCCCCGAAAATAAGACCTAGCGTGATTGTCGGTGATGGCTGCAATATAAGCCCTACCCCCAATAAACCCTAGTTAAAGTCCTTGTAGGGCTTATTTGGGGGGTAGGGCTTATATTACAGCCATCAATGACAATCACGCTAGGTCTTATTTTCAGGGAAACAGGGTATACAAGGACCATCCATTCATTTAAAAAAGTCACATAGCAAGTTTCTATTTTACTATACATGGAGATACATGAATTTCTTTTTGTTAAATGCTGATTAGTCAAGAGTACCTCTCTACATGTTTCACATGCAATAAATAGTCCGCTTTGTCAGGAGAACCTCAGGAGTATCAATAGTGTATCTATACAATATGACTTGTGTTGTCCAAATGCACCACATATGGAACCCACGATCCTCCTACATATACTGGTGGGTTCTATATTTAAGAATACCTATGTCAGAGTCCTGAGTTAATCCTAAATAAGATTTATATAATCCAAATCAGGGGATTCAAAACAGACATCTTAAAATTATAAATGCTCTGAAGCAGTTTTGCATGTAGCAATGGACCAGAAAACATCATAATTATTCATACAAAGTACAATATAAATTATTTTATTTCACGCATTGTCACTCACATGTATGTTACAGTACCTTGTGGCTTACAGCACATAGATTGGACAAAAAGAAAGAAATGCATAGTATAGCATGAATATAGTGTTAAAATTGACTTGACACAGTGTTTCTTTACATTTGAAAGCATATAATCCTAAAGATTTGAGACTCTTGCAATTTTCGGTAACACAGGCATGGGGCATTTAAGGGTTTCTAACCTAGTTAGAGAATTATTCAAAAGGGAAACTAGGTGGATCCATGATAATGATTCCACACATCCAAATGCATAAAATATTGATATAGATGGCAATTGTTTTAAACTTTCAGAATGATTTTAGATTATTGGTTAGTTTGGCTAGATGTGTACATGAGGAAGATCATTACTTCTCTTTATATTTCTTCTGATTAAAATAATATTTAGGTCATATGATTGTTTACATTGATCTCTCATTTATTGTTGATAAATATTATATTTTTGTATGTTTATACACTATTTTGTCTACATTACATTTTGTATTTAACCACCTAACCTCCAGAAGGTTTTATCCCCACTGGCCAGGCCATTTTTTTGCAATTAAGCACTGTACTTCTTTAACCGCTTCAGCCCTGGAAGGATTTACCCCCTTAATGACCAAGGCATTTTTTTGCGATACAACACTGCGTAGTTTTAACTGACAATTGCGTGGTCATGTGACGTGGTACCCAAACAAAATTGATGTCCTCTTTTCCCACAAATAGACCTTTCTTTTGGTGGTATTTGATCATCTCTGCGGTTTTTATTTTTTACACTATAAACAAAAAAAGTGTGGCAATTTTGAAAAAAACATTTTTTTTTTTACTTTCTTCTATAATACATATCCCAAAAATTTAAAAAAATTATTAAATATTTTTGGTTACAAAAAAATCACAGAAGGCGAATATTGATTGGTTTGCGCAAAAGTTATTGTGTCTACAAACTATAGGATAGATTTAGGGACTTTTATTTATTTTTTATTGTTTTCACTGGTAATGGTGGTGAGCTGTGATTTTTAGCAGGACTGAGCCATTGTAGCGGACAATTCTGACCCCAAATTACACTTTTTAGGGAGCAGTGTTATAAAAATGCACTGATCAATGTATAAATGACACTAGCAGGGAAGGGGCTAACACTAGGGGATGATCAAGGGGTTAAATGTGTTCCCTCAGCGTGTTTTAACTGTAGGGGGATGGGCTGGCTGAGATATGACAGAGATAGCTGTTTCCGTTCACTGGGAACAGCAGATCTCTGAGATGTTCCCTGTCAGAACGAGGATCCGCCTTGTTTACAATGGCAGATCCCTGTTCTGCCTCTGTATACAATGATCACGGGTGGCTGGTGGGCACTGAGTGTGCCAAACCCGCAGGCATGCTCCCGCCGTGGGCACACACCCGCAATATTACAAGCATGCACCAATGTACATAAATTTAGGCCAAAATGTATTCTGCTACATGTCTTTAGTAAAAAAAAAAAAAAAAAAAAATCCCAATAAGTGTATATTAATTCGTTTGTGTTAAAGTTATAGGGTCTATAAACTATTGTATATATATTTGAAAATTATTCAATCCTGATGTGCTGACAGCCTATATAATTTCTTTGGGCCCTTTAAAAGAGGTATGGTGAGTTTTTTGAAGTTGCAGTTTTTTGCCACAATTTTATTGAAAATTAAGCAATAATTTTTTTTTTCAGTACAGCATCATCATATGACTGATGTGGCAGTGATCATGGATACTGACTGGTGACAGTATGTTAAAAAAAAATAATGCTTTTTCACTCAAATTTAAACATATTTTAACAGGGTCTGGGAGGCTGGGAAAGCCGAGGCGGCTAGCAAGTCCAAGGGGGCTGGAGGAAGTCCTTAAGTCTCGGGGAGAGTAAATATACACAGGAGGGCTGGAGAATACTGTTTAGACCCAGAGTAGGCCTGTACAGCAAGGAACTGCAGGTCGAGGCAGAGTGAGCCTAAGAGCCAGATGGCTCTGTATTTTTTAATTTATCTATTTACTGGAGAAAAACCCCTGTGTGGGAACATCAATTTGTGTATTAACTTTTATTTTTGTTCCTTTTAATAAAAACGGGCTGCCACGCCCTTAAACCTAATAGACGACAGCTAAACAGTGGGGACCTTGAGTGGAGAGTGTGATTACATTTAGCTTTTTCACTACTGGTGATTGCTGGGTAGCATTTTTAGGTTCTTTCTGGGGCTTTTCCTTGTAGCTTTTTAACACCTTTTTCTGTCATTTTTTAAACAGCTTTTTTTTTTCTTTGCTTCCTTCAGCCTACTAATTAAAGGGAGTGGTTAATTGGTCACAGGTGCTTGAGGCCTATATAACCGTGTGTAGAACTCATTGTGAGCCTACTCATCTTTGAGCTTGCTGGAACTTAGACCAAGTGCAACTGGACTAAGTGGTGAGTTAAAAAACCAGAGTTGAAAACAAGAAGTTGCAACGGGTCAAGTACCTGTGTAGGGTGAGAGTGTACCTGGGTATTGTAAGTACATAAGTGCACTGTGGACTGTGTTGAGTGTTAGTGTCAGGTAGTACCTGTGTATTGTGAGTACCTGAGTGTTGTCTAAGTAGTGTGTGTGGATCGTTAGTACTTGTGTATGTGTGCACGTTGGTCAGTGAGTGCATGTTGGTTCAGCGAGTGTACGTTGGTTCAGTGAGTGCACGTTGGTTTAGCGAGTGCATGTTGGCCAGTGAGTGCACGTTGGTTCAGCGGGTGCACGTTGGTTCAGCGAATGCACGTTGGTTCAGCGATTGCATGTTGGCTCAGTGAGTGCGTGTTGGTTCAGCAAGTGCACGCTGGTCAGCAAGTATCTGTGTATTGTCTTGTTGAGTACCTGTGTATTGTCTTAGTTTAGTGTCAGGAAGCTAGTTGTTAGGTAATTTGGACAGAGTATAATCCCCAATCCTCATTAAATTAGTAGGTATGATGCCCGGTGGGTGTGGAGATGCGACTCGGAGTACATCTTGTGGCATGTATGCTTTCCATGATCATCTGATCGAGGGCAAATACTGCTGTGTAAAATGTAAGCTCATTGTTTCCCTGGAAGCCCAGGTTCTGAATATGGGGAAGCAGCTGTCAGCACTGAGAAGTCCCTCCATACTAAAGGAGAGCCAGGAACGTACACGGCAGATGCCGGCAAGGGCAAGCACAGGGGCGGGTGGAGACAAAGAGATACAGGCACTAGGAAAGAGTATATGGATGACAGTCAGTAAGAGTAAAGGGGAAAGTGCCAGGGAGGCCGATCCATGGCTGGAGCATCCCAATAAGTACGCTCCATTGAGTGATATTGGTGAAACCAGTCAGGGACCAGCACTGCTGGAGCTGAAGGACTCTCCCAGCTGCCGGAGGAAGAACTCCTCCAGTGAGAGTGGGGGGGGGGGAGCAAAGGGAAAGGAAAGACAGATTCTGGTGGTAGGGGACTCAGTTCTTAGAAGGACAGAGGGGGCAATCTAAAACAATGACTTGCGGACAGATTACTGGAAGAGCTGGGGAAGGCCCAGCTGTAATGGTGCACATTGGCAACAATGACAAAGTCAGAGGCAAACGGAGTGTCCTAAAGAACAATTTTAGGGACTTGGGAGCTAAATTGAGGAAAAGGACCTCCAAGGTAGTATTCTCAGGAATACTACTGGTAGATCGAGCCACACCAGAAAGGCAGAGGAAGATTAGGAAAGTAAACAAGTGGCTGAAGAGCTGGTGTAGTAAGGAGGGGTTTGGGTTCCTGGAGGATTGGGATGACTTCTCAGTCCATCACCAGTACTATAGAAGGGAAAGACGGCACCTAAATGAGGAGGGTGCATATCAGCTGGGAGTAAAGATGACCAAGTAGTTAGAGGGGTTTTAAACTAGTCGACGGCCCAGAGGTAGATATAGTCAGTGCAGAACATATTCCAGAGGGGAGTATTGGGGGCATTAGTGGTAGGTTGACTAAAACACATAAACCCAAGGTAAGTACAGTAACAAGTCCTAGTTGCAATCTCAGAACACCTAATAAGAGGATCGTATGTGACCGGTCGAAACTACGTGGCATGTTCACCAGGAGCCTGGCGGACAAGATGGCTATACTAGAGATACTGTTGTACAAGGAGTATTTGGATTTTGTGGGAATTTCAGAGACCTGGTTCAATAGCTCTCATGATTGGCTGGCAACCATTCAACGGTATACCCTTTATTGCAGGGATAGAGAGGGTAAAAAAGGGGGAGGGATATGCCTATATATCAAGAATAATGAACAAGTCAATGTGAGAGATGACATCGCTAAGGGGGCTAGGGAGGAGGGGAAATCCTTATGGCTAGAGCTCCAAAGGGATGAAGCTAAGGGGAAAATATTACTGTGAGTATGCTATAGGTCCCCTAACCTGAGGGAGGAGGGGAGATGGATCTCCTATCACAAGTAGGATTAGCAGCAAGGATAGGAAGTGTTATCATAATGGGGGATTTTAATTATCCAGACATAGACTGGGCAGAGGGAACCATGCTTTTGCCTAAGGCTCGCCAGTTCCTAAATGTCCTGCAGGACAAATTCATGGTTCAGATGGTAGACGCACCAACTAGAAATAAAGCGTTACTGGATCTACTGATTACTAACAATACAGTCCTGATCACAGATGTGGAAATACAGGACAATTTAGGAAACAGCGATCACAGGTCAATTGGCTTCAGTACAAACCACACAAATAGGAAACATAAGGGGAATACAAAGACACTGAATTTCAAAAGAGCCAACTTCCCTAAATTACAAACCTTGTTAGAAGGCATTGATTGGGATATAATCTTAGTAACAAAGAACACGGAGAGAAGATGGGTTTGCTTTAAGAGCATATTAAATAAGGGCATTAGCCAATGCATCCTATTGGGTAATAAATTTAAAAGAGTGAACAAAAATCCTGTATGGCTTAACTTCAATGTAAAAATGCATATAAAAGTAAAGGAGAAGGCATTCAAAAAATACCAGGTTGAGAATCATCATCAGCATTCAGACTTTATAAAGAATGCAACAAGAAATGTAAGGGTACAATTAAGGTGGCTAAGATAGAACACGAAAGAAACATAGCAGAGGAGAGTGAAAAAAATCCTAAGAAATTCTTTAAGTATGTAAACAGTAAAAAAAGGAGGACAGACCATATTCACCCCATAAAGAATGAGGAAGGACATCTGGTTACAAAAGATGGGGAGATGGCTAAGGTATTGAATTTATTCTTCTCCACGACTGAATCGGGGGCTTCAGTTAATCAAAACTGCAGTGTTTATCCTTATGACACATCACAGGAAGCACCTCCATGGTTAACAGAGGACATAATTAAAATTAGACTTGGGAAACTTAACATTTATAAATCACTGGGACCAGATGGCTTGCATCCAAGGGTACTTAGGGAACTCAGTCAAGTAATTGCCAGGCCATTGCTCCTAATTTTTACTGACAGTCTACTGACTGGAATGGTACCAGGTTATTGGAGAAAAGCTAATATAGCACCAATATTTAAAAAGGGCCCAAAATACATCTCTGGGAATTACAGACCAGTTAGCCTAACATCAATAGTATGCAAGCTCTTGGAGGGGATGATAAGGGACTATATACAAGATTTTAGTAACAAGAACGGTCTTATTAGCAGTAATCAGTATGGATTCATGAAGAATTGTTCTTGTCAAACCAATCTATTAACCTTCTATGAGGAGGTGAGTTACCATCTAGATAAAGGAAGGCCCATAGACGTGGTGTATCTGGATTTTGCAAAAGCATTTGACACAGTTCCCCATAAACGTTTACTGTATAAAATAAGGTCTATTGGCATGGAACATAGGGTAAGTACATGGATAGAAAACTGGCTACAAGGGCAAGTTCAGAGGGTGGTGACAAATGGGAATTACTCAGAATGGTCAGAGGTGAGTAGTGGGGTCCCCCAGGGTTCTGTGCTGGGACCAATCCTATTTATTTAGTTCATAAATGACCTGAAGGATGGGGTAAATAGTTCAATCTCTGTATACATGGCAAATGAGGTTTAATGTATAAAAATGTAAAATAATGCATTTGGGTGGCAAAAATGTGAATGCAATTTATACACAGGGGGGAGAACCTCTGGGGGAATCTAGGATGGAAAAGGACCTGGGGGTCCTAGTAGATGATAGGCTCAGCAATGGCATGCAATGCCAAGCTGCTGCTAGCAAAGCAAACAGAATAATGGCACGCATTAAAAAGGGGATCAACTCCAGGGATAAAACGATAATTATCCCGCTCTACAAGACTTTGATCTGGCCGCACCTGGAGTATGCTGTCCAGTTCTGGGCACTACATTCCGGCTAGTAGCCAATAGCTTTGGTCTAGGAATTTGATCTGAGTATGCATGGCACTTTGTCCGATCGGAATTCTGTACACATGATCGGACAATACGGTCCTATCGGACATTGTCCATCGGAATGTCCGACCGTGTGTACAAGGGCTTACTGTGAGGAAGTTTTCCATATTTGGAGATTAAATCTATTTTCCTCCAGATGTAAAGAGTGCCCCCTTGTCCTCTGTCATGCTGTCATGACCTTAAAGTGAATAACTCAACACCAAGTTCACTATATGGACCACATATATATTTATATATGTTGATCATATCCCCTTTACTCTCCTCTTCTCAAGAAAGAATACATTCAGTTCAGCTAATCTTTTCTCATAGCTGAGCTCCTCCATGCCTCTTATCAGTTTGGTTGCTCTTTTCTCTGCACTTTCTCCAATTCTCCGATATCCTTTTTGTGAACTGGTGCCCAAAACTGAACTGCATATTCCAGATGAGGTCTTACTAATGATTTGTACAGGGGCAAAATTATATCTGTCTCTCTGCACTCTTTTAATACAAGAAATAATTTTGCTCACTTTGGAAACAGCTGCTTAGCATTGCATGCTATTATTAAGCTTATGATCTACCAGAACACCCAGATCCTTCTTCACCATTTATTCCCCCAATTGTACTCCTCCTAATATGTTTGATGCATGCATGTTTTTAGCCCCCAAATGCATAACTTTACATTTATCAGCAATAAACCTTATTTTCCAAACACTTATTCAACAGTGTAAGTTGGTTTGTAAATTGGAGACATCCTGTAAGGACATTATTCCACTACATAGCTTGGTGTCATCTGCAGAGACTGAAATTATACTTCTAATCAAAGACCCTATGTCATTTATAAGTGTATTAAAAAGTAAGGGTCCCAATAATGAACCTTGGGGTACACCATTAACAACCTTAGACCATTCAGAGTAAATATCATTAACCGCTACTTTCTGAATTTGGTCTTTCAGACAGTTTTCTATCCATTTACAAACTGAATTTTCTAAGCATATAGACTTTCCCACACACATTAGCCGCTTGTGGGGAATTGTGTCAAATGCTTTTGCAAAATCCAAGTATACCACGTCCACAGCCATCCCTCTCTCCAAGGTTTTGCTCACCTCCTCAAAAAAAGAAATCAGATTTGTCTGACAACTTCTGTCTTTCATGAATCCATGCTGTCTGTTGCTTAAAATATTTTTTACCAGCAAGAACTCATCTTTTATTAAAACCTCCAGTATCTTCCCAATTATAGCAGATAAACTAACAGGTATATAGTTACTTGGTAAAGACCTTGACCCCTTTTTTATATATAGGCACCACATTAGCCTTACGCCAATCCATTGGTACTATTCCAGTCATTTAAGAGTTCCTAAAACTTAGAAACAATGGCTTTGAAATGACACGGTTCAGTTATTTTAGGATCTCTGGGTGTATTGCATCTGGTCCAGGTGCTTTACTTACCTTTATTCTGTCTAAATATTTCTGGACCATATCAATTTTGAGCCATAGTGGTTCATTTGGGGCTGTGTCAATACCATCCCCATTATGGACATGAGCTTTCCCATGTCCATAATGGGTAAATAATGCATTTTTAACATGTTACATGTTACATCCTAAAAATAGTGACCTTTAAAGTGTAAGTTCACCTTTACAGAAAATCCGTAAGGTGAATGTACACTGGACCCCGTTCTTCACCCCCCCCGGTCCTGCTAACCTGGAGTCCCGAGATCACCCCCTGACATCACCGTTTTACCGGTTCAGGGATTTTAAATCCTTGTGGCTTTCTCACATCTTCTCCAGTGCTGAGGGGACGAGCTAGGTGAGTTCTGATTGGTCAGCGCCGTCCAAGTGACAGCACCGACAAATTAGAACGCTTCCTATCCGTACATGCAGAGAGGTACGTTTAGGAGATTAATCAGCGATCCAATGTCTCACAGCGGGGGATAGCGGGACTCCAGGTCAGCAGGACCAGGAGGGCTGGGGAGGGGGTCCAGTGTAAGTTCACCTTACAGATTTTCTGTAAATTGGTGACTTTTTAAACATATTTAAAAATATTTGAACAAGCAAACTTTAGATCTTTATGCAGACAGTGCCTGCAGATAAAGGTTAATAAAACACATGACAAATCTGCCTTTTAATAATTTATTCAACAACATTATTAAAAGACATGATGATGTACCTGTAATAAAAGTAATGAACTGCCCATTTAAAAATCCCCCTGCAAAATTATAATGAGAATCAAATCAGGGCTTTGACGACAAAAATCCATAATCCTTGGTGGATTGGCTAGCATGATTTGTATTATTATCATGTTGAAAGACCCATTTCCTGTTCAACTTTAACTTTGAACAGATAGCCTCACATTTTCATCAAACACACTTTAATATAATCTCACTGTAGTCTTTAATGTTCCATTTGGACAGAAAATGTTTTTTCTGAACACACTTCTAATGTGGTTTAAATTAGTGCAATTTCTTTCTGATTATACATGCATGCACTTTGACTCCAAATGTTGCAAAAGTTATGAATGCAATAATATTTGGGGGTTCTTGGAGACTTTTTTATTAGCATCAAATGATCAGCTCTTAAATTGCTGAGCCAGAAAATTCTAGACAACGTGACAGATTGAAATCTATGCCACTTGT
Organism: Lithobates pipiens; assembly: GCF_037356315.1. NCBI lineage: Eukaryota > Metazoa > Chordata > Amphibia > Anura > Ranidae > Lithobates > Lithobates pipiens. Next base: position 327,638,031 of record NW_027507748.1, read on the forward strand.
AGATTTTTATTTTCTATACTGTGAAAATATTAATTTCAAATCATTTGGCAATTTTGTAAAATACTTTTCTAGACTCTTATGTATTGTCAACTTTCTTTTGAGGGCCTTCAAGGGCTCTTTTGATCATTGCATGAGGACACCATACATGTCAACATGTCAATACATACAGTGGTGTGAAAAAGTGTTTGCCCCCTTCCTCATTTCCTGTTCCTTTGCATGTTTGTCACACTTAAGTGTTTCGGAACATCAAACCAATTTAAACAATAGTCAAGGACAACACAAGTAAACACAAAATGCAATTTGTAAATGAAGGTGTTTATTATTAAAGGTGAAAAAAAATCCAAACCATCATGGCCCTGTGTGAAAAAGTGATTGCCCCCCAAACCTAATAACTGGTTGGGCCACCCTTAGCAGCAACAACTGCAACCAAGCATTTGCGATAATGTGCAATGAGGCTTTTACAGCGTCCTGGAGGAATTTTGGCCCATTCATCTTTGCAGAATTGTCTTAATTCAGTTACATTAGAGGGTTTTCGAGCATGAACGGCCTTTTTAAGGTCATACCACAACATCTCAATAGGATTCAGGTCAGGACTTTGGCTAGGCCACTCCAAAGTCTTCATTTTGTTTTTCTTCAGCCATTCGGTGGTGGACTTGCTGGTGTGTTTAGGATCATTGTCCTGCTGCAGAACCCAAGTTCGTTTCAGCTTGAGTACACGAACAGATGGTCGGACATTCTCCTTCAGGATCTCTTGGTAGACAGCAGAATTCATAGTTCCTTTTATCACGGCAAGTCTTCCAGGTCCTGAAGCAGCAAAACAGCCCCAGACCATCACACTACCACCACCATATTTTACTGTTGGTATAATGTTCTTTTTATGAAATGCAGTGTTCCTTCTACACCAGATATACTTGGACACACACCTTCCAAAGAGTTCCACTTTTGTCTCATCGGTCCACAGAATGTTGTCCCAAAAGTCTTGGGGATCATCAAGATGTGTTGTGGAGAAATTGAGACGAGCTTTGATGTTCCTTTTGCTCAGCAGTGGTTTTCTCCTTGGAACTCTGCCATGCAGGCCATTTGTGCCCAGTCTTTTCCTGATGGTGGAGGCATGAACGCTGACCTTAACTGAGGCAAGTGAGGCCTGCAGTTCCTTGGACGTTGTTGTGGGGTCTTTTGTGACCTCTTGGATGAGTCATCGCTGCGCTCTTGGGGTAATTTTGGGCGGCCGGCCACTCCTGGGAAGGTTCACCACTGTTCCATGTCTTCGCCATTTGTGGATAATGGCTCTCACTGTGGTTCGCTGGATTCCCAAAGCTTTGGAAATGGCTTTATAACCCTTTCCAGACTGATAGATCTCAATTACTTTCTTTCTCAATTGTTCCTGAATTTCTTTGGGTCTCGGCATGATGTGTAGCTTTTAAGGATCTTCTGGTGGACCTTACTGTGTCAAGCAGCTCCTATTGAAGTGATGCCTTGATTGTGAACAGGTGTGGCAATAATCAGGCCTGGGTGTGGCTAGAGAAATTGAACTCAGGTGTGGACAACCACAGTTATAGTATGTTTTAACAAGGGGGGCAATCACTTTTTCACACAGGGCCATGATGGTTTGGATTTTTTTTCACCTTTAATAATAAACACCTTCATTTACAAATTGCATTTTGTGTTTACTTGTGTTGTCCTTGACTATTGTTTAAATTGGTTTGATGTTCCGAAACACTTAAGTGTGACAAACATGCAAAAGAACAGGAAATGAGGAAGGGGGCAAACACTTTTTCACACCACTGTAGATAGACAAAGATATGCAGCAAAAGGCACTTCTAAGTGTAGTGTGTCAGCATTAGAAGGCAACGGTTAAAAACACTTACAGGATTACAGAGTAAACAGGTTTATCAACGTATGAAGTCCTCCTGAGATAGTCTTTCCTATCACTGTGCTGTCCAGCAGCTGCTGAAACAAAGGGTCTGGAGGAGCAAGATGGCTGCCATACTTCCTGAAACCATTGTGGAACACAGGGGGCAGAAGTGACGTCAGCAAGGGGGTAGTGACTAGTTTTGGAGCATGTTCAAAGGCTCCTGCTTCAAATCCTAAACCCCAGAGTGAAGAACCAGCTATTGGGCACAAACCTCTCAGGGAATTCTGACTTCCACTGAGGAGGGGAGTGGTCTAGCATGGCGGAGTGAGAACGCTGCAGATCAGAGCTTAGCGGTATCGCTGTGCATCCTCTAGCAGACCATCAATATTCGGAACCTCACACAGCTCATGCCGAGGCGGGGAAAGAGCACAGGAGTGCCGTATACTCCCAGCCACTCCTACATCACTTGGTAACTGACGGTGAGGAGAGATATGACTCAGCCTGTGGATGCCAGCATCAGCATGGTTCCAATAAAAGAACCTCTTCCATAAATTTCACTACAGGTGCCGGCCGTTTCCACGCTATGCATGCATAATGCATGTAATACACAGACCCAGGAGCAAGAGAGGGAGCTAGATATCAGACAGCTCATTCAAGCTCTTCCTACCAAAGAAGATATACAAAAACTGCTGATCAGTATAATGGGTACATTGAGAGAGGAGGTTGAGGAGGTACGCGCCAGTGTTGTGGTAGATCATGAGTTCTTAATCTGGAAAAGGGGCAACATGTATCTGACTCGCGGTTAGAGAGTATTGAAGAAGAATTAAAACAAGCAATACCAGCGACTACCTATGCTACAACTACAATCAGAGGAATCTGGGAACAGGAGTAGGAGGAATAATATCTGCATTAAGGGGGTTCCAAAAGACATTGAGGGACAGCCTTAAGAGACAGAGTGGTGTCTATTCTAAATCAGATATTGAAGAACCCTCCCAATACCCTAATTGAGCTGGACAGAGTTCACAAGATCGCCACTACCCATAACCCTGCTCAGAGTTACCCACGAGATGTCCTGTGCATGGTACATTTTTTCAGGGTAAAAGAGGACATAATCACAGCAGTGTGGCAAGAGGAGCCATTGAACTATGAGGGGGAGATACAAATATACTCTGACCTATGTAGACAAACCAAGAACAGACATCATATGTTAAAGCCCTTGCTGGAATATTTGTTTCACAATAGTACCACTTATAGATTGGGATATCCATTGGCAGTTATCATTAAAAAGGGGGAGGGTGGGCTTTTAACCTACAGGATCCAGCTCAACTTTCCAACCTTTTCTATTTCCTGGGTACAGAGGCCATTGAAGGACCTAATTGGACAGAACTGACAATATTAATGGAACAAGCCCCCCAACAGCAACAGTGGCAACAGGGGACACGAGTCAGGAAATAGGCAGAATATGCAGAATCCCACTCCAAATTTAGAAATGAAAGAAACACAACATTAATTATTTAAATGAATACAGGATGGAAAAAGCCTTTTTTTTTTTTTTTAGCTACACCACTTTAAGAGGGATTAGGGGGTGACTTTAATTTGTCTGAGGGTGTTATCTTTTTTTTTTTTTTTTTAAATAGCCAGGATACGATTTTTTTAGAAGAGGATGGGGAGGGGGGGGGGGGGGGGTTCAGAATATGTAGGTGATGACACATAGTCAGGAGGGGTACATAAGGGTGGGTGGACGGGAAGAGGGAGAAAGGGAGAAAGGGAAAGGAATTTCTCTTCTTTTCTCTCTCTTTTTTTTTTTTTGCTTAGGGGGCGGAGACACATAGTATGCATACAATTTTATTTTTATTTTTTTTACACTGGGATAGGTCAGAGGACCAATTATAATTAAATTATAACTAATAATTCACAATTCTATAACTTTCTTCATTTATCAGTGTAGTAATATAATATGATTATATAATATGGATGGATGTCTTACACAGGGATGGTTGTTTTTTACGATAGAGAATAATTACTTGGTATTTATGTGAAGATACTTGAGTTTGGTTTTACGCCAAGTAATGGAATGTGTGGGGAATGGGATTACTTTTTTTCCCTTTTTTTTTCTGTAAAAACACCTCCAATGGGGAGAATTTAAGATTATAGTACACTTTTTTACATTATTGGGATTAGGGGGTAATTAAGATGTGATTATACCTCTGACTGTGGGTCAGTAAATGTGTTTGGTTGTGTTTGGATCCCATAAAATAATGGGGAAACCCCTCTTCTCCTCCTCTTGCAGAGTAACAATTTTAAGTACTCTAGCGAGTGAAGGAAATCCATGTTTAACGAAATGCAGTTGGAAAGTCACTGGGAATGAGATAGTTGATTATGCATCATTACTGAAGGGGCTGTTTGCTGGGGGAGAGTCCACTCTACACTTCGGGTGTGCTTGGAGGTGCACTGGGGGTGCGCTTGGATTGGATGGTGGATACATCGGAGCTTCCACTCGTTCCGGGTCTGCTCCTTGGGTTTGGGGCGGTTGCGATTCCGGGTGCGTTTTTGGGGCACTCCCGGCTGCGATTGCGGTGCGGGGTGGATTTGCCTTTTGTAGACAATCCCCTGAGAGATTTAATTAGAAGGTATTTTATTTTTGTTTTACTATTATTTTCCTTTTTCCTTCGAAATGTTGTGAAATATTGTGATTACCTTAATATTCTACACAATGTGATATGATCTTGTTAAGTGATTTGTAATAAGGAATTTTATATATTAAGGGATGTGATGAAATTGGTATGCGGGTTATGAGAAATGAGTAAATAGTGGGCAAGGGGGTCTGACTTCTCTTTCAAGGGAACTCAGATAGGCATATTAATAAATGTGAAACGTAGGCAATAAATAAATGTATTATTGTTATGGGGACACCTAGGCGGATTTTAACCATTTCAATACCAGGCACTTATACGCCTTCCTGCCCAAGCCAATTTTCAGCTTTCAGTGCTGTTGCACTTCAAATGACAATTACGCGGTCATGCTACACTGTACCCATACAAATATTTTGTCTTTTTGTTCCCACAAATAGAGCTTTCTTTTGGTGGTATTTGATCACCTCTACGATTTTAATTTTTTGCGCAACAAATAGAAAAAGACTGAAAATTTCGAAAAAATCGTTTTTCTTTGTTTCTGTTAATATTTTCTGTAAATAAGTATGTTTCCTTCTTCAATGATGGGCACTGATATGGCTGCACTGATGGGCACTAATAAGGCGGCACTGATGGGCACCAATGAGGTGGCACTGATGAGGTAGCACTGATGATGGGCACTGATAGGCGGCATTGATGGGCACTGATAAGTGGCACTGATGGTCACTGATAGGTGGCACTGGTATGCAGCACTGATGGGCACTCATAGGTGGCACTGATGGGCACTCATAGTTGGTACTGATGGGCACTCGTAGGCAGCACTGATGGGTACTTATGGGTGGCACTGATGGGTACATATGGGTGGCACTGATAGGTGGCATGGATGGGCACTTATAGATGGGGACTGATGAGCACAGATGGGCACTGATAGGTGGCACTGATGGACACTGATGGGTGGCACTGATGACACTGATGGGTGGAATTGCTGGGCATCACAAATTTTTTGTGCCATAGAGGTGCCAGTCAGTGCCCATTTGTGAGCACTGATTGGCATATGTTGGGCATTGATTTTCACATGTGGATGGCCATGGGGGATGTACCTGGCCATCCACATGTTTGGAGCTTCCCTGGTGGTCCTAGTGGCTTCCCTAGTGTGGGCATCTGAGGGGGGGCTGCGGTGATAAACAATCAGCACAGACCTCCCCTCTCAGGAGAGCCGCCAATCGGCTCTCCTCTACTTACGTCTGTCAGACGCGAGTGAGGAAAAGCTGATCCCTTGCTCTTCCTGTTTACATTTTGATCTGCCGTGATTGGACACGGCTGATCACGTGGTAAAGAGCCTCCGCCGGAGGCTCTTTACTGAGATCAGTGTAGCGGTGTGTCAGACTGTGGCACCAGGATCATCGCAATGTTCTCCCCCACGGGCGCGCATCGGCTGTTATCCTGCAGGGCATCATATGACGCCCAGTAAGGATAACTGAACCACCACCGCTGTTATTCTGCTATAAGCCGGGCGGGAAGTGGATAGGGTGCATTTGATAGATATTGCAGCTCAGTTATTTGCCTTGCTTATTCACTTTCCCCCCACTTAATGCCTCTCCTCCAAGTGGAGAAAACTCAGAGGTGTTTTTCTTTTTCTTTTTTTTTACCCTTTCTTCTACTAGACGAAGAGGAGGTAGATCTGCTAATTGCACAATACCTGCTGTCTCTGAGTTTATATATTACTTGGGGTGTTAGATAACTAGCTAAACCCTAAGCAAATTTTTTTTTTTCTTGGTATCTGCCTCCTCCTTCCTCCTCCTCCCCTCACCCCCTCCATATATCCTCTGCGTTAGTGGTCTGTAAGAATTAAACATTAAGATGACCAGGATAACTTTGACCTCTTACAATGTGAAGGGGTTACCTAGCCCAGAGAAAGGTACTAGACTAATGGCGGAACTAGGAAGACTTAAATTTCTAATTATTTTTCTACAAGAGACACATTTTAGAAAGGACAGAATTCTAAGACTAGGGAACAAGATATTTCCTATAGTGTACCCTAGTGCCTCTTAGACTACAAGGGCAAATGGAGTATCAATTATCTTTGCAAAACAAATATCATGGAAAGAATCCAAGAAAATAACAGATGACGCAGGACGTCTCCTTATTTTAAAGGGATTTCTGGGTGAGCAAAAGGTCACTTTAGTTAACCTGTATCTACCGAACGAGGATCAAGTCTTAGCCCTTGAGACATATTTAAATTTAGTACATCAAAATAAAGAAGATGATGGCATGGGACCCGAATATGGCGTTAGATCCTACCCTTGATGTCTCAAATGGGGCCTCACATTTATCTTATGTAAAATTGTACAGAGCAAAGAGATTGCTGCAAGACTTGCAATTAATGGACAGCTGGAGAACTCTCCATGTACATTCTTTTCAGCAAAACATAAGACATATACCAGAATTGATTATGTCTTTATGTCCCAGAATGCCCTGTCATGTATACTGGAGGCCTCCATAGGTTCATTGACATTATCGGATCATGCACCGACTAATTGTGGTATAGAATGGGGAGATCCAGGTCCCCAGGAATGGAGTTGGAAGATAAACGAGACACTCCTAAAGCAACCAGAATATGAGAAACAGATAGCCCAGGAATTAGAATCCTTCTTTACAATTAATTAATTAGAGGAGTTCTCATATCTTTAGGAGCATATAGGAAACGTTCTCTGGGTGCTAGGCTAGACTCCTTGCTCAGAGAAATCCGTATACTTGAATTGGCACATAAGAAATCCCTGGCTCAGCAGACTGAGGAGAAACTTGCGTGTTTATGTGTTGAATTCAATTTGCTATTAATGGATAAAGCAAAAGCTAAGCTAACTTGATGTAGACAAGCATTTTATGAATACGGGAATAAGCCGAGCAGGATTCTGGCTAATGCATCAGAGAGACGAGAGCACAAAACCATATTGATCATATTAAAACTCATGAAGATGTATTAGTCAGCTCCTCACAGGCAATTGCGAAAGCATTTAGAGACTGCTATATTAGTCTTTATCAGATAGAGAGTCAAATGCCTACTTCGATGATATCCAATGGAGGGGAGGCAGCAAAGGAAGTTTCCCAAAGAGGGAGCAGGGGACTTAGATGGACCAATTACAATAGAAGAATTTGTAGACGCCCTTAAATCATTAAAACCAGGTAAGGCTCCAGATCCTATATTCGATATTGTCTTCCTGCCTCTCCTTCCGGCCAATCTCGGCTCAGGAAGCAGGTCCTGAGACCCAATTGGCGGAGAGGAGAAGAAATTCTATTGGCAGCCAAGGAGAAAGGAGATGCAGGAGAAGCCACGCCGCCGTGAAGTCGAGGAAGGAGTAGACGCAGAGGCCTGCTGCCCAGAGGAAGCTCACGACCTAGATGGGATGCACGGCAGTACCGGCAGAACGTCTGACAGCCGGGCTGGTGTCGGACGGATTGCTGCCATATAAACAGGTAATTCAATTGAGTTAATCACAGTGCTGAGATTTATGCTGATAATCAATACCAAAATATAGAGACATGCATGTATATACAAAGAGAAGGGGTTCATCATGTATACCATATGACTGGTCATGTAGATCAGTGTGGCAATATTATGTGGCAGTTCACTACTGAATGGATGGTGAAAGACCCAGTGGACATAGCTCCCAACTGTCCCTGATTTTCGAGGGACTGTCCCAGATTTGGAGCAATGTCCCTCTGTCCCTCATTCCTCCTAATTTGTCCCTCATTTTGGTTATCTATATAGTTGTTTATAAAATGCACTTTTTATCTATCAAAAAGTGTTTGCCAGTGCTAAACCTTTCATCTGATTTCTAAATTGCTGCATTTGTAAATTCCAAAAGCCAATATAAAGGAATAATAGTGGTAAAAAAAAAGCACTGGTGGGGTCAACCAATCTTGTTTTTTTGCACAATTCTCCTTTAAGGGGGCGTGGCGAGGGGTGTGTTCTATGCCTGCATACTTTTGCTGATAGGTGCCCCTCATTCCCATCTCAAAAAGTTGGGCGGTATGCCAGTGGACGTGCTGCTGCATGCATGTGCAAATAAACACACAATCCATGCATATTAATAATAATAATATTAATACATATGTGAACTGCAAGCTCATGTATCATTCGATTATATGTAGGAACTGGGTGTGCATGGCGATCACATACTACACTTATTATAGCTGTACGCATACCTATGTATTCCTATGTATATGTGCATATAAATGCACAATCCACACATTTTAGTACTTGTAAGAACTACAGGCTTATGTGTTAAATATTATATCATACTAATAGACATTATATTATCAAAAGTATTGGGACACATGCCTTTACATACACATGAACTTTAATGTCATCCCAGTCTTAGTCCATAGAGTTCAATATTGAGTTGGCCTACCCTTTGCAGCTATACCAGCTTCAACTCTTCTGGTAAGGCTGTCCACAAGATTTAGGAGTGTGTCTATGGGAATGTTTGACTATTCCTCCAGAAGTGCATTTGTGAGGTCAGGCACTGATGTGGGATGAAAAGGCCTTGCTCACAGTCTCTGCTCTAATTCGTCCCAAAGGTGTTCTATCGGGTTGACGTCAGGACTCTGTGTAGGCCAGTCAAGTTCCTCCACCCCAAACTCATTAACCACTGGTGCCTGGGACCCGCAGATTGGTTTCTGCTGAAGTGGCCCGCCGGTTGTGCACATGCAGCCCCTATGGGCGGAAGTGCAGAATCACATATATGTTAGTGATTCTGCACAGGAGAGCCACCCTGTAGCTGTAAAACTGCTATGAGTAGACGGGAAGTGGTTAATAAATACTGTTTGCTGAGGAGCAACTCTGCTTAAAGTGCAACATTAAGAATGCTAAGTTCCTTTAACCACCGCCACCTGTCACCAGGCAACGTACAGGCCCTGGTGTCAGGAAAATTTGTCAGACGTGACTTTTAGTGTTTATACTGGAACGATGCCTGCACCTGCTGGCATCATCCCATTATCTGTTTTGGGGCAGGCAGAGCACTAAATATCCACTGGATTGCTTTTACAAGTGGCTTCTACCACCTTCCCAAACTCTCCCGTCCCACTGGGGAACTGATTTGTTATCTTTGGTATTTATTTGATGTATGATTTTTATGTTTTATAATAATTGGAGTGATTCTAATTATTAGGATATATTTGATAGTTGTCACATTTGATTCTGCTTCTAAATATTATAATATTGCTACAACTATGCACTGAGGGAGAGGCAAGAGGATTGTGTAAATATTCAGCATGTAACAATGCAGATATACAGTATGTCACAATATAGCCAAGCAATATAAAACATGCCTGCTACATTTGGCGGGGTTATTCTGTAAATGAGAATAAGCATCTGGGTTGTTATGGAAATGCCATCATTGCACTGAAGGAAAAGCAGATGGATTGTCTAAACATTCATCTTATAACCATGGAGAGCTGTTACAATGTATCTGAGCAGTAAATGGTATGTTTGCTATGTGCGGTGGAGTTGCATATATAAAATATCCCTTCTATGTGCATCAGAGGTGTTCCCTGCATGGGAATAAGTATTAGGACCTTAGCGTCTTGGTTGCTATGTGAACACTATGTTTAAAGCAGATCTTCACTGATTAGCACTTCCACTTATCTGCCTCCTTTCCCTCCCTATTACACAAAAATACCTTTTTATTTTTTCATTGATCCACATTCACCTAGATGAGGATAATGCGGTCGATCCGCCCACTGTCACTTGGGATGTCTATGCCACATCCTAGGGGGCAGCATTTCAATATTTCAATGTGAGATCCCCCACACATGCGCAGGCTGCTGCAGGTCTGCTAGTCTATAGTAACAGGCAGAGACCTGCGGTGTGTCACACCCCCTAGGTCTCTTCCAGATCCCATAGCTTTGGCGGAGACATGCAACATGTCTGCGATTGTGTGGATTATCATTCCAAGATGGATGATCAAGAGCAGCAAAGGAGAATTGTGGACTGAAAGGAAGACAGTACTGGACTGGGCTAGTAAGTATTTTTACCTTTTTTTTAATTTACATATAGAGATATTAGGGTTAGTAGAGTAAAGTTAGAATTCCAAAAATGTATTTGCTAGTGGTTACACGTATTACTGCTGCAACGATAATTGTATAATAATGCTACAAGTTTGCACTTTGCATGGCAGATCAGGAGAAGAACAGCAAAGGAGAATTTGGGGTTAAAAAGAAGACAAAGCGCAACTCTGGACTAGGAAGTATTTTATTTATTTTAATTTACATACAGGTAAAGTTATCAGTCACTAGAAACGTAAATTTAGCTAGCCAGGTGAAGTCTGAGTTGCTTTCTATGTGCAGAGATGGTACTCTTTGCACAGAGTTTTGTTACAGTGTAACAGAGTTGTTCTATTCATGGGAATAAGCATTAGGGCTTTAGTGTGGGGGTTGCTACATTTATACAGTGTTTAAGAAGGTATGTGTGATACCATAGTGCAGCCTTGACAAAGCCCACAGTGACGAAACGTGTCAGTGCTGAGTCAAAGGTGCAGTGCCGAGTTCAGAGATGCAGCTAGGATCCATTATTGGCAGTGATTGCAAGAGCCATAGAGGGTAGCTACATGTATGATAATCTGTCACTTTGATGCTTGATCTCCTAGTGCTATTGTGCACAGGAGAAATATGAGTCTCTTTTAACCTAACCTGTTTTATGAATAACGTTTACAATTTTACACTATATGCAATTTATTTTCTGATCCTATTCATTATTTAGCATTTGGTACTTGATTTGTGAGAAGGTGTTAACAGAGTTGAGCATTTTCCCAATAAAGAACGTTGCCACGAGAAGTATATTTAGGGCTTTTACCTTTTCTTAATAAGAAAGGTAAAAAAAAAACGTTGATAATTTAATTACATTTTTATTAACTCCAAACAAACTATAGTGAGATTGTGAAAATTGCTGGTGCTTAGCTTAAAGGAGTTGAAGAACGGGATTCAGGGCACCCTTATAAATTAAACGCTAAGACAGTTCTTAATGATACTCATGGCCACTTCCTAAGTACCTGGTAGCCTTGGCTGGATCATTTTTCATCTTCTCCACTCACATTTTGCTTCCTAGATGCCTGAAGGTGGAGTGAACTTTGTGAGTTCTTCAGGAGCCTCTGGGAGGAGGAGCAGGATGGGGGTTCCTCCCCATCCTTCCTTTTCTCCTTCCCTTCTGACTCCTCCTCCCTCCCTCTGTTTCCCTCTCTCCTCTTCATTCTTCTTTTCCCGCTACATCTTCATCTTTCTCTCCTCCAGTTTTCCCTACTGAATTTATCCTTCATTCCAGTACTCAACACTGAGCCCTCCTTTTTCCTTTCTTTTTTTTATGTTTTGAAGAAAATCTGGCAGTAGGACAAACACCCTACTTCGTAAATTCTCCAGGGGCTCACGAGTGCATAGGCTTTAGCGGGAGTATTTTTTCTTGATCTTCCCATTTCGTCACTCTCATAGTCCTGAAATGGGTAATCTTTGCCATACTTGATGTAATGGTTTTCTTTCTTCCTCCTCTTCTCTTTGGTTTGTTTTGATTCATATTTTCTGCCATTTACTTTGTGGGAGCGCACAACACTGGGTGATACCACTTAATCTTGATTTTTGGAAAACGGAAAAAAACTGGTGATTTAAGTTTTGTGTCATACTGTATGCAATGTGTAAGTGCTGTTTTGTCTTCCTTTTCAATAAAGATAAAGTGAAAGGACGGTAAAAGGTTCAATGAGCATGTTTCCAGTTTTAACTGGAGGGTGGTGGATTTTCTACAAATAAGAAAATGAAATAAAGATTCTTTTTTTTTTTTTTACTGCTCATGGTTTACTATATCACAAGTATATAGTACTTTATTGTTTTGCTCAAGGACCTTTGTTTTATTTATACATTTATTGCATTTATTGTTATATTGTATTATAAGTGTACTAGTTCTTCTATATTATTGCATTTGTGTATCAAGAGAGCTTTAAAACATATTTGGTGCACCAGCTGGGGGATTTTTAAAAAATATTTTTTAAATGTTGGGGATATTTATTTTTATTGATTTTAACAAGCGTGGAAAATTCTCACAAATTATATATTGAATGGAATATCTGAAGCCAGCAACTCTATTTTGAAGACTATGGTCAAGTCAGCGTACATTTTTCCTGCAGTGGTATTTTTTTTTTTTTTCACAATTGTAGCTACAATTTGAAAATGTGACTGCTGCTGTTTTGCAAAAAAAAAAACTTAAACCAAAATTATACTGGGATAGCAAAAGGAAGAATTATTCTTGCTTTCCACAGCAAAAACCAAGATCATCTTTTTCATTATGCTTGTACAGTATTGAAAAGTAACAAGATGATGTGCAAAAGGTAGATTTTTTTAGGCACTTTGGTATTGATTATGAGGAGGCTATGCTACATATGAAATGGTCATTATGGGTATAATGCTCAAAGTTTAGTAGGCATCCCATAGGCTTGACATTTTTCACTGGTTTTTGTAGGGGCTTAAAATGGCCATACACATCTCGAATTTTGGAGGATTCATGTTAAATCGGTCAAAATTCAAGCTGTGGATGGCACTTTTAGCACTCCCTGCTCAACAAAAGTCTATATTTCAAGAAACTTTTATGAAAGCAGGCGGTATGAAATTAATTGGCCAAACAGCAGTTCAAGTGCAAACACTGTTCATGTATACAGCAGCCACTGGATCAGCTGGCATGCCTCTATCCATGTTGCTTAGAGTGGATGGTGGAATCAATATATTTCTATCTTTCAGCCTACAGGGTTGAATGAGAGAAATTCAAAGTGTCTATGACCAACTTTAGAGACATACCCCAAGGCCATCATTGATAAAACAGGTGATCTAAATTATTATTACATTATAGTTTGTATATCTCTTGATTATTTATGCTGCTTCTGCAATGTTTTTAGCTATCACTTTATTGAGCTTTTTAATATGTCAATAAGTTTACATTTATTTCTGCTGAGGTATACCTCTGTTTAAAACAAAACATTTTTTATTTTTTTGGGCAAAATGATACAATAATGTTTTCTGTCCTAATCTATTTATTTTATTTTTTTCTCCCGATTCAAAAACGTGTACAAATATTGTGTATAAAATAGTTTTTATTCTTTTTTTTATTTTTGTTAAAGTATGACTAAATCCATTTGGTAAAATCTCATAAGCATAACCTATTATTGTAATTGTTTTCAATCTTTTTATATCTACAGCTTTCATTAAACAAATACATGCAAGATTTTTTTTTTTACTGCACTAATAGTTAAAATCAAACAGTGAAAAACTAAAGAAATATGGTATATCGAATCCAGAAAGCAAGTCCCATGTGATAAAACAGTCTATTGTGTCAAAGTTAAAAAAAGAGTGTAAAAGTTCAAATTTGATTTAAGCTAAATAAGCGTATCCAATGTGCAGAGAGCGTTCCAATCCAAAATGTGAATCACCCAAGTGTACCTCCACTTAAAGAGGTGTTGCCATTTAAAAAAAAAAAATTAAAGTCAGCAGCTACAAATACTGCAGCTGCTGACTTTTAATAATCGGACACTTACCTGTCCCATGGTCCAGCAATGCGGGGGATCGAAGCCCCGCTCATTTCCCCCTCTGCACGCCGTGATTGGCTGGGCAATCATCTGGGGCCTGTCACGTGTCCCAGATGATTTACAAGAGGGAGGGGCAGAGCTGAGCCCTTCCTGCACCGAGGGGAAGTGATGTCACAAGCCCTGGCACTGAAGGAGACAGACTATCAGGGACCCCCTTGCAACAAGCATTTAGAGGTGAGTAAAAAAAATTTCCAAATGTTTTTTTTTCTTTTTTTTAGGAACATTAATTACATTTTTTTTTGGGTGCAACTCCACTTTAAGGTAAAAATGGATTCTTGCCAGAACTCCTGGACTCTTTATTTAAAAAAAAAAAGAGTCAAATGTGCTGTATCAGTTAAAGTGTCACCTGTAATGGGAACCTATCGCTCCTCTCCATCAGCTATGATTACTGCAGTCTCCCAAGCAACAGTATAGAATGCGCCATCATAGCATACAAGGGAATAAAACCGGAAAAGACCTCCATAGTGTATAACTGTATGACAGGTTTATTATATTAAAAGGAGAAGCTAGCCACTTACACAATAAATAATATAAACGAGCATAAGATAAAAAATACAGGTCCCAGGATGCGATCCTACTTGTGGTTTGGGCAGGGTGATGTCACGAGCATAAACTCCACTCCACTCATGCTTATAATTATAATACCTGGTGATTTGTCCATGAAAATCAACTGTCTCCCATTTGTGTTACCTTGTCACATACTCCTCTAGTACAGTGGCGGCACGTGCATTGTGGGTGCCACCCCCCGACACCTCCTGTGCCCTACCTTTTCATGTACCCGGCCCCTTTTAGGATGCCGCGGACACATGAAATATTATGGCAGGGATAGGTGGGGGTGTGTATTTTGAAGCACATGATTAGAGCCAGTGGTTCTAATAGGCTTTAAAATAGGTTGGGCTCGGGGAGCAGAGCACTGTGTCCCGATCCCACCCTGTTGTGTGACATAACAAATTCATTTTCATTATTTTCACATTAATGTTCCTCCCTGCCAGTCAGAAGGAAGGTCAGTGGGAGCTGGGCAAAGTATTAGGTGATATTGGATGCCTAATGCTTTGGTAGAAGAGGAGACATGGCCGAGCGGACACAGGAGCCACCGCTTCCTGCCACTACAGAAGAAGAGGAGGAGAGCCCCATCACTCCAGGAGAGGAGTAGAGCCTTGCCACATGAGCCGTAACTGCTGCTGGACCGGCCGCACGCGGTGGGTTTAAAGTGACAGCCGGGGGAGGTGTCTGGCTGAATATGATTGGCACAGTGGCTGTATTTGGTGGGCACAGTGGCTGTGTATGGTGGGCACAGTGGCTTTATTAGGTGTGCACAGTGGCTGCATATGATGGGCACAGGGGCTGCATTTGATGGCAAAGTGACTGTATTTGATGGGCACAGTGGCTGCATATGATAGGCACAGTGGCTGTATTTGCTGGGCACAGTGGCTGCATATAATGGGCACAGTTGGTTGCATATGGTTGGCACAGTGGCTGCATATGATGGGCACAGTGGCTGCATTTTATGACACAGTGGCTGTATTTGATGGGCACAGTGGCTGTATTTTATGGGCATAGTGGCTGCATATGATGGACACAGTGGCTGTATTTGATGGACACAGTGGCTGTATTTGATGGGCACAGTGGCTGCGCATGATGGGCACAGTGCCTGGATTTAATGGCACAGTGGCTGCATTTGATGGGCACGGTGGCTGCATATGACAGGCACAGTGGCTGCATTTGATGGCACAGTGGCTACATTTGCTGGGCACAGTGGCTGCAATTGATGGCACAGTGGCTTCATTTGATGGGCACAGTGGCTGTATTTGATGGGCACAGTGGCTGTATTTGATGGGCACAGTGGCTGCATATGATGGGCAGAGTGGCTGCATATGATGGGCAGAGTGGCTGCATTTGATGGGCACAGTGGCTGCAATTGATGGCACAGTGGTTGTATATGATGGGCACAGTGACTGCATTTGATGGCACAGTGGCTGCATTTGCTGGGCACAGTGGCTGCATTTGATTGGTGAGAAGCTATGGGCTTTTGTTTGTGTATGGAACTTGTTTGCTGCTACTGAACCTTGTTGCCTCCAGGGGAATCTGCACAGGATGCTATGAGACCAACACAGTTTGTGAATTACAAGTACCCTAGCTTTGAGGGTGAGTGCTCCAACATGAGTTCAAGGAGCAGACTGTATATTTGATCCTCCACTGGCAAGTGGGTTAAGCCCCGTACACACGATCAGAATATTGTACAAAAAATACAGATTTCGTCGGTCGTACGATAATCTGATCAGTAGCACACAGCTGTCATCTGAATTTTTCCAAAGGAACAAGCAAATGTTCTCGTACGATACCAGATCATACGATTTGCGTTCAATCAGTACAGTTTTTGTCTGAAAATACAATACAAATACACTACAACACACATACAAATATAGTAATCTATTCGTTTTCGATATGGAGAGCATCCAAAAGCAAAAAAAATGGATGATTACTTGTCCAATAATCTCATCATTTGTACCAAGTTTTAGATAGGGACTAGGAGCAGAAAATAGGCCATACTGTTTATTACCTCACCTGGTGTTTTCGTTTAAAGTTATCCTTTACAGTGATTATTTTATTTCTGTTAGCAAGATCATTCTACTGTAATCTGACTAGTCTTTTTTGGCAATGCTTTTCACAGGCGATAAGAGGGAACGACAGCCATAGATCCTATCTTAATGTTGTTTGTTTCAGTGTATTATATTGTGTTAACCATTTTATTGCTGCAACTGTTTAACCAGAACATCCTTCACAAAGCTTATACCTGCTATAATAAAGTCCACTTTATCACTACTGGAGTGTTGGTGATTCATTGGGTCTAGTTAATTATGGGTCACCACTGGGAGCTGCAAGAGAACACAATTATCCAGTGGTTCCTTAGGAAGTCATTGCAACACTAGTATGTCACTGTATTATAATAGTAACTAGTTTTTGTTAGCAATGTTCAGATAAGTTGCAAATAAATTGCATCCATGGCTGGGGTGAGTGGTAGGCAAAAAAATAAGCGGTTTGTATCCTTCAGCAGGATGGGGTGGGGGGCAAAAAAGCAAGACCTGCAACCTATGCTACTGAAGGAATTCACAGCTTACAATGTGGGGGTGCACTTTGGCCTTTTCATTGTTAATGCTAAAGGATCTCGTCTCAGTGGCATAACTCACAAAACTGTACCTTGTAATGCCTAATAAACAGTCATGTTGTTTGATGTGAACATGTGCTTTGCATGGTGTAATCTACTTCTGCCCTTCCCTGCATAACATACTCACCTTTCTTCTATTTGGACATTGGAAGTGAAGAAAAATACCTAGTATGTCTGGGTATTAGTCTCAAGTTGTGATAAACACAGGTCACACAGAACCAGACTGCGCTATAGTGGTAATAGCAAAACACGGCACAAACCGACAGAACACTAAAAACGGTGTCGCCACCCCTATACCTCGCAGTCCTAAAAAGGATCGCGAGTTATAGCAGATATCAAAGAATAATAAGTATTGAAAAGGGGCCAGGCGCTACCTGTAGTGACTAAAGAGAGATGTGTGCATATATGTGTACAAGCATAAATATATAAATACACATACAGCACCACCGACTAGAAAATCCTGATGATTATTGATGGTAAGACCCCCCAACATCCACTAATTAAATGCAGGAGAGTGGAGTAGGCAGAGCAGATGGCAGGCAGACCATATAATTTTACCCCAATGGTGAGTAATATAGATTCAGTACTAGTTATTATAATATACGCTACTGTCTATAGTATACAAAAAATGGTACAGACTATAGATATCATACCAAACCCATGGGTGCATATGTAAAACACTAAATCCAACTCATATAGCCATGTGCCCAATGAGCAGGTTAGTCACAGCAAAAATATATATAAACCTAAATAGGTATTAAAAATGTAACTGTGCAGACTTATAAAGTGCTAAAAATATACGAAAAGTGCTAAAGTACACAATAAATAGGGATGAGCTTCGCGTTCGAGTCGAACGTACGTTCGACTCCAACATTGGCTGTTCGTCCATTCGGCGAAATCCGAACACTTGGTCCGTTGGCGTCAAAATTCGCGTGGCGCTCACGGCCCACAATGCACTGCGATGGCGCAGTGCATTGCTGGCTCATAATTGGCCAAGCATGCATTGTGACCCCGCATGCTTGGCCAATCGCAACGCCAGCAGCGAGGAGAGCCATGATTGGCCACAGGCAGGATGCCTGTGGCCAATCATAGCTCAGGCTGTGTAGTGCACGCCCCACACTATATGAGGCCGCCATTGAGGCGGCCTCGTGTAGTGTGTTGGCATCTGAAGCAGTGGGTGTTCTGTGTACCTTCAACACAGTACACACCGATTGTTTTTGGCTGATTTCCTATCTTGCTGTTGTGTAGTGGTTATTGTCTGTGCCCTGACCGCAGTATACACCACTATATTCACCTCACCTATATAGCTAGTGATCTATCTTTAATAATAGAGCTTGCAGTCAGTAGTGTTAGGAGATAGTGCGTGCTGTCTGCGTGCTCTGTACCCAGTACATACCGCTATATCCACCTACATAGCTGTTCTCTATTTGAGCCCACTTGCCATCTGCAGGAGTTATTGGAAGTTGTGTGTGCCTCCAGCACAGCACAGTATACATCTGTATATACCCCTTTATCTCTGGTGTTCTATAAAAAAGGCATCTGCAGGAGTTAGTGGGTGTTGTGTGCCTCCAGCACAATATAAACTACCCAACTGCTGTTTTACCCAACTCCCTTCAGGCCATTACCATGTCTGGAAGGCCAGCAAGGAGAGGCAGACAGGCGCGAGCCGATAAAAGAGGGCAAGCAGGCTCTGTGTCTAGAGACAACAGTGCTGGTCGTGGACGCGGTGTATTGTCATCAGCACGTGGCCATGGGACATGCTTGTCCTTCTTTTCGGCAGCTGGACATGTTGAACCGCAACATGCCAATGACTTGGTAGAGTGGATGACCAAGCCTTCTTCATCCTCCTCATCCTCTCTCACCCAGTCTCAGGGTAGTAGCAAAGCAGCTGCCAACGCATCGTCTTCCCTCCTCTCAATGTCATCATCAGTGACTCCTTCCCTAGACCCACCACGTCCTCCTGAGGAGTCTCCTGAACCCTTTGAGCACAGTGTTGGGTACATGCTCCAGGAGGATGCCCAGTGTTTTGTGGGCTCTGATGATGACACTCAGCTAGAGGAAGGCAGTAGCGTGAGCGCAGAGAGAGGGGATGCTCAAGAAGGACAGCAATCTGGCAGTCATGTTCCACAAGCTGCAGCATACTGCCAGGTTTGCTACAGCGATGAAGATGGAGGGGATGATGAGGGCACTGACTCCACGTGGGTGCCTGGAAGGAGGGAGGAGGAGGAGGAGGCACATGTCCAACGAGGCAGGATGCCCTCCGGGGGCCAGCTTAGGGGCAGCACACCGACTGAATCACACCGCAGAGCTCCGCCTGTGCAGAGCGCTGCCTCTGCGCGTTATTCTAAAAGTTCTTTGGTGTGGGCCTTTTTTGAGACGAGTGCATCAGATCGCACCGCTGCTATTTGCAACATATGTCTCAAGCGTGTCTCACGTGGCCAAAACATCAGCCGCTTGGGCACCACATGCTTGACCAGACATATGTTGACCTGCCATGCAGCTCGTTGGCAAGCGTACCTCAAAGACCCACACCAAAGAACAAAGCGGACCTCTCCTTGCTCCTCATCAGCTGGCATCTCCAACCCCACTAGACCTTCAGTCCTCTCTGAAACCTGCTCTGAGAGGAATGAAGGTGTAGAATTAGGTGTGTCACAGCCAAGTGCTTCCGGGAACTCTGCTAGCGGTACACCCACGTCCGATTATAGCAGGCAAATGTCCCTGCCCCAGCTGCTGGAGCGGCAGAAAAGTTTACTCCCAGCCATCCACATGCCCAGCGGTTGAATGCTAGCTTGGCTAAATTGCTAGCACTTCAACTGCTGCCTTTTCAGTTGGTAGACTCGGCCCCCTTCCGTGAGTTTGTACAATGTGCGGTTCCTCAGTGGCAGGTCCCCAAACGCCACTTTTTCTCACGGAAGGCGATTCCGGCTCTCTATCTGCATGTGGAAGGCAATGTCCTTGCCTCGCTGGACAGGGCGGTCAGCGGTAAGGTGCATATTACCGCTGACTCATGGTCCAGCAGGCATGGACAGGGACGTTACCTGTCTTTCACGGCCCATTGGGTCACTCTTCTGGCTGCTGGGAAGGATGCAGGACAAGGTGCAGTAGTGTTGGAGGTTGTTCCGCCACCACGCCTCCAAAATCCTACTATTGGTTGTGACACACCTCTCTCCTCCACCCCTCCTCTTCTTCTTCCTCCATGGCCTCTTCCAGTGCTCTGTCCTCAGAACCAGCGGTGCTCCGTAGGCGTTCCAGGGGCTACGCAAGTACGCAGGCAAAACGATGCCATGCCGTGCTTGCGCTGGTTTGTTTGGGGGACAGGAGCCACACTGGGGCGGATGTTTTGTCAGCTCTGCAGGGGCAGGCCGAGAGGTGGTTGACGCCACGCCAGCTTAAGCCAGGAATGGTGGTTTGTGACAATGGCACCAACCTCCTCTCCGCCCTCCGACAGGGACAACTGACCCATGTGCCCTGTGTAGCTCACGTCCTTAACCTGGTGGTGCAGCGGTTCTTCGGCAGGTTCCCCCGGCTTACAGGATGTCCTGAAGCAGGCCAGGAAAGTCTGTGTGCATTTCCGCCGATCATTTAATGCCTGTGCTCGGCTGGCTGAGCTCCAAAAGGAGTTGAACCTGCCCAAGAACCGCCTTATATGTGACATGCCCACCAGATGGAACTTAACATTGGCCATGCTGCAGCGGCTGCACACGCAGCAGAGGGCCATCAATGAGTACCTGTGCGACTACGGCACCAGGACAGGGTCAGGGGAGCTCGGTTTTTTCTCACCACGCCAGTGGGGCATGATCAGGGATGCATGCACTGTCCTGTCACCGTTTGAGGAGGCCACAAGGATGGTGAGCAGTGACAGTGCATGCATCAGTGACACTGTACCTCTTGTCCACCTCTTGGAGCATACGCTGCGTGGAATAATGGGCAGGGCACTTGAGGCAGAACAGAGGCAGGAAGAGGAGGACTTCCTTGCCTCTCAAGGCCCCCTTTATCCAGACAGTGTTCCTGCTGTGCCACCCATCACACAGGAAGAGGATGAGGAGGAGGAAGAGGAGGAGGAGGATGATTGTGTCAGCATGGAGGTGGAGGCTGGCACTCAGCATCAGCAGCAGCAGCAGTCTTGTAGGGATGATTTACAGTCCCAAGAAACACGTGGACTTGTACGTAGCTGGGAGGAGGTAGCTGTGGATCATGTTGCCCTTAGTGACCCATAGCACTCCGGACCGAATGCCTCAGCTAACCTACGCTGCATGGCCTCCCTGATCCTGCAAAGCCTGCGGAAGGATCCTCGTATTCTTTGGATCAAGGAGAGGGACCATTACTGGCTGGCCACTCTCCTTGATCCATGGTACAAGGGTAAGGTTGCCGACCTTATCTTGCCATCGCAGAGGGAGCAGAGGATGAGACATCTCCGGGAGGCCTTGCAGAAAGGTCTGTGCAACGCATTCCCAGAGACTGGGAGGTTACAAACTCCTGGTCCTGGACAACGTGTTGCTGAGGCATCTGTCAGAAGGAGTGGTGGAGAAGGTGGCCGTCTGACTGATGCTTTCAGACAATTTTTTAGTCCGCAGCCCCAAGGTATGATCGGTTCCAGCACCCATCGCCAGCGTCTGATTTACATGGTGCAGGAATACCTAGGGGCAAGGTCAGACTTGGACACCTTTCCCACCGAAAATCCTCTGGCTTACTGGGTCTTGAGGATGGATCACTGGCCAGAGCTTGCACAGTATGCAATTGAGCTACTGGCCTGTCCTGCATCCAGCGTTCTTTCGGAACACACCTTCAGTGCTGCTGGTGGCTTTGTTACCGATCACAGGGTGCGCCTGTCCACCGAATCAGTTGATCGACTGACCTTCATCAAGATGAATCAGTCTTGGATCACCCACAGCTACCAAGCACCTGAAGCTGATGTAACCGAATAATTTTTTTTCAAATACCACATCCCTTCAAGACTGCCTATGCTGATGCTGAGTGACTGTCCTGTTATGTTGATTGTCTATCCTCTTCCTCCTCCGCTGATATGTTGGAAGAACATTTCTGGTTCTGGTTGATGCCATCAGCCCAATTTTTCTGCCCCTGTTTAACAGGGGCGTTTAAGTACAATTTTTGATGCAATGCTTTGCAGCAGGGCTAATTCCTGCAATCAAACAAGAGTATATGGGAGAGGTTGCAGTGTGGTGGCACCAGCACCAGTGCCTAAGGCCCAATTTTTCTGCCCCTGTTTAACAGGGGCATTTAAGTACAATTTTTGATGCAATGCTTTGCAGCAGGGCTAATTCCTGCAATAAAACTAGAGTATATGGCAGAGGTTGCAGTGTGGTGGAACCAGCACCAGTGCCTAAGGCACAATTTTTCTGCCCCTGTTCAACAGGGGCGTTTAAGTACAATTTTTGATGCAATGCTTTGCAGCAGGGCTAATTCCTGCAATAAAACTAGAGTATATGGCAGAGGTTGCAGTGTGGTGGCACCAGCACCAGTGCCTAAGGCCCAATTTTTCTGCCCCTGTTTAACAGGGGCGTTTAAGTACAATTTTTGATGTAATGCTTTGCAGCAGGGCTAATTCCTGCAATAAAACTAGAGTATATGGCAGAGGTTGCAGTGTGGTGGCACCAGCACCAGTGCCTAAGGCCCAATTTTTCTGCCCCTGTTTAACAGGGGCGTTTAAGTACAATTTTTGATGCAATGCTTTGCAGCAGGGCTAATTCCAGCAAAAAAACTAGAGTATATGGAAGAGGTTGCAGTGTGGTGGCACCAGCAGCAGTGCCTAAGGCCAAATTTTTCGGCCCCTGTTTAACAGGGACATGTAATTACAATTCTTGATATAATATTTCACAGGAGGGCCCCTTCCTGTGCCCACCCAGAGTAACGGTGAGGACTTATAGTGTTGTGGCACCAGCACCACAACCACCAAAGGTCAATTTTTCTACCACTGTTCAACAATGGCATGTAATTACAATTCTTGATATAATCGTTCACAGCAGGGCGCTCCAGCGCCCACCAAGAGTCACTTTGAGGGCTTACAATGTTGTGGCAAAACCAACACCTTGTTCTGCCATTTCTGCAGAGCATATAGGGCAGGCCCCTACTTTCAAACATCCAACTTACAAACATCTCCTACTTGCAAACGCAAGGAGACAACAGCAAGTGAGATGAAAAAAGATGGACGACAAAACAAATTATACAGGGGTGATAACCCTTCCCTATGTTTTCCAAAAAGCTTAAAAATTGTTTTTTTGACTGGAGCTACACTTTAAAAATGTACCAGTTGAAAATTACAAACAGATTCAACTTAACACAACAAACCTACACAGTCCCTGTCTTGTTTGCACCGCCTGTATACTGCTGTTCTGAGTATATAGGGCCTGGGGGCCACACGCATTTCCTTTTTTAAATATGGGTACAGGGTTTCCCTTAATATGCGTACAAGACCCAAATAGGCTGGTAATGGGCAGGGAGGGCTACCCATGCCATTTTTCTGAATGATTTTCAACCATATTGCAGGAACCAGATATAACATTAAAACCGCAAGCAGTTTTAAATGGTGTTATTTCCGTTTAATGTCATTTTGTGCAGGGACTGTTCTAAACACGGGAAACACGTGGCACTTCACAGGCATACTACAGACACCCCCCAGGCACCATATTTAAAGGAATATTTCACTTTTTTTTTTTCACTTTAATCGTCATTAAAATCAGTGCTCCCGCCAAAACGGCCATTTTTAAAAACATTTTAGGCATTGACCCATGTCCCCTGGGGCAGGAGCCAGGTCCCCAAACCCTTTTTAGGACAGTATCTTGCATATTAGCCGTTAAAATTAGCACTTTTCATTTCGAACGTTCGAGTCCCATAGACTTCAATGGGGTTCTAACGTTTGTAACGAACGTGGGGTCCGTTCGAAAGTTCTGGTGCGAACCGAACCGGGGGGTGTTCGGCTCATCCCTAACAATAAAGTAATAAAAAGACCTCTCAAGCAGCAGGGACTGGTCCACAGAAGGAAGGTCCAGAGGAGGCAGTTTTCCACTCTTGAAGATTTTGAGGATACATATCTCCTTTTTGCTTTGGACTGCACTCTTTAGGACTTAATTTGTTTCATATATGAATTTATTTATGGACTTTATGCATTAAGTTTATCCTAATTTTATTTTTATTTTTATTTTGTTTTTTTCCCTTTGTCATAATAATATTTAGTTTTCTATGTGATCAACTATTGTACAACAATTGCACTTTTTGCACATTTTTGCATCCTTTGCACCCCTGCGGTCTTTTAGCACTTTATTGTGTACTTTAGCACTTTTCGTATATTTTTAGCACTTTATAAGTCTGCACAGTTACATTTTTAATACCTATTTAAGTTTATATATATTTTTGCTGTGACTAACCTGCTCATTGGGCACATGGCTATACGAGTTGGATTTAGTGTTTTACATATGCACCCATGGGTTTGGTATGATATCTATAGTCTGTACCATTTTTAGTATACTATAGACAGTAGCGTATATTATAATAACTAGTACTGAATCTTTATTACTCATCATTGGGGTAAAATGATATGGTCTGCCTGCCATCTGCTCTGCCTACTCCACTCTCCTGCATTTAATTAGTGGATGTTGGGGGGTCTTACCATCAATAATCATCGGGATTTTCTAGTCGGTGGTGCTGTATGTGTATTTATATATTTATGCTTGTACACATATATGCACACATCTCTCTTTAGTCACTACAGGTAGCACCTGGCCCCTTTTCAATACTTATTATTCTTTGATTAGTCTCAAGTTGCTTCCGAATGTGTTGCTGTTTTTTTTTCATAGCACAGGATAGTGGAGGACCGCACCACCAACTGTTATAGGACCATGAGTTGAGGTAAGTATTACTGTGTGCTAACCTGTGGGCTGATTGAACCAGCTAGTTAGGTTCTATCCTGGTCGGAAAGGTGGAAGTTAATTCTATGTCCGGCTCCGTGATCTTTTTGATCCTTGATCACTGTTCCTTTGTCAAATAAATTGTAACGGCGGTCTGGAGCAAAATCGTTGTCACCAGAGATGGTTGGGGAAGAGGGAATCCCAGAGAGTTCGATAGACTTCCAGTGCAGCCATGGGTTGCGAGACCTGTAGGGGATGGAGATGAAAGATGAGACCCGTAGGAACAGGAGTGTCAAAACTATGATAAAAAATATACATATTTAATACATTTCAGATGGAGACGTAAGGTTAAATAGACCTCAAAAAATAAGGTCAGCCTCAGGTCAGACATATGAGAGTTTTTCAAAACAGAACATCATGCTTATTTTATCCCCTTGTCAGAGATCTACAAACAAGCTTGCTTACAGAACTGGAGATATAAACAATGGTTTACAATTTACTCACATGGTGTAACCTATGGTTACAATTGTCTGCAATGCTAGTCATTAATTAACCCGCCATTGCCTGGGCTTTGAGTAAGATACATACCGAGCAAAGACCCCTCACAGAAATATTTTTTTTTTCTTTTTTCTCTTGTAACAATTTTCTATATATTTCAGACAACATTTATCAGATATGGACACCATACAATATAGACCCCACTACAAATATTAACAAAAAAGTTGATGTATAACTTCCATGGTCCATAATATGCCTAAAGGGAATGCTGGTATTGTTGTTATAAGTTTAAGACAATATTTTACTGAGAATCATGCCATCTATGCATATATCTGTTGTGAACAAACACTGTATGTTCGTTTGAAATGCGTTTATCCTGTTCCTGTTATATCTGTCCGGCATGGTGCGGCCATTCTTTTTCTGTACATATGCGTATATCTAACAATGTATGGGTAAAAGATTATAACTTCATGTATTATATGTCATGAGATAGAGGCAAGTCATTTTTTCTTGCTTACTGGCATAGTAATAATATCATTAGGTATATGTATTAATCTGCTTTAGAAATATCCCATATGTAGAAATGATTTAAATCTACAAATTATTGTGTTATGCCGCGTACACACGACCAGACTTATGTCCGACAGACTTTCGAAGGAGTTCTGCCGGAGTTCTGACAGAGTTCTGACAGACTTTCCAAATGAGCGGACTTGGCCACACACAATCACACCAAACTCTGACGGATTCGAACGTGATGACGTACGACTGGACTCGAATAAGGAAGTTCATAGCCAGTAGCCAATAGCTGCCCTAGCGTCGGTTTTAGTCCGTCGGAATAGCATACACACGAGCGAATTTTTCGGTAGGAACAGAGTTCTGGCGGAAAAATTTGAAGCATGTTCCATTTCTAAAGTCTGTCAGACTTTTGCGAATCAAAAGTCCGTTGCAGCCCACACACGATCGAATAGTCTGCCGGAATCATTCCGTCAGACTTTGGATGTTAAAAAGTCCGCTCGTGTGTACGGGGCTTTAGAGATATATTATAATGATATATATTTTTTTTTTTTTTTTTTTTTATATGTTTTTTATTGGAGAAAAAGGAACAGTACATAACACACCGTTATATATACCATGAAAGCAGGTGTATATGGTACATATGACTAGTCATAATAGCAAGTACAACATTTAGAACAACCTAGGGAAGGATAACAAACAAACCCTTGATACTAATCATCCTGATGACTATTATAAAGCAAAGGGAGGGTAAGTGGGTCACGTTGTGAAGTAACTGGATATCTAATAGGGTAGCGGGTCAGTTGGACAACCCACGAGTAACTGATGAAGAAATATATATGAGTTGTTGCCATTGTTGAAGCAGTTACCTAAGGAAACCGGTATGGGATAATAATTTATGATAAGCTTTGATGACCGTATCTAATATGTTTTGCATAGGTTGTTGTCTGAGGCTATAACTGGTATGTGTGTCCAGCACACCACCAAGATTTTTAAAAGAGGGGGGGGGAGGGGTGGGGGGGATTAAGAAAGGGGAAAAATTGGAGGGGGAGTGGGTAACTGCCAGGTGCCATAGCAGGTGTATATTGTAAATAAAGTGAAAGGAATATCCCATTTGAGGATGTGTTTCAGCTTCAGCTTCGTAACCTATAGAGGGTATAGAGGTCCAAGTAATTATGTCGATCGGACAGTCTTTTGAGTTGGGTAAGTGGTCGCATTACCAAAACTAGATTGAGCCTTGGGAGGGTCTAGTAAATGGTCGATAGTTATCTCAATTGTGAAGTCTTTGTTTGTATTCATCAGTATATTTAAAGTGTAGCCAGCAAGCCCATAGGGTAGTGAATTTTTGAGGTGAGTTGTGAGAGATTGCTATGAGTTCTTCCATTTCTGCAATCTTGTTGACTCTCATAAACCAATCACTTATGGAAGGAATTCTTGGGGAGCCCCAAAGAGGGGGTATACACAATTTTGCAGCATTAACAAGCATCATGGCCAATGATTTAAAGTAGGGTAAATTACCGGAGGTATGGAGATGGAGAATGAATTGGGCAGGGGAGAATTCGAGTTCGTATGTGGTAATTTTTGAGATCAGTTTGTGGACTTGAAGCCAGAATAATTGTATGTTTGGGCATGACCACCATATATGGAGGAGTGTCCCTTGTTCCCCTTGGCATCTCCAACATCTGTCTGACTGGGATGTGTTGAATCTGCTTAAATGGTAAGGGGTGCGGTACCATCGTGAAATTATTTTAAAGTTTGTCTCTTGGGTGGAGACGTTTACAGATCCTCTATGTGCGTTTCGGTATATTATGTCCCAAGAGTCTTTTGTTAACTCAAGACTCAGATCTCTTGCCCAGTTATCACAGGCCCTGCCTTCGTTGGATTGGACGTTCCGATATATCTATATATTCATATAGCTTTCTACTTTTAACTAAATGTGTAATTAATCACAATATATATGTAAAACATTTATTCCTAAACAATATAATTTGCTGCATTCGTAGTGTATACTCATTTAAATGGCATTACCAGATCTCTGAAATATATATTAGAAAATATCACATGACAGACGTATGGCGTAGCAGGCAACCGGACCTTCAAAAGGCGAAAGGCAAATCCTCAATTTTTCCACCCCCTATTAAATGATTACTGTATTTATTGGCGTATAACACTCACTTTTTCACCATGAGAATTGGGTGCAAATTGCATGTGTGTGTTATACGCCAATATTTAAATTTAATCTGCCTCGGAGGGGACAGGGAGTGGGGAGGAGGGAGCTCAATCATATTACATACAGTGAGAATCTCCTGTTTACTTGGCGGCCTCTGTAATAGGAAGTCCCGTCTCCTGGCTCACCATTGGACCAGTATTCTGTTTATCATAGGGGATTCTCACTAAATGGCTACAGATGGGCATCAACCAGGCTGCACTGACGGCAATGGTGAGGCTGCTGCATTGATGGCAATGGTGAGGCTGCAGATGGGCACTGAGCCTTATTTTGCTTCAAAGTTCCTTATTTAAAATTCTTTCCTCTTAAAATTAATGTGCGCGTTATATGCCCTTCATGTTATACGCCAATAAATACGGTAGTTTAAAAATGTATTATAGGATAAATAATAGGATTTATCACTGAAATAATAGGATTGGGAATTTCTGGGTGATTTTTTTAAGTTTTTCTATCACTCCTTCCCCCTCTTCCCTTTTCCCCTACCCCTCTTTTATTTTTTCCTGTTTCCCTTCTCTTCTTCTCCCCCTTTCCCCTCCCCGTTCCCCCCTTTTTTCTTTCTCCTTCTCTACCTTCCCTCCCCTCCCCTTCCCTTCCCCCCCACTAATGTTTTGCTTCCATATCTCATTTTGTTTCCTTTGGTAGGAATTGTATAGACTGTAAGAGTTGGACGGGGGGAGTGGAAAACCCAGAGTAGAAGTTTACATTTCAAGAATGTTAAATGTTAATGTTAAATTTATAATGTTAATTGTTAAATGTTAAATGTAATGTATTCTGTAAATATAAAATTTATATGGTTGTATTTTTATATGCTGAGTCTTGGAACTTTTTTGTTTTTGAAGTTGAAATTTTTTCTTTGTCATGTTTTGTTCTTTTCTTTTCTTAAAAACAATAAAAAGAGTTGAAACGGAAAAAGAAATTTGATTGATAAAAGAACTCATCATAATTATCTTTCGGGAAATTTTTCTCAAAGTATAGCATAACAGGAAAATGTCACTCACTATTCCCTACAGGTAGAGACTTCTAACTTGGGGTTCGCCCTGAAGACACCAGCACTGGAGCATGCCTCTGAAGGCCTATGACTACTGGACTACACTTCTGCAGGTATGCCGGGGCAGCACACGAGCTTTTAGTTATAGTTAGGAAATTAGAAATGTGGTAATACTTACCTGTTGGACTGTAAAATGTCTATTTTGCGCTTTTTCTTAGTAAAGTATTCAACCCTTGTCCTTGCCTGGTCTGAATTTACTAAAGAGGTGTATTGCAAGTAACTGGCACACATAGCGTTAAGTAGTGGGTCTTAACACATTAGGATATGAGGGTATTTGTGTGGAATTAAGTAATTTAGCTTTGGAGGCCAGTGGTGAATAGGAGAAAGTTTCTAGGACAGTGGTCCCTCTAAAAGATCAAGTCAATCCATACAAAAGATCATGTGTCTTTCCTCCCTTGTTGACGGTACCGGCTGTTTCATGTTTTGCAAAGTTAGCCACTGGGGAGAATAGACATCTAAGGAAAGACTATTTCACTTGAGCTAATCTCAGTGACTTAGAAAGACATGCCTTACGTGAACTGAGGCTGAATCCAATTTGGTCATTTAAACCACTGACAAGGGGACATATAGTCATGATGGACAGGGATAAATACATTGTTATGTGTAAAAGGATCTTGAGTAACCCAGACTGGTATGTACCTATACCACCCATCAATATGGAGAGAATACGGAAAGCACTCTATGACATTATCAGTGAGACACATAATGAGTGACTTATAGATAAGGAAACAGTGGAGTTTTTAAAGATTGAATTCCCTAGAGTACCTATATTTTATTTCCTACCTAAGGTACACAAGTCACTAGTGGATGCCCTTGGATGACCGTTAATCTCGGGCAATGAATCAGATAATATGAGTACATTGATATGATCTTGCAACCCTTTGTGACAAACCAATTCTCCTATGTACAGGACACCATTTAACTATGTTGCATGATTTAACTCTGCCGAAGGGGACTATTTTGGTCAAATTGAACATTGAGGCATTTAATTCCTCTATACCTCATGAGAATGGTCTCCAAGTTATTGAGAATACATTATGCAGCAGAGCCATGAGTAAGCATAAACATAATGATTTTATTGTTGAGCTTCTTAGGTTTTTGTTGAACCACAGCAAGTTTCAGTTCAATGGAAAGTTTTATCGCCAAGCTCAGGGTACTGTCATGGGCACCAAGTGTGCACCGGTGAATGCCAATCTATATCTAGGTGACTCGGAGACATGGCTGTTTGCAGTTGGGGGGTTGTTTGTGTGTGTGTCCAGCATATTATCCTGGTACAGGTGCATTGATGACCTCATCTTCTGAACTGGGACCCCCGAAGAGATTGGGGATTTCATAAAAGAGCTAATGGGGAACCCTTACAACTGGAAATTCAGCAGCAACTGGCATCATGAGAAGGTATCTTTTTTGGACCTGACAATTGAGCTTACTGACCAACAGGCAGTGAGAACTATGCTATATAGAAAATTCATGGATACAAATAGCTTACTCCATGCGAGCAGTTTCCATCCGCAATCATTGATTCGGTGCATTCCAATGGGCCAATACTTGAGGGCCCGAAGGAACTGCTCTGACCTGAAGGATATTCAGTTGGAAGCAGCAAGGGAATAACAACACAGGTTCTGAAACAGGGGGTACAAGAACAGATGGTTGAATGCAGCCAAAATATGAGCAAAACAGAGTGACCGTAATACTGTACTATTCAGCCCTGGGACAAGAGCCAACGGGAAAGAAGTAGGAGGTCCATCTATGGTTACAACATAAGGAGTTTGAGAATAGGTTCATGTAGGTCTATATGACCCATTGGCACCTGTTTACTGGTGACCCAACAGTGAGTACATTTATTTAGAACGTCTATAAATTCTATTTAGGAAGAAAAATTCACTGGTGGACCTATTAATGCACAGTGATTGACACCTCCAATACAACATAGGAATGTTGGGATGCGCAGGTGTGGTACATGTGATTATTGGGGGGGGGGGGGACTTTGACTGTCTGTTGTTGCAACATGAAGCCAGGTACCCCAGGAAGAAGTCATTTTTGACGAAACAACGTAGGGTGAGTGGCGTGCTGACGTCACCGCCATTCCCCGTTGACCAGGAAGGGCGGGCAGTGTAAATAGGAGAGAGCCGGCCGGCTCGAGATTATACACACGCTTGTATTCAGCTGGAAATCTGTGAGTTTTTTACTTTATTTTATTACGTTCGGATTAAAATTTTATATGGAGTTACGCTATGGGAGCCTTTCTCTTTTTTCCTACTAAATGATTATGGTGGAACGTGAGACGATCTGAGAAAGGGGTACAG
The DNA here is from genome assembly GCF_037356315.1 of Lithobates pipiens. Taxonomy (NCBI): domain Eukaryota; kingdom Metazoa; phylum Chordata; class Amphibia; order Anura; family Ranidae; genus Lithobates; species Lithobates pipiens. The sequence continues at coordinate 327,669,750 of NW_027507748.1, forward strand.
GAGTTGGAGACGCCAGCAGAGCCTATTGAAGCGACCAGGAACGATCGTTTTGTTTGCAAGCTTGTATGATCTCCCTAAAAAGAGATCTTGTCAGCTGGTAAGCCTTACTGAATCTGGTGGTGGATGAACCTCTCTCTGGGCGCACCTGCTATATACTTGAAGGGTGTTTTATGGAGTCACTTTAATGGACTGAAATTCATCTCCTTGTGTCTCTCTCCCTCATTTTTTGGACTGTTTGTGTTTTAATTTTGAGTAATTTTTGCACTTTTTATAGTCACATACACTTTTCAGTATTTAAAAACAGGATTTAATATGTCACAGGATTATTCTGGTATTTTGTAAGTTCTAGCGCAGCTTTATTTTTGGATTTCTGTGTATTGTGAGTATCTCACATTGCGTTGCGGCAAGAATTTATTATTATTTGTATTATTATTTTTATTTTAAATCTTGCCTCACTGGCACAGGTTTTTTTTGATTATTTGAACAATTTTTTGGACAGCGCTGTTTTCCAACGATTTTTTATGAAGCCAGGTGGATCTGGGAGCTGGAGGTGACAAAACCAACGATAACCTAAGCTTCTCCCCATTTTTACCATGAGTAAACCTTTTTTTTGGTTAATATGAAGTCTATTTTTGATAAATAAAAGCATATATACTTAACTGAGAGAAACAAAAGAGAATATAGGTGAAAAGCAGCCTTTTGAAATGCCTTAGGCCGCGTACACACGCGGGGACTGTTCGCTCAACTTTGTCCGTCAAACAGTTTCAGCGGACAGTCCGCTCAAAATTAGCATGGACGGACTTGGCCACACACGTTAGTACTCATACAATAAAACAAAACCAAAAGGAAGCTCACCTCAACTGCATGCTTGAAATGTATCCAAAATGTAAATACTAATTTAGCAAGAGCAAATACAAAAATACATTGTACAAGTTTGATAAGCATCAATAAACAAATATCATAAACAGGACCACAATTCTAATCCTTAGAGAACTTAAAACTGCTGTAATACAAACCATTATGTGTAAAATACTCAATACATTATATAATACTATATAAAGAACACCTGTGAGTGTCTGATTAAATGCCAGACATTAGGAAAACATTTAAAAATGCAACATTGCATAAACATAAATATTCCAGAAGTGGTATTACAACCACCAAGTGTACAACTAAGGCCGCGTACACACGCGGGGACTGTTCGCCCAACTTTGTCCGTCAAACAGTTTCGGCAAACAGTCCGCTCAAAATTAGCATGGACGGACATGGCCACACACGACGGACGAACAGTTTGCTGAAACCGTGCGCGATGACGTGAACGGCACGTACGACGGGACTAGAAAACGACGTCCTATACACTGCAATGCAAACTTCGGCGTGTAAATCCTTTCTGAGCATGCGCGGAACTTAGTTTGACGAACAAGCCTACACACGAGGGGACTGTTCGCTGAAACAAAGTTTCAGCGGACAGTTTTTCGGAATTTCCGAAAAACTTTGTTCAGCAGACTGTCCGCTGAAACTGTCCGCTGAAAGCCCACACACGAGCGGACTGTCCGCCGAAACACTGTTCAGCGGACAAAGTTGAGCGAACAGTCCCCGCGTGTGTACGCGGCCTTAGGATAAGTTTTATGTTCCCCAAAGCAAAACCATTGGTGTAATGACAGCTCCCAATTATCATGCATTTATATCTCAGCAATGGATGTGTTATTTTGGGTGTAGGAGGTGTGAGTCCCATGGGGAGAATTAGTTTTATTTCAATAACATACATACGTATATATTTGTAGCCCCCTTTCTTCAATTAATAAATATAGAATGCATAGTCTTATAACACTCCTGTTGGTAGAATAAATGGGGAGACATCTAGTGGATAATTGGTGAATTGCTTCTCCTCCCTTCAGACTCTATCCTCTTTTCATTCCCATTGTTCTCTACATGTTTAAGATGGCAACCGAACATGACTTCATTCCGTTGTGTGCATCATTACACTGTATGTTGTGACTTCATCACGCACTGCACATGTGAATTAAAGCATTTGGTGGCAATTTTGATGGTTACTCTTGCTAAATAGAGAAAAATCATGTCACATTTGATTGTTGCCTCTGAAGCATCCGGGGTCACTGGCCCACCTCCACTTACTGTTGGCACACCGGACAAGAATTACCTTTGCTTACAATAAGTATTCTAATTTATATCTTTGGAATGGAGGGAGCTATGCTTGGATGCAGGCATTGACTCTCATTTGAGATGTTTATGCTTTCCATGTCTGAACCTATGGGATCCTTAGCTACAGCATGAACCCATTGGAGCACTTTAGAATACCATGCTAAGTTTTCTTGGATGCCTTTCGGATGGGATCACCAGAGTCTTAATTGATGAACTATAATTGCAGCAAATCTACTTCTATGGCTTAGGTACATTAAGTGGATATATACGTCTGTATTGGCTGTGTAGATACTCGTGTGAGAAAGGGAGTGTATACCTGTGGAAGAGATACATTCTAATAGTCAATATACTTTCATAACCTCTCCTGGACCAGGAGTAGGGATGGCTGAACGGTTCGTCCGGCGGTCGTTTTGCCACGAATTTCGGCTGTTTGCGGTCCGCCCGTTCGGCGGACTATTGGCGCCGTTTTTTTGCCCGGCGGACTTCCGTGTTTACTGTGTAAAAGAACTTTGACCTATGATGACACATCCATCATGGGGTACAGGACAGCCAATTGAGACATTACAGAACATGGACACTTGGACATTCCCCCTAACTTATAACTAGACCCGATCCGGCGGCCATTTTACATTCTTTCTTCTGTCACTATAGGGAGAGGTTGCTGTGTGGAGCAGGGAGAGATTGCAGTGACCAAAATCGCTAGCTATTTGGTACACAAAAGTATCGGTGTTAGGTGTAGTTCACAGTTCAGGATATAGGTTTGCTGTGCTACTGATTGTTGCAGCAGCCTGAGTGTCTTTTGTCAGTTTAGAGAAAGGGATAGGACGGTGTGTCTGCTGTAGGGACAGTCAGTTTAGTCATTAGCTTTTACTATCAGGTCCACAAAAGTGCTATTCCAGTTATTGTTCCAGTAGCCTCTGTTTTGTCAGTTTATATAGGGACAGGCAGGAAGCAGTGTGTGAGGCAGTGAGGGTCAGTTTAATCAGTAGCTGTTACTATATTAGGTCCACAAAGGTTCTTTTCAGGACTGGTATCAGTGGTATGGTAATAGGCTTGTACACGTATAATATTCTTTCTTCCAAATATAGAAAGAATATTATACTTGACTGCTGCCCTTCTGCTGCAGTCTGCTAATCATTCACAACCTACTTGTTCCACAAAGGTCCTTATAAGGACTGGTAATAACCTGGTGTAGGGTGCTATAGTACATAGGGTTGAGCGAGGTACAGTCTGCTATTCTATAAGGACTGGTATAGGTCCCCAATACATAGGGTTGAGGTGCACTACTGCTGACCGCTGCCCTATACTGCAGAAGTCCTTCATCGGTATAGGGACTGACGTACAGTCTGCTAATCAGTCACACACAACCTACTTGTTCCACAAAGGTCCTTATAAGGACTGGTAAGGTATAGGGTACTACAGTACATAGGGTTGAGTGAGGTACAGTCTGCTATTCTATAAGGACTGGTATAGGTCCACAATACATAGGGTTGAGGTGCACTACTGCTTACCGCTGCCCTATACTGCAGCAGTCCTTCATCGGTATAGGGACTGAGAGTTTTGTCACAGGGTCATTTAAAAAATGACAGGCAGAGGAAGAGGCAGGCCCTTCCACAGGGGTGGTAGGGGTAGGGCAGGAGCAACAGGCTTGAGCCAAAGTGGGAAGTTGCAGAAGGTGCATTCAATTACTTTAAAAGACGCACCAGACTTGGTTGAGTGGCTCACTCAGCCTTACTCTTCTGCACCCTCCTCATCCTCTCGATCTGCACCCTCTTCTTCACTCTCTGCTATGTGCACCCCCAAAGACACTACCACCAACAACACCACCACCACATACCTTCTGCTTGAGTCACAGGAATTATTTTCCGATCCATATCAAGACATTTCTGATGCGCAGCCACTCTTGGTATTGGATCAGGAAGAGGAGGTAGCAAGAACCGCCACTCAGCAGTCTGACGACAGTACCCAGATCAGCCCAAGGAGGAGGTTGGTCCCCGCTGGTGCTGCCTACACCGCTCAATTTGACAGTTGGTAAAGTGGTGTGTGACAACGGTGCCAATCTGCTTAGCGCATTGAAACAGGGCAAAATGACGCACGTGCCATGCATGGCACACGTCTTAAACTTGGTCGTGCAGCGATTCCTTGTCAAATACCCTGGGATCCAGGACATCTTGCGGCAGGCAAGGAAAATCTCGGCCCATTTCAGAAGATCTTACACGGCCATGGCTCGCCTTGCTGACATTCAGCGGCGACACAATCTGCCGGTCAGACGTCTTATTTGTGATTGCCCGACGCGATGGAACTCAACCTTCTATATGCTTGATAGGCTGCTCCAGCAGAAACGTGCAGTTGAACTCTGCGGCAGAAGAGGTTCTGGGGAGCTGGGGTTTTTTTCACCGCGCCAGTGGCTGCTCATGTGCGACGTATGCAGACTTCTGCGCCCATTTGAGGAGATCACCAAACTGGTCAGTCGCAGCCATGGCGCCATCAGTGACATGGTACCTTATGCCTTCTTTATGGAGCGTGCATTGCATCGTGTCATTGATCAAGCTGTGGAGGAGCAGGAGCGGGAATATGAGGAAGTCGCAATGCTGGATGAATTCCCAGGGGGGCTACTCTATCTGAGACAAGTCAACAACAGGAGTCTGAAGAGGAGTCAGAGGAGGATGGTGCCGGGGCGGATGAGGAGGAGCAAGAAGAGCATGCTTTAAACCTTTCTGGGATCCCTGTTGTGCGTGGATGGGGAGAGGAGAATGAAGAGGACGACATTATCCTGGATGATGAGCAGGAGCCAGGCCACCACACCGCTTCCACTTTAGTGCAAATGGGGGCCTTCATGCTCCAGTGTTTTAATAGGGACCCCCGTATAAAAAGCATAAGGGTCAAGGACCAGTACTGGGTGGCAACGTACTTAGACCCCCGGTACAAACACAAAATGGCGGAAATGTTACCGCCGTCACAGAGGGCTGGCAGAAGGGAGCACTTCCAGGCCTTGCTTCGAGAAATGCTGCATTCTGCCTTTGCGTGCGCTGGCAGAGGAGCAATTTCTACTCCCAGAGAAGGAGTTGCGGGTACCAATCCAACAGCGCCTGCAAGAAGAGGCCGGTTTGAAGATGTGTTGGTGACTTCGGATATGAGGTCATTCTTTCAGCCGACCCATCGACAGGTGTCATCCGGATCCAGCATCAGGGAACGCCTAGGCCGTCAGGTGTCCGACTACATCGGGTTAACGGCCGATGTGGACGCTCTGAGGAGTGATGAACTCCTGGACTACTGGGTGGGCAGGCTTGACCTCTGGCCAGAGCTTGCCCAATTTGCAATCGAACTGTTGGCTTGCCCCTCATCCAGTGTCCTGTCCGAAAGGATGTTCAGCGCAGCAGTGGGGATCGTGACCAATAAGCGTACTCGCCTAGCTCACGACAGTGTTAACTACCTCACATTTCTAAAAATGAATGAGGCATGGATCTCAGAGGAATTCAACACATGTGACCAGTAGGCCATGTATATGTCTATAAACAATTTTTTTAAACGAGCACAGAGACCTTCTTTCTTCATTTGGCTCACTTCCTTTTCCAAAAAAAGCACACCGTACTATATGCCGTACCCTCCTCTTTGAAGAGGTTGAGCGGTGTCATATTTCTACTGGGGCTGCTTATTATGAGGGGCTGCCACCATCCCTGTGCTGTGCTGACATCCTCCTGGGGCTGTACCTCTGCTGTGCATATTATGAGGGGCTCCCATCATCCCTGTGCTGTGCTGACTTCCTCCTGGGGCTGTACCTCTGCTGTGCATATTTTGAGGTGCTCCCACCATCCCTGTGCTATGCTCATTATGAGGGGCTCCCACCATCCCTGTGCTGTGCTGACTTCCTCCTGGGGCTGCTTATTATGAGGGGCTCCCACCATCCCTGTGCTATGCTGACATCCTCCTGGGGCTGCTTATTATGAGGGGCTCCCACCATCCCTGTGCTATGCTGACATCCTCCTGGGGCTGCTTATTATGAGGGGCTCCCACCATCCCTGTGCTATGCTCATTATGAGGGGCTCCCACCATCCCTGTGCTATGCTCATTATGAGGGGCTCCCACCATCCCTGTGCTATGCTGACTTCCTCCTGGGGCTGCTTACGGTGCAGGTGTCAGTGCTGTATATCACGGTGCTGATGTCAGAACTCTCTATCACGCTGCTGATGTCAGTGCTCTCTATCACTGTGCTGTTGTCAGATGACTCTATCACGGTGCAGGTGTCATTGCTGTATGTCACGCTGCTGATGTCAGTGCTCTCTATCACGGTGCTGCTGTCAGTGCTGCATTTAATGGTGCTGGTGTTAGTGCTTTATGTCACGCTGCTGATGACAGTGCTCTCTATCACGGTGCTGTTGTCAGATGACTCTATAACGGTGCAGGTGTCATTGCTGTATGTCACGTTGCTGGTGATCATCTCCTGCACCCTCTTCTTTGCCTACCCTGACCTTCCCTCTCCTCCATTGCCTTCATGCGCTCCACAGTCCTGAATTGTCACAACAATTTCCCATTAAAAAAAAGAATGCTTGTAATTGTCGATCCCAGATTCACCTCATACATGTGTTATGTCATTGGCCATGTGGTGGGACTATGTTTGCACAGCTATTAATTATTTTGTGGCTGAAAATTTGACATGTAGGTTTGCGAAGTTCGCCTCCCATTGAAGTCAATAGGGCCCGCCGCGAAGGTTACGGTTCGCAAACTATCGGCCGCGTTGGTGGTCCACGTTCGCGAAACGTCCCGTCGGAAGTTCGTCCATCACTAACCAGGAGTATCGCATGTTTTGAAATACCCTCTCGTATATACCTGTGAGAGGGAGGTAACATAGACATACCAACATGGACACACTCTAATATCCTTGGGCGAGTCCCTTCCCGTGTTGCCTCCTCTAGACCATGGGTCTTGGGCTCACCTACTTCATCTATGAGCCCAGTGTTGCATTCTTGAATGAAAATATGAATGAAGTTCACTTTAAAACACTTCATGTATGTTTCAATACAATCCAGCCAAGGATCCATGAATAATGCGCAAGCTGCCAATGGGAGTATACCTACAGTATTAATATAATTATATCCACCCCAATTGTTGAACACTTGGGGGTCTGAGACCATACATCTACTTACAGATTAATGCACATGATGGGATGGCATGTTCAAACCAGGATTTAGGATGGTTCTATGCCAGTGACGGTGAACCTTGGCACTCCAGATGTTGTGGAACTACATTTCCCATGATGCTCAACTACACTGCAGAGTTCATGAGCATCATGGGAAATGTAGTTCCAAAACATCTGGGGTGCCTAGGTTCGCCATCACTGTTCTGTGCTCTCAGTGTGGAACTACTGCATCTCTAAATAATATTTAATTGAAAGTATAGCAATTAACTCTCCGATTATTATATTGGGTAGTAGTCTGGTGACCACCTATATGTATTGATATATAAGATTCCTACACCCTGTTATATATAATGTTCAGATATTTTGAGTGGCATTTGGGCAGCTGGTTGCTTCTAACATCACCGTGTTTGTCTAGTTATTTATGTGTATGAATTTATGTATTTGGATATTGGTATTTTTTCAATTGGGACTTGTCATTATTCATTAGATTATGTGTTTTTCTTTCCTGGGTAAACTGTTTTTAGAGGTTATACTGACTAAGTATGGGAGGGGTTGAGCCCGTATCCATTGGTTCTTTGGTTTGTAATTAAGTGTATGTTGTGGAAAGCTACCCCACCAAGATAAACATTTGTATAATAAACACCTAGTATGATTGGATATGTTTTTTTTTTTTCAGAGGTGTGGACGTTCGAGAGTTAAGTTGAGTACAGACGTGGAGCCTAAAGGTGTTCCCTTTTACCTACTGTGCCCAGTAGTTAGGTCCCCACTCTCTCTAAAGAAAGGCAACACATTCATCATTTTGCTAGAAAAGGAGCAAGGACTGTATTTATTTAAAGCTAATCGCTCCTGAAAGAGACAGAACAGGGATCTGTCAATGTAAACAGACAGATATCCGTTCTATCAGGGGAGAGGAGACAGATTTGTTGTTCATACCAAGTATGAACAGTGATCGGTCTCCTCCTCCAGTCAAAAGTGTCTGATCTGTCTGCCTCAATGTCGCAGTCCCAATAAAAAAAGCAGATCACCGCCATTACTAGTAAAACAAAAAAAAAGAATAATAAAAATGCCATAAATATATCCCCTATTTTGCAGATGCTATAACTTTTGCGCAATCCAATCAATATACGCTTATTGCATTTTTTCCCCCAAAAAATATGTAGAAGAATACATATTGACCTAAACTGAGGAAGAATTTTTTTTTTATATTTGTTTGGAGAATATTTATTATAGCAAAAAGTAAAAAAAATTGCTTTTTTTTTCAAAATTGACACTTTTTTTGTTTATAGTAAAAATAAAAACCGCAGAGGTGATCAAATACCACCAAAAGAAAGCTCTGTTTGTGGGAAAAAATGTCCATTTTGTTTGGGTAGAGCGTCGCACAACCGCGCAATTGTCAGTTAAAGTGAAGCAGTGCCGTATCGCAAAAAATTACCTGGTCATTAAGGGGGCAAATCCTTCAGGGGTTTAAGTGGTTAATCCAGCATAAAACAACTTCTGCATTTGCCTCTCTGCAGGGGTTTCCTGTAATGTAGACCAGTCACTGCTTCTATCTCCCTGTTTATGCAGGGAGACTGGTCTTGTATCTGCAAAAAATAAATACCGCTGAGGTGATCAAATACCACCAAAAGAAAGCTCTGTTTGTGTGAAAAAAAAATTCAATTTTGTTTGGGTACAGCCTCTGTGCATGGGTTTCCTATAATGTAGACCAGTCACTGCTTCTATCTCCCTTTGTGCAGGGAGACTGGTCTTGTATCTGACCCCCTTTAAATTTCTGCATGCAACCTATAGTGGATGGTCTTTCTGGGATTCTCCCACAGCCCTGCTTTCTGTGCAGGCTTTATGTAGCTAGGGGATGTAACTGATTATTTTACAAGCAAAGTTTTTGGTGTGTTGGGATGAAGTTCTATTAAAGATCTACCCTTGGGACGTACCGTCCCCACAAGTAACAATAGAAAACCAACAGAAAGGTATATGGGACTTTGATTATACATTCCAAGGTTATTATACAGAGACTCAAAAATATGTAAAAATATAACAATATTTATTAGGCATCGCATATGTTAAAAAAAACAACTTTTTTTTAAAAACATTCAGTTGAATCTTGGCCTTGGGATGCAACCGCATTTCACACGTAACCCTGCTTCATCAGGGCCACAGATCCTCTAAAGAGTACTGTAATTATATAGAAAATACATATGAGACATTTACTTGTTATATGACATAGTGTCATGAAAAAAGGGAAAGAAGAGGGGAGGAGCGGAAAAAAGGGGGGCAGGGAAAAAGCAGGCAGGAAAGGGGGGGGGAAGGAAAATGCGGAGGGGGAGAGGGGGAAGAGGGGGAGAGGGAAGAGGGGATGGGGGAAAGGGGGAGGTAGGGGGGAATTAGCCAGGAGAGACAAAAGTAAAAAAAGAAAGTGGAAGGGGGAAGGGAAATGGGGGTGTGTGTAAAGGATAACGAGTGGAATTAAGTAGATAGGGAAGTCAGGGATAAAACCCTGTTAGATTCTTACCACAGTCAAGTGCAGGAATCAAACAAATTCATATAGTCCAAGAAAGTTCCAAATAGGAACAAATTGCATTGGGATAAGTAGATATAAGGTAGAAGCCCCGGTAAGTTGGATTATGGAGGCATCCTTATAAAGGGAAGATAAAATAGCAATGTATAGCCAGAAATACATTAAAAAAATATATAGAAAAGTGAATTTCCGAAACAAGAGCTTGCCCAGTTTTTATGCTCTAAACTTCTCACCCAGCATGGTATGTGTTTAAGTAGAGGAACTTGTAACTCTGTGCATGTCAAGGAGTTGTGAGAAATGGAGTTAAAAGAGCTTGTGTCAAAATCTGACCATGGTGAGTAAATGAGCACTCCGCTAAAGAGACACAAATGGCAAAAAAGCTGTCAGCAGGTTTAACCCTCCCATACACTATCCAAAATTAAAATAAAAGTTCTGGCTTTAAAAGAACGTTTTTATGCCTGGAGGTCATTGGATTATTTTGCTTATAATACGTGAGATATGAGGGGGTGTGCAGCAAATAATTTACACTTAACAGGTAGTTTACACTTAACAGGTAACTGTATACTAGCACACTTGTTTCATATTTCCCAGTGTTTAATGTAATAGTCTGAAGCAACAACTTCCTTTTTAACATATGTCCGTCTTTGTATTCACTGTGAATTTGTCAGGTGTGAATCTGGCTATAGACAGCGCACACAGAAATTAACTGGCACAGAAAACTAAGCTCTGACCAAATGCCAGGCAAATAGTAGCTATTAATGCGACCTTACAAATATCCTGTTGTGCCAGTTCCTTCACAAGTAAACTGGTCTGGAAATCATAGAAGCTAAAAGCTCTGAGCTCTGCCAAGCTTCCGGAATATAAAATACCCTGTGCTGGTACAGAAGTAGTACACAGAAACCAGAATATCTTATTTTAAGTAGTGTCCTCTAAACGTGGCTTTAAATTATTTCTAAACCCAGAACCAGAAATACAATATATTGCAGGATCACAGTTCTTAGATGTTGTGGCTGCATTTGTTTTCTTGTTTTTCTTCTTCCTTTATTTTAACCAGTTGATCTGGCCAGTAACACAATTTCTGTCTTAGCCCTTGTACACACGGTCGGACATTCCGACAACAAAATCCGTCGGATTGTTGCATACACATGGTCGGACAAAGTTGTCGGAAAATCCGATCATTCGGAACATGATGACGTTCGTTTGTTACGACGGGACTACGTTCAGGCTAGTAGCCAATAGCTTTGGTCTCGTAATTTGATCTGAGCATGCGTGGCACTTTGTCCTATCAGAATTCTCTACAAACGATCGGACAAAGTCCGATCGGATCATGTTGTCGGAAAATTTTATATCCAGCTCTTAAACTTTGTTGGTTGGACATTCCAATGGAAAAAGTCCGATGGAGCCCACACAAGGTCGGATTATCCGACAACACGGTCCGATCGGACATTTTCCGTCAGAATTTCTGACCGTGTGTACAAGGGCTAAGGGCGTCTCCACTCTGGATGGAGGAGCATGAAACCTCCCCAAGTGACTTGAGCTCATCATATCTTGCTAAGGGCCTTACATAGAAGAAGGGACTACTACCACCTGTTATGGTTATGTATATGTGTTTCTAGCATGTAGACTGAGGGCAAGGTGGAGGGAGGGGAGAATTCCTCCAACAGCCCTCCCTGCTGATAGGACAGTCTACTGATGAGAAGTTTGAATGTACCTGTGTGCCTCTTTTTACTGAATGTAGTTAACCCTGCCTAGTGTCATTATGCAAAGAAGGGGGGATGGTTCCCTGAGTGTATATCTCTTTGTGCCTATGTTTGAATAAACAGTGTTATGCTTCTCTTCACCCTACACTGATGTCTTGACAAGTGACTGGGTGGACTAAGGGACCTTAGATCGTGCTGGTACCATGCAAAGGAAGCTTATATGATGGATATACTCTTCTTGAGTATGTGGGTCCATCACAATTTGCAAGGCTATGCTAAACTCATGGTTCCAAGTAGAGTCCAGAGCTGTGACCAAGATCCTTTAAGCCCTTGTACACACGGTCGGAGATTCCGACAACCAAATCCATCGGAGTAATTCCGACAGATTAATTCCGGAAGAGGTCCAGAAGTGATGTTGCATACACAAAGTCAGATTAAGTTGTCGGAAAATCCGATTGTACATAACGTGATGACGTTATTTCGTTAGGACAGGACTACGTTCAGGTTAGTAGCCAATAGCTTTGGTCTAGGAATTTGATCTGAGCATGCGTGGCACTTTGTCCGTCGGAGTAGGCTACACATGATCGGAGTATGTCCGATCGGAGCATTTTGTCGGAAAATTTTACTGGCAAGTTGGAAAAGTTGGTCCGCCGGATATTCCGACAGAAACAGTCCGATGCAGACTACACACAGTCGGAATATTCGACAAGACGGTCCGATAGGAAACATTCAGTCGGAATCTCCGACCGTGTGTACAAGGGCTAACAGTAGCCCAGCCACCCAGGATTTAAATTAACAATTAATTGTCTGGTTTAAGGTTCAGTGTTTTTCCTATATATGCATGGGGTGTTAGTCTTGTTCCTGGCTATATGGAATATTGCATTATTTGGGTTTTAGAATCTTATTGTTTTTAAGATGAGAATCCTGACCCATATTTACCTTTCTTATTTCTAGTCTTTTGCACCATTTTGTTTATTACAGTCTAAGGGTATGATTTTGAGGGTACTTAGTATTTTTTTCCTGTGGTGTTCTCCTTAGGGCCTCCCCAGAGACTGGGTTGTGCATTCTTTTTGCCTGGGAGTTCTTTTACACAGGAATTGAGGGCAAGTAGTTTATTATGTGTGTGTGTGTTTTTTTTTCTAGTAAATACACTTTAAAGTATTTGTTAACCCAAAAAAAATAATATGGATCCTGCTCCTTTAAATCATGTTACACAGCACAGTGCTTGTGCTTTGTAATTTGGCAACCTGTACCACATGTAATACCTGGCTTTCCTGCCTAGCTATACCCTCCCTTCTGCAAACAGACCACAATAATCATGGCTGCTGAGCCCCTGACATCGTGGACTGTTTGCGTGTCTCCATCAGCCGCAGCCTGCTCTTCTGTGTCTCCGTTCATTCCGCCTGGCCGTTCATTCCGCCACGGGGAGGGGGGCTTTCGCCCGCTGAGCTGAGAAGAGGCTGAGACTCAGAGAGACTGTCTGGACCGACCCATCCTGCCCTGCCTATCCAGAGAGAGAATGTAGGGAGGTGGGGTGGACACTGAAAAATGAAGTCCGCTGACCAGCTGACACCAATCGAGTGAAGGGGAGGGTCTCTCTCTCTCCATGAGGAAAAGCTTCCCTGGAGGTATTCAAGTGACTGATGATTCGAATTGCAGTGCAATCGATCCATCCCAAGTCCTCCACCACCTCTGCTTCTTACTGATCCCATCCCTACCCACCCACCATCACTTCTACAGCAGAAGTGATGGGGGGATAGGGTAGGCATGAGATCAGTGGTGGTGGGGGATGGGATCAGTAAGAGGCAGAGGTGGTGGTGGTGGGAGAGGATGGCACCACCACCGCTGCCACCCCCCCACCCCCTGAAGAACCACACTGCCTGCCACCCCCCCCAAGTACACCACCACCACTGCCACCCCCCCAAGTACTGGTTGGTAGATGATCAAATACTTATGTCATGCAATAAAATGCTAATTAATTATTTAAAAATCATATCATCTGATTTTGTGGATTTTTGTTTTAGATTACGTCTCTCACAGTTTAAGAGTACCTATGATAAAAATTACAGACCTCTACATGCTTTGTAAGTAGGAAAACCTGAAAAATCAGTAGTGTATTAAATACTGGTTCACCCCACTGTACACATACTCTCAATTTAGACAGGAGGCAATTAACCTACCAGCATGTCTTTGGAGTGTGGGAGGAAACTGGAGCACCTCGGAGAAACCAATGCAGACACAGGGAGAACATGCAAATTCTAAGCAGGTAGTATTGTGGTTGGCATTCAAACCAACAACCTGTGCTGCCAGATGGACGTGCTAACCACTTAGCCACTTTGCTGCCCATAAGGGAGATTCACTCTCTCTCTAATTGTTCTAATAACCAGTGTTACCAGGAATAAAAGTGATGGTAAATCCACAGTTTTGAGTTACCACCAGAACAGGCATAGAAGGAAACTCTTTCAATGGTAACACATAGCTCGATTACGCATTTATAAGAGTAGGATACCCCTCACATTGGAAAAATATGCTTTCAGTTTCCGTGTAGTCTACAGGACAGAAAGTGAATGTAAATCACCTTAAGGCCCGTACACACGATAAGCAAATCGGAAGTAAAATTTGGTCCGACAAACAATCTGCCGATTTTCGGATCATTAGTATGGTGTTTTCGACAGCCGATTACGAATTTTCGGATGACAAAACCTGTATATGCAGGCTATAAAATGTTTATCGTACATGAACACAATGTCCGACTTTTGTTTATTTAGTACCGTTTTCATCTGGAAAAGATTGTAAGAGCAAGACTTTGCATGCTCAGAAACGAAAAAGTACATACAAAACAATTCAACACATGACGTCACTTCTGAAGCTGAATTCTGTCGTACGAGAAATTTCGTATGAAAGTAACCTCTTCACTTTCGGTATGAGACAAGCATGCAACAAAAAATTTACAAAAATTTGTCTGATAATCTGTTTGTGTGTACAAGGCTTTAATGAGATACAGATGGCACAAAAACATTGGCAGAGGTTTTAACCATCCCCTACACCCCCAAATGTGAATACAGAAAGTTAGAACGTTTTGGCTTTGGATATACATTATTAATATGCATCTCTATTTTAGGATCACTGTAGATGCAACAGGAAAGTAACTATCAACATAATGTAGAATCCATTAAGCTGAATATGACAAACATTCTTCTTTGAAATGTTTTAGTTTGTGGAGCTGAAAGTAAAATGGGCTTTATTTTAGGTATGATTTGTTTCTATTTTATTTCCCGTAAATGCTCAAAGAAATAATCTTGACTTGGCTGACAGAGGAAACCAAGGCTGTCTGCATATTTTTCCTCTTTAATTTTCTTGTTCTCAATGAACACACAACTGAAAATAATGCAACAGTTCCACCTGAAGGTACCAGAATTGTGGATAGGGAAGTATGAACCAATCAAAATGTGTTCCACCTCCAATCTGAGGAGAGCGGTACTCCTTTTTATATCCCAACATTTTGGAACCTTTCTAGACATTAAAAGGTAAAAAAAGAAAAATGCTAAAACTATTGTCTATGGAAGATTCAATTTCATATATCACTAATATATTTTTTCTGCTTCTTGCATTTCTTGGGGAACGTTTTAATAAAGCACTTCAGTTTGGGGAAGCAAATAACATTGTTCCTATTCAGAAATATCGTCAAAGTTTATTTAATATTATATAAATACAGTTTATTCTGATACTTGTAAATAGTGAAATCAACTCTCCAGCCATATAAAAACTGAGCTAGATACAGTATGAATGGAATAATCTGCATTCATCCATTGCCATATGTACAGTGCCTTGAGAAAGTATTCGGCCCCCTTGAACTTTTCAACCTTTTGGCACATTTCAGGCTTCAAACATAAAGATATAAAATTTTTATTTTTTGTGAAGAATCACCAACGAGTGGGACATAATTGTGAAGTGGAACGAAATCTATTGGATTTTTGAAACTTTTTTAACTAATAAAAAAATGAAAAGTGGGGCATGCAAAATTATTCTGCCCCCTTGCGTTAATACTTTGTAGAGCCACCTTTTGCTGCGATTACAGCTGCAAGTCGCTTGGGGTATGTCTCTATCAGTTTTGCACATCGAGAGACTGAAATTCTTGCCCATTCTTCCTTGCAAAACAGCTCGAGCTCAGTGAGGTTGGATGGAGAGCGTTTGTGAACATCAGTTTTCAGCTCTTTCCACAGATTCTCAATTGGATTCAGGTCTGGACTTTGACTTGGCCATTCTAACACCTGGATACGTTTATTTGTGAACCATTCCTTTGTAGATTTTGCTGTATGTTTGGGATCATTGTCTTGTTGGAAGATAAATCTCCGTCCCAGTTTCAGGTCTTTTGCAGACTCCAACAGGTTTTCATCCAGAATGGTCCTGTATTTGGCTGCATCCATCTTCCCCTCAATTTTAACCATCTTTCCTCTCCCTGCTGAAGAAAAGCAAGCCCAAACCATGATGCTGCCACCACCATGTTTGACAGTGGGGATGGTGTGTTGAGGGTGATGAGCTGTGTTGCTTTTATGCCAAACATATCGTTTTGCATTGTAGGCAACAAGTTCGATTTTGGTTTAATCTGACCAGAGCACCTTCTTCCACATGTTTGGTGTGTCTCCCAGGTGGCTTGTGGCAAACTTTAGACAAGACTTTTTATGGATATCTTTGAGAAATGGCTTTCTTAATGACACTCTACCATAAAGGCCAGATTCGACTGATTGTTGTCCTATGGACAGACTCTCCCACCTCAGCTGTAGTTCTCTGCAGTTCATCCAGAGTGATCATGGGCCTCTTGGCTGCATCTCTGATCAGTCTTCTCCTTGTCTGAGCTGAAAGTTTAGAGGGATGGCCAGGTCTTGGTAGATTTGCAGTGGTCTGATACTCCTTCCATTTCAAAATGATCGCTTGCACAGTGCTCCTTGGGATATTTAAAGCTTGGGAAATCTTTTTGTATCCAAATCTGGCTTTAAACGTCTCCACAACAGTATTACGGACCTGCCTGGTGTGTTCCTTGGTCTTCATGATGCTCTCTGTGCTTTCAACAGAACCCTGAGACTATCACAGAGACGGTGCATTTATACAGAGACTTGATTACACACAGGTGGATTCTATTTATCACCATCAGTCATTTAAGACAACATTGGATAATTCAGAAATTCTCGCTGAACTTCTGGAGTGAGTTTGGTGCACTGAAAGTAAAGGGGCCGAATAATTTTGCACGCACCACTTTTCAGTTTTTTATTTGCTAAAAAAGTTTAAATTATCCAATAGATTTCGTTCCACTTCACAATTGTGTCCCACTTATTGGTGATTTTTCACAAAAAATTAAAATGTTATATCTTTATGTTTGAAGCCTGAAATGTGGCAAAAGGTTGAAAAGTTCAAGGGGGCCGAATACTTTCACAAGGCACTGTATGTGGTGATCAGACAATAGGTTTCTCACTGATCTGAAGATTCTGTCCAGTTACCAGACATCTGGGTAGCGAGTGACTGATTTTCTACCATGTAGATATTATGATAGATAATAGAACCCCTAACTCCCTAAATTCCATCAGTGTGTACTTTAACAAGGTACTTTTGGCACAACATAATATCACCTGTCTTGTATTTGATCGTGATAATAATTGCTAATATTCTTTTAAGATGGAATGCAGTAGATGTCAAGATAGTTCCATTATAAAGTAAAGCTGAGTTGGCTGCAGGCTTTCAAGAATAAAGATTGATTTTGTTCTATGGTGCTTGAGCAATGTATGCATTTCTGCCCAAGTAATCTTATTAGGAAAGAAGAACTGGGTCTGGAAAGGAGCCAACATTGACTCTAAAGAAATAACAAAAGGCAAAAAAATTAGAAATAAACACTGTACATAAACACTTTCTGCTATACCATCATGCTCGTGGCTAGACAAGCAATTCACAGTTCTGTGCTTAGTTGTATCATTACATGTACCATCTTCTGCAAAATTGCTTACATAGGTAAATATAATTTTATCTGGTAAGTTACATTTGCAGGATATATACAAAGAAACAAAATAATTACAATCTCATAAGCAAGTTACTAAAAGGTGTATGCAAGCTCCAATGGCTACTGTATTAACTATATTAAATGCTGTTACCACAACACATGCAATGGCATACCCCATTCATTAAAATCGGGGCCCTGGTGTGTAGCCATCCCACGGAGTTCTCACTGCTTAACAGAACAGAGAGAACTCTGTGATTGGAGGAGAGATGATTATAAGACTTTGACAGATCACATGGCCCATCTCATTTTTTTTTTTTTTTGGGCTTTCTACACCCATGTTTTTGCTGTGTTTGCTTTTTAAACCTATCTTAAAATAGTAAATATGACTGACTGCAGAGTGGTGCATGCAAGTTTCCATTTGTAAAGCGGTCCTTCACCCGCCCTCATTTTCTTATCCCCTGCTTAATTTGTTGCAGGTCCTGCACAGATAACATATTCACCTGCCCACAGCAACCAACTGTGTCCTGCTGAGATCCTCCTCCCTTTTGCCTTGTGCTCAGACCAGCGCTGCCATCTTCATGCGTTATGTCATCGGGGAGCCACCAATGTCCTGACAAAATTATCAACTTGGCAGAAAATTTAACCACGTCACTTCCACTTTCTTTAAACCATTAGTAATTGCTGATTTGAACGAATTGGTGTTTGGACACAACACCGGCTACCGAATACCCCACCCTACCTTTGGTAAGGATTACAATATTCAGAGAAGCCACACCATGTCATGCATTGCCTGTACTGGCATAGCCCACCCTATCAGACAGCAACTGCCTATAAATGTATCCTCCATTATGAAATGATAGCAGGTTCACAACTCTGACTAGTAGCACTATCTGCCAGGTATATTGCATCAATAGGAAAGCTATAGCCCGCCCTGGGTCCAGAACATTCACTGGGCCCTAGACCCTTGCCTAGGTTGCCCTATGAATGATCCATCTTTGCTACTGTGTGACCAAAGTTTGTAGAGTGCAATATCAGAAGACCCTTTCTAACTGTGAGTAAACCATTAAGCCCCATTCACACCTGAGCATTTTGTAGCTCAAAGCTCCAAAACACTCCGTTTCCAAAATCAGATGATTTTTAATTGTGCCGGTTCATATAAGAGTAGTGTCACTTGAAATTCAAAGATTATAGCTAAAAACAGTACACAAGCTTCTTTAGAGCTATAAGCTTCAAGTGTTTTTGCCTCCAAAAGACATCAATAAGAGCGCCTGAAAAAAAATGCACATATTGGACATTATTAAAAATAATAATAATAATAATAAAAAAAAACACTCAAGCTTGTGAAACCGAAGACATTAGCCTCAAGTGTGAATGCAGCCTTAGGCTCTGCAGTGCATTGTTGGGTGGCTCTAAGGATCATTTTACTAGTTTATTAATACATATTTTTTTCTTAACATGTTACATTTATTAGCATATGGACATTTTAGAAGCTAACTGATTCCCAAATGCTTAGTAAATGAGAGGAAACTGCTGATTTTCATCATCCAATCATGTGCAAGCAAAACAATTTTTTATCTTTTATTTTACTTGTACTTGATTGGATATTCTTTACAAAGTAAAGCTTTAACACATTACATTTACTAAGGAAAGTGCTACTAAGAGGGTTACTTAGAGAGTGCACAGTCTATTTCCCTTTAATAAATCAACCCCAGCGTGTAATTCAGTGAACTTGCTCTACATTTATTGTACAGTGCTTATTCTGTTAATTTCAATATCTCTGGCTATATTGCAAAATAAATCCCATTAGTTTTAATGAGCGTGGCATGATATGCACTCATTAAAGTGTAGATAAAAGTAAAGCAATAGAAAAAATGACATACATGAGACATTCTGACATTAGCATTAACACAGCAGTGTTTGTTTGTCTTCCCCGTAACATAGTTTTATTGTCTGTTGATCCTGCCAAGTTGTTCTCCCAAAGGGACACTTACATTTACAGGAGGCGTCTGTCTCAGCTGCTAAATTATCCTGACTAGTCCCCAATAAAAAACAGTCCCAAATAATAATACTGAATGTTTAAAGAATAATACTACTCCCATCTACTTATTTACAACTATGCTGAGCTGCCTGCTGGCCCTACAATATGTTCCCACACTCAGCGAGGGTTATTTACTAAAGGCAAATCCAGTTTGCATTTGAAAGTACACTGAAAATGCACTTGGAAGTAAAGTTTCAATGTAGATCCGAGGGGGACATGCAAGGAAAATAAAAAACAGCATTTTAGCTTGCACATGATTGGATGATAAAATCAGCAGAGCTTCCCCTCATTTCAGATCTACCCCTTAGATTTAGAGCGACTGCACTTCCGAGGGCACTTGCAGTGCAAAGTGGATTTTCCTTTCGTGAATAACCCCCAGTGTATTACAATATTAAAACCGGCACCACTTTGTTCTCTTTTATGCATAATATAATATAAGAAACAAAAAGTGTATAAAAATAATAAAACAAAATAGTATATAGAATATAGCGTATATTCTTCATGTGTATAATAAACCACTAAATATAAAGCCAAATGTGATAAAATCCCCACATGTAATAGCCAGTGTAAACAAGCCATCATTTGAAAAAAAAAAATGAAAGTCCATATATTAAATAAGCTTTCAAAATGTCCTAATTAATGTGATTCCACAACTGCAAAAAATCCACAAGTGATCACAACTCTTCTGTGTTCTACTGCAAATTCCCCCCCATGTCACTCATGTCATCCACCACTGTGCATACAATGCCCTCACCCTAATATATTGGTCCCCTGAAAAGTAACTTGATACCGTGACACAACACGTTGGACAGAGCCGAGGGACATCAGATGAGGAAGTGACTGCTGACATCACCGGAGCAACAGTCTCTCAAGAATTTTGCATAAATGATGCTGTGCAATGTCAAGTGCGCAATAACATGTGAGTGATTAAATCTTAATAAATTGGTTGATTGTTGTTACTATTGCACAGTGGAGTGATTATTTTCTACTTGAGCCTATAGTTATATTGTCTCCATTGGTAAAGAAAGAAGGAGAGAGTGACATCCTTTTCCATCCTTAATGGGAACACGTGTTTTTAGACTGTACCCAAATGGGTCATTATACTAAGATACTGTGTGTTACCACCAGCATCATGTACTACATCAGTGGTTCTCAGCTCCAGTCCTCAGGACCCACTAACAGGCCAGATTCTAAGTATTACCTTGGGGATATGCAGAGACTAGAATACTGCAATCACTGAGCAAATTATATCACCTGAAATTTATTTCAGTTATCTTGCAAACCTGGCCTGTTAGTGGGTCCTGAGGATAGGAGTTGAGAACCACTGTACTACATCTTTCAGTCATTGCTGTTCCCACCATCAACTACCCACTCTGTACTGCCTGTCCCCACCATAAACTGTATCAACTGTCTCCCTCTGTATTGCCTGTCTGTCAGGATGGGCATGCCAGCAGACAAGATGGCTTCTCTGGGCAGACTTTGTGCATCTTCACAGGCTAATACACATTCCTTTTTGCGAACGTAGGACTGGGCACATGCTCATGTGCATGCAAGCATTAAAGTGTGCATGAGCATACAAGTGCACATTGGTGTGCTCATATGCACTCGTGACAGATGATGACGCCAAATAGCTATTTAAACTGAGCCAGTGCTCACGTTCAGTGTTGCTTTGTCTATAGCCTTCTGTATGTCCTGAGAATCTACGATCCTGTATCCTGACTTCAGTTGCTGACCTGGCTCATCTTGACTACTCCCTGAAGTCTGCCTGTACTGACTTTGGCTTGCCTTCTGACCACTACTTTTGCCTGCTCCATTTGCTACTGCTCCACTGACTGGCTCATGACCCGGGTTATACCTTGACCACGCTTTTGCCTGTGCCACTGTACCTGATCTGTCTTGCCAGTGTATGACTTGGCCTGCCTGATTCTCCTCCTGCTGTAACCAGTATCTGCCTGCCTTCCCACTGTATCTGCTTATCTACTGCCTGCTACCAGTACATGCCTCGCCTGCCTGCTGTCACCAGTAGGGATGAGCTTTATGTTTGAGTCGAACATGAGTTTGACTCGAACATTGGCTGTTCTCCAGTTCGCCGAACAGCGAACAATTTTGGGTGTTCGCTGCAAATTCGAAAAGCCGCAGAACACCCTTTAAAAGTCTATGAGAGAAATCAAAAGTGCTAATTTTAAAGGCTACTATGCATGGTATTGTCATAAAAAGGGTTTGGGGACCTGGGTCCTGCCCCAGATAACATGTATCAATGCAAAAAAAAGTTTTAAAAACGGCAGTTTTTCCGGAAGCAGTGATTTTAATAATGCTTAAAGTGAAACAATAAAAGTGTAATATTCCTTGAAATTTCGTACCTGGGGGGTGTCTATAGTATGCCTGTAAAGGGGCGCATGTTTCCCATGTTTAAAACAGTTTGACAGCAAAATGACATTTCTAAAGGAAAAAAGTAATTTAAAACTATACTCATGGCTATAATGAATTGTCAGTCTGCAATACACATAACAGTTCATTGATAAAAATGGCATGGAATTTACCCACATGGGAACCCCGAACCAAAATGGAAAAAAAATGTGTGGGGGTCCCCCTAAATTCCATACCAGACCTGAAGGGCCTGGTATGGAATTTAGGGGGACCCCCACACATTTTTTTTTCATTTTGGTTCGGGGTTCCCATGTGGGTAAATTCCATGCCATTTTTATCAATGAACTGTTATGTGTATAATTAATATTATGTGGATATTA
Organism: Lithobates pipiens; assembly: GCF_037356315.1. Taxonomy (NCBI): domain Eukaryota; kingdom Metazoa; phylum Chordata; class Amphibia; order Anura; family Ranidae; genus Lithobates; species Lithobates pipiens. Next base: position 327,692,039 of record NW_027507748.1, read on the forward strand.
AGGGGAACCTCATGGCAAAATGAAAAAAAAAATGGCATGGGGGTCCCCTTCAAAATCCATACCAGACCAGTATGGATTTTAAGGGGAATCCCGCGCCAAAATAAAAAAAAATGGTGTGGGGTCCCCCCAAAAATCCCTACCAGACCCTTATCCTAGCACGCAACCTGGCAGGTCGCAGAAAAAGAGGGGGGATGAGAGAGCGCCCAAAATCCACAATGAAAAAAAAAAGTTTTGCCTGTAGTTCTACTTTAATGAGTGAGATTTATGAATTAATGTATGAATGTACTGTATTTACATACAAGTATAGGAATACATGTACTTATTGTGCACAACATGACGTGGTCTGTGGACATTTATGTGTGAGATTTATGAATTCATGTATTAGTGTACTGTATTTACATACAAGTGTAGGAATACATGTATGTACATAACATGGCTATGAATTCAAGTATAAATGTATACACATGTGTGAATGTATAGATGTATGTAAATAAGTGTGTGTGTGTGTGTGTGTGCGTGTGTGTCTTAATATGCATAAATGAATGATACATTTCACACTTCCTTCATACGCAACATCAGACAATAAGCTTCTCAGGTCCCTAGATTCATAGATATCACATTAATTCCAGAAGACTCTATTGGGAACCAGATGTTTTGAAATTCTAAATTGATGATCGGGTCCTAGAAAAATACAATCTCTGCCACAAGTTGATGTGTGCATGAATAGTTTTCAGATTGGTTTATCATTAATAAACTTTTTTAATTTTCTTAACATCATATTAAATACAAATGTAAAGTCAACATTTTGTTTAATCAAAGGAAGCTCACACAACCAAAGAGGTAATATGTTAAAAGTTAAAAAGAAAAAAACATTTCCAGTACCATACATTAGCAGTATTTGGCTATAATTAAACTCTTGCTATCTTTTTCACTGCTCAGGGGCTACTATTCTAATCTTTTGCTGTGTGCCCCAAGATTGTTAACATAAACAGCTGGACATTTAGTTTTGCTAAAATGCTCCTGGGGTATTTAATAAGATTAAGTCAAACTGAACAGCTAAACGGGTCAGAGCTTTGAGCAATAAAGATTCTACAGGCAGACCGCTGCTGTATGTTTTACATTTTATTAAAGTTTTTGTCAGGACAAAATAAAAAAATATGCTGTGCACCACTGCAACATATACAAATTTCCTCAAGTCTTACCCTTTAAAAACCCTGCAAGTTCAGAAAAATATCAGTTGATTTGTAAGAAATGTACTCATCATAAATTCCTGTTGTGGGCTGACAACACAAAGCATATTTGTGCACTTGGTGGTGTCACCTTTACTCAGTTGTCTTTTGCTATCCTACTCAAATCCACCTTCTACCCCATGCTCCTCAACATATAGGGGTTAATTTACTAAAGGCAAATAGTCTATTTTTAGACTCATTTTTAGACATGTGCGATTCGATTCTTTTTTATTCGTTTTAACGGAGAAAATTTTTGTTTTTGGAGATACCGATGTATCTGAATTTCTGAATGGACATAGAAATGAATGACAACAAATCCAAAACAAAGTTTTAATGAAAAAAAATGTGTTTCATTTGGACGACGTCACATTTTCAAATTAATTTAATAACATCTAAATTGAAAATAAAATAAAAATATACCACGCTGTGTGCAATAAATAAGAAAAATAGCTGCCAACACAGCTGTAGACGTAATATGTGTAAATGAAAAGAAATGTGTAGCGCTATTATGCTACCGAGTGTAAATGTATTACCAATTGTATGGACCCACCTTACTTATTGGTAATACATTTTCACTCAGTATAATAATAGTGCTACACATTTTTTTTTCATCAATAATATCTAAATTCATTGTAAATAGTTTTGGTTGTTTTTGAGCAGGCAACCGCTGCATCTTTAGCAACCATGACTCACCCGCTGACAGCAGAATATAAATAAAACAAGCAAAAAATGTTTTTTAAAGCGTGGGGGTCCCCTCAAATCCATACTAGGCCCTCCGGGTCTCGTATGGATTTTTAGGGGAACCCCCCAAAAAATTAAGTCCCTCCCAAAACCATACCAGACCCTTAGGTCTGGTGTGGATTTTAAGGGGAACCCCATGCCAAAGATGAAAGAAAAAATGCTGTGATGTCCACCCAAAAATCCCCCCATGTTGGTGAGGACAAGGACCTCAAAAGATATGAACTAGAAACTGTCTACACTCGTTAAGATAACACAGGAATTGTGCACAGGACACAGGTCAGCTGTATATTTCTAACAGCGTTAACAGGTTGTTTTTTGCACTTAGCAAACAGATGCAACATTTTTATTGGTAAGTTTAACAGATTGAAAGATAGAAACAAGAAAAGGTAATTGTTAGGGTTTACATCTGGCCCTATTTCCCCCCTTCCTGCTGTTCAAGGGTACAAACCTAAAATGTACTCTTTTTATCTGCCTGCTTTAATACATTTAAAATAAAATTACTTCTAATTATTATATTAATATAAAATATAATGAGTATTCTCCTTAGTTTATAGAAAATCTGCACTGGGCAAATATTGGCTGCTCATTCACTATACAAGAGTATATCAAGTGAAAAAAACCTTTTTCTAGTTTTGGAATGAGTAGTGATATGTTTCTACTGCTAGTTGGGGCTCTACTAGAGGGATTTATCATCACTTTCTGGCTAGCTGACAACAGTTTCAGCAGTCAGTAAAAAGGGAAAATCTGCAATAGGGAAATTAAATCCGTATCAATTGATCTGTGTACAACTACCCATATATGGAATACAAATCTATCAGTATAAAATAATTTCAACAAAAAATGGTGAAGACTAATGGCTTCATAAATACTATTACATAAACAAAGTATAGTTTTACCAACTACTCAGTACATTTTATTGATTAGAATAACTATAATCTGAGAGAATTTGGTGGTAATGAGGCTATTCAGTGGAAGCTGAATATGTTATGCTGTTATGAAAAACAGTATTACTACTGTAATTATACATGAAAGCTTCCTTCTGTCAATGGTTGTTAAGGATGCCAGCAAGTGCAGGCATTGTTGTGTCTGTAAAGTGCTACTAAACCCACAACAGTGAAATCAAACTGTGTATGCAGTAAAGCATGCTTGTTTTACTCACTGTGCAACCTAAGGTGTTAATCCTCTGCATTGTGTAAGAAGGCTGTTTGATAATGTATGCACAGATCCTCCTCTTCTTCCACTGACTCCAAAACTTGTCCAGATAAGACAGAATTAGTGGAGTCAGGATGCACATGCTCAGTTTGGTGTGTATTGCTAGAGGGTTTTTTTTTTTTTTTTTTTGGGAGGGCACATGTGATCAGCACTGTCCAGACAGAGGGTCAGGGATTCTGGATCTTGATAGGACAGCCAGTCAAGTGTGAAAACTCCTCCTACAAACCAATAGCGGCTGGTGCTCCATCGGTCAGGGGGGTGGCAGACAGACCTGATCACAGACCCCCCCCGTCGCTCCAGGCCACCACCGCATATTAGCCCCCCTGTCACTTGAGCCCACCACTTGTCTTGTCCATTATTGCACCTTAGGAGACTTTCTCTGTTTGCTCACATGCAGGATTTTTTTCATCACTGGATAATTTTATGGACTATTAATTTTTTTTTGCGCTGCACTATATTTTGTTTATTATCTGTCAAGGTGTTCTGGATTATCCTTGAGTGTCAGCTAGCAATTTTATGTGTATTTAAAGTATAGTTTATCTGTGCTGAATATTTGTCGTTTATATTGTGCCCTGGACATCGCTTCTCCTCCTGGCCAATGGCGTCTTAGGGTGCACTTCCTGATTGGCCTGGAAGAGAAACAAAAAGACATTAGCGAATAATAATTCACTAATGTCACACAACAAGCTCTAATCATGTGCTTCTAAAAGAAAAAATAGCAAAAAGCACCTAGTGCCAATATTGATGTTTATTACTTTATACTAATTGTGTATACTCTCTTTGTAGAGACTCTATACCCATGTGAATTTATAACAAAACCTCTGAAGAAGGACTTTCAGTCTGCAACATGTAAGGTGTTATATGCTGTATTGACCGCCACTAGTCCACTCTGTTATAGGACAGTGACTAGTTCATACAACTGTATTATTCTGGGTACTGGTATATTGTTCTTATGTTCAATGTACATGTTTTACATGTATACTTTTATCAATTTTTAATAAACAAAACATTTTTTACTCTTTAAACACCTTACCTTGGCCTGTCTATTAAAGATCCTAAGGGGTTCCTTCCACCGTGCCATTAGCACTAGGTGCTTATTTGCTATTTGTTCTATTGGGTCAGAGAGACCAAATTGTGTTCACACCCAATCTAATCCCTCCCCCATTGTTGGTTCTATAAGAAAAAAATCCATAGAAATTCAAGCGTCTGGCCTCCTGCATGTAGATTAGGGGGCCGGGCCCATGGATTGGAAAAACTTCAACCAGGCACTGATATAGGTCACAAGACTGCTGTATACTGATGGTGAGAAATGGTAGTTAGCAGTTTATATTTACTCAGCTAATTGCATTTGCATGCTCTGTGTACTGTGGGAGACCAGATATAGTGAATGCAGGGTCCTGGGTTTAGTAACACTTTAACAACCAGACACCATTCGCATACATTGCCAGGAATCCCTGGCCATGTGACCAAGGGGGCAGGAACATTTTAAAAATAAATGGTGTGTGTATTCCCCCATAAGTAACTCCGGGCCCTTTAGGTGTGGTATACATTTTAAGGGGGACTCCAGGCAAAAAAAGGCATGAGCTCCTCCCAAGATCTATTCCAGGCATAGTATACATTGCTTAATGACGTGATTGGCAGTGGAATTACATTGTGGGCCTTTTTTTGTTTTTGTTTTTTTATTTTTCTCCTTTTTTTAAAGGACTTGCCAAAAACAGTATCTGCCTTTATTTACACGTTTCATTTTCTTTTTTGAATACCCCTTACCTATTAGTTTGCAGTGGATAAATAATTACATTTACATTCGCTGCCAGTGTCGTTTTTGCATTTTTGTCCACACTTGTCTAAAAAATAATTTCAGGCTTGAAAGATTACTACCCCCCCACCCCCCCCCACCCCCCATAATTTTACATATTTTCTATAAGCAGGCACCCTAGAGAATAAAACAGTGGCAGTTTACATTTTTTTATGTCACATAATATTAGTGCAACGGTTTATGAAACCGAAAATTTCAGTAAGGAATACACTGACGTTCATTTTTGGGCACACAAACACAATCAATTATTCAAATTTTTGGTAAAATATGGATTGCACAGAATAAACAGATCTTCAACATGTCAAGCCTTAAAACTGCATGTGCTCATGAAATGGCGATAATCAGCGCTGGAGCATGAAACGGGTGAGTGTAAAACTTTTTTACAATGTATCCCTTACAAACCCCTTTTATAGCATGCATATGAGAGGATGTGTGTCACAATAAACCATGTTCTTTATGACTACATCCTCCTTTCACCATCACCATCAATTTCTGCTGCACATTTTGTGTTGTGCACTTTTTAAGTCCACAGAATACTGTCCCTACTATGAAATGGCCAGCTAGTTGTGTTTGCCACCCTTGCTAAATGTTCCTTATCTGTTAACGTGATACCAAAGTCTTGTTTTTTTTTTCTTTAAAAATAACAAACATGTTATGCCCTGTACACACGGTCGAACTTTCAGATGGAAAAAGTGCGATCGCATCGTGCAGTTGGAAAATCAGATCATGTGTGGGCTCCATCTGACTTTTTCCGTTGGAATTTCCAATACATAAAGTTTGAGAGCTGGATCTAAAATTTTCCGACAGCAAAATCCGATTGTTTAAATTCTGATCGTGTGTAGATAATTCCGATGGACAAAGTGCCACGCATGCTCACAATAAATTACGAGACGAATTCTATTGGCTACTGCACTCTTTATAGTTCCGTCATACGTGGTTTACGCCACCTCATTCTGAACGATCGGATTTTCCGACAACTTTCCGCGTGTATGCAAGACATGTTTGGGCCAAATCTGTCGCAAAAAATCAGATGGATTTTGTCGTCATAAAGTCCGACCATGTGTACAGGGCATTATACTTACCTGCTCCGTTGCAGTGGATTTGCACAGAGCAGCCCAGATCCTGCTCTTCTCAGGTTCCTTTTCGGTGCTCCTGGCCCCTCCTCCTGTTGAGTGACCCCACAGCAAGCAGTTTGCTATGGGGGCACCCCAGCCGAGCTCAAGCTCCATGTGTCCATTCAGACATGGAGCTGCGGTTCAGCACCGCCCCCTCTCTCTCTTAGTTAGCTAACTGAGCCAGTGGCACAGCTGCTGTGTCTTAGCCAATCAGGATGGAGAGTCCCAGATGGCCAAGGCACTTTTGTGCATCGTTCAATTGAGATGGGGCTCAGGTAAGTATTGGGGGGCTGAGGGGGACTACTGCACACAAGATTTTTTTATCCTAATGCATAGAATGAATAAAAATAAAAATCCTTCTGCCTTTACAACCTCTTTAAATATAAGAAGCAGTAGGATCCAACAGTATTGTGAATCTGTTGCTTTGTCCTAATTTAGCTAAACACAGGTGCACTTTAAACTTTGGAATTCAACAGGTGAGCTGGAATACATTCAGTGGTTTATTGGCAGAGTTTTCACTTCCTGCTGCATTAACTTTACCATGTTTACCTGATATACCATGTTTCACAAGAAAATGTTAAGAAAATATATTGTAAAAAAACATGCCTTGTCTGAGGGTAAGCTACTACTTCTCAAATGTCCCAACCTAGCTAACCGCGGGCTCTTTGGTCAAGCAGTTACATAAAGAGCCCAATGTAAGAAGAATTTTCCAAGATTTCACCTTGGAATTTTAAATTTGTTTTCAGAAATCCATCATACAAACAGGAAGAGAAAGATCCTTTTTAAGTCTTTGGCTATCTTCCAACCAGTACAGATTAAAAGTGATACATAGGTAGAACAGTTCAAATATATTTTCCAGGTAGTAATAATAAACATTTATTTTCTCATGATGAACTTCATTTTTAAAATATTAATACATAACTTTTTCATTATTAGAAGTACTGCAGGCCTTATATAAAAGCCTTTTCCTGAATTAAAGAAACAGCACATATTGCTTCCCCGACCCCTATGCTTAAAGCTAAAGTTTAGCAAAAACAATCCTTTAATCACATCACTTGCTTGTAATGATGCCCCATATTGTGCAGGCAGCTGAATCCTGGAGAAATCTTCATTGCAAGGATGCCTGTCCTCTTCCTGTCTCTGAACTTCCAGTGCTACAATAATCAATGGCTTCAGGTTTTCAGGCAGAACAGTAGTATAGATAGTATGACAGGGGCACCCCCCCCCTTCCTTCCTCCTCCTCCCTTAAGAGAAGTTCTTTCATTGATAACATTGCTGGTAACTAGGGCTGGGAAAATTAAAGATTAATTCCTCGATTCATTTTGAATTTTTTTGATTGATCAAAATTCTTTTGATCAGAATTCACCTCTCCACCGGCTTCCGGGTCTTCAGGGATTTCCGTTTGGAGATCCAGTAATGTCACAGACATAGACGTCACTGGACTCCTCCCCCCCTTCCCCAAGTGCCTCCGTCTGCTAACGAAGGGAAGGGGGGAGGAGTCCGGTGATGTCAATGTCCGTGACATCACCGGACAGGATGGACAGTGATGGTAAATATGGATGTGGTTAACTGGGATCATCAGTGAGCTAAGTGTAGGCAATTTTTTTTTTCCAAATAATTTTTATACAAAAATTTTCATCTTACAAGATTATCACTTAATCTGTCTAGTACGGATCCAAGGTTCCCATCGAGCATAAAAATGGGAGGCCTTTCCTTCTATGTTGGCCATAATCTGTTCATATTTGAAAGTTTTATCTACTTTTTTAATAACTTCGCTGATATTTGGAGAGTTGATTGATTTCCACTTGCTAGCAATTGCAAATCTCGCCACCATTAAAATCTGTATTACCATTGATCTAAGAGAGGGTGGGTATTGATCCACATGGATGCTTAATATGGCCATTTCTGGTTTCCTGTCTTTATGATACCTGTCGTTTTGGATATTAATTTGAATACAGCTCTCCAAAAGCTCCTAAGACTGGGGCACTCCCATAACATGTGCAATAGAGTACCCACTTTGCCACAACCGTGCCAACATTCATTAGAACTTCCCTTCAAGAATTTTGCCGTGATATAGGGAGTGTAGTACCACCTAAGGAGCAGTTTCTGAGCCGATTCCCAATGAGTTGTGGATCTAATATAGCAGTGGTTAAATGTAATTGCTTTTTTCCACTGATCCTCCGTAAAGGATGCAGTGAGGTCTCTTTCCCATTTTTGAGCGGTGGTAGCTTAGTGAAAAGATTCCATGTCATTCCAAAATGCCCAGGCCTGATGAGGAATTTTAGTGGGTGTCATAGGGTGTGATCTTAGAAAGGTTGCGATTTTCATGTGCATGTACTGATCTGACATGGGAAGTGAGTATTTTTGGGCTAGTGTTTTAAAGGGGATGACTTTTCCCTGATGTAGGAGGTCTGAAACTGATGTAATTCCTTTCTTTTCCCAATATTCTATTGTAAGGCAGGGGCGTAACTATAGGGGGTGCAGCAGTCGCGACTGCAACTGGGCTCTGTGCTGCAGGGGGCCCATGCAGCCCCCTCTACATATGGCCGGCAGCAGCATAGGCAGCTAGGGGTACCAGTGCACCATGCACACGGGTGGCTGGAGGTGGAGGGTGACTAGCAGAGCTCCATGCTCGACTATCGCACTGGCTGCTCTTTAGTTGTGCATTCCCTGCATGACCTGTGTCCTCGGCTGGCTCCTCAGAGTACCTCTCTCCTGCTCCATGCATTGCCGCTCAGTCCGATGTCTGTTCTCCCCAGCCAGAGTCTGCCCCCCCCCCCGAGTCCGGCCCACACTGCACTGCATACTTCTCCCAGGTAAAAAAACTTTAAGCACACAGATGCAGTGCAGCCCTATGAGAACCCCCCGGAGGACACTGCAGGCTTGCCTGCCAGCCCCCCTCCTCCCCCGTCATACACAGATGATGAAAGGTCTTTCTGGGAGATATGCTGAGCACACTGGATGGAGCCCAGGCCAACATGGATGAGTGCGTGGCCTGCAGCTTGGTCATGGTGAGTGAGAGGACCCCATCCCCCACACACCATTACTTACCCCCTCCATCTCCCCCTGGGGACAGGGGCCCCTTCTCACGTGGGGACAGGGACCCCCATCTCCCCTGGGGACAGGGACCCCTTCTCACCTGGGGGCAGTAACTTCATCTGCCCTGGAGAAAAGGACCTCATCTCTTCTGGGGACGGGGACCCCATCCTACTTAGGGACAGTCCCCCAATGGGGCACCTAAAAAATAAAAAAAATAAATAAAAAAAAAACTACTTATGCCAGTGGTGGAACTACAGGGCCCACAAAGGTCATACCTGTGACCACGCCCTGGAGTTCCACCGCTGGACTCGGAGGGAAGGGCCCTGGCTGGGGTTCAGGGGGGCCTTCATGGTTTCTTGCATCGGGGCCCTGAAGGTTCTAGTTACGCCACTGTTGTAAGGTCACTAATATACGTGCATATTGAGGGTAGAGGAGTAGGGACTTCAGTAAGAGTAGAACTGTGTTCCACACCTAGGCAGAATTTTCTCCAGGTGTCCATTACCAGTTGTATGATAGGGTGCGGGGATTTCAACTGTATGTTTAAAAAGGAGTTTGCTAATAGTGTAGAACGTAAGGAGTTAAGCCTCGCCCATGAACTTTCTATTGTGGCCCAGTGTTTGAGTGCTTGCGATTATAACCAAAATTTCACTTGATCTAATATACCTGCTATATAGTAGTCTCGAAGAATAGGGAGACCCATTCCTCCTATCTTTCTACTTCTAGACAGGGAAGACTGGGAGCATCTTGGGTTTTTGTGTGCTCACACAAATTTGTGGAGTTGAGTCTGTACTGCCTTGAAGAATGTTGCAGGGATAGAGATTGGGAGAGCTCGGAAGTAATATAAGAGCCCCGTTAGAATGGTCATTTTATATACTGCCAGTCTTCCCATCCAAAATAAGTAAAAAACTTTCATTCTATTTAATTCCTGCTGAAAGGAAGAAATGAGGGGTGCATAATTTATGTTAAATAAGTTGGAGCTTGGTGTCTTTAATTAAATGCCCAGGTATTGAATGGGCTTATCTGCCCATGGGTATGGGTATTGTGAGGCCAAAGATTTTTGTAGATTCTCTTCTACGTTTATAGCTAGTAGGTTTAATTTGGATGCGTTTATGGTATGAAACTTGGTTGAAATGCTATAGCGTAGCATGTACAGCTGGTAGCGAAGTCTTGAGATCTGATAGGGACAAAAGTACATCATCAGCGAATAAAGATATAGAATGGGCTTGTTTGGAAATTGGAATGCCCAATATACTTGGGTGGGATCTTATTTTTTTGGCAAGGGACTCCATTAGAAGAGCGAATATTAAAAGGTAACAGTGGGCACTATTGCCTTTTCCCGTTGGTGATATTAAAGCTGTCAGAGAACATGCCTTCTGTATAAACCATTGCGGAGGGGTTGGTGTATAGTGCTGGGATGGATGAATTGATTGTGCCTGATATTCCACATTTGTCTAGTACTTGTCTTAAGTATCCCCAGTGGATTCTATCAAAGGCCTTCTCTGCATCTAACAAGAGAAGCAGAGAAGGAACCCCCGATGACTCTGCGGCATGGATCAGGTTGATAATTCTTCTTGTTGCGTCTGGCGCCTGGGGACCAAGAATGAAGCCAACCTGTTCTTGTTTTATTAGGGTCAGCAGGAGCCCGGACAGTCTATTCGCTAATATCTTAGCATAGACCTGAAGTTCTGCAGTGAATCTGGTGATTTCCCTGGTTTGGTTAAGGTTACAATTGTGGCTGCTAACATTTCTGGAGGTAAAAAGGTTTTCGAGATTTTAGAATATTTGTAATAGATATGGGCTTATTATGGGATAAAATGTACGGTAATATTCGGATGAGAATCCATCTGGGCCTGGGGACTGGTTGTTTGGTAGCGAAATAATTGTTTTTTGAAGTTCATCTAATGTAATTGGATAATTTAGAGTTTTGAGTTGATCAAGAGTTAATTTTGGCATGGATATTGAATTCAGGAAATCCTGTATTGATTCCTGAGAGGGTTGCGGGGTGGATATGTCTTCCCTTAGGTTGTAAAGCTTGTTGTAATAGTCTTTAAATGCATTAGCAATTTCCTTTGGGTTAGTTAGTTTGGTGCCCGTGAATGGGTGGAAGATAAATGGTATTCTCTGTTTAACTGTTTTCTCTTTTATCTGCTTAGCTAATAATTTCCCGGCTCTATTTCCCTGGCTGTAAAAATGGGCCTTCCATTTCCGAAACAAATGATTGTGTTGTGATATTAATAGAAGTCTGAGCTCATGCCTAAATCCGTCTAGTTGGGAGCTAATGATAGGATCAGGTGATTTTTTTATTTAATGAATCTAATTTGTCAATTTGGGATAATTGATCTTGAACCTGCTGGTTCCGTCGTTTTTTGGCCATGTTGCTTATTTTCATAAGAACCCCTCTCATGTACGAATTATGACAGTTCCAAAGCGTGAAAGGATCCGACACAGACGGGGCATTAATGTGAACTCATCTATCATCTATGACCTCATCTTTCCATTAGAATGCATGTGCCTCCACTGTGGGGACACTCATATTTTAGTGTTAGGACCACAGATACCAGGGTGCCTTGACGAGGCTCTGTGGCTTACGCATGTGTTTGCAAATGCATGCGGACTAAACCCCTGTTTTTAACGTACTGTTAGACAGGTTAATTTGGTTGCCTGCGAGCTGGTGGTAAGTAGGCTTGGGTTTTTCCTGGGCATTCCCCAGGCCTTGTTGTTATCTGATTTAGCCTTCCAATGCCATTTACTGCTATAGCCAGCTATAGATGAGGGCGGTAGCAAGTTTTTTCATATCATATTTGTATTGGTCCAGCAATGCACCAACACCTTTGCAGCCATTGTGCTACATGCTGCCTGTTTGGTGTGCTGCATGTACCTTTAAGAAGGGGTGGGCTCCCCTTCAGTCCACCTGACCTCATCTATCCATTAGAATGCATGTGCCTCCACTGTGGGGACACTCATATTTTAGTGTTAGAACCACAGGTACCAGGGTGCCTTGACAAGGCTCTGTGGCTTATGCATGTGTTTGCAAATGCGTGCGGATTTAACCCCCGTTTTTAACATACTGTTAGGTTAATTTGGTTGTATGCGAGCTGGTGGTAAGTAGGCTTGGGTTTTTCCTGGGCCATCCCCAGGCCTTGTTGTTAGTAATGCGAAAGAACTTTCGGAGTTCGTTATTCAGAGTTCGGAGTTATCGTTAGTCATTTTTCCATCTGTTTGCCCTGGTCTCCGTTCGGGACCCCTCCACTTCAATGGAGACTGGGGCCTGGTCTAACCATGTTATATTGTGTACTGACATATTTTGCAGGAGAAATTTGTCAACCAAAAAGAGATCAATTCTTGAGTATGTGCGGTGAACACTCAGGAAGTAGGAGTAGTCCCGCTCTGTCGAGTGCTGACACCGCCTCACTTCATGTAAATTTTCTGAGGCCATGAAACGCGAAAGGGTGACTCTTTCTCTAGATTTAGAGGAACCAAATGAAACATCTAATGATGTGTTGGGTATGGCATTAAAGTTCGTTGCATAGTATGGTATAGCCCTTTCGTGCTGCCTTTACCCGTTTCCAAACCTTATTCAAAAAGGACAACTGTTTTACCTTAGGCAAATAAATATTCACTATAGTATAAACCGTGTTGTTTACCTCACCAACAAGTATAATATATCTGTCCGATTTGTCAATTTCAGTGTGAATACATTTAAAAGATACAGTGTCTTTGATGAGGATGGCTACTCCTCTGTTATTGTTTTGGGCGTTAGAGCAAAACACCGTTGGGAAACAGCAGTTCTGAAATTTTGGGGGTTTAGAAGCTGAAAAATGAGTCTCTTGTAGGCATAAAATGTCACTCTGCAACAGTCGAGCTTCTTTCCAAAGCATGCTTCTTTTTTGAGGACTGTTTGTCCCCCTAACATTGAAGGAGGCCATTTTAAACCCCATGGTGTGTTTTATGAGGGCTGATCATCGCTGAAGACCTTGGATCCTTGGTACTTGTAGATTAACGAGTTGTGCTCAACAAGTGAGTCCGCAGAGTGTAAGGCATCTTAACGTGGATATAAATGTGGAATGTGCCGGAGAATTAACAAATTCTACGTCTCCGGTTTAGACAAAAAGAAGGAAAGAAAATAAACAAAGAATGATTCAAGTGAATCAGTAGGGATGAAATCCCATATCCTTCAAAGGGGCGGAAAGAGCAGTGATTATAGTTCCACGGATGTACCGGAGCTACAATTTGAGTTGCGTAGTATTGTTACCTGAGCTATCAGTCATTTATATCTTGCGGCCAGGCAGGAGAACGGGGTCAAGGTGAGGAGGCTGTTGACGGCGAATCCTCTTCTTTGTCCAGGATACACCAAACTCGCAGAAGTTGTATGCCTTCTTCCACTGGTAAATATTTTCCCTTCTTATGTGATGATGAGTTTTGCCGGATAGGCCCATTTGTATGTAATCAGATGGTTTCTTAAAGGCTTGGTGATAGTGGCCATGTTCCTTCTGCTTTGCAATGTGTAAGCCGATAGGTCTGGGTATAAGGATAAGCCCTGTGCAGAGGCTGGTACGTTTTCCGGATTCCTCACAATTTGTGGGAACCTCTCCTTGGTTTCGAAAAAGGGGATCCGTGCAATCGTATCTCTTGTCAGGTGATTTGGCAGATGTCTAGGTTTAGGCAGTCTGTGAATCCTCTCTATAGATAAGTCTGTTAGAGAGGCCTCTGGAAGTGCTTCTTGAAGGATTTGTTGGAAATGCGCACTCAGATCTGACATTTTAACTGACTCGGGTATCCCACGTATTTTAATATTATTCCTTCTCGAACGATCTTCGAGATCACCCATTTTTGCCTTTAGTAGTTGTCTCATTATGGGCATAAATAACTTTGTTGATAGCGCCTGCAAATTCGTTCATCTTGTGTTCTACATGAGTAACCCTGGTATCAACAGCTTTGACTTCCTCTTTAAAATGGTTTGTGAGGGTCATGATATCCACATGCAAGGTACTGCGGAGGAACACTAACATGTCCTTCAGGATAGTATCAATTACTGGTTGATTTTTGATAGGAAATTCTAAGATGGAGTCCTGAAGTTCCCTGGTATCATTAAGAGAAGTGTCTACCTCCTCCTCCATGGCGTTCCCTTGCATATGTTGCATCTCAGCTTTAACAGGGCTGGATGCTGTGGAAGATGGCTGTGAGGGGTTGTTGCGCCCTGTGTGTGTTTTGTGATGATGAGAATCCTGGCATTGAGCTGTGTCATTGTGAGCAGGGAGCCTGCCATGCTCTCTGCCACTGTGCTCACCGGCGCCATCTTGGGTCTGATTACTGCGGGTTTTTCGGTAGAAATCCGTCATCCTGCTTAACGTCTTAACGTCTTTCCTTTTTCTAGACATGTCCCCAAGGTGTGCACAACCTTGTAGGGGCTGAAACCGCCGCAATCTGAGGCTCAGGGGCTTTGTAGTGTGCTCCGGTGTGACCACGGAAGACGGAGCTCTCTTACAATGCGCCCATTCTCCTCGACTGCCGGCCATGCCCCCTTAGGCAATTTTTTTTGATAACCTCTGTTTTTAACATTGTAAAAAAAACAACAACATTTAAGCACTCTGGTATGTCTGCGTGACTGACTAAAGTGATGCCTACTTGCCTACTATAAAGTGACTGACAGTCAATATACTAGACAAGTTTTATAATTAAAGTTAAACTAACTTTCTACATTTTTCTTAAAGTTTAATAAAAAAAAATTACTTACGTTAATGCTACAGTTTGAATTTAAAACGTATTTGTGTGAACTGTGAAGTTAAGTCATGGATTGTGGAAACTAACAAGTGTTGGGTAATTGTATATCGTGTATACCACATTTAGCACTGACTAATGCAGAGTTGCAATGCAAGGAAATCAGCTAAAAGTAGTTGGATGTGCGTTATAATTAATCAAAATTAGTCGATTAATCGATTTACATTTTTTTATTAATCAAACATGCAAATTTTAATCAGTAACAGCCCTACTGGTAACACAATCTGTGTATTGGGGGGAGAATAATTGGTCAACGAAATCTCTCCCCCATTCACAGATCGCGTTACAAGCAGTGTATGCAAAGAAATAACTTTTCTCAAAGGTAACTGATGAATGCTGATGCTGTTAATTTTGGCCCTGGCATCTAGGCCTGTGGTCAAAAATTAGTAGAAAAAATAAATAAAAAATAAATAATGATAAGCATATACATCTTGATACTTTGGGTTTTGTTTGAGCATTTGTGATTCAATGGCATACAATTAGTTTTATCTATAAATGCAGGTACTAAAAGGCATTCATCAGACAAATAATAGTGCTGAGTCCTGAGTATCTCACTATATCATTTCTTCATTTTATAAGCTTTTCTTAGATTTAAAGCTTTGGAGAGGGATGTGTTTAATAATGATCCTTTCTAAAAGAAACATTATAATAATGTGGCAATGATAATGAAAATGGTAACCCTAGAGTACCATTAGCAGCAATAATGAGAGTGAAATTAAATAAGTTTAATGGATGGGGAAACTGGATAGTACAATCACCAAATCATCTGGCTTACATTTAAGTTTAAGACAAGCCCCAGGGGCCGGAATATGATTTCCAAACAGTGACATACTGGGGTTACTAATGAAAAATTCTAATGTAATTCTTCTACTTCAGGCTCTGGCAAGATTTTTATTATGCCTTGCTTTGTTGGCTCCCATCATTTTAGTTTGAGAACATACATCCATACATTAATAAAAAAACATTATGGACTTTTCAACTAAGTGTTATTAGTTATGCCTAGTGATGCACCGATACCACTTTTTTTAACACCGATTGAGAGTACCAATACTTTTTTGCAAGTACTCTCCAATACCAATTACCAATACCTTTTGCCTAGGAACAGTAGGTAGGGGGGTGGTTTGGAGGGGTGGGGGGGTGTTAGGCAGTTGGGTGAGGGTTGGGGTAATGGCAGGGTGGGAGGGGGGTAGAGGAGTAAGTGAGGGCAGGGTAGTTGAGGGTGGGGTGAAATAGGGATTGTGGGTTGGGAGAGTTGGGATGGAAAACACTGTGATCACTGGGGGAAGAAGATGGGAATAGGAGGGTCATTGGGAGACATGAGAACAGAGGTGACAGCTGGTGGGGGAAGGAGGAGGCAACAAAGGGTGGGCAAGAGGACACAACACAGGGAGGGCACAGCACAGAAGGCAGGAGGGCACAGTACAGGGGGTTAGGAGGGCACAGTACAGGGGGTTAGGAGGGCACAGTAAGGGAGTTAAAATGGCACAATGCAGGGAGTTAAGATGGCACAGTACAGGGAGTTAGGAGAACACAGTACAGGGAGTTGGGAGGGCACAGAACAGGGGGTTAGTAGGGCACAGTACAAGGAGTTAGGAGGGCACAGTGCAGAGGGTTAGGATGGCACAGCACAAGGAGTTAGGAGGGCACAGTACAGGCGGTTAGAAGAGCACAGTACAGGGGATAAGGAGGCACAGTACAGGGGATAAGGAGGGCACAGTACAGGGGATGAGGAGGGCACAGTACAGGGGGTGAGGAGGGCACAGTACAGGGGGTTAGGAGGGCACAGTACAAGGAGTTAGGAGGGCACAGTGCAGAGGGTTGGGATGGCACAGCACAAGGAGTTAGGAGGGCATAGTACAGGGGGTTAGAAGAGCACAGTGCAGGGAGTTAGGAGGGCACAGTACAGGGGGTTAGGAGGGCACAGTACAAGGGGTTAGGAGGGCACAGTACAGGGGGTTAGGAGGCACAGTACAGGGGATAAGGAGGCACAGTACAGGGGATAAGGAGGGCACAGTACGGAAGTTAGAAGGGCACAGTACAGGGAGTTAGGAGGGCACAGTACAGGGGGTTAGGAGGGAACAGTACAAAGAGCTAGGGTGCACAGTTAGGAGAACACAATACTAGACATGTGCGATTAGTTTCATACGAAACAAAAATTCGGACGAATTTCCGAAAATTCGTACATTCGTACGAATCCGAAATACAAATTTTTATGCATACGAATTCGGAACGAATTACGAAATTTCATTTATGAATTTCGGATCCAAATTAATAAGGAAAATGTGTATTTAATGAAGAGTTAACGAACCTAAAAATTAAAAACCCAGGAAGTCAGCACAGCACAGGGATGGTGGGAACCCCTCATAATGATAAATTCATCATAAAAAAACATCGTAATTGTTACGAAAAGTTAATGAACCTAAAAGATAAAACCCAAGGAAGTCAGCACAGGCATGGTGGGAATCCTATAGGAATTTCTATGCTTACAAATTTCATACGAAATATGAAATCTCGGTAACGAAATTTGGAATTTCGGATCCAAATTAACAGACACATGACTGGTGTTTTGTTCACCAATCAGAGGAAGTCAAAGGAGTGATGAGTCCCTGGCTGCCTTTAGACAGAGGATTGTTGGAAAGCTGAAGTGGATTGAAAAGGAGAAATTGTTGATTTTGATGGCTGAATTTAGGAAGAAAAAACAAGTTTGTGCTAAATTATACAGCAAGAAGGCCTGAGTTGAAAGACTTGGAGCAAGCTGTTGAGAAGCAGAAGGAGCTGCTGAGCTCTCTGAAGGAGAATAGTGGCATATTTAAAGAGAAATATAGAAATGAGGAGCGATTTAATCGCATGAGGAGAGGAGCCGCTTCCTGCATGGAAAGTGACCCCATCGGTGAGGAGATGCAGATACCAACTGACTCAGCAGAGAGTGAGAAAGTGGGCCCGGAGGATGAGCCCAGCTCTTCAACACCTCAGACATCTGCTGAGCCCTCAATTGTGGAGGCCTCTATCTCCCTCCCTCTGCAACAGCAATATGGAACATCTGAGCAGGAGGTTGAGGGAGGCACTGGCATGCTGGAGTTCATCTGTAAGCTGGAATCCCCATATGATGATGATGAGAAGATGGACACCGTTCCTCACCCTGTGAAACAAAAACCTGTTGCAAGAGCAAGATCCGCCCAGACCCATAGACAATGTGCAGTCTGAATTACCTGCTGAAAACAAACCTTCAGATCAAACTGGTGTGAGTAACTGTCAGCTTCTGGGGGAAGAGTCTGCAGTGTGGCGATCCATGGACAATACAGAGACTTTGCCTGGACCAGGCACAGCGGCAGTTCCTGAGAGTAGTGGAGGAGATGCTGGGTGCAGTAGTGCTACAACTCTCCAGGAGTCTGCAGCAGCCAAGACTGTTATTGATCCCAGGATTGAAGCTGAGTGTTCAGAGCAGGGGGGGGGGGGGGTTGGGTCCTGCCTCTGCTAATCAGACGACTGCTATCCTAGCTGATTCAGAGTCTCTGCCAGCAGGTTTCAATGTGCCTAAGGACAATACTGCAAATGCTGGTGGTGGAAGAAAAACTTATGCTGGTGTTACTGCCACAGGTTCTGGGAAGGGGGAGCAAGCAGGGAAGTAATATGAAAATGTTTTATCTTCCTCCCTGTTTAAAAGGAGGAAAGTCGTTCAATTAAAATGGGAAGAGAGTGGAATCCCCCCACATAGGAGGGCAGTGGTGGATAAAATCCTGAAGATGGGGTTTAGGCCTGCGGATATCTTTGCCCTGATCAGTCCAGCAGGTTCCTATGAGTATGATTTGTCCTTTATCCGTGCAGAGTCTTTGGGCATATTTTGGGAGAAGTATGAACACGTGTGTAGGGGCCTGCCGGACTGGAAAGGGCTCATCCCAAAGCTTATATCCCGCCAGCCCCTCATTAAAATGGTGACAATTCTTGTCCATAATGAGTCTATACCCCAAGGGGATTTAACTGTATGGTGGAGGAGGTATGGGGACGTCCTGAGCCCCCTAAAAAAGATTTTGGACGATCTGGGAATATGGACAGGGGGATGGTCTGTGCAGCTAAAATTAAAGGTCGTTGACAATGTTGTCCAGCATCTGCCATCCTCAGCTTTCCTGGGGAGGGACAGGCTGACCATCTTCTACCCAGGCCAGCCAAAGCTCTGCAACAAATGTGGAGATAAAGGGCATCTTGCATCCTCCTGTCCAGTGATGAAGTGCTCTCTGTGTCAGGGTATAGGACATTTGACAAAGGACTGTAATATCATCAGGTGCAATCTGTGCAATGCGGTGGGACAGCCTTACAGTCAATGCCATCTGGGTCTGTGCCAATACCCAATGTGTCTTTGTCTCCCCAGTCTGTGTCAATACCCAATGTGTCTGTGTCTCCCCAGTCTGTGCCAATACCCAATGTGTCTGTGTCTCCTCAGTCTGTGCCAATACCCAATGTGTCTGTGTCTTCCCAGTCTGTAGGTAAGGTTTCAGTTGCTGAGAATGTGTCCCATCCTTCTGTGTCTTCTAAAATTGCAGAGGCAGCAAGAGGTGCTGAGGCAGGTGCATCAAGTGCGGTGCCAGTCCCCCTCCCTCGACGCTGCAGGGTCTCTGTTATGGGTCATGGGGTGCAGAGGAGTGGGGTGGATGGTGAAGAGGCTGGCCTGGTGGTAGATAAGGGAAGGGAGAATGGGGGGGAGGCTGTTGACTCTGTTTTGTCCAAGGATGATATGGAGTGGTTGGAGGATAAAAGGAAGAGGGGCAAAAGGAAAGGGAAAAAATAGGTACAGTTACTTTAAGTCCTAAGGTTTTGCATTTAAAAAATATGTTTGAGGTCCTGTCAGATGATGATGATGAGTGGGACTCATTCAGTTCAGCGTCCTCTATGGATGATGAGTGCCAGGGTGCCACGAAGCGCGCTGGTTCTCCAGGCAGAGGAAGTAGTCAGGCTAAGAAACGGCTGCCTCAACTACCCTAATGGCTGTTCCCACTCTGTTTTTATAAAAGGCTCCATGCATGGTGACGGTGATGTTCCTTAGTCTGGCTCTCCCGTAGGGATTATGCTGTACACATTTTGGTTTGCACCATTTATTATGTTCTTGTTTTGTATAGTCAGATTCAATTATTTTGTAAATATGTTTTATTTATTTATTACGGTTTTATTGTATATAAGTTGTTGTTTGTAAGATTTTCAATAAACAAAATTAACCCTTCATAATGGGCACAGTGGGTGTACACTCAAACCCGGGAACTCAGCACAGGGATGGTGGGAACCCCTCATAATGGACACAGCAGGTGTACAGACCTGGGAACTAAGCACAGGGATGGGGGGAACCCTATGGAAATTTCTATGCTTACGAATTTCGGATCCAAATGAACAGAAACACGACTAGTGTTTTGTTCGCCAATCAGAGGAAGTCAGCACAGCACAGGGATAGTGGGAACCCCTCATAATGATAAATTCATCATAACAAACTTTCGTTATTTTAACGAAAAGTTAACGTAACTAAAGTTTAAAAACCCAGGAATTCAGCACAACACAGGGATGGTGGGCGCCCCTCATAATGGACACAGCGGGTGTACACTCAGACCCAGGAACTCAGCACGGGGATGATGAGAACCCCTCATTATGGGCACAGCGGGTGTACAGACCCGGGAACTCAGCACGGGGATGGTGAGAACCCCTCATAATGTTCACAGAGGGTGTACAGACCCAGGAACTCAGCACGGGGATGGTGGGAACCCCTCATAATGGGCACAGCGGGTGTACAGACCCGGGAACTTAGCGCAGGGATGGTGGGAACCCTATGGGAATTTCTATGCTCGAGAATTTCATACAAAATACGAAATTTTGTTAACGAATTTCAGATCCAAATTAACATAAACATGACTGATGTTTTGTTCACCAATTAGAGGAAGTCAGCACAGCACAGGGATGGTGGGAGCCCCTCATAATGATAAATTCATCATAACAAACTTTCGTTATTTAACGAAAAAAGTTTACGAATCCAACGAAAATTCGTATTTCGTATGAATCCGAATTGAATTTCGTACACGAATTACGAAATACGTTTTTTTTTGTACGGAACGAAATGAAACACATTTTTTGACGGCGCCCATGTCTACACAATACAGGGAGTTAGGAGGGCACAGTACAGGGTGTTAGGAGGGCACAGTACAGGGGGTTAGGAAGGCACAATAAGGGAGCTAGTGTCAGGGCTGGGCTCAGCCCTTCCTTCCTCTGAGATGGTCTCTTAGCTGTCGGCTAATTGCTAGCTCCTATCTCTCCACAGTGGCTCACCTGTTGATGACATCCTGCTCGTCAGTCCTGCCTACTTAAGCCATCCAGCCCAGATAATCACTGCCTTCGTTTTGGTCAACATCACAGATCTCCTGCGTTCCTGTTAAAGACTTACATGGCTGACATTCCTTCTGGCTCCAGATCCTGCTTGCTGTTCCACTATGCTGATCTCTGGCTTTCTGACTTTCTGGCTTGTCTGACTATCTGTTCCGGTTCCTGAACTTTGGCTACGTTTTGACTATGTTTGTTCTATTTACTTTTATTATTAAACAAGTGTGATTTAACTGTACTTCTGTCTCGGTTTTATTCATGGTTTCTTACAGTTAGGAGGGCACAGTAAGGGGGGTAAGGGAGCACAGTGCAGGGATCACACCTGACAGTGCACTAGGCAGAGCTCTGTCTCCCATCCCTGCATTGTACACAGCCTGAACACAGGCAAAGCTCCTTCTCCACACACAGCACACAATGGAGCTGAAATCCAATTCCCTTACAGCTACAATGTGCACAGTGTATAGCTAGCTACTGGTTACAGTTCCAACCTTTGAAATTCCATGGTAGAAATGGCAACTTAATGTCAGTAGCTAGCTATACACTGTGTGCACAGGGTAGCTGTAAGAGAATGGGATGGGGAGGATGAGCTCTTAGTGTTCATTATGTACCATGCGGGATAGGAGACTGCCGGCAAACGTCAGGGGCAGAGGAGGGCTTGGAAGGGGGGAGCCAACCCCTCCCAGTACCCCCCCTAGATTGGGGCATGATCTTACCACTGCTGTATTCAGTGCTGGAGGGATGTCTACTGCTCCGAACCCCACTGCCAGAGGGGAGGAGGAGGTGTCCCACCCCAGCTGACATCACTTCCGGTATCGGTTTCCGGTTTCAGATTAATTTTATGAGTACAGATACCAGCATCGGTGCACCCCTAGTTATTCCTGTTCTCATTTTGTTATCGTATACCAAGGCCTAATGCTCAGAGAAGCAGATACTGTCTATTAGAGACCTTTTTAAAGCCAGACACCAGCCAAACCTTTTTATTTTATTTCAGGTAAAGCCAGAAAATGTTAAATCATTTGCCAGTTTTTTTTTACTACTGTCTGTGAAAGTGAAGTCTGTACCTACTTGGAAGTGAAGATAAATCTTTTCAATAAGTATACAGACAAAAAGAAAATGAGCTGATTGACACTTTAGTAACCTGTTGGATGCTTTAACTCCAGTATGTTAACGTGTGCTATTACATGCACCACAATGCACATGACCATGACCCATTTTTATGCACACGAAAATACAAAGTGTAAGCAACACATTTGTGTGAATTAGGGCTGAGTTTATAACCACACAGGCATATAAATAGACAGGTTGGCTCTCACAGCCTGTCTGCTGTTTATGGATGGCCACATCAGTCCTGTGATGCATAAAGGTAGGCTCAACACATGAGTGTCTCCTGTCTCATATTTAAATTCTCTTTTATAGCTCTTGAGGTAATCTCTTCCTTTGCCCATCTGTCTGTTTTACCATAGGGGGCTCAGCATCCATAGTAATATTGATGAGCATTGATACACGCCCCTCGATGGGTGTGCGTCTTTCTATATACCCTTAGCCTATGTCTACAAAGGTGAGACTTGTTTGTTTTGTCTTTCTTTATGTGGCTTACTGGCCATATAATGATACATATAGCTACCCATCTTATCTTGGCCATTTATATTGGGGTACTGTGTATTACACCATATTGCCTTTGTCTTAGGATATAGAACAACCTCAAGAAACAAAATCTAACTTCCTCTTCTAGAGACACTTCCACTAGTGATCTGCTTTGAGACTCCATACTATACTATACAGACCCAATTACTTGGAACTTCTCATCTTTGATCAAGCCAAGTTTATGGTATAGTGTGTATAATATTACTACTGGCCATTACATGGTTCAGTTTATAACTGTTCACATGTGTGTATACATATGTATATCTATGTATATGTGTATGTATGTGTATACGTATAGCATTCAAAATAATCCTTACTGGTTTTTGATTACAGTATATCTCTACGTGGTGTCTTGTGCTTGGTTTGGGGGCTCCCTTGCCCTCCGGTATGGGCCACACTCCCTTGGGCTGCCTACATACATGCAGTTTTGGTAAGATGATGAATTTTCCCTGGGGGGGTCTTTTTCGTGGCAGACGCTCATCATTATAACAGTTTACTGTATATTTACCTTGCTTTATTATATCTAATTTGTGACTAATGTATGCTTTCTTTATTCATAGTTGTGTGGTAAATCATTTTCAAAATCCTTGTGTATATGTACAATATATCTCCTGAAGAAGTGGTAAAATTTAATCTGCGAAACTTGTAGAGCAAGCAAATGCACAGATGGTAAAATGTTCCAGATGCCACATTTGTGACTATGGAACACATGTTTGTCAGATTACCCTAGTTGATTTTAAAAATAATTTTGTATTGTATCAATATATGTATTTTTGTATTAAAACATATACAATTTAACCTGACTGTTCTTTGCAGTTATTCCACGGTACCATTAACGTCCATGATAGCCTCCCTTTCCATATGTCCTTTTCTATATTGTTGGGATGAAGGTACCATAATAATTAATATTATCTGGGTACTTCTCTTTATACAGGGGTAGGACTATTCAATAGAAGACCAAGCTTAATAGGTGCTAGCCATTGTGTTCTGCTCCTCAGAGGTCACCTGGGCTTTTTTTCAGCAGACTGCACTGTTGCTAATTGCAGTCTCTGTCTGGTAGTACCATTGGCTATTTGCGTACTACTTGTATAGAAAAATAACCTTTTTTTTAGGAACTTTCTGACTTCACAGGTATATACAGAGATGCCAACAGAAAATGTAATCCATATAATTTTATTTTCACATGTTAAAATCATGCAGGTCATTAACCTCCCTGGTGGTATGATTATTTCAGATTTTTGATGCTTAAAGCGGTACAATTATTTTGCATGGAAATTTGGTGTTTTATATTGTAAGCATGTAATTCTTAGGCCGCGTACACACGGGCGGACTGTCTGACGGACTTGGTCCGCTGAAACGTGTTTCAGTGGACAGTCCGCTCGTGTGTGGGCTTCAGCGGACTTTTTCAGCGGACAGTCTGGCGGACTAAGTCTTTCGGAATTTCCATAATATTGTCCGTCCAACTTTGGTTTCATCGGACAGTCCGCTCGTGAGTAGGCAAGTTGGACGGACTAAGTATGGCGCATGCTCAGAAAGGATTTACACGGCCGAAGGTTGCATTGCAGTGTATTGGACGTCGTATTTCTAGTCCCGTCGTACGTGCTGTACACGTCATCGTGCAAGCTTTCAGCGGACTGTCTGTTCATCGTGTGTGGTCAAGTCCGTTCATTCAAATGTAGGATGGACTGTCTGTCGGATTGTCTGACGGACTTAGTTGGCCAGACAATCCACCCGTGTGTACGCGGCCTTAGGAATAACTCACTTAAATCTATCCAAACCAGAGTCTAGTAGACATCCCGGGTATGATAACATTTGAAAAACAAAATCATCAATTAAAATATAATAAATAACTATAAATAATTGTACCAAATAATAATATAATAATACTAAAAATGATTCATTAATGTAATCAAATCAAAAACACAGAAATTTGCTCAGTTGCAGAATTGTCACTGTCATTACTTTTCAGTATTTGATGACGGATCTCCCCACAAATCACTATCGCTCAATTCTGCTAATGATTCTAATTTATTATCGCTGTTTTCTAGCTGGTCTAAAACCACTTTTGATGTAAAGGGACCGTTTTGGTTGCTATGGACAATCTCCAGTTTCCAGGCAGAAAGAACAGTTTTTATAATATAAAACTACATGTAGGGCACTGGACAGGCTACTAGGGACAAAAGGGATGTGAAATAATTTCATACAGTAATGTAATCTGTAAGATTACATTATACTGTATGTATAGTGTGTGTTTCACTTTTTGAATTTGGCGCTGTTCTCCATCCCCGTGCGTCGCAACGCTTGCAGGGAACGGAGCTCAGCCCCGTGATACATCGAACGGAGGACGAGCCACTCACACAGTGAGGGGACATCCCTGGATCCAGGGGATAAGGTAAGAAAACATGGATTCTGCGATGCGATCCCGAGTCTGGCTCGGGGTTACCGCTTTTGGTTCTGAAATTCCACCCCGAGCCAGACTCGGGAATAGCACCAGGGAGTTTAAAGACCCTACAAATATGAGAGCACTTTCATAATTACAAAATACAAATAATTAAAAAAATCCAACACACTGTAGATTGGTCATATAAATAAAAGGACACTTCAGCACACCAAAAGCATATGCATTCACCAACCACTTTATTAGGTACCCTTTGCTAGTATCGGGTTGGACCCCCTTTTGCCTTCAGAACTGCCTTACTTCTTAACGGCATAGATTCAACAAGGTTTTGGAAAGATTCCTCTGAAGTTTTGGTCCATATTGACAAGATAGCATCATGCAGTTGCTGTAGATTTGTCGGCTGCACATACATGATGCGAATCTCCCATTCCACCACATCCCAAAAGGTGCTCTGTTGGAGATCTGGTGACTGTGGAGGCTATTGAATTAAAGTGAATTAATTGTCATGTTCAAATAAACAATCAATTTTAGATGATTTGAGCTTTGTGACATGGTGCATTATCCTGCTGGAAGTAGCCATCAGAAGATGGGTACACTGTAGTCATAAAGAGATGGACATGGTCAGCAACAATACACAGGTAGGCCGTTGCATTTAAACAATGCTCAATTGGTACTAAGAGGTCCAAAGTGTGTCAAGAAAATACCCCCATACCATTACATCACCACCATCAGCCTGATCAATTGATAAAAGACAGGATGGATCCATGTTTTCATGTTGTTTATGCCAAATTCTGACCCTACCATCTGAATGTCGCAGCTGAAATCGAGACTCATCAGACCATTTTTTCAATCTTCTGTAGTGGATGACATTTGGGATCAAATGTCACACGCATTGTAAATTTAGTTTTTGACCTTAGGACAATAAAGGTTATGAGGGTTAATTATTGTAGGTGGGCCTAACACCAGTCTGGCCAGGCTGTGTTTGGAAATTCTGCCTGGTCATGTGAATGGTGAGGTGCACATGACAGGCTAGAACCAAGTCTGGTTGGATGTTTTGGTATTGGCCCTCTCAAAGCCAATCAGCTGGAATGCCGGGGCCCGCTGGGAAGTCTGGGAGGGGGTACTTAAATAGGTGTGGGTCACGTGTTCGGGGTTCTGGAGTTGTTCGTGAGACCCGTGTGGTCTGTTCTGGTTCCAGGACCGAGGTAGCTCAGTGAGGGGTCCCGATCATGGGGTGTTCAATATCCCGCAACATGTTCATGTCAGTGGCCCCTGATGGACCTGCCTGGTCTGAAGGAGGATTCAAGGTGTCCGGGTGTGCTCTCAGCTTGGAGGGACACCACAGCTAGTGGAAGTGACAGGAGGAGGACTCTTCGGAGGAGGGCCAGCAAGTGGCATCCTGAGAAGTGCCTGGTTACTGAGTTGGGAAGGACATTGATGAATTCACACTTTTCCAGTACCACAAAGGAAGCGGGAAACGTTCCAGGTACGGTTGGAAAAAGGTTTCTGTATACTCTCAGTTGATTGTTCAAGTTTTGAGTCAACATGCTGACTGCCATGATCTCTGGCTAGAGATCTGTTCAGCCTTGAAGTACCCACCTGCGAGTGGCTACTCTCTGGGTGGAAATAGAGACTTTGCTAAACCTGCACTTCAACGTGCCTGAGTTCTTCACCCATGCCCTCTGTTCCCAAAGAGACTGTGTTTGTGAAAGTTCTACTGCAAAATAATCCTTTTTGGAAAGGACTGTATCTGTGTCAGTGCCAAGTCATTGGGTATCAACCCTGGGAACCCCTAGATGCGGAGGAGCAGGCCAGGAGAAGGTAACCGTAAAGCCCAACAATTCAAGGCTGCACAGCAAAGGTTGTAGCCGCTACATTGTATTGTCCAATTTTGGTTAGCCTGTGCGAATTGTAGCTTCCGTTTCCAGTTCTTAGACGACAAGAGTAGCACTCGGTATATTGACTTTTACTATGACCTCAATAAAGCAATGGGCATTTATTATTGATAGTTGTGCTACACTGATTGACTTTGTATATAAAAAAAATGTCCTGGAATGCTTAAAAAACGAGCATGCAGAAATGCATCTGGAATGGATCTGGAATGCGTTTTTGTGGTTTGAAGCGGCCTTTAATTGTGACATAATAATAATAAACCAAATTATGTATTTGTATCTAAATAAAATATCCCTCATTTCTTCCTCTGATATAGTGGCCAAGTACAAATGTTTATTTAAGAGCAGCCTCAATCAAATGCTCTCCAGCTCTCTGGCTACCATGTGAAAATGTTTGCTTCTGTCCCAAATTTTACACAATGCATTGGGGCTGATTTACTAAAACAGGAGCTGCCCTGCATAGAAACCAACCAGCTTGCTTCTTTTTTTTTTTTGCGTTTCAAAGCTTAATTGAACAAAATTAAGTTAGAAGATGATTGACTACCATGCATATCTGCACCAGATTTTGCACTCTTATGTTTTAGTAAATCACCCCTACTGAAGGGAAGATCAAAAAAGTTATGCTCTTACTTTGTCACTTGTGTTTCCCCTTTTTGGCAATTCATATAATGTTGTCAGCTATTTTTTAAGTTTATACCATATGGTAGTTTGTTTTTGTTTTGTTTTTTGCTGTGTTGCCTCTGTTGCTTACAATGATCAATTAAGGCTTATTACTGCTACACACAAATCAGTTGCTTTGGCAAAAACAAATTTGTCGGGAGTGGGAATTAATCATATTAAGTTGCTGCTGCTTTATGTTTTATGAAAGCCAAGCAGTTATGTAAAAGTAAATGATTATAATTGCAATTTGTGTGATGCCAGAATATAGTTTCACTGATGCTGAATCCAAGACTCATATTGATCTGAAATTACACATACAGCTTTAAGGCATCCCCCGTATATTGTCTTTTGAGCTAATCTAAAAATAATTGTCCCTGTGGACTGATGACTTTAAAAATGTCTCTGCTTTGGTTCATGTCCCCCAGGTCAGTGCCCAACCCAAGATGCCCTTTGTGACTTTTACCTTAGAATATTGCCATTAATGAAAATGAACCTTTGACTTCTATTGATTTCAAAGGGGTTTGGATTCTGGATCTGAACTTTGATAATGTCTTGGCTCCGTTCACATATATGTGAATTGGATGCGTTTTGAACCGCATCCAACTGGCTTTCTATGGAGCCGGTTTACATGTATGTGGTGCAGCGGTAGTACGAATTCACTGCAAATTAAAAAAAAAAACTGAGCACTGCAGTGCAGTTCAGATGCAAAAGCCAGGCTCATTGCCTTCTATGGGAACACATGTGAATTGTAAATTTCATCAGTTTTGAATACAAATTAAAAAAAAAAAAAAACAGTGTGGGGTCTCCCAAATCAATACCAGTTCCTTTCAGGTCTAATATGGGATTTAACCGCTTCCTGACTGCCTCACGCAGATATACTGCGGCAGAAGGGCACGTACAGGCAGAGTAACATACCTGTACGTTGCCCTTTAAGAGGCGGCACGCGGGCACACGTGACGCCGGGAACTCCGTGGCCATGATTGTGGGTCCCCGTGGACCCGATATCCACGGGGATACCTGTGATTGTCTCGCGGGGAGGAAGAACGGGGAGATGCTAATGTAAATAAGCATCTCCCCGTTCTACCTAGAGACACTGTCACTGATCAGCACTCCCTGTAATCGGGAGCGCTGATCAGTGACGTGTCACACACAGCCCCTCCCCCCCACATTTAGAATCACTCCCTAGGACACACTTAACCCCTAAAGTGCCACCTAGTGGTTAACTGCCAGTGACATTTTTACAGTAATGAATGCTATTTTTAGCATCAATCGCTGCATTAATGCCAGTGGTCCCAAAAAGGTGTCAAAATTGTCCGATGTGTGTGCCATAATGTTGCAGTCATGATAAAAATCGCTGATCGCCGCCATTACTAGTAAAAAAATTATCAAAAGAAATGCCATAAAATGAACCCCTATTTTGTAGAAGCTATAACTCTTTGTGAAAACCAACCAATAAATGATTATTGCGATTTTTTTTACAAAAAATATGTAGAAGAATACGTATCGGCCTAAACTGAGGAAAAAAAAGTTTTTTTAAATATTTTTTCGGGATATTTATTGTAGCAAAAAGTTAAAAAAATAAAGTTTTTTTAAAAATTTTCGCTATTTTTTGTTTATAGTGCAAAAAATAAAAACTGCAGAGGTGATCAAATACCACCAAAAGAAAGCTCTATTTGTGGGAAAAAAGGACATAAATTTTGTTTGGGAGCTTCCGGGGCTGAAGTGGTTATGGGAACCCCCACGCCAAAATTGTTTTTGAGAATGGTGTGGGGTTCTCCGCCAAAATCTATACCCTTATCCGAGCATGCAGCATAGCAGGACTGGAAAGGGGTAGGGACAAGCGCCCCCCTCTCCTGAACCATACCAGGCCACATGCCCTCAATATGGGGGGGTGCTTTGGGGCGGGGGGGGCTCTTGTTTCCATGTTGATGGGGACAAGGGCCTCTTGCCCACAACCCTGGCCAGTTTTTGTGGGGGTATGCAGGCAGGGGGCTTATCAGGACCAGGGAAGCCCCTTTAAAACAAGGGGATCCCCAGATCCCTGCCTCCCCACCTATGTGAATTAGTAGAGGTGCACTGTATCCCTACTCGATCACCAAAAAAGATGTCAAAAAATAAATAAAAAGATAGACAGTTTTTGACATTTCCTTTATTTAAAAAAAACAAATACAGCATCCCCTGGTGTAGATCCAACGTCAATCATGACAAACGCCACTGACCCGAAAAAAAAGAAGCTCAGCACCCATCGCTGGCTCCAGCCATCTGACAGTTCTTAAATAGCTAATGTGACATCATAGACTTGTGCATGCTGGGTTGATGATGTCCCAGGGGCGGGGTCATCCGGTGACATTGCTGGATGGCCCCACCCATTAGCAACTGTCAGGCAGCAGGAGCCAGTGACAGGTGCGGCAGGTTTTTTTTTATCAGGTCGGTGGCAGCTACATTCGTCGTAATTGGTGCTAGAACTACACTGGTGACATTGCGTTTGTTTTCTTTTAACAAAGGAGTTGTCAAAAAACGTCTCTGTGTTTTTATTTCTTTTTGACACTTTTTTTAGTGAATGTACCCCATGCTCATTCACAAGGGGGGGCCGGGATCTGGGGGCCCCCTTGTTAAAGGGGGCTTCCAGATTCCAATAAGCCCCATACCCACAGGCCAGAAGCCCTTGTCACCATCAACATGCCCATGTTGAGGGCATGGGGCCTGGTATAGTTCAGGAAGGGGGAACATTCACTCATCCCTGCCTTTCCTGGCCTGCCAGGCTGCATGCTCAGATATGGCTGATATGGATTTTGGGGGGCCCTACACCCTACGTCGCTAATTTTGGTGTGGGCGTTACCCACAAAATCCATATCAGATCAAAGGGTCTGGTATGGAATGGAGAAGGGGGACCCTACACCATTTTTTTTTCTATTGTGGTCCCTGGCTTTTTTTTTTTCACAATTTTTATTGTCTGCAATGGGGTTTTATACATTCAGCTGTCAGCGGGGACCTCCTCTGTCAGCTGATGAGTCATGTGTTGTTAAGAACATGGCGGCCATCTTACCGGCCTGGTCCTTAATAACCAGCTATTGTTAAAGATGCTGGTGGCCACCAGCACCAACAATTCACAACTAAACCATGTCTAAATCGAAATTTGCTGTGAAAATAGAGGGGAAATTCACAGTGGACATGTGTGAACCTAGCCTAATCAAACCCGGGTATACTTGGCTAATCATTAGTGTGATAGAGCCCATGTCATGTCACCCATCACATTTTGCAACCCGCTGGAGTGCACATGCGCGATGTTGCCATATGCGTTCCAACACAGGGCCCCTCACGAGCTTGCTTTGTTTGCCACGCTTCGGGCAAAGCCTCACTCGGCATAATTATAATCTCACTCTATGTCCACTTGGATGGTGGGTCTTGAACCTGGACTCAGGGGTGTGGGCACAAAATTCTGTGCAAGTGCAGATTCCCACAGTGTTGGAACGCATATGGCGGCGTCACACATGCACAGTCTAGCGAGTAGCCAAATGTGATGGGTCGCCATTTGCGACGAAACACCCAAACAGAGCTCTAGCAGGGTACTGAAGAATTGTAACTTCTGGCACTCTATCTATTGCAGGTTGTGCTTCCTGCCCCAGTGACAATTGTTCCCCAAATTTTTTTCTTTGGTGTTATAGGTACAAGAAATTAGGAAAATATCTCTAATGCGGCCATAGACAGAAAAATACTGAACACAATTTTAACTCCCCACAATGGGCTGGAGTTAGTTTTTTAAAGAAGGGTTACTGAGCTTGTAGGTGGAATTCAAGAACAAATTAGACCCCCCTTTAGTTTGTGCCGGTAGGCCTATCTCTATACAGTGTAACTGCTTAGTATACTGAGTCCCGCAGATGTTTAAAAATGAGTAAATGTTTTTAATTTGGCTATGTTGTTGTTGTTTATGTAACAATACAAAACATTACTGCACTACTATAATTAGGAATGTAAGAAAAATGCATTTAATTATATTGAGATGTATGTCACACCTGCCTTTCAATCTACTTCTTTTCATGCCATGTGCAGTTTAATAGCAACTAAGCGTTTACAAAGGCGTGTGATAGCTCATTATCACAATGACAATACAAAAGTGACTAACGGATCAGAAAACTGACAGGGAACATGCATACCTCCCTGCTGTGATTGTTGCAACAACTAGTTTTACTTAACCCTTGATACAAAAACTTTAAACAAAAATCCTCTTTGCCACATTGGAATGGCCAGAACCCTCCCCAATTCATTTTTACTGCAACCCAACCTCCCAGCAGTAGATTAAAAGAAAAAACAAAAGTAAATGGTCTAAATTCATACCATCTGTGGTGACATGGCATGCCAAGTCCCAAGTCTTCCTAGTTCTGAACCATAGTACTGGAGTTTTTCTTCTAGTGTCCACATCTCTGCCCGGTGACAAGGACACTTCCTATTGGTTGTCTATTGGCAGGATACTGATAGGATACCAAAGACTGTAGTAGCAGCATGATGACATCATGACAAGGGTCGGTAACAAGGCCAATCATTGGGGGATTTCGTCTTTAGCTGTGGGTCAGTAGTCTTTACACTTGGATTAGGCCTGGCTTAGAATGACAAATATATATTTATTTGAAGCTTAGAATTTCTTGTATGTGGTGGCTGCATTCCTTTCCTTTGTAGACTTTTTTTCTTTATTTTCACCCGCTGATCCAGCCAGTAAGTCGGTTATTTTTCAACATACTTTAACAGACCAAGATGTGTAGACAAAGTAGCAGCTAGAGCGTTAATACAAACCGTTTACCACTGACAAGGGTGCTTGAAACATTTTATTTTATTTATATATGTATATTTATCCCAAAGCAGCTCTTCTAGGGGGGAACACCATTGCCACACCTATGAGAAATCTTTTCTCCAGTGTGTCCTGGAGGGATCCAGCTATGTGCCAGTTTATGCAGTTTCAATAGTCCGTGTATACTGTTTGGGATGGCTGATATCTATTGAAGAGTTTTTCAGTGTCTGTATTTGCAAGTATTGTTTGGACATATACAGTATCTCAGAAGAGTGAGTACACCTCTCACATTTTTGTAAATATTTTATTATATCTTTTCATGTGACATCACTTAGAGCCAGTTCACACAGGGGCGACTCAGATCTGACTTCAGGTCGCCCCTAGTCGCTTCAGGTCGAACAACATTTAAAAATCAATGTAAGTGAATGAGAGCTGTCTTAATGCATGCTACTGAAGTCGCTCCGTCTTCAGAAAAGGTTCCTGTACTACTTCAATCCGACTTGTAGGCGACTGGTACCCATTGATTTCAATGGAGGTCGCCTCCAAGTCTGATCTCCGTCTATACGGAGGCGACTCTGACAGAATTATCAGCTCTCAAGAGGGAACTCCACTGCAAATTTATTTTAAAAAAATTAGGCGTGGGTTCCCCCTAGAGCATACCAGGCCCTTATCCTAGCATGCTACCCGGCCGGCCAGGAAAGGGGGTGGGGACGAGCGAGCGCCCCCCTCCTGAGCCGTACCAGGCCGCGTGGCCTCAACATGGGGGGGTGCCTTGAGGAATCACCCCAAAGCACCTTGTCCCCATGTTGATGAGGACAAGGGCCTCTTCCCGACAACCCTGGCTGTTGGTTGTCGGGGTCTGCGGGCGGGGGCTTATCGGAATCCGGGAGCCCCCTTTATAAGGGGGCCCCCAGAACCCGGCCCCCACCCTGTGTGAATGAGTATGGGGTACATTGTACCCCTACCCATTCACCTGTAAAAAAAAAAAAGTAAAAAAAAATACAACACACAAGGGTTAAAATAGTTTATTGCACAGCTCCGGGGGTCTTCCGTCTTCGGGAGTCTTCTCGCCGGACTCCTCCGCTATCTTCTGCTAGCTCTTTTACTAGCGGAGGAGCCCGGCTTTCTTCTTTGCCGCCGCCCTCTTCTTCCGACTTCGGGGGTCTTGTCCCCCTCTTCGGGGGTGCTGTCCCCCTCTCCGGTTCTTCTTGCCGGGCCACCGCACCTTCTTCTAGCTCTTTTACAGGCGGTGGCCCAGTCTTCTGTCACCGCTGTCGCCGTCTTCTGTTCTTTTGTTCTCTTCTTCTCTTCTTTTCTTCTCTTCAGAGCCTGGTACGGCTCAGGAGGGGGGGCGCTCGCTCGTCCCCACCCCCTTTCCTGGCCGGGCGGGTAGCGTGCTCGGATAAGGATCTGGTATGGATCTGCTGGGGATCCCCATGCCGTTTTTTCGGCGTAGGGGGTTCCCCCTAGAATCCATACCAGACCTAAGGGCCTGATATGCTCTCGGAGGGGAAACCCATGCCATTTTTTGTAAGTTGTAAGTCACCCCAAGCCGTGCACAAGTCGTGTTCAAGTCATGTCCAAGTTGCCTCTAAAAGTCCTGTTGAAAGTCGTGTCACCCCTGTGTGGACCGGCTCTTAAGAAATGACACGTTACTATAATGTAAAGTAGTGTACGCTTGTATAACAGTGTAAATTTGCTGTCCCCTCAGAATAACTTAGACATTTATGTCTAAACCGCTGACAACAAAAGTGAGTACACCCCAAAGTGAAAATGTCCAAATTGGGCCAAAGTGTCAATATTTTGTGTGGCCACCATTAATTTCCATCCCTGCCTTAACCATTTTGGTCATAAAGTTCACCAGAGCTTCACAGGTTGCTGCTGGAGTCCTCTTCCCCTCCTCCAGGATTGCATCATGGAGCTGGTGGATATTAGAGACCTTGTGCTCCTCCACCTCCTCCACCTTCCGTTTGAGGATGCCCCACAGATGCTCAATAGGGTTTAGGTCTGGAGACATGCTTGGCCAGTCCATCACCTGCTTCTTTAGCAAGGCAGTGGTCATCTGGGAGGTGCGTTTGGGATTGTTATCATGATGGAATTTTGCCATGTGGTCCAGTCTCTGAAGGGAGGGGATCATGCTCTGCTTCAGTGTGTTACAGTACATGTTGGCATTCATGGTTCCCTCAATGAACTGTAGCTCCCCAGTATTAGCAGCCTTCTCTGGAGCTCCATACCATCACACTCCCATCACCATGCTTGACTGTAGGCAAGACAGACACACGTGTCTTTGTACTTCTCACCCGGTTGCCGCCACACACTCTTGACACCATCTGAACCAAATAAGTTTATCTTGGTCTCACCATACCACAGGACATGGTTCCAGTAATCCATGTCCTTAGTCTGCTTGTCTTCAGCAAACTGTTTGCGGGCTTTCTTGTGCATCATCTTTAGAAAGAGGCTTCCTTCTGGGCGACAGCCATGCAGACCAACTTGATGCAGTGTGCGGCGTATGGTCTAAGTACTGACAGGCTTACCTCCCACCCCTTAAACCTCTGCAGCCATGCTGGCAGCACTCATAGGTCTATTTCCTAAAGATAACCTCTGGATATGACTCTGAGCACGGTGCACTAAATTTCCTTGGTCGACCATGGCGAGGCCTGTTCTGAGTGGAATAAATAATCGAGGTGAACAAATACCTGCACTAACCCAAAAAAACACACAGCGGCCAGCACAGTTTGCTGATTCATCAAACAATAAGATTAAAGGGGTTGTAAAGGTAATTTTTTTATTTTCTACATAGGTTCCTTTAAGCTAGTGCATTGTTGGTTCACTTATCTTTTCCTTCGATTTCCCTTCTAAATGTTTTTTTTCTTTGTTTTCTTTGTCTAAATTTCTCACTTCCTGTTTCACCCCAGTAAGCTGTTCAGTAAGCTGTTCTGGCTGACTAACCACCAGCTCGGATGATGGTGAAAAGTTTACTGAGGAGAAACAGGAAGTGAGATATTCAGACAAAGAAAAAAAACATTTAGAAGGGAAATCAAAGGAAAAGGTAAGTGAACCAACAATGCGCTAGCTTAAAGGAACCTATGTAGAAAATAAAAAATTTACCTTTACAACCCCTTTAAGTCCAGTAGTGCAGCGCTACACAAAAGTTTTAAATGTGATTGCCCATGAAAAATAAATGTCAACAAACAAAAAAAACTGAAACGTGATTGTCCATAGACAGGTGACGTAAATCTTCCACCAAGATTCAATGTGCATATATAAAGCACATCACACCCATGTGCTCTCATTACCAGAATGAAAAGAAAACAGGCATATAATCATACGATGCAGATAGTAAATAGTAAACTTGGATGGCACACTCCAAACTCGATAGAAGGATCACAGGGTTAACCAGGTACATCAGTATCAGATGGAATATCAGAACTCATACCAGGGTATGGATTTAAACAATCATCGCCAGAACAAAAGAAAAGGAGCAACAATAGTGAAGTCCGTAAGGGTAAAACACTTTAAAAATGTATTGTAGTCTACTTACAGAGCCACAGCAACATCAGAACATATAAAAATCCGCGGTATACAACGAGCTTGCATCAGCCAGCCTAAAAGGCTTCACTATTGTTGCTCCTTTTCTTTTGTTCTGGAGATGATTGTTTAAATCCATACCCTGGTGTGAGTTCTGATGTTCCATCTGATACTGATGTACCTAGTTAACCCTGTGATCTTTCTATCAAGTTTAGAGTGTGCCATCCAAGTTTACTATTTACCACCTGCATCGTATGATTATATGCCTGTTTTCATATCACTCTGGTAAGCAGATTGAGAGCACGTGGGTGTGATGTGCTTTATATATGCACATTGAATCTTGGTGGAAGATTTACGTCACCTGTCTTTGGACAATCAGGTTTAAGTTTTTTTTGTTTGTTCACATTTGTTTTTCATGGAAAATCACATTTAAAACTTTTGTGTAGTGCTGTTCTTAGTGGAACCTGTCCTGTTAAACCGCTGTAAGGTCTTGGCCACCTTGCTGCAGCTAATTTTCAGGGTCTTGGCAATCTTATTATAGCCTAGGCCATCTTTATGTAGAGCAATCATTTTTTTTTCAGATCCTCAGAGAGTTCCTTGCCATGAGGTGCCATGTTGAACTTCCAGTGACTAGTATGAGAGAGTGAGAGCGATAACACCAAATTTAACACACATGCTTCCCATTCACACCTGAGACCTTGTAACACTAAAGAGTCACATAACATCGGGCCAGGAAAATGGCTAATTGGGCCCAATTTAGACATTTTCACTTAGGGGTGTACTCACATTTGTTGCCAGCGGTTTAGACATTAATGGCTGTGTGTTGAGTTATTTTGAGGGGACAGCAAATTTACACTGTTATAAAAGCTGTACACTCACTACTTTACATTGTAGCAAAGTGTCATTTCTTCAGTGTTGTCACATATAAAAGATATAATGAAATATTTACAAAAATGTGAGGGGTGTACTCACTTTTGTTAGATAGTGTACTTATGAAGTATATGTCCAAACAATAGACGTTTATGAAGTATGAAGTATGTATCCAAACTCAGGGGCGTATCATGAAATCAGTGGGCCTGTGTGCACGATCCAAAGTGGGCCCTCCTACGCAGTGTGAAAGGAAAAGCTGTGGCGCATCGACAAAAAGTGGGCGTGGTTTAAGTTGCACTAAATATCTGGCGTGGCTTAAAGGGGTGTGGTTAAATAGAGTTGGAGGTGACTTACATAGTTCATAATGTGGTATTGTTAAATAGGGAGTACCTGAGTCCTGGCCCTGCTGAGTGGAGTGGAACACATGTTTCTTTGGTAAGAGAGACCCCCGCAGCCCAGGTGTATAGAGTGGCAATGGCAGTACCTGGGTCCTGGCCCTGCCGAGTGACTCCAATCAGCAGGACCAGGACCCAGGTACTCCCACTGCCACTCATCGGAGCTGGGGGGTTCTCTCTCTTACCAAAGAAACACGTATGTGCGTGTGCCACTCCAAGTACTCATGAGTCTGCTGTTCTCGGTCGCTATAGTCGCCACTGTGTCAGTACAGGCTGGAGCAGCTTCCAATACGGTCCTCACATCGGCACCCAGCTTTCTCTCTTCACAGCTCCGCCCTTGCAATTTATAGAGTGTGCCAATGCCGGAACAAGGCCCAGGGCAAACCCCCATAAACCCCCTTCTAGCACAAATCCCCCCTCCTCAGCAAAAATCCTCACTCCCCATATCCCTCTTAAAACATAAATCTCCCCAAAACCCTCCATTCCCAAATTCTTTTACCCCCAATTCCCCCTCTCAGCGAAAATCCCCCCTGTCAGCACAGACCCCTCCTCCCTCAATCTCCCCCCTGCCAGCAAAGATCCCCCTTTCCAGCACAAATCCTCACCCTCATATAACCCCTTCCAGTACAAATCTGCCCTCTCAGCACAACCCCACCCCCCCTCAGAACAAACCCTTGCCTCCACCTCCCCTTTCCGAGCACAAATCCCTCTCTCAGCACAAATCCTCTCCCATCTACCCCCCCCCCCCAGCTTTGGGGGCCGGTGTGCTCTGACTGTCTGATGTTGGGGTGGGAGAAAATTTGGCTTCTAGTGATCACCAACATCTTTGGTTTGAAATTAAAACAAGAACTGAAAAATCATATACAAAAACAAATGTTTTAGATTTCTAAAAGTACAAATTGTGCTGAAATGGGGAAATTAAAATTAAAATGAATGAAAAGGTTGGAGTAAAATAACAGGATTAATTAATCAGTGAGCACTGTTAAAGTCTACTATCCTGGAGGAAACTTGATTATATGTCAGTCAAGTTAGTAAGAATAAATGGAAGTAAAAAGCATGGAAAATATGGTTCACTAAAGAGGTCTGTAGGATAGTAATGGAGAAAAAGGAGAAATAAATCAGCATTGAGAAGATTCAAGGAAACAAGAGTTGTAGCTGACAGAGAGGAGTGTAAAAATAGACAAAAGGAAGCCAAACACTTTATCAGTGCTGCCAAAGCATGGAAAGAGGAGGAATTGCCAAATCTATTAGACCCCTTTCACACTGCGCCACCCATAGCGTCGGCGGTAAAACACTGCTATTTTTAGTGGCGTTTTACAGCCGGATTTGCACTGCATTTTGGCTGCTGGCAGGGTGCTTTTAATTACTGCTAGCAGCAGAGAAAGGGTTAAAACCGCCCGCAATGCACTGCAATAGCGGCGTTTTGCTGGCGGTATAGCCATGCTGCCCCATTGATTTCAATGGGGAGCAGCGGTGGAGGAGTGGTAAACACACCGCTCCTTCACCACTCCAAAGAAGCTGCTGGCAGGACTTTTCTTGATGTCCTGCCAGCGCACCGCTCCAGTGTGAAAGCCCGAGGGCTTTCACACTGGAGACAATGGAGCAGCTGTTTGAGGGTGGATTGCAGGCACTATTTTTAACGCTATAGCGCCTGCAAAACGCCCTCGGTGTGAAAGGGGTCTAAAGAAAGGAGATAAAACCTTTTTTATGTACATTAGTGATATAAGGAAAAAAATACAATGGCACCACTAAAATTAAAACTGGACGCAACGCTTATGTTGAGGGAGATCTGGATGTAGCAAACCATTAATCAATTACTTCTGTTCAATCTTCTCAGAAAAAGATCATACTAACAATAACAAGTCGAGGAATCATATTGATTCTAGAAATTATGGTTCATTTTTAGGTCTCTTGCACACTGCAGCTTGAAAAAGCTCAGTACAGCTTATTTTTTTACTGAGCTAAAATACAGCCCATTAATTGTATTGTGCCTATGCCCACAGGCACATAAACAAGCGCTGTGTGTTCTTCAGAAAAAAAAATAGAAAAATATGCATTTTTGGTCAGTAAATTATGCATCATGCGCACATGTTTGCACCCCAAATTCGCAAAAATTGTCCACTGACATTGCCTACATAGTAACAAGCTTTCTGTGCATGCAGGGAAATGTGCGCAAATTTGTGCAACTGCATATGCGCGAAATCTATGCGAAAATACATAAAAACAAAAGCGGCTGAAAAAGTAGATGCTGGAAGCAGAGGCAACAGAGGAACTGCCTTTGTTAAAGCTTAATAAAGCAATAGGTCCTGATGGTATTTATCCCAACTTCAAGGTATAATTGTAGGACCACTAACAGATGTTTTCAATCAATCTCTTCTAACAGGAGAAGTTCCCATGACTGGCCGACAGTTAATATTTTACTTATCCAAAAGAAGGGCAGCAAGCTAGAAGCTGACAATTACAGGCCTGTGAGTTTGACATTGGCTGTAGTCAAGTCAATGGAATCACTCCTGAAAAAAAGGATCATTGATCACTTAACCTCCCTGGCGGTATGATTATGTCAGATTTTTGCATCTCAAAGCGTTACAATGTTTTGCATGGAAATTTGGCGTTTTATATTGTAGGCCTGTAATTCTTAAGCCGCGTACACACGGGCGGACTGTCTGGCCAACTTAGTCCGCCGAAACACATTTCAGCGGACAGTCCGCTCGTGTGTGGGCTTCAGCGGACTTTTTCAGCGTGCAGTCTGGCGGACTAAGTATACCGGAACTTCCGTAATACTGTCCGTCGGACTCGCATTTCGGCAGACAATCCGCCCGTGTGTATGCCAGTCCGCCGTACTTTTGAAATGAGCAGACTTTTCCCGCCCGGAGAAAAGTCCGCTCATTTCGAGCGGGTATCCAGGTAGGCGGGGCCCGCGAAGGAGACGTCGCTGACCCCGCCGCCTGGTATGGACTTAAAGGGGAACCCCAACGCCGAAAAAAATCGGCGTGGGGGCCCCCCCAAGTCCACAACAGACCCTTGTCCGAGCACACTACCCGGCCGGCCAGGAAAGGGGGGCGAGCGAGCGCCCCCCCTCCTGAGCCGTACCAGGCCGCGTGCCCTCAACATGGGGGGGTGCCTTGGGGAAGGGGGGGCCGCGCGGCCCCCCCACCCCAAAGCACCTTGTCCCCATGTTGATGAGGACAAGGGCCTCTTCCCGACAACCCTGGCCGTTGGTTGTCAGGGTCTGCGGGCGGGGGGCTTATCGGAATCCGGGAGCCCCCTTTAATAAGGGGGCCCCCGGATACCGGCCCCCCACCCTATGTGAATGAGTATGGGGTACAATGTACCCCTACCCATTCACCTGTAAAATAAAAGTACCAAAAAAAACACAACACACGAGATAAAATACTTTATTGCACAGCTCTGGGGGTCTTCCGTCTTCGGGGGTCTTCTCGCCGGACTCCTCCGCTATCTTCTTGTAGCTCTTTTGCTAGCGGAGGAGTCCGGCTTTCTTCCTCGCCGCCGGCCTCTTCTCCCGACTTCGGGGGTCTTGTCCCCCTCTTCGGTTCTTCTACCGGGCCACCGCGCCTTCTTATAGCTCTTTTACAGGCGGTGGCCCGGTTCTCTGTTGCGAGATGATCGTGTGTATCCCCGCAGCGATCGAGTCCATGGAACCCGCGGTCGGACTCACGGGGGTCCGACCGGCACGCACGCTCACTGCCGGCGGCACGCACGGGGGGTGGCACAATGGAAATTTTAAAGGGGCGTACCTGTACGACCATTTGCCTGTCTGTGCCATTCTGCCGATGTACATCGTTGTGCACCGGTCAGGAAGCGGTTATGTGGGCATGTCAAGGGTGTGTCTTATGCCTGCATTGCTGTCATTGTGTCATTTCTCATAGGTGTCCCTCATTCCTATCTCAAAAAGAGGTATGGCACAGATTTGGCTGATTTTTCTCCCTGAACTCAGAGTTGATTTTAGGGAGAAACCAAATCACTGTGTACAGAGTTTTTTTTTGCGTTTGTAAACACAGAACTCTGTGCTGTGATTGGACACAGCTGATTATCAGGTTTTTGCGAAAAATCATTGGTTGAAACCTGTTGATTAACGTGTGCTGCGTCCAATCCCAATGCATGCATGCCCCAAAACTTGGAAGACAGGTGGCGATGTATGGGTATGTTGTCTTGTTTGTCTGTGCCACCCACCTTCAATAAAACTACTGTGGGTGGGTGGCAAGTGGTTAAGGCATATTCACACTAGATGTGGTGGGACTGTGTTGGGTCGCTATTCCAGTACGGTCCCACCTCTTGACAAGGCAAAATGCCATGTCTCTGGTATGTCCAGTTCAAACCACTGCATTCACAGCACTGTGGCCAATTGAACTTTATGAAATGTGGGGGTGACATTTCAATAAAGTTTGTTAAAAATAAAAGTAGCACAGCATGTTCCATGAATAAACCCTTAGGCCCCTTTCACACTTGTGTGACTTGTCCTGTGACTTGGGACTGCAAAATCACATGACAGGTCGTATCCCATGATTTCCAATGAGTACCATTCATATCTGTGCAACCTCAAGTTGCAGTGACTTCAAAGTATTCCCTGCACTACTTTGGTCCAACTTTGATGCGACTTGATGTCCATAGACACAGGCATTGCTTCAAGTCACAGCAAAACCGCGCAACTTTCAGGTCGCACAAGTGTGAAAGAGGCCTAAGCTGACAAGGCAGCAGCTAGGGGTGTACACATGTTGTAGCTACAATGCTTTACTTCATGACTGCGGCAAGAATTATATCCCCAGTTGCATTTGTGCATATTTCATGTTGCTGAATCTCCAGTATAGAAATTTGGCTTTCGCTTCTTGGTGGTGGCAGGAGAACAGGTAGTTTTTCATGTTTTTATGTTTCTTTATAATTTCATATTTTTGATATCTACTCAACTGCCTGGCTCCGTACATGTCTCTATGCAGTGGGTTCAGCATTTGCTGGTCTTACCCTGGATGCGATTTTTAATTATAATATTCACCCTATAGGGTAATGGCTGCTTGTCGCCTTCCCTACATATAATCTGTATAACAACAATAATAATTATATATATATATATATATATATATATATATATATATATATATATATATATATATATATATATATATATATATATATATATATATATATATATATATATATATATATATATATATATATTTTTTTTTTTTCATGTCAGTTAATATGGATATTGATTTTCTTTACACTCATTTATATTAATGGGTTGCCACTCTTCCCTTTTCTCCTTTTTTTTTTACAGTGACCCCGCATCCTTTTGGGTTATACCTACTGACGTCCCTTGTGGAGTTTCTGTCTTGTGCGCTG
The DNA here is from genome assembly GCF_037356315.1 of Lithobates pipiens. Taxonomy (NCBI): domain Eukaryota; kingdom Metazoa; phylum Chordata; class Amphibia; order Anura; family Ranidae; genus Lithobates; species Lithobates pipiens. The sequence continues at coordinate 327,734,845 of NW_027507748.1, forward strand.
TGCGAAGTTGCGGTTGTTGATCCCATTGGCTCACCTTGCCGTCTGGAGACCAGAGAGAGGGCCTCCCCCATCCTTGTTTGTATCATTTATACTCCTTATGTCCGGGACATACAATATGGACATTATATTGGTTAGTGTCTCTTTTCTTTCTTTTTTATATATGGATAATAGCCTATACTGACTGTCATCAGATGATTGATATGTTGATATACTAATTTCTAATTGGTTTTGTTTCATTCTCAGATATCCAGTTTCTGATTACTGTTTCATGTGAATTATACATATCCCTGATGAAGAGAATTTATTTAAGATCTCGAAACGCGTTGGGTTTTTCCCTTTGTCCACTGTAATGTGCTATAATACAGAGGGGTTTAGGTGAAATACAGTAAAGCAGGAACACGCTATGTTAATACATTTTTGTCTGTCTTTGACCTTCTGTAAATATATGAAATTTGTATTGTAATGTTTATGTCAGTACTGTATGTGCTGCTATCATTTTAACTATTATAATTAAATATTATGTTTTATTATATTTCGTACACCTTTTTATCCCCTTGCCCTTTTAAAAGTCCTTTTTCCTAGAGAAGACAACCTGGTTTTCAAATTATTTTGTTACTTAGGATGGGGTTAGGGTTTGGCCATGCTGCATTTGTGACTTACAGCACTTTTTTCAATTCCTTATAAGTATCAGGATAGCAGATATCCATTCCTCGCTAGGTGTTGTTCCACAGCATTTATCTTATATTATTATTAATATTTCATACTACCAAAGGAAAGGGAAAGAAAATAAACTCTCCCTTTTTTTTTAAACTATGACCAAATATGCAGGTTCAAATTGGGACCTGGCTATGTCTGATCACTACAGAAGTTTTTCTCAAAACGAACAGAAAGATACGGAACTGGCAACTATCTTTTCTAGTTTAACCACTTCAGGACCGCCGTATTGCCATTGTACGTCAGCACAATGGCACAGGCAGGCAGAATCACGTACATCTACGTGATTGCCTTCCAGCGGGTGGGGGGTCCCATCGGACCCCCTCCCGCTGGATACGGCGGTCCGATTCGGTCCAGGAGCGCTCCGTGATGAGGGGATGGCCGTTCGTTTTCGGCCACCCCCTCTGGATCGCTCCTGGCCAATGAGAAGCTTCCTCCCCTGTGTATTGTTTACACAGGAAGGAGGAAGTGATGTCATTCTCCTCGGGGCGGTCTTTTTGACCGGACTACGAGGAGAAGAGTAAAAGTAAGTCTGCACGAACACTACACTGACATGTAGGTACACACAGGCACACAAACCCCCCCCGATCCCCCCCCCGATCGCCCCCCGATCCCCCCCCCCCCGCCCCCCCTCCCCCCCAGTCACAGTGTCACTGATTGCATTGATCATTTCTTTACTGATCAATGCATTCAGTGTCAGTTGTGACAGTAAAAACTGTCAGGACAGTTAGTGTTAGGTCCAGGGTAGCCCCCTATCACCCCCCAATAAAGATTTAACCCCCTGATTGCCCCTAGAGTTAACCCTTTCACCCCCTTTTGCCAGTGTCACTAAGCGATCATTTTTCTGATCGCTGCATGTGTCGCTAGTGTCGCTAGGTAGCTAGTTATTTTTTTAGGTTCACCGCCAGGTTTTTATATCGCTAGGTACCCCGATATACTACCCAATAATGTTTTTAACCCCCTGATTGCCGCTAGTTAACCCTTTCACCCCCTTTTGCCAGTGTCACTAAGCGATCGTTTTTCTGATCGCTGCATTAGTGTCGCTACAGTCGCTAGGTAGCTAGTTATTTTTTTAGGTTCACCGCCAGGTTTTTATAGCGCTAGGTACCCCGATATACTACCCAATAATGTTTTTAACCCCCTGATTGCCGCTAGTTAACCCTTTCACCCCCTTTTGCCAGTGTCACTAAGCGATCATTTTTCTGATCGCTGCATGTGTCGCTAGGTAGCTAGTTATTTTTTTAGGTTCACCGCCAGGTTTTTATATCGCTAGGTACCCCGATATACTACCCAATAATGTTTTTAACCCCCTGATTGCCGCTAGTTAACCCTTTCACCCCCTTTTGCCAGTGTCACTAAGCGATCGTTTTTCTGATCGCTGCATTAGTGTCGCTACAGTCGCTAGGTAGCTAGTTATTTTTTTAGGTTCACCGCCAGGTTTTTATAGCGCTAGGTACCCCGATATACTACCCAATAATGGTTTTAACCCCCTGATTTCCGCTAGTTAACCCTTTCACCCCCTTTTGCCAGTGTCACTAAGCGATAATTTTTCTGAACGCTGCATCAGTGTCGCTAGTGTCGCTAGGTAGCTAGTTAACTAGGCTCCCAAAAAGTCCCCCACATGTGGTATCCCCGTACTCGGGAGAAGCAGCAGAATTTATTTTGGGGTGTAATTTGACTTCTGCCCATAGCATGTGTGAGCAATATATCATTTAGTGACAACTTTGTGCAAAAAAAAAAAAGTTTGTAATATTCCCGCAACTTTTGGCAAAATATAAAATATTCCATGGACTCAACATGCCTCTCAGTAAATAGCTTGGGGTGTCTACTTTCCAAAATGGGGTCATTTGGGGGGGTTTTGTGCTATTTTGGCATTTTATGGCCTTCGAAACTGTGATAGGTAGTGAGGAGTTAAATCAAAAATTTGCACCCTTAGAAATCCTGAAGGTGGTGATTGGTTTTCGGGGTGCCGTGCGCGACTAGACTCCCAAAAAGTCCCACACATGTGGTATCCCCGTACTCGGGAGAAGCAGCAGAATGTATTTTGGGGTGTCATTTCACATATAACCATGGCATGTGTGAGCAATATATCATTTAGTGACAACTTTTTGTAAAAAAAATTTTTTTTTTTTTTTTTGTCATTATTCAATCCCTTAGGACAAAAAAAATAAATATTCAATGGGCTCAACATACCCATCAGCAATTTCCTTGGGGTGTCTACTTTCCAAAATGGGGTCATTTGGGGGGGATTTGTACTGCCCTGCCATTTTAGCACCTCAAGAAATGAGATCGGCAGTCATAAATTAAAAGCTGTGTAAATTTCAGAAAATGTACTCTAGTTTGTAGACGCTATAACTTTTGCGCAAACCAAAAAATATACGCTTATTGACATTTTTTTTACTAAAGACATGTGGCTGAATAAATTTTGCCCTCAATGTATGACTAAAATTTAGTTTATTCGATTTTTCTTATAACAAAAAGAAGAAAATATCTTTTTTTTTCAAAATTTTCGCTCTTTTTTCATTTATATCGCAAAAAAAAAAAATCGCAGAGGCAATCAAATACCATCAAAAGAAAGCTCTATTTGTGGGAAGAAAAGGACGCAAATTTCGTTTGGGTGCAATATTGCATGACCGCGCAATTACCAGTTAAAGCAGCGCAGTGCGAAATTGCAAAAAGACCTCTGGTCCTTAAGGTGTTTATTGGTCCGGAACTGAAGTGGTTAAGAAAACTACTGGAAAAAAAGTCGGCCCACTATTGGCACATACAATCCTTTGAAAATTATATTAAATGTAAAATTAATCCCCTTGGACTACGGGCCCAATTTTTCCGACTATGGAAAATATAGGGCCAGCTTTCAAGAAAGAATGGGAGGATAATCTCTTGGCTTGTTCCAACAAGATGATGAGTTTACTCATTGACGAGTAGCGTAAAATCATCAGCAGCCTAGATAAGGAAATAGAACCTCTATATATTCAGTTATCAGCTTTTAAGACACATGCGTCCTATATCCAATATGATAATGAATTGAACCAACACTTAGAGCAATATAATAAGGGAATTTTGATCAAAAGGGAGACCAAATTTTTGAGAGACCAGAGGGCCTTTCACAAGCAAAGGGCCTACAGCTGGAAAAGTTTGCAGGCCCGAACAAACTTCAAGGCTAGATCTGGAAAGTCTAATATTGACCCAGGACTACCTGATGCATCCTCAATTTCATCAACTTCCTCTAAGGGCTCTAGAGGACTCAGAAAACCCAACAAAACCAAAAGAAATCCTAGTGGGAATAGACCAAATTGAAAGAAACCAATATCGGAACCAGTAGGGACCTTGATGTCCCTTAGTCTCAACCAATCTCTGTCTGGCAACTCAACGGGTGGTCCAATTGCTGCCTCATCGAAAGATGAAACAGTTGCATCTATATTCAAAACTCAGTCGGCCACCAAAAGTTCCATCACAAGTGGAAAATCAGGTTATTGCAATACCTCTGATAGGCTCACTCGCTCCAGTACTGTAAATTATTCACAATGAATGGCAGCTAGTGGGGATAGGTCAACTATCCCCATTTCCACTCTAGATGATATTCCCGATCTCAATGTGGTTAATCTGTCTTCTTACGGTCTTTATTCCATTGGAATTCAAGTTTTGGCTCGAGGAGTTTTTGCCCAAATCAAAACTTGGACAAATTCGAAGTCCTCAAAGATCTACAATTATTCGCAAGAAAATTGATTCTAAAACAATTATACTCCAAAGATACTCCTGTCAAGCCGAACTTTGAGATCCAGGAACTGAAAACGCGCGAATCTCTCATTGAGTTGCTAGAGGAAAATGATTCCCCTTACCTAATTGACCGTATCGACTTGGAATATCTTCTGGGTCGTTTCGACCAGTCAGATTTACCAACAGTTCCCCAAACTGCACTTAAAAAGAAATCTGACCATTTTCCACCTTTAACCACAAATACTAACGTTTTGGCATTTGTCAAACTTACGTGTAAGGAAATTTGTCAGATTAACATTACAAATGTGGATGATGACAATTTATCCATGCCTGAGAGACAAGCTTTGAAATCTTTAGCAAACAATACATCCATCACTATCAAGCCATCTGACAAAGGTGGCAACAGGGTAGTCATGGATAATACTTTTTATGTTGAAATGTGCAATAAGATTTTGAACAATAAGGACTGGTACAAAAAGATTTCAGGGGAGCTCGTTGTAAGATTTTATCAGGAGTTTTATAGCCTTGTGGACCATGCTAGGTCCACCACTACAATTAACAAAAATGAGTGAGAATTTATAAGAACCAAGAACCCTCGTATTACAACCTTTTACTGTTTACCAAAATTACATAAGAGCATACACAATCCCTCTGACCGCCCGATAATCTCAAGAAATGGTTCGATCACAGCCAAATTAAGTGAATGGTTTGATGAACATCTCTGCCGGTATGTAGCAAAGTTACCTAGCTACATCCAAGATACTTTGAAACTTTTACAAAGCATTGATGGTATCCATATTCCACACACTGCCACCCTTGTGACAGTGGATGTGGAAGCTTTATATAGTTCTATACCTCACGAGAAAGGGTTGGCTTGTATTAGAAATATTCTATCTAGAGATGCGGGGCTGGATCCATCTATTAAGAACTTCATTCTGGATGCCCTAGATTTCATTCTCCATCACAATCACTTTGTCTTTAATGGTTCCCACTTCCTCCAGGTACAGGGCGTGGCTATGGGGACTTCATGTGCCCCATCGTACGCCAATCTGTACCTGGGGGAGTGGGAAAGAGCCATCAATAATGATGAAAACTTCAGTTCACTTATGGGAAATGTATCCATGTGGGCACGTTATATTGATGATATACTGTTGGTTTGTAATGGCCCTGTCGAACTGTTGCAGTCATTTCTGATTGGGCTCAATCATAATAAGTTCAACTTAAATTTTACGATGATTCACGACAAGTTGAACATTACCTTCTTGGATGTGACCATCCACAAGGAACGAAAGAGGGTACCTGAGTACTAGCCTCTATAGGAATCCCATGGTGGGTAATTCCATTTTACACGCAAACAGCTTTCACCCCCGGGAACTTATCAACTCTATCCCATATGGCCAATATCTTAGAACAAGAAGGAACTGTTCGGATGATCTCGTCTTCAAAAAGGAGGCAGATCTCCTCAGAGTGAGACTCCTCAGTCGCGGATATTCCAAAACATGCCTCAAAAAGGCTTTCAAGAGGGCATGCAGCAGAACTAGAAATGACCTACTCCATAATCCCTCCTCCAAAAACAGGAAGGTGAATCCGATCTCTATCATCACAAGTTATTCTAATCAGTCCAATAAAGTTCAAACTATTGTACATAAGTTCTGGCATGTCTTAACTATGGACCCTACCATTGGCCCATTTGTTTAGAATACCCCATCATTTACTTTTAGGAAGGCCAGGTCCCTACAGGACCAATTAGTATCCAGTGAATTCAAGGAGGGTAACTAAAGAGACCCATGTAGACATTTTGGGACCTTCACATGTGGTGGATGTGGCTACTGCCGCTTTATGAACACCACCACCAATTTAGTGCTCCCCAACGGTGAGCAATACAGACCCCGACACTATGCAAACTGCAAAACGCCAGGTGTAGTATACCTTCTCCTGTGCAGTTGCAATTGCTTCTATGTGGGGAAAACAATTCAAGAGTTCTGGAAGAGAGCATACCAACATCTGATATCTTTACAATATTCTACTCCGACTCTCCCTCTGAGTAGGCATGTCACTGCTGTTCACGCTGGAGTGTGCCCCAAAGTCTCCTTTGTCATCCTCGACGTGTCCACTTTGGAGTGCGAGGGAGTGATTATAATCAGACTCTACTCCAGCGTGAACAGCGCTGGATTTTTAGGTTAAATGCTACCTCCCCTCCTGGCCTTAATGGCACTATATCATTTAGGCCATTTTTGGAGGGTTTTTCATCTGGGAGATTTGAATGGGAACCCCCTGATCATTAGAGCCCATCTTTGTTTTTGTGGTTTCCCATTATAGCTGCATCTGTTTTATGTTACATTTTCTGCTGCATTGCCTGGTCCCTTTCCCCACACAACCCCGCCTTCCTCCCCTTCCCCTTTCTTCCCTCCCCCCCTTTTTTTTTGATGTGCTTGTCCCTCCCTCTCTCTGGCCAACCCCTTGGCGCTTTGTTTCCCGGTGGGGTCATCCATGTTCGTGCCGCTCTCATCAATTTCTCCACTTGGCGCACAGGGGGCCGCCATTGTGACATGTTTATGCACAACTCGGCGGCCTCTGTTTACATCTGGTCATGTGACCTGGATTTCCCGGTCATGTGGCCAGTGTATGTGCGCCGCTGGAGGGCTGCGCGAGACAGCTTAGCCGATTCACTTCCGCCAGTCTTGGCTGTATATATATATATATATATATATATATATATATATACACACACACACACACACTCTGCATCCAGTGTAGCCTATATCTACAGTGCATTCCATGGTGTACTGTTTCTAATACACTTCAGGCGGTGTATACAGTATCTAATACAGTGTGTACAGTGTCTACTACACTTCTGGTAGTGTACACAGTATAAAATACAGTGCAGTCATTGTACAGTTGCTAATACAGTGCAGGTGGTGTACACAGTATCTAATACAGTGTGTACAGTTTCTACTACACTTCTGGTGGTGTACACAATACAGTGCAGCCTATTACAGTTGCTAATACAGTGCAGGCAGTGTACACAGTATTGAATACAGTGTGTGCAGTTTTTACTACACTTCTGGTGGTGTACACAGTACACAATACAGTGCAGCCATATAGTATATATACTGCTGTTCAGTGTATATAGTGCCTGGGGCCTGGGAGACCCCCACGCCATTTTTTTAAAATTTGGGTGTGAAGCTCCCCTTAATATCCATACCAGACCCAAAGGGCCTGGTAATGGACTAGAGGGGGAAACCCATGCCATGTTTTCAATGATTTTCATCTATATTGCTGGGACTTGACAATACAGTCATTTTAACCGGGTCCCGACCAGCGCACACCAATGTACGTCGGCAGAATGTCACGGGCAGGCATATTGGTACGTCCAATCTCTAATGCCGCCCTGCCATCTGCTGGTCGGGACCAGTCGCGGGAAAACGATCCCCTATTTTGTAAACGCTATAACTTTTGCGCAAACCAATCAATAATCGCTTATTGCAATTTTTTTTACCAAAAATATGTAGAAGAATACGTATCGGCCTAAACTGAGGGAAAAAATGTTTTTTTTTATATATTTTTGGGGATATTTATTATAACAAAAAGTAAAAAATAATGCGTATTTTGTTTATAGCGCAAAAAATAAAAACCGCAGGGGTGATCAAATACCACCAAAAGAAAGCTCTATTTGTGGGAAAAAAAGAACGCAGATTTTGTTTGGGAGCCACGTCGCATGACCGCGCAATTGTCAGTTAAAGCGACGCAGTGCCGAATCGCAAAAAGTGGTCTGGTCTTTGGCCAGCAAAATGGTCTGGGGCTGAAGTGGTTAAATTACATTTTTTCCTTTAGAAATATAATTTTTCTGTGGTATTGTTCTAAACACGGGAAAAATTCACTACTTTACAGGCATACTAAGGACACCCCCCAGGCACGATATTTAAAGGAATATTTAATTTGTATTGTTTCACTTTAAGCATTAATAAAATCACTGCTCCCGATTAAACGGGCATTTTTTTAAAAAAATTTGCATTGATACATGTCCCCTGGGGCAGAACCTGGGTCCCCAAACACCTTTTATGACAATAACTTGCATATACGCGTTTAAAATTAGCACTTTAGATTTTTCACGTTCGTGTCCCATAGACTTTAACGGTGTTCGCGCGTTCAAGCAAATTATTTGCCCGTTCGCATGTTCTGCTGTGAACTGAACCGGGTCTGTTCGGCTCATCCCTACTGTCCACATATGTCTGCTTTACTACTTCATCCAGAATGCAGACTCACTAGAAAGGAGGTGTTTTACTGGCTGGATCACCAGATGAAATAAAGGGAAAGAAGCCTAAAAAGAAAACTAATGCAGTCACAACTTCTTAGTTTGGTAAACTGCAATATTTTACTTTTTTGTTTATTTCCACTTTTTGCAGCCAGAAAACAACCTACTTTATAGTTGTTACATGTTCCAATTCAAATGTCACAGCTTTAAAAAAAAAAAATGCCATTGGCCATTTTACTTGCTGATAAGGTTTACTTAGCTTGTATATAATAATAAAACGTTTCTTACCTAAATGCATTCCCTCCATTAAGGTAAAAATGGACACACAGTTAGTTGTCAGTCCAATCCTGAGAAGAGGAAGCAGGGAGGCATGACTGAGCCACGCTGCGTGTTTCTATGGACATGCACGGGTGCCCCCTTAGCAGCCAGCTGGAGGAGCGGAGAGCTCCGACAAGGGACTCCAGAAGAGCAGGTATCAGACCATTCTGTGAATGTCATTGCCCAGAACAGGTGCTGTATGTATAACTTCTTTTTTATTTTAGGTAAGTAAAAGAAGAAAGAAAAATGTTGCATTTAATATCACTTTAAAAGGTTAAGTTCACTATTTTTTTTCTTCTAAATTCCAGCTCCCCATATGCACCAATATAGCATTCATGTACTTTTTTTTTTTTTAAATATCAAAGCTTTCCATAAAATCTACAGACACGTTCCTTACTGTCCTCCATCCATGATTCCAAACGTATCTATTGCTTCTGTCTTTCTTCCTTATCCAGAGGAAGGAGTTGACCAGATGACCTCATTAGCACCCACTCTGTCTCATCCACCCTTCCATTCCCAGCTGCACGTTCTTTAAATGAAATGCAATCAATTAGTGATCACCCTTCTCACTAAATACACAATATACAATCCGATTGCATATTGCAGTGACATCAGGCGACACCGGCCAGACACAGAGCCATAATTCATGGCCCCGGAAGGAAGAGGGGTGAAGATGGATGCTCGCTGATAGTGAGAACAAGCGGTGAAATTATAGGCTTTGGTTTCAAGTGACACATAATGGGTACTATGCAATGCATAGTAGCCCATTATGCTTTACCTTTTCAAGAAAATAAAGAGGAAGTAAAACCCATCGGGGTTTACTTCCTCTTTTATGCTGGTGTCTTGGCAAGTCAGGTCTGAGAGTGCCTACAGAATAGATCCCCACCTGCACATCGCTTAATGAGTATAATGAATTATAAGTGTTAGTAGGTAATTGGGGTGGCTGCTTCACAGAGAATACATTATACCTACATAAAAACAATGAAACTTTATAACCACAAAAACTATAATTAAATATTAATTTTATGAATTTTTTTACCTCATCGACTTCACTATGAACAGATGAAGAATAATGCCCTGTACACACGGTCGTACTTTCTGACGGAAAATGTGCGATTGGATTGTGTTGTAGGAGAATCAGATCGTGTGTGGGCTTCATCTGACTTTTTCTGTCGGAATTTCCGACACGCAAAGTTTGAGAGCTGGATCTAAAATTTTCCGACAACAAAATCCGATGTGTGTAGACAAATATGATGCACAAAACGCCAAACCATGCTCAGAATAAATTACAAGATGAAAGCTATTGGCTACTAGCCCATTTATAGTCCAGACTTACTTCTTTTACATCACCTTGTTCTGAATGATCGGATTTTCTGACAACTTTGTGTGACCGTGTGTATGCAAGACAAGTTTGGGCCAAAATCTGTCGGAAAAAATCTGACGGATTTTGTCATCGGAATATCCGACCGTGTGTACAGGGCATAACTCTCTTCTTCGTCAGAAACTTCGACATGCACACTTTCAATGGTGTCCTTCCAAAAAAAGACAGTGAATTTTATTAAAACATCTAATAAACTTTTTAAGAAATTACTTAAACATGTATATGTCTATTAAATATTATATTAGAACATTAAATATAAAACAAACTTCTGAGACAGATGTAATGGAAATTCCATCATGTAGTAATAATGATTGCTCACTGTCATATATTGTTGGTGATTCCTGAAAATTATATTTAATGTTTAATAATTAATAAAAATCAACTATATAAATGCATTAACTTAAATAAACAACATCTATACTACTAATATATTTTTAATTTATATTTTTGAAATAAATGAAATGGTGTTTACAAATATTCAGATAATATAATACATGTATTTAATGATTACTGATGACATGTAATTTTTTTTAAATAAATATAATACTTATATCTGATATTTATATAATATAATTATATATATATATATATATATATATATATATATATATAATTGTTCATCTATAACAATAATTAAGTTAAATAAATCAAAGATATAACTAATCAGTCCAAAGTCACCATCTATGCATTTTTATACAGGTAAAAAAAACTTTTTTTACCTGTATACCTGTTAAAAAAAATATATATTTTTTAAGTAATAATATTAATATTACAACATAACATTAAATATCTGTAAATATCTGTAGCGTGTTGAGGAGACATCATGCTTGAGTTTAAAAAATGTATTTGTAAAAAATAACGAACATCAAGCCCTTCAATCAAAGCAAAAATTATAAAATGATATATATATATATTTAAAGTTGTTAAACTTTAATCTATTTAGGATAATTAAAATAAATTATTAATAATAAAATTAAAAATGTACCTTTCTAAGTATTAATGTAGAAATGGTAAAAAAATAAAAATAAAATGTCATTATGATTTATTATTTTTTTTCTTTTTTCCCACCTCAGTGATTCCTTTCGGGAGACTTAATTCAACTTTTACGTTCATCTTAGTCTCACCCCGTTTCCACATCATCGTAGCAAAACAAGAAACTATATCTTGAGTGTGGTATTTTCTCTTTTTTTTTTGCCCCTGGGGCGTCAAAATATTTCACTGGATACAAAATTACTCAGTGATAACCCGTCTAACCCTTCTCCCTGCCCGCATCCCACCCACGGTCTCACCAAATATCTAAGAAGAAACTCAAAAACCTACTCTATACTATCGGCCCTAGGTCATATTAACTCCCACCATCTTGTCAGCATATCTCTCTGTTTGCTTGTATTTTTCCCAATCTTTCCATCTTGTAACGAACCCCGCTTCACCTGTTTCTCCACTGAACTTTAAATGCTCCAAGTTATACATTTTATTTATGTTGCTAAACCAACTTTTCAGTGAAGGACTTTCTGAGTTTTTCCACATCTGAGGAATTAAACTCTTTGCTGCATTTAAAAAACGAAGTATAAGTGTTTTCTTGTATTGTTTAATGGGCAGCGTGACTCCATGTAGCAAACATGCCATTGGCTCTTCTGGTATTTGAAATCTCGTGATTTCCTAAATTATTAATAATACTTCTTTCCAAAATTCTCAAATTTTTGGGCATGTCCACCATATATGGATCACAGATCCAATTTCTGGGCATCCTCGCCAGCATAGATTAGAAGCCTCTCTTTGGAAATGGTATACTTTATCTGGGGTTAAGTACCACCGCACCATACATTTGTAATTCATTTCCAACACGCTACAATTTGGTGAAATTGCATGCGGCATCCTCAGTATTTTATGTACTTCAGCCTCTGTACTGCCTGTCCCAATCTCTTCATCCCATTTTTTTATATATGGGGGTGACTCCAATATTTTCAATCCCGTCAAAATTTTATATATCTTCGAAATCCCTCTCCTATCATCCGTCACCTCGCACAGCCGCTCTAAAGGATGCATGCTGTCTGCTGACCTAATCGGATAGGGGAGAGATTCCATAAAATGTTTCAACTGTGCCTACCTCCACCAGTTTATATATAACACCTCTTTTTTACTCCTGAGCTCCTGAATCATGCATATTTTCCCATTCTTTATGATGTCTTTTAATTGTGCATCCTTGTTCCTAAACCACCCTACCTGGGAGCCTTCTTTCCCCGGTATGAAGTACTCTGTGTCACATAATGGTATCAGTGGAGAATTATGATCCCAATTATGTTTTTTATGTACCCTATCCCATATTGTGATTACTATCCGAGTGACCGCGTGTATGTTTCCTTCTAATTTTCGAAAATGTGGCGGGATCCATATCAATTTACCCAGGGGGGCTTTACTAATCCCTATTTCTAATTTAACCAATCTTTTTTCTTTATTATTTTTTTACCCAATCCACCACACGTGCCAATAAGATTGAGTGATAGTAAGATCTAATATCGGGCACCCCCAAACCCCCTTGCGTCTTGTCTCTTGACAGGATTCCCAGGCTTATTCGTGGTTTTCTATGCTTCCAAATAAACCTGCGAAATAACAGACTCAATTTTTTAAAATATATTTCAGGGACCGGGATAGGAATCATTTGTATTTTATATAATATTTTGGGTAATATTATCATCTTCAGGCAGTTTATCCTGTTAATCCAGGATCTCTGTCTGGAGGCCACAATATTTAACTCGGTTTTTATGTCATTCATTAGTGGAATAAAATTATGTTGGTACAGCATATCATATGTGGGGGTTATTTTTATGCCCAAATACTTTATCTCCTTGTCCCTCCAAATAAATGGAAAGGCCTGTTTACGCTTACTTACTTCATCTGGAGCGACATTAATATTTAAAATTTCTGATTTTGTTGGATTTATCTTGAAATTTGAAACTTCGCCATACGTTTTTAATATGCGCATTAGATTTGGTAGAGTTGTCATAGGGCTGGAAACGTAAAATGCCATCATCGGTCTATACTCCCGTGATATCGGGGTTCGACCTTATCTTGGCCAGCAGGGGTTCCAGTGTTAGAATAAATAATAGCGGGGACAGGGGGCAACCCTGTCGCCTTCCATTGAACATTTCGAAGGGAAGCGAAAGGGTCCCATTTATTTTGACCCTCGCCGTTGGATGTCTGTATAGAGCGTTTATCCATCTTAACATCTTAGGGCCTATCCCCCATTACCTCCAAGGAGTTTTGCATGAATCCCCAGTCCACTCTATCAAACGCTTTCTGAGCGTCTATTGACAATAGTGATCTCTGCCTCGAGAACTTCCTTTCGAATTCCCCAATCTGTACATATTCCATTCATATTCATATTCCATTCATATATGATGTCATTTTAGGCACTAAAATATCACTACATTTTTTATAGTAAGCAGTGGTGAACCCATCTGGGCTGGGACTTTTCCCTTTCGCAGACTCTTGTAGCATATTAAGTGTTTCTTTTTCTGTTATGGGGTCTTCCAAGGGGGCACTTTTATCTAGTGGTATTTTTTCCAGCTTACAGCTATTTAGAAAGACTCTAACCATGTCCGGGGGGTCTTTTGGGTTATTGAGTATAACTTTGCATAGTACTCTTGAAAAGCCAAAGCAATCTCTGGGGAAGAGAAAACCCTTTCCCCTTTCACTGTTTGTATACTTTCAATAAAATTGGCACTATTTTTCTTTTTGAGCATTTTCACAAGATATTTACTCGACGTATCACCCCATACACATCTCTCTTTCTTGAACCGATAGAGAAAATCTCTATAAGCTCTATAATTTCTTTTAGTTGCTCTGTCTTTATACTAATATCTCGTTTTACACTATTAGTACCTGGTCTTTGTTGGCTCTGTTTAAGGGCCTCAATTTCCCTATATAGCCCTTCCCTCTTCTCAGTGGTCACCCTTTTTTTTCTGGCTTCTATCGCAATTAGAATCCCCCTAATATACGCCTTGTGTGATGATTTATGATTAACATCTAATAATCAATAAAAAAAAATCCTAATTTCTAAAAAAAAATATCAGTAAGAAAAAAATTATATATATTTTAATTCACTAACAAATTATGTGAAATGAACAACACATTTAGAAGACACACAATTGTATTATTCCTCATTAAATCGTTCATTTATTACTTGCTTGATCTAAACTTATGCTCTTTTTCTAGAGCGATGCATAAAGCATAAAGGGAATTGTAGTTCCCATTAACTCATGACGTAGCAGCAGGTTGCGCACTTGAAAAACTAGAAGCTATGGGAATCGTACGAGACAGCAAAGGAGGAAGTGCCGAAAATAGACACCCAGAAAACAGGTTTATAATTTTTGGCTGTAAACATATTTAGATTAAGGATCTATGCAGCACATAGATCTGATTTATATATATTAAAATATAATTACCTTTACAACCCCTTTAATAAAAGGCCCTAGCAACATAAAATAAAAAGCAAGAAACCCTCAAAAAACATTACAATCCCAAGATACTATCCCTAAATAATTAACCTCCCTGACGGTATGATTATTTCGGATTTTAGGTGCTGAAAGCGGTACCATTATTTTGAATGGAAATTTGGCGTTTTATATTGTAAGCCTGCAATTCTTAGGAATAACTCACTGAAATCTGTTTAAACCAAAGTCTAGTAGACATCCCGGGTAGGATAAAGTTTGAAACACAAAAATCATAAATTATAATATAATAAATAACTGTAAATAATAACAAATAATAATATAATAATAATCATACTTTTTATTCAATACATTTTAGTAAATAATATAATCAAAAACACTGACATTTTTTTTTTGTCAAACAAGGGTGCAATATTGGTAGTCATATTGCTTCAGTAAACTTCTCTGGTATGGAAAATTTTAAAACATGGTACAGCACAAAGTCCAACATCACAGTCAGGACAGTAGAACCTTGTTTCTTTTCGAATTTTCCTTCCAGTGTCGTCACGCTTAGAGCAGTTCTGTTGGTGGAACGTGGTCCATAAAGTGCCAACCAGTCAGGCGTTCCGGGTTCACAACGCCAGCAGCACGACGGCCAGATCTGTTTACTGTCGTTAGTGTTTGGTACCTGAGGAAAATAAGTTCGGCAACTTTCCAAACAAAGTCCACATGAACAACAGGCTTGTCACTATTTTTTTTTTGAAGAATGAAAGCATTCCACAGGCACTGCTCCAGAAGGTGCCTGAAGATTTTTTTATAATATTTTTTCTGTTGCTTCCTCATGGCTGGGTAAAAAGTCATGGCCTGGTCAGCATGGTCAACACCTCCCATAGTATGGTTGTAGTCCATCACGACTTGGGACTTCATGATGTCTTTTCCACCTTTTGTTTGTACCATGACAGTAGAGGTGTTGTGAATGGTACTCATTAGGCACACGTCTTTTTTGTCGTGCCATCTCAGTGCCATCATTTTTCCTTTTTGCCAGGCAACTATTTCTCCTGCCTTGAGCTTTTTATTGACAAAGGTTGGTGGCAAGTCACGCCGGTTACCTCTAACGGTCCCGTATGCATCTGTTTTATGCTGCAAAAGGAACTCATAGAGTTCTGGAGAACTGTAAAAATTGTCTGTGGTTACACAGTAGCTCTGATTCAGCAGCGGTTCAATCAGAGTAAGCACGGAAGCGGTTGCCAGTCCATAGTTACCGAATCTCTCATTGAACTTGGTTCCTTTCCCGGTGTAAAGTATGGAATTCCATATGTACCCAGTGCTGGATTCACAGAGCATGAATGATTTTATTCCAAAACGTGCCCTCTTGGACGCAATAAACTGTATCCAGCCGAGTCTTCCTTTGTAGGCCATCAGACTTTCGTCGATACTGATGTCTCTGTCGGGTACATAGGTCTTCTGGAAATTTTGCTGAATCATTTGGTAAAGCCCCCAAATCTTTTTTAGTTTTGGTGCTGGATGAGAAGTCTTGTCGAATTCCTCATTATTCTCAAAGTGCAGATACTTCATAATAAGGGAACATTTGTACTCCGACATGACGGTGCCAAAAAAAGGAGTTGCTAGCAATTTGTTGGTGGTCCAGTACCACTTCTGCAGGGGCTTCCCAACCACTCCCTGTAGAATTATGAGGCCCAGAAACTTCCAGATGTCCTCCTTGGTTACTGGTTCCCACTTTCTGCTCCTTGCAAACCTCTGATGCGTAGCAGCTTGTTGTTCGTGGTACCGATTTGTCTCCATAACAATTTTTTCTATAACCTCATAGGTCAAAAAGAGTTGGAGATATGCCAATGGGTTGTCATCCACATCCACTTTGATACCAGGTGTTCCAGTAAATGGAAATCTTGGGGGCGCTGCATGCTCTGTACTGCAATCAATTGAGCACCAAGTCCGCACATCACTGGGCAAAGTCGCAGGATGATCGCTAAAATCGCTTTCCGTGCCTGACAACGAACTTCCCCATGAATCGCTATCACTCACTTCTGCAAGCGATTCTGCATCGCTGTCGCTGTTTTCAAACAGGTCATATGCCACTTGAGGTAGAGGCGTGCTTTTTTGATGCCATGGTCGCTCTGCAGTTTCCAGACACAAAGTACAGTAAAACTGCAGGCAGGGGCACTGGATAAAGCAATGGGGGCAAGCTAAGGTCAGTTTTATTTTATTTAGTAATGTAATCCAATAGGATTACAATGTATCAGTGTGTTTTGTGTTTTTAACTTTTTGAATTTGGCGCTGGTTCCACAGAAGCCTGGGCACACAGTGCATCGGGCGGAAGGTCCGGCCGCCGTACACAGCGGGCATACATCGCGGGATCCCGGAGATAAGGTAAGTTATCTCTTTCTGGATCCAGCGATGCAATCCCGAGTGTGGCTCGGGGTTACCGCTAATGGTACAAAAATCTCACCCCAAGCCACACTCGGGAATACCGTCAGGGGGGTTAATAGGCTTATACATCCAGACCAGACAGGATTTATTGCAGGACGATCAATCAGTATGAATATAAGAAGGGCATTTCTAAATATTCAAACGTCACTGGTGAATGTGGGCTCGAGAGCCATCCTGTCTCTGGACATGACCAAGGCTTTTGATAGTCTAGAGTGGGAGTATTTATGGCGTGTCCTAGAGGGGTGTGGATTTGGTCCCATGTTCATCGGATGGATTAAAATGATGTATAGTGCCCCCAGCGCAAAAGTAAGAATAAATAAAGAACAATCTGAAAGAATAGAAATGAGCAGAGGAACAAGGCAGGGGTGTCCACTCTCCCTGTTACTCTTTGCAATTGCAATGGAGCCGTTGGTGATTGCCGTAAGATCAAATTCTGAGATAACTGGGTTTCAAAGGGAAGGGGGTAGGGAGGAGAGAATCGCATTATATGCGGATGATGTTCTCCTCTTTTTAGGGGATACTGGTCAATCTCTCTCGAAGACAATTAAATTAGTAGAAGACTTTGAAGGTTTTACGGGTTTGATAATAAATTGGGGGAAGTCAGAGTTGCTCCAAGTAGATACCCCAGGCGCTGCGATTGCAATGGGGATACCTCAATTAGAGGTGGTAGATGCAATGAAATACCTTGGCATATATTTAACAACAGATTTAGATCAGTATGTTGATAAAAACATAGTTCTGCTACTGGGCAAATTTAAGCGAAGTTGTGATGCCTGGAGTCGGCTTCCCTTGTCGGTAGCAGGCTGATGTAGTCTGATAAAGATGATATGGTTGCCACAACTGCTATACGTCCCGCATAACGCTCCGGTTTGGATATGCAAAAAGTGGTTTAAAAAGTTTGAAACTCTCTGTCAGGAGCTGATTTGGAAAAGGGGGCAGGCGAGGATTCGGCTCCAGGCATTGCAACAGCCAACAGATAGAGGGGGATTGGCGGTACCTTGCCCCAGGAATTATTATTGCACAGGTGCAGCACCTGGTGGGTAGTAATCAGGAGGGAGAGGGTAACTTAAATGGCAGAGCAATGCTGACAGGAGCCCCATATAAAACTTTGGTGGATGCACTGGAGGCAAGTTCTTTCCAGCGCAAGATGAGCAAAGTATGGAGAATGGCAAAAAAGTTGTTGGGATGTACAGGATGGTCAGAATATACGCCCCTGTGGGACAATAAGGCCGCGTACACACGGGCGGACTGTTCGCCCAACTTTGTCCGCTGAACAGTGTTTCAGCGGACAGTCCGCTCGTGTGTGGGCTTCAGCGGACAGTTTCAGCGGACAGTCTGACGAACAAAGTTTTTCGGAATTCCCGTAAGGCAGTCCGCTGAAACTTGGTTTGAGCGGACAGTCCGCTCGTGTGTAGGCTTGTTCGACAAACTAAGTTTCGCGCATGCTCAGAAAGGATTTACACGGCGAAGGTTGCATTGCAGTGTATTGGACGTCGTATTTTTCGTCCCGTCGTACGTGCCGTTCACGTCATCGCGCACGGTTTCAGCGGACTGTTCGTTCATCGTGTGTGGTCAAGTCCGCTCATGCTAATTTTGAGCGGACTGTTTGTCGGATTGTTTGACAAACTAAGTTGGGCGAACAGTCCGCCCATGTGTACGCGGCCTAAGAATTTGCAGGAAGTATTGTTAATTGGGAAAATTAATACATGGGAGAAGAAAGGTATAACTAGGTTGAGTTAACTATATGATGGTAGAATTTTGAAAACATTTATGGACCTAAAAAGGGAATATGATGTACCGCAGCAGACATTTTATTGATACCTACAGCTTCGGCATGCCCTGGTAGCGCAGTTTGGCCCACAGATACCTGAGTGGGACAAGACATCCCTGTCCCAGAAAATATTTAAAATAGATAAATCTAGGGGAATTATATCCACCATATATGAATTATCATGTAAGGGCCCCGATATGGAATCTGGCTTAGCTAAGCAAAAGAAGAAATGGGAAGAGGACATAGGTGAAATCATAGAGAAACAGTGGAGGAGAATACTGGAACTGGGACCATTGATATCGGCTTCTCCATCACAAAGAGTATCACACTTGATTATGGTATACAGGGCCTATTTCACCCCCAAGAGGTTGTTCTCGTTTGGAAGGAGGACGGACGCCAATTGCCCTAGATGCTGAGGCATTGGAGATCTCATACACATGATGTGGAGGTGTCCAAAGCTGTTTCGGTATTGGGAAGGAATAGTTGAAATTATAAATAAAACTTTTGGGACTAAGTTGGACTTGGACCCTAAAACCTGTATATTAGGATACAGGAGAATGCCGGGGGAACAGAAAAACATTACATTTGCAGTTATACAATGTTTATTTCAAGCGCGAAAATTGATAGCGCAGAAATGGCAGTCCGAGAGAGCACTTCTTCTGAGTGAATGGACCCAGGTCATTAATGATCTAGTGTGAAAGGAGAAGACTGTATATATACGTAGGGGAAACCTTAGAGGGTTTGAGAAAATATGGAGACCTTGGCTGAATGAAATAGGGTATCCACCTGATCAGCAATAGTAGAAGAGGAAAAAGGTAGATAAATGATAAGGTAACTTAAAAATTGTGGAGTGTAATACTTGAAGTTAGATTAGAAGAAATAGTGACCAACCTGGAAAGAAGGAGAAACTGTGGTTAAGGGGAGGGGGGCTTGGGGGGGTGTGGGGTAGGGGGGGGAAGGGGTTGGGAGAAGAGGGGGGGTAATATGTAAGTACATAAGAGAGTATGGGATAAATTAAAGCAGAAAGGGTTGAAGTTAACTAATTAACAAAGCTTATTGTTTTATGCTTATAGCCTGTTTTTATATTATGAAACTTTTGTATGATATAACAAAAAACAAATAAAGAGAATTTAAAGTAAAAAAAAAAAAAGTACTGGGTGATATTGTAATGCATCCTGTACTGTTTCCAGGATTGGAGACGTTATGCAGTTTGTTCCCATGGAATGTATAATGGTTTTGTAAATAATATTTTTTTTTTATCAGGTCAAGACTAAAATAAAAAAAGCTTTTTTGAAAAAAAAAAAAAAGTATTTCCTCATGTGCTAGTATGCGATGCATATTAGCACATTATGCCACTGTCTTGCAGGGTTTGAAAAAAAAAAGTGTGGTTTACTATCGCTGTAAGTCAAGTACAAAATAAAATTAAAAACAATTAAGCCTACATTGTTAAAGTGAAACTTTACCCATAACAACTTGATAAAAATAATGTTCTTTAGCAATTAATTAATAATTATGTTACCAAAATTATTGTGTGTTTTAAATTGCCTCCTGCATTGCTCCTGTTTCCTCTTACCAAAGGCTGTCATTTTGCTGAAGCCCAGAGCCCCACAGATCGGCCTCTACAAATTCAACACAGTGCCTAAAAATAGAGAGCAACTGAGCATGTGCAGAGCAGGGTGAGGCAGTGTATTACTGGATTTTAAACAGTATAGATACTCATTTTTTATGTTTACATAGCTAGACCTGCAAAAGGGGCCAGCCTAAAGTGATCTAGCAGGACTTCATTTTCTGACCCACTTTAAGAATCCTTTATCCTTTATCTACAGTAGCTGCCCATACACTGACCCAATGGCTGCCCTGTTCAGGGAGCTGGCACATAACAAAGCCCCCAATATTGGCTTTAAAATGGTTGTAAACCCTTACAAACCACTTTTCACTACAGGTAAGCCTATAATAAGGCTTACCTGTAGCTACCGTGGATATCTCCTAAACCTGCATGGTTTAGGAGATATCCCCTGTATCCGCATGTGTCGACGTCATCGGAAAATGCGCACTGAAGCAACAGCTTGTTCGTGCCGTTACCGGGGACTCCTTTCTGCATGCACAACAGTGACTTCATTGTGGCTCCGGCCAATCACAACGCCAGAGCCTGCGATACCCAGAAATAACTCTGGGAAACATGTCGTTGGGCAGAGAAGTGTGCCAGGACCACTGCAGGGGCTTTGATCTAAGGTGAGTATTTCATAATGAGCTAGTACGCTATGCATATTAGCTCATTATGCCCTTGTCTTGCAGGTCTTTTTTTTTTTTTTTTTGGCGGGTTTACAACCAGTAGCCAAATTAAGTTCAAAGGCCATTGCAGTGCATTATGATTTCATAGAATGTGGCTTGGCAAAACTGGTTAGCAAGACCACGAACTTGAAAACACACTGAGTTCACCTTGAACCCTAGGTCATGTTGAGTCCGAACTTCATCTCTAAGACCCCTTTCACACCACACCGCTGATAGCGGCGGCGGTAAAACGCTGCTATTTTTAGCGGCGTTTTACCGCCGGATTTGCGGCGCATTTCGGCCGCTAGCGGGGCGCTTTTACCCCCCGCTAGCGGCCGCGAAAGGGTTAAAACCGCCGGCAATACGCTGCAATAGCGGCGTTTTGCCGGCGGCATTACAGCGCTGCCCCATTGATTTCAATGGGCAGCAGCGGTGGAGGAGCGGTAAACACACCGCTCCTTCACCGCTCCAAAGAAGCTGCTGGCAGGACTTTTTTCTGACGTCCTGCCAGCGCACCGCTGTAGTGTGAAAGCCCTCGGGGCTTTCACACTACACACAATGGTGCAGCTTCTTTAGGGCGTTTTGCAGGCGCTATTTCTAACGCTATAGCGCCTGCAAAACGCCCTGGTGTGAAAGGGGTCTAAATATCAAAGCATTGATATAAAATGGTATAAATATATGCCTTAGCACCACTAAATGAAACAAAGGATATTCTTAACCACTTGCCGCCCACCCTATAGGGAATTGACGGCGGCAAAGTGGTTTCATAATCCTAACCGGACGTCATATGACGTGATTAGGATTATGAGCCGCTGCGCGCCCCCGGGGGCGCGCATCGCGGCGATCGTTGTTGCGGGGTGTCAGTCTGACACCCGGCAACTACGATCTCGGTAAAGAGTCTCCGACGGAGACTCTTTACCATGTGATCAGCCGTGTCCAATCACGGCTGATCACAGTGTAAATGGGAAGAGCCGGTGATCGGCTTTCCCTCACTCGCGTCTGTCAGACGCGAGTAGAGGAGAGCCGATCGGCTGCTCCTCTGACAGGGGGGGTCTGTGCTGATCGATTATCAGCACAGCCCCCCCGAGGATGCCCACACTGGACCACCAGGGACACCACTAGACCACCAGGGAAAAGGTAATAAATCCATAATCCTCCCTAGACCACCAGGGATGCCAGTCAGCACAATGGGTGCCAATCAGTGCCCATAATGGATGCCAATCAGTGCCCACAATGGGCATCACTGATTGGCATGCATTATTGTTTGGCACTGATTGGCATCCATTACTATAACACCGATGCCGCCTATGAGTGCCCACCTGTGCCGCCTATGAGTGCCCACCTGTGCTGCCTGAGTGCCCACCTGTGCCGCCTATGAGTGCCCACCTGTGCCGCCTATCCATGCCCACCTGTGCCGCCTATCTATGCCCACCTGTGCCGCCTATCCATGCCCACCTGTGCCGCCTATCCATGCCCACCTGTGCCGCCTATCCATGCCCATCCGTGCCGCCCATCCGTGCCGCCCATCCGTGCCAGCTATCAGTGCCAATTTGTGCCACCTATCAGTGTCCGTCCGTGTTGCCCATCCGTGTCGCCCATCCGTGTCGCCCATCCGTGTCGCCCATCAGTGCCGCCTATCAGTGCCACTTCATTGGTGCCACATTGGTGCCCATCAGTGCCACCTTATCAGTGCCCATCAGTGTAGCCCCATCAGTGCCCATCAGTGAAGGAGAAAACGTACTTATTTACAAAGTTTTGAAACTGAAACAAAAAAAAACATTTTTTTTTTCAAAATTTTAGGTATTTTTTTATTTGTAGCGCAAAAAATAAAAACCGTAGAGGTGATCAAATACCACCAAAAGAAAGCTCTATTTGTGGGGAAAAAATGATAAAAATTTCATTTGGGTACAGTGTAGCATGACCGCGCAATTGTCATTCAAAGTGCGACAGCGCTGAAAGCTCAAAATTGGTCTGGGCAGGAAGGTGTTTAAGTGCCCTGTATTGAAGTGGTTAACATTTTCATTTTTTTTTTTTTTTTTCTGTCTTTTTACCAGACTTATGAAAATGTTTAGTATATTCAGCTAATTTTGAGAATCTTAAACTAAAGAAGCCAGTTATCCGCTGCCCTTTAGATTAGCAATTCTGACACTTTTTCATGCATTAAAGAGATAATTTTATGGCAGAATCAAGAAATGCTAAGATGCCATTGTAAGAAATAGAATGTATTTCAGTCTTTTAAAGGATGACAAAGGAAAAATGGCATTTCATTATACTGTACTAAGTATAGAAGTACAAAAGTAACATGGAAGGAAGTTCTATAAAATAAAATCTACTTTAACTAATTAAAAAAGCAGCAATACAACAGTGAGCTGCACACTAATGATTTGTTACGTTTTAAAGCATAACTCCCCCACCAACACAACTGTATAAGAAAGAATATATCATTGAACAAAAAGTCACTTAGCTTGGACCATATACTATATATATATATATATATATATATATATATATATATATATATATATATATATATATATATACACACATACATACATACACAGTATCTCACAAAAGTGAGTACACCCCTCACATTTTTGTAAATATTTTATTATATCTTTTCATGTGACAACACTGAAGAAATTACACTTTTCTACAATATAAAGTAGTGAGTGTACAGCTTTAAACCGTAACTAAACCCATTGATTTAACTCTTTCCTGAAATAGTTACATTCAAGGCCTGCTGTGAAAGATATCTGTCACAATTGCTTGTGCTATCAAATGAACTGTCAAGCCATCAAATGGTTGGTGTCATAAGTGATGTGCAGCACTGTGGCAACTGCAGATCAAATAAAGGCTAAGACAGCAGATTCCTTAGCTAGGAGGGTTTAGTTCCCCTTTACGTAAAAGACATAGAAATGAAGGCCCAAATCCAGAAAAAAAATCTTTACTAATTACCCACTTTTCATTCTTTTACAGTGCTCCCTTTAGGAGTCCCCTCTCATACTGCTGCTTACTGCTGTTCCCAGGCTTTCCTGTTCCAATGGGGAGCCTAGTACCACTGTAGTGGTCAGGCTGGCTGTGCACAGAGGAGATGGAGGAACAACCTTTCCCCACTATTCTTTGCTGTGAATGAAGCCGGAAACTATGAGGATTTTTAAAAAGAATGTAAATAAAATACATTTAAAAACATCCCTGTCCACTCATGTTCACGTGCAAATGCGCATGCAGGTTGCGCACACATTTGTAAACAGGGATTGCAGCACGCATGTGAGGTATCGCCGTGAACATCAGAGTGAGAGCAATAATTCTAGTGCCAAAGCTCATGTGTTACAATAAACTGGCAACCTGCAATGGCTTTTAATGTGTCACCCATGGATAATTTAGGGTACTGTGATTTGATGCCATTTCAACTCTTGACATGTTTGGTATCCATTTACTCAATACAATCTCACCTTTTATATTTTACCAAAATATTGTGTAACAAATGCCCACCTCTTCAGCTGCTGAAACCATTGTCTTCCTCAATCTATCCTGGTGATGGTAGGACACACCCAGCACTGAATGTGTTGTCCTGCAAATTCAGGAATTAGCACTTCCGGCCACCCTCCCTACCCTAGCATACACAGTCCAATCTCCTTTACTTTCTCAAAAATGCTGAGCTGCAAGAGAGAACATGTTGTGCATGCGCAGGTAAGGAGGGAGGCTGGAAAAGCTCAGTCTGGGATTTCCAGGGTCTCATTTTAAACACTGGGTGCATCCTGTCAACAGCAGGATGGATTGGGGAGGATAGTGGTGTCAGCAACTTTAGAGGAGGGCATTTGGTTAAGAAATGGAGCACAACATTTTAGTATATTGGGGACATCATGGTGCATGGGGATCCCTTTGGGAAACGTGTGTAAAAGTGAACTTACTCTTTAAGCCAAAGGAATAAAAGCTGATTGTTAAGGACACCCACAACAGCATTATATGGATTGTCCCAAGCACAGCTGTCACTTTTTCTGGACAAAAGTGAATGGCTTTACTTTCGGTATCACATATACAGTTGTGCTCATAAGTTTACATACCCTGGCAGAATTTATGATTTCTTGGCCATTTTCAGAGAATATAGATAACACAAAAACATTTCTTTCATTCATGGTTAGTGTTTGGCTGAAGCCAATAATTATCAATCAACTGTGGTTACTCTTTTTTAAATCATAATGACAACGGAAACTACCCAAATGACCCTGATCAAAAATGTACATACCCTGGTGATTTTGGCTTGATAATATGCACAAAAGTTGATATAAAGGGGTTTGAATGGCTATTAAATTTAACTATCCTCACCTGTTATCTGTTTGCTTGTAATAAGTGTGTGTGTAAAAAAGGTCAACGAGTTTCTGGACACCTGACAGACTTGTGCATCTTTCATCCAGTGCTGCACTGAGGTTTCGGGATTCTGAGTCATGGGGAAAGCAAAATAATTGTCAAAGGATCTGTGGGAAAAGGTCGTTGAACTATAAAAAACAGAAAAGGGATATAAAAAGTCATCCAAGGAATTGAGAATGCCAATCAACAGTGTTAAAACTCTAATCGAGAAGTGGAAAATGAGGGGTTCTGTTGAAACCAAACTACTGTCAGGTAGACCAACTAAAATTTTGGCCACAACTGCCAGGAAAATTGATCAGATGCAAAGACAAACGCACAAATAACTTCAGGTGAAATACGGGAGTCTCTGTAAACATGTGGTGTGTCTGTTTCAAGATGCACAATAAGAAGGCACTTGAAGAAAGGTGGGCTGCAAGTTGCCAGAAGAAAACCATTACTATGCAAACTGCACAAAGTATCCCACTTACAATACACCAAACAGCACAGAGACAAGCCTCAAACCTTCTGGCACAAAGTCATTTGTAGTGATGAGACCAAAATTTAGCTTTTTGGCCACAACCATAAATGCTACATTTGGAGAGTAGTCAACAAGACCTATGATAAAAGGTACACCATTCCTACTGTGAAACACGGAGGTAGATTGCTAATGTTTAAGGAAAGTGTGCGCTACAAAGGCACAAAAAAATTTGGTCAAAATTGATGGCAAGATAAATGCAGTATGTTATCAAAAAATACTGGAGAAACATTTGTATTCATCAGCCAGGAAGCTGCGCATGAGACTTACTTGGACTTTCCAACATGACAATGATCCAAAACAAAAGGCCAAGTCGATCTGTCATTGGCTACAGCAGAATAAAGTGAAGGATCTGGAGTGACCATCTCAGCCTCCTGACCTCAATATCATTGAGCCACTCTGGGGAGATCTCAAATGTGCAGTTCATGCAAGACAGTCCAAGAATTTACAGGAACGGGAGGCTTTTTGCCAAGAGGAATGGGCAGCTTTACCAGTTGAGAAGATAAAGAGCCTCATCCACAAATACCACAAAAGACCTCAAGCTGTCATTGATGTTAAAGGGGGCAATAGACAGTATTAAGTACTGGGTTATGTAAACTTTTGATCAGGTTATTTGGGTAGTTTCTGTTGCGGTTGTTAACAGTATTGGTACACTGCATCATATGTACATTTTGATCATAGCTCCATTTTTGGAGTTCTTGAAGTTTTGTGTAAAGTTCAGAGAATTACCTTGTTACTGTTCTGCACTGTGCCAATTTTTTGTTGCCTCCCCAATGACTACATGTATAATAGGATTATTTAAAAAACACACACACTAGGACCAACAAAGGGAAAATAGTATAAAGAATAATCACATAAAGTCAAATGGAATATATATAACATTTTCAATAATTTGCTGGATATGCATGAAAAATTATCAACTGGATACAAGCAATCTTATTACTGTATGCTATTGTTTTATAAATTATGTAGGTACCTTTAAGTATAATCTGTAGGTACATGGGGGCAGCCATAAAATATTCTTTCTCTATAGCTTTTGTTCCCAGCTGATGTTTTTTATTGTGTCTGCTGACATCCTTTCTTGTGCCAATAAAGGAACAAGCTCATCTGCAATTGGAGATTGTGATTACATAATTTGTGTAGCCTGTTGAGTCCACCCACCACACAGATAAAGGACTGTTTGAATCCCTGCCGATGCTGGAAAGAATAGGGGATGATGGGAAAAGTAGTTTCAAACAGACTAAGTTGCTTTGTAGACTGAGCAAAAATAGTCTACAGATGCCAGAATGATCAGAACTCCCAACGGAGAGGAACAACCATAGGTTGTTGTTCCCAGGCTGAAGAGAAGGAGTGTGTGGAAGACATTCAGAGGGATTTGTGTGCTTCAGGCTTCCAGCAGACCACTCACCACTGCATCTGAGAGGTAAAGAGGTGCCATGGCAGACATCCTTGTAAACTGAAAGTGTCACAGACACTGATAAAGCCCACTGCCTGATCATGGGGAAGAACACCACTGCCACTGACTGGTTGTACTGCCAACAAAAAACTGAGGGAGATCCCCTACTACCACAGGAGTTGATGAGAGACCGGTGGGCAATCCCCACCACACTTTATCAAAGAGGAACAGTGTTGGCTGCAAGTATTACAAAGCCAATGCCTTTATCAGTTCTTGAAGGGACATTATCCTGTGTGCTCTGACATAAGAGTTGGGCCCCAACAAGCTCGTCAGCAGAAGAGAGATAGCTCTCCTTAGTTAGGGTTGACCTAATGTAAGGTTTAGTTGGGGTTGCTCTCTACACCAATTGTTTTCTTTTCTTGCTACTGTTCACCTATTTACAGTATATTTCTCGCTTCTGTTCATCTATTTATAGTCTATCATTGCTATTGTTTAACCCCTTGCTGTATAATTACTGTTGATCATATCTCTTTTGCTACCAGGGTACTGCATAAACATCTGCAATAAATATCCCTCACCCAGCCAGGCGTGTCAGAGTGTGTGGTGCTGTTTGCAGAGTCATGGGTAAAGGATTAGGGGACCCAAGAAACAGTGGCTCCCTCAAGGGTAAGGGCAAGATACCGAAGACAAACATAAAGATACTGTAAAAGTATCAAGTATCGAGTGTAGTTTAAAATTTGGAAGAGGAGCAGCTCCCTAAAAGCATGGCATGGAATTAACCACTGATATTTTAAAGCAAAATCCAAAGGACTATTAAGAGCTCACCAACATAGTGTAGCAATTTATTATAACTAAAATTACTAGTCAAGATTTCATTCACAAGTGTAAAATGTAAAAATGGGAAATTGCTTATCCATGACCTAATGATGACTCTTGGTTCCAGTCCAGGTACTCTCCTGCTTTACAAGTCAAGTATTTTTATAGTATTACAACATTTAGCCCTACTATAGAAGAAACATGTTTATACTGTTTTCTGTTGAAGTTTTTAATTTACTGAGGGCTATTTTACTAAAGTTAGGGGCCTTTCCAAAAACAGATCTTCGTTTAGGTGACAGGACAGGGACCATTTTTGAGCCCCCCAAATAGCATGTGTCAATCCTTTAATATTCGCTGTATCTATTTATATTGGCCATTGTACTGTGTTATACACATTACACCAGTTCTTTATTCTTTGTTCTGGTCTTTCTTTTGATCTTCCTTTGGGAATCAAGATACTGTTGAAAAACATTTTCATTTAAATTAGGCAAATATCCTTTTTCAAAAAACTTTTTGCATCATTTTGCATCATTTTGGAAACCCAGCCACACTTTGACCTAGGGAAGTGGGAGGAACTCTACTTCCTGCAGGCTGCAAGATGCTATATGCTAGAAAGCATGGAAGTGGGTCCCAGCATTCTGGACATGTTAGAGTGCTGACATCCACAGGCCATGGCAGGAGAGTTCCTGGACTGCCAAAGAAATGAATCCCCATAAACTTACCTGAGCCTTATCTTGATCCAGTGATGTGAATGAGAGCAGCGGCTCTCCTGGGTCTATCTCTACTTTTTGGCTCACACAGGTGGATCCTGCTGATGTCAATCACAGCCAATAAGCTAATGAGGAGAGAGCTGGGGCAGTGCCGAGCCACACGTCCATTCACTTAAATGCCCCCATAGCAAGAAGCTTGCTTTTGGGGGAACTTGGCAGGGTGGCAGAATCAAAACTGCTGGAGGGGGACCCAAAAAGAAGAGTATTGAGGGTGCTAGACCATTACACAAAGCAGGTAAGTATAACATGTTTGTTATTTTTTAAAACATTACAACTTTTAGAACCACTTTAACTAGTAATTTAACTTTTAATTAAAATAAATTGCTACACTATGTTGGTACACTTGCTGCCTTTTTGTTTTGCATTTAGATTATATGCTGACAATATATTTGCTGTTTTACAGTGTAAAACTAAATATATACTATACTGTCATAGATAACTATTTAATGGTGAGGCTCACAGCAGCCAAAAAAAAAATTGATGGGCCCACAGTAGCCATATTGCTAGTGTGAACTAGTATTAAGAGCTGACAATGCTGTTAACTACTTCAGTATATCATACTCAAAGTCTTCACCTGTACTAAAGAAATTCAGCCACTTTCTAAAATATTCTGGATTACTAGGTACAATGAGGTGCATGCTACCTTGTTGGATTATCTCTGAGTGCTGGGAGCATAGCTATCACTATGCTTCTGATGATCCGATGCTGGAGCTTCTGGTCTTCACAAGGGAATCGGGGGGCTTCAGTAACCAAAATTGCAGTGTTTATCCTAGTGACACATTACAGGAAGCACCCCCATGGTTAACAGAGGACAGAATTAGAATTAGACTTAGGAAACTTAACATTAATAAATCACCAGGACCAGATAGCTTGCACCTGAGGGCACTTAGGAAACTCAGTCAAGTAATTGCCAGACCATTGTTCTTAATTGTTTCTGACAGTCTACTGACTGGAATGTTACCAGCGTATTGGAGAAAAGCCAATGTAGCACAAATATTTAAAAAGGGCCCAAAATACATCCCTGGAAATTACAGACCAGTTAGCCTAACATCAATAGTATGCAAAGGGATGATAAGGGACCATATACAAGATTTTTGTAATGAAAACGGTATCATAAGCAGTAATCAGCATGGATTCATGAAGAATCATTCTTCCCAAATGAATCTATTAACCTTCTATGAGGAGGTGAGTTGCCATCTAGATAAAGAAAGGCCCGTAGACGTGGTGTATCTGGATTTTGGAAAAAGCAGTTTTCCATAAACGTTTACTGTACAAAATAAGATCTGTTGGCATGGACCATATGGTGAGTATGGTGAGTACATGGATTGAAAACTGGCTACAAGGGATGGTGATAAATGGGGAATACTCAGAATGGTCAGGGGTGAGTAGTGGGGTCCCACAGGGTTCTCTACTGGGACCAATCCTATTTAATCCTATTTAATTTGTTCATAAATGACCTGGAGGATGGGGTAAACTGTTAAATCTCTGTATTTGCAGATGATACTAAACTAAGCAGGGCCATAATTTCTCCGCAGGATGTGGAAACCTTGCAAGAATAGCTGAACAACTACATGGCAAATGAGGTTAAATGTAGAAAAATTTAAAAATAATGTATTTGGGTGGCGAAAATATGAATGCAATCTATATACTAGGGGGAGAACCTCTGGGGGGATCTAGGATGGAAAAGGACCTGGGGGTCCTAGTAGATGATAGGCTCAGCAATGGCATGCAATGCTAAGCTGCTGCCAACAAAGAAAACAGAATATTGGCATGCATTAAAAAAGGGATTAACTTCAGGTATAAAGCAATAATTCTCGCACTCTACAAGACCCTGGAGAAAGCTGTCCAGTTCTGAGCACCAGTCCTCAGGGAGGATGTACTGGAAATGGAGCGAGTACAGAGAAGGGCAACAAAACTAATAAAGGATCTGGCGGACATTAGTTATGAAGAAAGGTTGCGGGCACTGAACTTATTCTTTCGTTTAAGAGGGGATATGATTTATATTTACAGATACCATACTGGGGACCCCACAATAAGGATAAAACTTTTCACGGAAAGGAGTTTAACAAGACACGTGGCCGCTCATTAAAATGAAAAGAAAAGAGGTTTAACCTTAAACTACATAGAGGGTTTTTTACTATAAGAGCGGCAAGGATGTGGAATTCCCTAACAGGCGGAGGTCTCAGTGGGGAGCATTGGTAGTTTCAAAAAACTATTAGATAAGCACCTGAACAACCGTAACATACAGGGATATACTATGTAATACTGACATATAATCACACACATAGGTTGGACTTGATGGACTTGTTTCTTTTTTCAACCTCACCTACTATGTAACTATGTAACCAATTCACAAAATACCAAGCCTTCTGTGAATGAACAGGCAGGGCTGCTATATGTGAATTCAGTGTCTACTATCGTAGCACCTGGAGTATAAGTATAACTGTACTCCTGGCGCTCCGTAAAACTGGTATATATAAATTAAAGGGATAAGTCCATGGCTTGGCATGCACCCTGTTGGACTTAACACAAAGTAAGCCCAAAGTAAGCAAAAAAGTAAGCCAGAAGATATTAGAAAGTGAATAGATTCCTGGAATAAACAAAAAGGGGTGTACTATAACAGTAAACCTAGGTCGGATTTTAAAGGAATAGGAAACAATGAAGAGGTATGAAAATAAACACTATTTATTGAAAAATACACAACATAAATAGAACAAAACAGACATTTTTTCAATCATGTATACTAATACATAATGTTCAGTGAGCCCTTGTGTATCTACGTGTTTCACCGTTAGGCTTCTTCAGGATCCAGTCAAGGTTCTAGAGATAGTAAAGAGAACGGACCTCACTGTCTTGCAAAGAGTGAAGGCTCACTTATAAGTATCTGTAAACTGGTTCAGAGGGTACCATGAGTGGACTCAGTGCCAAAGGGAGGAGCCAAATATGGGCTTCAAGGCCCACCAATCAATGTGGACACCCACCGGGAAAATAGTCCAAATATGAGACTGTCCACAATATTTAGCAAAATTTTAGTATTAAGACAATGATGTGTGGCCCCTGGGAGACAGCCTTATGCTAGTCACTGAATGGATTCCTGGATATTAGCTTTACATTGGTTCTAAACAGTTAAACTTATTTACTTACATTTTGCACTTGATCATAGGATTTGTATCTGGCAAACGTTGAGTTTTTCTTTTGGGATCATGTTGTATCTTTTGTAAGAAACAAAAGGCGTATCTATGGACAAAACTCCACATGTTTTATAAATGTTCCTTTCTTTCCCCCCAACCAAAATCACTAAATAACAGCATTTTCATTTCTCTTTTTTTTTTTTTGAGGATCTTTGAAGTTGAAATCAACATCAGAAATATTTACGCTCCCACTGCTGGGTGGTTGTATGTCAACAAAATATATTTTCTGTTAAGACAGGATGCTTTACCCTATATTTCTTCCAGCCTCTGACACTGTGTAATATTTTTATTCCTGACTTTTGGGGATAGTCAGAGACACAAGAGGCAAATTTAAAGTTTTACAGTTCACCTTTATAATAAATGTTGCAGGTAGATTAGAAATCATTATGTAGTGTAGAGAAATGTATCTTCCCTCAAAATACGTACCTAGAGGCCAACTGTTGATTTCACAACGCCTGGGCAATAATGTAGCACTCAGTGTGATCTGCACCATCCTGCATATAAGCTAAAGCTAGGTGGTGATGCAACATTGAGGACACCCCCATGATAATGAGGAATGAGTGTGGAAGTGATGTGTTGGTTGTCCACAAACCACACATGTGCAATGTTTTCCCCCCCAAATACTCCCCTGGAGCCAGAGGGAGGTGAGATGTGAACGGGCCGGAGGTTGTCCATACATGTGTGTTGTATTTCTTGCTATGGCTGTCAATCAAGAGCCTGAGGCAGAGACATGTGGGTAGTGATAAGGAGAAGGAGCAGTGGCGGTCCGTCTAATCCATGCGCCTGGCCCCTAATCTACATGCAGGGTGCTGGACGCATGGATTTCAATGAGGGGTTTTCTTCTTTTGAAGTTCTAATTGGCTTCAAAAAAGAGTGGGCTCGGTGCGCTAAACCCACCCTTTTTTGAAGGCGGTTTCACTGCCATTCTGTCTGTCTCCCCTGGGGAGGGGGGCATTGGTTTGTCACCCCCACCCCCCACCCAAAATATTGAGCACCAGCAGGGCTGGACTGGGACAGAAATTTGACCCTGGACTTCATCCAGACTGGCCCACTTACATTTTCAGTGTCCCATCACCAGCCACTTACAACAGAGTGTCCCATCAGCACCACCTTACATCAGAGTGTTCCTTTACCAGCCCCCTTACATCAGTGTCCCATCAGCACCCCCTTACATCAGAGTGTCCCATGAGCAGCCCCCTTACATCAGAGTGTCCCATCAGCACCCCCTTACATCAGAGGGTCCCATCAGCAGCCCCCTTACATCAGAGTGTCCCATCAGCAGCCCCCTTACATCAGAGTGTCCCATCAGCACCCCCTTACATCAGAGTGTCCCATCGGCAGCCCCCTTACATCAGAGTGTCCCATCAGCAGCTCCCTTACACCAGAGTGTCCCATCAGCAGCCACCTTACACCAGAGTGTCCCATCAGCACCCCTTACATCAGAGTGTCCCATCAGCAGCCCCTTTACATCAGAGTGTCCCATCACCAGCTCCCTTACATTAGAGTGTCCCATCACCAGCCCCCTTACATCAGAGTGTCCCATCAGCAGCCCCCTTACATCAGAGTGTCCCATCAGCACCCCCTTACATCAGAGTGTCCCATCAGCAGCCCCTTTACATCAGAGTGTCCCATAAGCAGTCCCTTTACATCAGAGTGTCCCATCAGCAGCCCCCTTACATGAGAGTGTCCCATCAGCACCCCCTTACATCAGAGTGTCCCATCAGCAGCCCCCTTACATCAGAGTGTCCCATCACCAGCCCCCTTACATCAGAGTGGCCCACTGAGCCATCGGCCCACCGGGAAACTTCCAGTAGTCCCGATGGCCAGTACATGCCTGAGCACCAGCCTACACTGAAAAGGTGAAAAGATGGGACCTTGTGGATGCTGCATGTCGGCACTAAATGTCTCTGCACGTAGATGTAGTCTTTTTACAGGGATGAGCAGTTAAGGGTAGCTACATACACAAGGGATGAGGAATGATTTTAGCCCCCTTGGAACAGGAAGGCTCAGAATACTAGAACAAAGCTTGCATTTCAGAGATGAAACAAAAGAAAGGAGAAATAGAAGGCACATTCTACAAATATTTAAATATGTTGCATGTGTTCTAGTTCATTTAAAGAAATTGAATTTAGTGCCACTTTAAGATAAACCAACTCATACAATAGATTTTGGGGACAAACTGCTTTCTTTTGGCAGTATTGGCTTACAAAAAGATGTAAAAAAAAAAAAATTATTCTATTCTGACCTATGTTATCAGCAGTTCAGTGAGCTCCGGGGATAATGAGTGTAACTGCACTTGCAAAGCACAGGCATGCCCCACTTTTAAGTACACATTGGGGCTTATTTACTAAAGCTGGAAAGTGCAAAATCAGGCTCACAGCTGAAAGAAACCAATGAGCTTCCAGGTTTTATTACCAAAGCTTAATTAAACAAGCTGGGGTTAGAAGCTCATTGGTTTCTAAGCAAAAGTGAGCCTGATTTTGCACTTTCCAGCTTTAGTAAATAACACTACTTAAAAGTGGGGTATGCCGCGTACACACAATCGGATTTTCTGACGGGAAATGTGAGCTTGTTGGCTGAAAGTCTGACCGTGTGTATGCTCCATCAGACATTTGTTGTCGGACTTTCCGGCAGCAAATGTTGGCTAGCAGATTCTCAAATTTTCCACCAACAGAATTTTGTTGTCTGACTTTCCGATCATGTGTAAACAAGTCCGTCGCACAAAAGTTCACGCATGCTGGGAATCAAGGATGAGTCAGAAGCACTCGGTCTTGTAAAACTAGCGTTCGTAATGGAGACATCATGTATGTCTTGTACGTCACTACATTCGTAATTGTTGGCCAACATTTGTGTGACCGTGTGTATGCAAGACAAGTTGGAGCCAACACCCTACGAACAAAAATCCACGGTTTTGTTGTTGGAAAGTGCGATCGTTTGTACGAGGCATAAGGCTTAATGTACACGGAACATTTTTATAACCTCTCCTGAACGATTTAACTTGACAAACAGTAACACGCGTTTAAAACATCTGTTTTGCCGCGTTTAGCCGTGTTTAACTGCGTTTGCATTTAGAAGCGTTTTTTTTTCTTTCAAAATAGCCACAAATGAAAAACGCCTCTAAACGAAATGCAGCTAAACGCGAGTTACTGCATTTAGCCATGTTTGGCGACTGAAAAGTCAGAAACTTCGGCGTCTGAACTCATTTTTTTGCCTAAAAAAAAAGCCTATAAACGCAACTGCCTAAAAACATCATTAAACAAACCTGTGTACACATAAGATAACATTGGATGAGGTCAGGGGCAGTTGAAAAGAACATCCAACTGCTTCTGAAAGTCAGTTTACCAGCAGCAGTGAACATTAGGCCTAATTGGCTTTAGTAAATCAACCCCTTTAAATTGCAAGCTTCTTTATTGACGCGGTATTTTATAAAAGTTTCCAAAATATTGACTTTGCAGCATATTTCAGTATAAATTTCCTAGCTGCACCTAACATGTACTTAGTAACCTCTAGGAAGAAGGCAGGGTCATCACATTTATGTGCAGCATCATTTGAACAAAATACTAGCTGGACTTTAGTGTTATTATGCTAATATATCTTCTCAATGACAGTTGGCAGTTAATTTTCTTGCTACTAACCATCCACTGCAAGATGCAAGTAAGCAGCCAAAGAAAAATCTATAATCCATAAACATTTAGCTATAATAAATTCAGGTCAATATTTAGCATGAATATTACAGAACATACTTTGTTAGACAATAAACCACACTGTTCTTATACTACTTACTTTCAAACTTAGTTTCAGCAAAATAAAACATATTGGTTTTGACAGTATAACTATATTTGTGGCCAGTGTCCTTGAAATGGCCTGTTTGGATTTGGTGGTTAGCCTTAAGCATTTTCCTTTGAATCCCTCCTGTGTTCTGGCATGCTGTCATTTGGAACAACCTTTCACTTCAGTTCATATGCTGGGCCTGCCTAATATTACCAGTGTACTTGTTTGCTATGATCAAGTCCTAGAAACTTCATAGTGCATGGATGGGGCCATAGGCATTTGTAAATTTCAAGTTTAGCTATACAGAAATAGGTTTTTGGGTATGCTAAGCTTATAATGGCTAATTAGGGCAATCTTTAGCTTGAAAAAGTCTGTTTTATATCAAGCATACAAAAAAAAAGACTCATATCCCCAGTTCAGACAGAACAGTCCCTGCAGTCAGTTATATTGAATGTTACATGCTCGCTGGATAGGCAAACTGATCTCCTGTGTCAAGATGTGGGTTAGAAGTGGCTAACGAAAGTAGATCATATTTGTCACATGCAGAATTTGGTAAACAACCATAGAGACTCTTATAAGTATTGTACAGATTGGAAGAGAGAAAAGAGTTCCAATATATGCAGCTTACATGAAAGGGAATAAAGAAGGTAAATGACTTAAAGAGGCTGTAACCCTAAAAAAAAGAGATCCTGAAGGCGCATGCGCGGAGTCTCCCAAGATGGCCGCCGGCTTCTAGAGCTCCGCTCCACCACAGCCCTGCAGTGACCACCGAAGCACCCAGAGCGCCCTAACACACAGCCTGTCGGCGGATTCGAGCAGGGGAACACTCCGGGAACCCACGGATGGCGTCCCCGAACGCCAGGAAAGATTTATCCGGCCGTATGAAGGCCGAAAACGGCCCAGTCAGTTATGCCAAGATGGTGGCGGCTACACGAGGCCTCCCGGTCACAGCACCGCAGGACACATCCATTGCGGATCAGGACCAAGAACGGCTGCCTTTTCAAGGTACAGACTGTGCCCCTTTACAGACAGTTAAAGAGGAAGTAAACCCTGATGGGTTTACTTCCTCTTTTTTTCCCTGCAAAGGTAAAGCATAATGGACTACTATGCATCGCATAGTAGCTCATTATGTGTCACTTACCTGACACAGGAGCCAGCGAAGTCGCCGCTGTCACCTGTAGTCCGCCGCATCCATCTTGGTTGTGGCGTCTCTCGCAGCTCCGACGAATGACAGCGGAGAAGCCGCGATGACGTCACTCCCGCGCATGCGCACGGGAGTCGCGTCTCGGAGCTCCGACGCTGCCATTCGCCGGAGCCGCGATGACGTCACTCCCGCGCATGCGCACGGGAGTAGACAAATTTGGCAAATCCATTCTTGGACTTGCCGCATTTAGTGCGCCTGCGCGCCGCTGTCTACGGCGCATGCGCCGTAGACAGCGGTGCCCATTTTCGGGCAAATATCTCCTAAACCATATAGGTTTAGGAGATATTACTTGGACCTACAGGTAAGCCTTAATCTAGGCTTACCTGTAGGTCAAAGTTGTTTGGAAGGGTTTACTTCCATTTTAACTCTCCCTCTTCCACTGAGTCTCTGCTGGGTGGATTGAGTGCAGGATACCCCTCTACCCCTATGAGGGATCCACATACAGGCCTGCTGCTGGCAGTCAGTGAGACACAGGAAGATTTCCCTCCCCCCACAGACTTTCCTTCCATGATGAATGCTTTCTCACACATGCTGTCCAAAAGCCTAGCTATTCAGGCAAATCAGATCACTACTTCTTTACATGCAGATCTACAGCAAATAGGTCTGAGGTTGGACACTGTGGAACGGAAAACTGACCAGGCAGTATCCCGGATCAATCAGAATTCGGCTAGATTAGAGGAGGTTCAAGATCAACTAGAGACTGCATTTGCAAAAATCGATGACCTCGAAAACAGGTCGAGAAGATACAATTTCAGGGTACGGGGGATCCCAGAATCTGAAAAGGAGGTACATAAGGTAGTGAGATCTCTCATAATGAATTTAATCCCAGACATTCCGGATCGCCATTTGGAATTGGATAGAGCTCATAGGGCTCTCCAGGCCCCCCGTTCTGACGGTTTACCCAGTGACATTATTGTCAAACCCCATTATTACTCGGTGAAGGAGGAGGTCATGCGTAAAATCCAGATATGCGGAGAATCTCTAGTTTCAGGGTCACAAGATCCAAATATTCGCTGACCTCTCCCCATACACTATACAGAAGAAACGATCGTTCAAACCCTTGCTACAAGTATTATTGGACAAGGAAATCGCTTACAGATGGTCGTTTCCTTTGTGGCTGAATTTTTCGCACAAGAACAAAAGCTTTGGTTTCTCCTCGTTCCAGGAAGGCGAAAAACGTTTGACTCGAATTGGTCTGATACAATTGGAACCCTCACCAAAACACTCCAATAGAGGTACCCCTGCGTCAACCAAGAGACCATCCCCAGCGAGCCCGCTGCAGCAGATCTGGTTGACACAAAGCTCCAAACGATCAAAAGAAAATTTACCACCATGAGACTGCCTTAGTTTCCCCTTATGGGGATGAACTTTCTAACTTTTGTGGATCCCCTGATTGTGCCACAGGCTACGGGATACAGGGGTCCCTAGGGGCTCCCCTTGCCCCCTCCTCTTTATAGAGGGAAACGAGCGGGAAGACTTCCCACATCTTGAAATGTATAGTTGGGCCCTCATCTCCTTTTTTCTTTCCTTCTTGTTCAGCTACTGTCTGGTCACAGTGCGCCAGTCCAGTTTGGCCCAGTGTTCTCCCTGCAGAGGGGTGTCTTCGGACTGTTTTCTATGTTCTTTTTTTTCTCTATTTGCCACACATCTTATAGGGGTGTTTTTTTTTCTATTTTTTGGTGTTTTGCCTTTGTTCCGGGTTAACCTCTTTTGCATTCAGATCAAGGTGTCAGCCCTTGTTTCTCATGACTGCAGTAAGTGCAGCGGACTAATTTCACAGCGGAAATTAGTCCGCTTCGGGGATCTGTTTATTTTGTTTGTAACGTTTACTACGGGTTCTAGGTAGTGGTTCGATAGGAGATAGGCCATTCCACCACCTTCCCTATTTTGGGGGGGGGGGGGGTGGTGGGACTTGAGCGAGTCACTGGGGTCATACCCTTTGCTACAGGTCTAGAATTACAGTTCCCCTGTTACAGTTCATTATGGGCGCTCCGTTAGCGGTTTGATATGAGCCCTTGCCGGCTCAACAGTTTATATAGTTAAAGATGGCGGGGTAGTGGTGGTTTTAGTGCGCTCCCCCTGGTTCAGAGGCACTTTCTGCGCTTCTGAGCCACATACAGGGTACCCTTATCTAGGGTTGCCCCGACTATTCACGGGTGAGGGTTTGTTGGGGGGGTTCCGACCACTCAGGGGGGTGGATGGGGACTGGGGTCCCCTGTATGTATTTATTTGACAACATAATAGTAATGCAACGCGGTTCTTCTCATGCTGCGGTCCTTTCTCTCTATGACTCTTCATCCCTCTTCATGTTCATCTCTTTCCTTCTTCTTTCTCCACATGTATATTGCAGATATCGAGACTCCAGCTCTGACATCCAGCCTGCACTCCCGGACTTTTGTAAGACTTATTGGTGGCTCTTGAATCGACGACAGCGTGGCCCTCTTCTTGGGAGCGGTGAGTTTCGGATCAATTGGGTAGATCTCCCCCCTCTGGTTCATGTCTGACACACCCGCTAGAGCGCCCACCCTTAAAATTGTCTCACACAACACTCAAGGCCTTAACTCCCCACTCAAACGTAGGAAGCTCTTAGAGCACTACCGTTCCATACACGCGGATATTCTTTTGTTACAGGAAACAGACTTCCCTTCTACTTTCAAACCCACATATTTACACCAGCACTATCCTCAGTTTTTCTTAGCTTCCGCAGAGAACAAAACTAGAGGGGTGGCAGTGTGTTTCTCCAAACATATTAATTTGTCCCAACCTGAGATTTTTACGGACCCTCAGGGTCGCTATATTTTGGTTTTAGGACACATAGATGGGGAATGCTACACTTTTGTTTCCTATTATGCGCCCAACAAGGGCCAAAGCTCCTTCTTTGCATCCATGCTGGGGAAGCTGCAGAACCGCCTTCAGGGCACGGTGTTCATAGGAGGTGACTCGAATGTAGCATTTGATTTTTCTCTGGATAAATCGGCGAATGGTAGGTCCAAACCCAAGCGTCCGTCGAAACAGAGCGTTAACATTGCCCACATGATCCACTCCGAAGGTCTGATTGACACTTGGCGAGAAATGAACCCACGGGCAAAGGATTATACACACTTTTCGGCACCACACCACACTTATGCCAGAATAGATAACATTTTTATGAAATCCCAGACGATCCCTTTGTTAGTACATGCGAGGATTTTGGAATCGTCCTTATCAGATCACTCCATGGTGGTTGTAGTGTCCAGGAGACCTATGGGATCCGGGAGCCGCCCATGCTGGCATCTCAGGGAATCCATTTTGAACGATCCTGCACATAGCGCAGCTTTAGAGGCTTCTATACGAGAATACTTTGAGCTGAATGATACCGGGGAAGTATCACCGGTTACCTTATGGGCTGCACACAAAACTGTAATGAGAGGCAAATTGATACAGTTGTCCTCTAATCTCAAAGCACAACATCGGGCAGACACTCTCAAATTCACAGAAGAGTTCCGTTCACTAGCTAAAGCACATAAACAGCGCCCCACGGCAGAGTCACTGGCCAAACTAGATGCGGCCAAGGCCCGACTGAACATGTCCTTAACTACAGCGGCTGCTCAACATCTTACTTGGACAGGGGCCAAATTCTATGCCCAGAAAGACAGGGTTGGCTCACGACTAGCGGTAAAACTGACCCCCAAGCCACGCTCTCATTCTTTTCCTAAAATCAGGGTACATTCAGGGGACCTTTCTCAGAATCCTGCTAAAGTCATGGAAACTTTTTTACGGTTTTACTCAGACTTGTACAAACAAGGGCCTATTCCAACCAAATGTGCTCGTGAGACGCTCGTGAACGCTCTCCCATTGCCCACGCTATCCAAGGAACACAGGGATCTTTTGGAGGATCTGTTCACTCAAGCAGAAGTCCTTGACACTATTAAAACTCTTTCCGTGGGCTCTGCACCGGGTCCGGACGGATTCTCCGATGGGTATTATAAGAAGTTTGGCCTTTCTCTGGCCCCTTATCTGGTGAAAATGTTTAACTCTCTCAGGGATGGAGCCACCATGCACCCGGATATGAACTCGGCATATATTTCAGTGATTCCGAAACCCGGAAAAGATGCCAGCGAGGTGGGCAATTTTCGGCCTATATCGCTTATCAATAATGACATTAAGATAATGACGAAAGTATTGGCGAACAGACTTTCAAGCTTTATCTCTCGGTATATACACAAAGATCAGGTGGGGTTCATCCCTGGGAGACAAGGACCAGACCAGATTATGCGCGCAGTAGATATTATATCACTCCTAAAGGCACAATGGGACGGGGGTACCCCGCAACAGGGGTTTCTGTTGTCCATTCACCTGCATAAGGCTTTTGATTCCATTGATTGGACATACCTAAATGATATCCTGGGGAGATGGGGATGCGGCACATACTTTCTTAATCTCATATCGGCACTCTATTCTAATCCTACGGCTCAGGTGTGTCTGTTGGGCAGATATTCTAACACATTCAGCATTGGTAGGGGGACAAGACAGGGATGCCCACTATCACCGCTTCTTTTTGCCATAGCCATAGAAACTTTAGCCATTGCCTTACGTTCTAACCCCGACATTAGGGGGGTCATGTGCGGGTCCTGCGAACACAAATGCGCTCTTTATGCGGACGACCTCCTCCTTTTTGTCACTTCACCCTTGACCTCCATGCCCATAATTGACTTTATTGGACTTTAGTAGGATCTCGGGACTTCGGGTCAATATGGAAAAATCTTTAGCTCTGAATGTTACGATCTCCACAGACATGCTCTCACAACTTTCGAATAATTTTACCTCTCGTGGGCGCAATCCCAGCTTCCATACTTAGGAATCAAACTCACTTCAGACATGCACACACTATTCCAAGCTAACTATCCCAACATGGTGAAAAAATGTAGAACGGATTTGGTTCGTTGGTCCGGATGTGGCATTTCCTGGCTGGGTAGGATTAATGCGGTGAAAATGACACTTTTACCGCGATTATTATACTTATTTCGTTCACTCCCAATTCCGGTCCCCAAAACATTCCTGAGCAAAATACAATCGGGCATCGTGAGGTTTGTTTGGGGGAATAAAGGTTATAGGTGCTCCTCAGCCACACTTTACCGTTTGAAATCTCAAGGGTGGTTAGGTCTTCCCAACTTGTGGGGTTATGATCAAGCGGCGCAATTGGCCCAGATATCGATGGCTTTCTCTGGTTTTGTAAAACCGGACTGGCTATTGATGGAACGGCAGTCTATTCCCCACCACACAATAGATTTCCTGTTGGGTTGCAACCCCAAACGTAGACCTGCGATTCTAGCTCCCACCCTTTCACACTCCATGGCGCTGAGCTCCAACCTATTTAAACGGGACTCGTTGATCTCCCCACTGAAACTGCTAACACATATTTTTCATAATGGGGATTTCCCCCGGGGGAAAATATAGAAGCCTTTAAATGGTGGACGGACAAGGGGCTATATAGAATTGGACACTTCTTTTCCCCTA
Source organism: Lithobates pipiens (assembly GCF_037356315.1). Lineage (NCBI taxonomy): Eukaryota > Metazoa > Chordata > Amphibia > Anura > Ranidae > Lithobates > Lithobates pipiens. The sequence continues at coordinate 327,777,679 of NW_027507748.1, forward strand.
CCGGCCCTCTTTCTTTAACACACTGCAAGAAGGAACTAGATATGCCCGATTCGGAAATATACAGATTTACGCAAATCTCACATTATTTAAATTCCATTTGGACTTCTAAGCCACTTCCCCCTTTTATAACGCAATATGAACAATGGTGTGCGCGGGCTACGGACCAGAGGGGGGGCATCTCCCTGATCTACACAGCTCTTATGAGGACGGACAACAAGCCCCCTTTTGCTCGGGCATGGGAAGCTGACTTGGGCTGCACCTGGGAGTCGAAACAATGGTTTGGGGCCTCGATGAGAGCTCACAAAGGTATCCTTAATGTTTCGCTAATCGAGGCAGGTATCAAAGTTTTATTTAGATGGTACTATGTTCCCTCCAGGCTGGCTAAAATTTTTCCGGGCTCTTCGCCAGTGTGTTTTAGAGGTTGTGGTCTGGAAGGAGACATGTTTTATGTCTGGTGGTCTTGCCCACGCATCCGCTCTTTTTGGCGGAAAGTGTTTTGCACGGTTAGTTCCATTACGGGGATCACCTTAGTACCACACCCCAGTACGGCCTTACTAAATCATATCATCCCGGCTCTATCCAAACATTTACAGCAACTGGCGTTTTTTATTTTTCTTGGGGCCAAAGTTACGATAGCCAAGGCCTGGAAGAAACACACGATTTCCTTTAAGATGTTTAGAACTAAGGTAACTTGGATTATGGTACAAGAACAAGTAGTGGCCAAATGGAACGACAAAATGGAGAGATTCCGGTTGATCTGGGAACCTTGGGCAACAATGTGTAATATTTCTCTTATTCCAGGGGTGCAGCCTGGTACTCTGTCCTCCGGGGCAGGTAACACTTGATTAGCATATTACATTCTCCCTTCTCCTCTTTCACACGTTTTCTCTCTTCCCTCCTTCTTCACCTCCCTTGGTGTACCGTGATGTGCCCTGCATGGGGTCCTAAGAAAGACAGCAGCCATGCTATGGGCTAGTTAATCGCCCAAAATTCCTATCGGCATCTCAGGTAACTGAACCCTGTAGGGATGGGATGGGAGTACCCTGGTTTTGGTGGGCGGGCCCAACCCCTGGTCTGCAGCTTGATCCCATTTGGGGCGCCAGGGGGCCTGAGGCTCGTGTGCTTTGACTGGACACATTTCATTTAGGGGAATAGACTAGATGTGATGGGTTCAGGATAATACAATTGATATATCAACATATTGCCTGATTGTTTTACAGGTCTGTTCTGTTATGTTATTGTCTAGATCTATGTTTGTCTAGATTGGCTATATATTTGCAAAGGTGGATTTTGATTGTTTGTTTTAAGGAATGTTCATCTTTATTGTTCTGATGAAAATCTTCAATAAAAATTATTGAAACGAAAAAAAGAGATCCTGTTTCTTATAGCAGGTTAAACAGCACAGTGCCCCCTCTCTGTCCCTGTCTATGCTGTAAAATACCTGGTTTAATCTTTCTATTCCTGTGTCCCCCTTTCTGTACTAACCACGGTAATCATGGCTGCTGATCCATGATTACCATGGTCAGGTTACATGTCTCCATCATCCCACTGCTCTCCTCTCGCCCTCTCCTTCCCTGCCTGTCAGCTCATGTGTGTGGGAGCCGTCTCCTCTGCCCCCCCCCCCCCCCTCCCCTTCTGCCACTATTAGAAAAAAAAGATTACTGCCAGCCCCTCTGTTTTACTAAGCGGCTCTACCCTGTGCACATGCTTTTATAAAATTGTCCCAATAAATATCTTATTTCAGATCAGTTCTGCCCGGTTACGTGACCTCCTCCTCTGATCTAAGGGCTACAGTGAGAGGAGCTGAGCAAAGAGCACAGTGGTCACGTGACCTCCCAGTTGATGTCAGAGTGGGATCTCGGGCCCTTCCGTTGTTGCTCTTTGATTGGAGGAGGAGAGAGGCCGGAGGTCACCTGAATGGCCAGAACCAATTTGAAATAAGGTATTTACGGGGACAATTTCATAAAAAAAATGACAACTGTGGAGGATCACTTAGTAAAACCAAGAGGCTGGCAGTAATAATTATTTCACTTTACAACCACTTTAAGAGTAATCAAAAAAAAAGGGGGAACAAGGGGGACATTGGGACTTTACATGAAGTATGTGGTAGCAAAAGAGTACAAGGTGAACTACTAGGAATTTTATTAATCGTTGGATTTACAAGAGATAAATACAATGGTAAACAGAGTAATAAACAATACATGGTAATGGTAATAATAATAATAATAATGGTACAACATGATAATAACATGGATATCACAAAGTATCATAATAAAACTCCAAAAGTTCACCGCAGCAGAATTGAATAAAAGCATATGTAGCATAATGCCTGCAGGACCAAGGTCTTTGTGCACCAATTAGGGTCATATATAGTAACTTCAGAATCTGAATGTATTAAAAAGAAGCACGGCATATGATAGCTCTACGCACGTTTCGTGGCCTTTGTACCACTCATCAGGAGAAGAGCATGTGTTCAATCTATAATAAAGAGTAATATGATATTCAGAAGTAAGGTAAATAAAAAAATATAAAAATAATAAAAAAACGCATAAAAGAGGGTGGGGTGAACAAGCAGCTCAAGATGTGCTTGAGCTGCTGCGCTCAAGCACATCGCTGGATCGGATCAGGCTCAAGTAAGAAAAAGGGGGAGGTCTGGGGTGAAGCTGCAGCACAGAATGTTTCTCACCATAATGCATAGAACAACCTTGATGGCACCCTCACACATCTCAAAGTACAGCACTTTTTTGGGAGCATGAAACTGCCTGGTGCAAAATAGCTCTGCAGCTATGATTTTACAAGGTGCCAGGATCTTTTCCCTATGAAAATGAATGAATGGGCTGCTGTGCCTGTGCAGGCACATCATGCAGGTAATGCATAGATGTGAACCTAGCCTAATAATAGAATGATAACATAAAAAAAATGCAGGTTTCTTAATTTCACAGAGGCATCGAGTAATAAATACGTATAGATTGTACTGTTTGAGGGGGTTGAGGGTAGGTGTGGGGTTTTCAATAATCTCTCTGAAAGTAGTCAGAAAAGGGAGAGAATGAGATAGGTGAGGAGACCAGTAAGATAATTAAGAAGAGATGAGGAACGCTTATAGCATGGCCTATAGAAACCATAAGAACATTTAGAAACTTACCCTTTGTGTCTTTTCCTTTATGTTTTATTATTATTTTTATTATTATTATTATTATTATTATTATTATCGTCATGTCTGTATGTAAAAGTATAAGGATTGTCAAAGAAAAAAGTAGGAGATAAATCAATTTCTGTAATTATATTAGATAAAAATATTTAAAACAAATGAAAAAAAGCTATCTTCTGTTTGAAGTATCCAATCAACATTAAAATGCATATGCTATCTCCTTATAGGAACCTTGCTACAGAGATTCAGTATGCCAGTTTTTTTTTTTTTTAGGATGGGGTGAGAGAGGATAGTGTGAACTGTGAGTTGGGGTTGTTATGCAAGTCAGCATTATTTAGTGTAAGGAACAGAAATAAACTGCTGTTTTAGAGATTTAAACACTGCCATAGCCAATTCTATCTATAAAAAAATGCTGTTTTTATTTACTTGTCAGTATAGCTGACACTTTTTCCCTATTTCCAATCTAAGAAAAAAAATCAAATAGAGTTTGAGATATACACTACTCAGCATAATGTTTATGCATTTGCTAAATTTCTTTAAAGAGGAAGTAAACCCTGATGAGTTTACTTCCTCTTTCATTCCCTGCAAAGGCAAAGCATAATGGACTACTATGCATCGCATAGTAGCCCATTATGTGTCACTTACCTGACACAGGAGCCAGCGAAGTCGCAGCTGTCCCCTGTAGTCCGCCGCATCCATCTTGTTGGTGGCGTCTCGCAGCTCCGCCGCTGTCATTCGGCGAAGCCGCGATGACGTCACTCCCGCGCATGCGCACGGGAGTCGACACGCGCGGCAGCTCCATTCTTGGAAATGCCGCGCTCAGTGCGCCTGCGCGCCGCTGTCTACGGCACATACGCCGTAGACAGCGGTGCCCGTTTTCGGGCAAATATCTCCTAAACCATATAGGTTTAGGAGATATTTCTTGGACCTACAGGTAAGCCTTAATCTAGGCTTACCTGTAGGTCAAAGTGGTTTGTAAGGGTTTACAACCACTTTAAAAAGAGACTGACCAACTTTAATTCTTACTCAACAACAAATCTGGTATTCCTTTACACTGTTAACTTTTGAAGAAAAGTGTAATAGATTCCAAGAATCACAAATTGACAAAATGCCTACAAAGGAGACTATTAGACTGCTTCAATTTTGTTGTACCTGTCAACAAAGCTGATCGTCTATTTCATGTTCTGCTTAAACGGAATTGCCTTACAGTAAGCACCCAGTTAAATATGAATTTGCCATGCATTTAAAATTTTTTACTTAATATAAATAACATAAAGTGAATACAAATCATGTGAGACCACCAAAATTAATTCAACAAATGATAAATTATATAAGTCTTTTAATTGAACCAAAATGTGACCAATTAACATACATATTCTTCTTTATGCATTTTTCCACCAGAACAAATGAAAAAAATACCTTGGAAGAAGGCTATTTTACTATTATTGAAAGGGTAACCAGGGGTGCTATGCAAACAACTGGGGGCTCCTTAATTTCAAAAAGCGTTCCAGATTCTAAGTGTCCTCTACAAACTATCCCATCCACCGGGCCAGGATGTGGGGATGACACCCTTGTTCTTACAAACATAGGGACAAGTAGGGATGAGCCAACACAGGAACACAGTTAAAGTCTATAGGACACAAACTTGAAAAATCAAAAGTACTCATTTTAAAGGCTTATATGCAAGTTATTTTCATAAAAAAATGTTTAGAGACCTGGGTCCTGCCCCAAGGGACATGTATCAATGCAATTTTTTTTTTTAACGACTGCAGTGATTTTTTTTAATACTTAATAAATAAAGTTTTTTTTAATACTTTAATAAAGTGAAACAATAAAAATTAAATATTCCTTTAAATATCGTGCCTGGCGGGTGTCTATAGTATGCCTGTAAAGTGATGCATTTTCCCGTGTTTAGAACTGTACCACAGCAAAATGACATTTCTACAGGAAAAAAGTAATTTAAAACTGATTGGGTCTTGGCAATATAGATAAAACTCATTGAAAAAATGGCACCCCCCCCCCCCCCCAGTCCATTACCAGGCCCTTTGGGTCTGGTATGAATATTAAGGGAAACCCTGAACCAAAAATGTAAAAAAAAATTGCAATCCCCCCCCCCCCCAAATCCATACCAGGCCCTTCAGGTCTGATATGGAAATTAAGGGGAACCCTGTGCCAAATGTAAAACAAATTGTGTAGAGGTCCCTCCAAAATGTAATAAAATGGCTTAGATGTCCCCCAAAATGAATACCAGACCCTTATCTGAGCGTGCAATCTGGCAGGCCACAGGAAAAGAAGGGGGGAACCGTACCGGGCCACATGCCCTCAACATGGGGAGGGTGTTTTGGGGTCTGACCCCAAAGCACCTTGTCTCCAAGTTAATGGGGACAAGGCCTCATCCCCACAGCCCTTGTCTGGTGGTTGTGGGGGAATGCAGGCGGGGGCTTGTCAGAATCTGGAAGCCCCCTTTAACAAGGGGACCCCCAGATCCTGCCCCCCATGTGAATTGGTAATGAGGGACATTGTACCCCTACCATTTTCGCAAAGAAAGTGTAAAAAATTGTAAAAAAAGACAACAGAGACAGCTGGGGACAAGCCCTTTATTAAAAAATAAAAAAATAAAAATGCCCAGCGATGTAAATTCATGCTGCCCAATGGTCCAAAAAAAAATCTGCAGCCATTTTGCCTCCATAGGAGGCTCCCGCAGAGTGACATTTCTTCTGGGTGACAACTGTTATATAGCTGAGAGCGAGGCCACCTAGGGACATAAAGGGGGGTGGGATCCCCTTGTTAATGGGAGCTTCCAGATTCCGATAAGCCCACTGCCAGCAGACCCTCACAACCACCGGGCAAGGGTTGTGTAGATGAGGCCCTTGTCCCCATCAACATGGGGACAAGGTGCTTTGGGGCCAGACCCCAAAGCACCCTCCCTATGTTGAGGGCATGTGGCCTGGTACGGTTCAGGTGGGGGGATGCTCTATCACCCCCCTCTTTTCCTGTGGCCTGCCAGGTTGCATGCTCAGATAAAGGTCTGGTATGGATTTTGGAGGGGACCCCTAAGCCATTTTTTTATTTTACCACAGGGTTTCCCTTAAAATCCATACCAGACATGAAGGGTCTGGTATGGATTTGGGGGGGGGGGCTACATAATTTTTTTTAAATTTGGTGCAGGATTCCCCTTAATTTCCATACCAAACCTGAAGGGCCTGGTATGGATTTTGGGGGCACACCCACGTAATTTAAAAAAAAAATTGGTTTTGGGGTTTCCCTTAATATTCATACCAGACCCAAAAGGCCAGGTAATGGACTTGGGGGGGGGGGGGGGGCATGCCCTTTTTTTCCAATGAGTTTTATCTATATTGCTGAGACCCAATGATTCATTACAACCGCGATCAGTTTTAACTTTCAATATATATATTTTTTTATTATTCAAATTCAAATAACAAGACAATGCCATAGAAAGTATATTCAATAACCAGTAAAACCTTTAGATGTGAAATTAAGCATAAGCATCTGAATGTCCTTCCATCAGGATATGTCAAGATACAATCACCATCAGTTTTAAATGACAATTTTTCCTTTAGAAATGGAACTATTCTAAACACTGGAAAAATGCGCCACTTTTACAGGCATACTATAGACACTCACGAAATTTAAAGGAATATTTCATTTTTATTGTTTCACTTTAAGCATTAAAAAAATCACTGCTCCTGAAAAAAACGGTAGTTTAAATAAAAAAATGTGCATTGATACATGTCCCCTGGGGCAGGACCCAGGTACCCAAATACTTTTTATGACAATAACTTGCACATAAGCCTTTAAAATTAGCACTTTTGATATTTCATGTTAGTGTCCCATACACTTTAACGGTTTTCCGGCGGCTTTCGAATTTTCCCCGAACACCGCATATTGTTCAGTGTTCGCAGAACATCCTAACAACCAAAGTTCGGCCCGAACCGTTCGCCCATCCCTAGGGACAAGGTGCTTTGCCAGGTTCCTACTCTGACAAGGCACCCTTCCTATATTGAAGGCATGTGATCTTGTATGGTTCAGGATGGGGGAGGAAGGGAGCATGCTCGCTCGCTGTCATCTCTTTTCTGGCCAGCCAAACTGCATGCTAGGATAAAGGTCTGGCATTAAGTTTAGAATGGGGACTTTTTGGGGGTTTTTTTTTGCTTGGGGTATCTCCTTGAAATCCATACCAGGCCAGAAGAATTTAATTTTTTTTGGGGGGCCCTTATGTCTTTTTTTTGTGGGGTTCCCCTTACAACCCATACCAGACCCTTGTGATTGATATAAATGAGTCCCCAGCCACAAACAGAACAAAGCAGCTGGGAGCTAGCTGTCATTTTCCAGCATTTTAAATTGCCTGTTTTTTCTGTGTAAATTATGCTTTTGTACATCGTAGAGGTGGGCTAGCTCACTGGCAGGTTTAGGCATAGCTCCCAACTGTCTCTGATTTCGTGGGACTATCCCTGGTTTGGAGCAATGTCCCTCTGTCCCTCATTCCTCCTCATTTGTCCCTCATTTTGGTCTGATCCATATAGTTGTATATAAACTGCAATTTTTATCTTTCAAAAAGTGTTTCCCAGTGCTAAACCTTTCACCCAATTTCTAAATTGCTGCATTAGTAAATTTTAAAGCTAGTATAAAGGAATAGTAGTGGTAAAAAAAAAGCACTTGTGGATTTAATTAACATTTTTTTGGTTAATTCTCCTTTAAGGGTGTGTGGCAGGGCATGTGTCCTATGCCTACATACGTTGGTTAGTAGGTGTCCCTCATTCCTTTCTCAAAATGTTGGGAAGTATGGGTTTAGGGCATCTCTCAAGCATGTTATTTGAAGGAATAGTACATGTCTAAAGGGGTTGTAAAGGTAAAAGTTTTTTTTACCTTAATACATTCTATGCTATAGCCACCGGCTGTATCACAGGAGCGTGCCTGCAAGCACTCCACATCATGCGAGGGAGCTCACATGAAGTTGTGGAGTCCTTGCGGGAGGGAGCCGAGACAGCCGCCGAGGGACCCCAGAAGACCAGGTTCGGAGCCACTCTGTGCAAAATAAGCTGCACAGTGGAGGTAAGTAGAACATGTTTGTTTTAAAAAAAAAAAAAATCCTTTACAACCCCTTTAATGCTTTCTTTTAAGTCTTATTAAAAGTGCAGCTTCCTGTGGAAAGGTATTTTTTTTTCATTTGTTTGCTTTGTTGCATGTTCTCCTTGGTATATTCCAGCTCCACATGTCCTTTTTTTGCAAGTCCCTTTCCTATTGTTCTTAAAAATGGGCTAAATGAATTTGCAGAATTTGTCCCCCAAAGACTTCAATGGGGTTCAGAGTATGTTTTGCGATTTCTAAACTGTTTTGCTTATTACTAGAAAGGGAGGATATAAAGAATGCAACCATAACAGCAAACATGAAACAAAACAACTATGTCCATTGCTCAAAATAATGTTTACAGACTGGATATTACATATTATATTACAAAATATCAGGGGCGGACTGACCATTCGGCCACCCGGGCACTGCCCGAGGGCCCCGAGCCACTAGGGGGCCCCATCAGGGTTGCCAGCCTCAGTAAAACCAGGGACAGTATGTAAAAATCTGTGTTTTTTTTACATCTGTCTCTGAAATGTCCCTTACCGACATCCTTTTGGTCTAAAAATCTCAAGATTATAGCTGCCCCACCTCTCCAGTACCTTCTCAGCCAATAAAAACATGTCTGTGTATACTGTGTGTACATGTATGCATATACTGTGTGAATGTATACTGTGTGTGTGTGTGTGTGTGTGTGTGTGTGTGTGTGTGTGTGTGTGTGTGTGTGTGTGTGTGTGTGTGTATACTGTGTGGCCCCATAAACTCGGTTTTGCCTGGGGGCCCCATAATCTCCTATTGCCCAGGGGCCCCATGAGTTGTCAGTCCACCCCTGCATAGTATATTACATTACATATAGGTTATATAGTTCCACTGTGACTCTTTCTCCCCATGTTCTCTGCTACATTATGTGAGCTGTAGTTTTTATTATTCTTCTCCTTGTAGCAAAAAAAAAAAAAAAAATGGGTATAATAAAGGTTGCCATTATAAATGTAAAATTTAGATGGACTTAACCTCTAAGATATACAGGTATTGTATATGAGGGGGGTGTTCACAAAAAAAAAAAAATTATGAAGCAATATTTACCTACTTTTTAGGTAGCAGTTTCACTTATTTCACTTTCCCTGTCTGCTCCTTCTGCCAAACTGTGACAATCAGCCAGATAAGAAAATCTGTTAGAGTCAATCGTTTAGCTGTAAGATAAACGGTTTCGCAGTAACTATCTACACTGCTGTTTTTTTTAATCTGATACTCCTGGTCCAAGGTTGTTCCATCCCTTTCTAACCCATAGGTTACTGAGACCACCAATCATGTTCATTACCTAACATATAGTACATATGAAAAAAATGTTAATATCTACATGTAGCAGAACCTGTGGTTTTTGGGAACCCAGGGCACTTTAAAGTCCTTTGCAGGAACATTCAGGTACCCTATTTGTCATTAGTATTTTACAAATGAGGTTGAATGGAAAGGTTCACGTAAAGGCCTTATTGTAGCTCATCCGTTCCCTCCTTTGAAAAAAATAATAATATTTTAAGCATATCTTTGCATTCATTTTAAAAGAATAAATTTGTTTTGTTCTTCACATATTATTGCACTTAACAAGCAGTGGTACATGTTTCCTTTGTTTAAGTATATGTAAAGAGTGTCACTAAAATGTTATGTTTTAGCATGTTAATGTCATTTTAGAAGTATTTTTTCATCTTTGTAAATCAGCAGCTTTCAGTAAAATAATACATGCTGATTCTACCATAAAGCTTTTTCCTTAAGCACCTTTTTATATGTGACAAAATTCCGTCCCTGTCAACCACATGTGCTCTTGCGTTGTTACATGGTCTTTCAATGAAGACTACCTTTTTAACAGGTGCAGACATTACAAATGTTCGGTCCACTTACCACCATCAGAAAACTAGCTCTGAGAAACAGCCATCTGCTAAAGTGTCTGTAATAAGGCTACAAAAGATCAGAAAGAAATAAAATTGTTTCTTCAGAGTGCTTTTGCAAACTAGATCATTTATGCGTGGTTTACGATTACATCAAGGCCTGCTTAAGCACACCTAGCTTTCCTCTCCAAAATAATGAAATATACCTCTTGCACATTTTTTGCTCTTGACTTTTGTACTTGATGTTGTCGTAATCAGTTGTAAACCTGTTCAATTCTACTGAAATTTTCAACAATGGGGACATTTATCAAACAAATGTAGATGCAAATCAGGGTGCCACTCATTAAACAAACTTCATGTGATGGATTGATTATGTACTTGTGACCAATGATTCTGTAATGGATAGAAAAGTGCAACAGATTTTTCAAGGAGAATTATGGCCAAAGCTCTTTTGGCCCTACTTCCCCTATGGGTCTGACATCACAGAACCAGTCTGCAGGGATTCCCAACAATATTGCCAGGATCTATCCAGATGTCTGACTGGCAACTGGCTCACCGCTGAAAACCAGATCCTGCTCCCTGCACAACTTGACACTCCAGTGAGCACTTGAGTGGCAGAGCAGAGAGTGTTGACTGACAATGCAGACCCGAAAACTGAGCGATCAGTGGTCTCAGTTCTCAATGTACAGCAAATAGGAAAAGCTGCAGCATTGGATCAAAGCCATCTAGGTAAGTATATACAGCATTTTTATAATTTTTTTTTCAATTTCTGCACTACTCTTTTTTTTCCATAAACATTATTTTTGAGAAAATAAAAAATATGCAAGTTTACAATTTTTTTTAAAGATGAACAGCTGTTCAACAACCATATATTACAGAAGCAGAAGTAGCTACATATAGTGTACATACTATGCATATATCATAAATCAAGACAAAAGCCCCATAGTTACAGGTCCATGGAAGAATGACATTATAATAATAGTGTGTGGGAAAGTGGGATGGTATCCCAGTGATCTAGGCTCTTCTTTGTCTGAACCAATCAGCAATAGTTATTTTAGGGGGAAACAAGAGGCAAAGGCCTAAGGGAAATAGGGCTCTGGACTCTTGCTCTTGAAACAATGGTGGGGAGTGGGAGCAGGGGAGGGCTCCATTGTAAAATCTGAAGGTAAAATCATGTCTCTATGGCCAATGTAATCCTCCCATAGGAAAAAAAAGGGGTGGAGAAAGATGGGGAAGGAGGGTCTCGTAAGGGGACCACAGGATCTCCCCGGCACTGGTCCATCCCAGTCAAAAGCCTTAGATGGAAAAGAATATCTGATGTTGAGTTAGTTTTACTTTTTGTTTTACTTCTTTTTTAAAGTTCTGAGACAGGTAGAAATTGCCAGGGTCAGGTTTAATTCTGTTGCAGTGCGTCTTTTGAGTAGAGGGTGAAATATCTATGCCTCAAGCTGTAATCTTATAGTAAATTTGTTGCTCAGTCTTTCACTGTTCCTGTTTACTGTGGCACTGCCTTAGTGTGTGACAGCATTGATAAATGTACCCCAATGTATTTTAAGATATTAGTTCTATAATTTCACTTTTAAAATGTTTGCACATTTTTAAGCTGTGAAAAGTCGAAAAGTAAGTACACACAGCAAGATCTGTATACAGTGTGAGTTCACAGCAAACAGCAAAAAGGACAATTTAAAAGAAAAAATCTGTTTATATACCTTATCAAATATACATTGACTACTATTAAAACAATTTGGTTTAACGCTATCCCTCGCCTCAGGAAGTTTCCCTCATTATCATGCACAAGGTCAAAACTTACATGAAAATAAAATGATTTAGGCCGCGTACACACGCGCGGACTGTTCGCCCAACTTTGTCCGTCAAACAGTTTCGGCAAACAGTCCGCTCAAACTTAGCATGGACGGACATGGCCACACACGACGGACGAACAGTTTGCTGAAACCGTGCGCGATGACGTGAACGGCACGTACGACGGGATGAAAAATACGACGTCCTATACACTGCATTATAGCTTTCGGCGTGAAAATCCTTTCTGAGCATGCGCGCAACTTTGTTTGACGAACAAGCCTACACACGAGCGGACTGTTCGCTGAAACAAGGTTTCAGCGGACAGTTTTACGGAATTTCCGAAAAACCTTGTCCGTCAAACTGTCCGCTGAAACTGTCCGCTGAAAGCCCACACACGAGCGGACTGTCCGCCCAAACACTGTTCAGCGGACAAAGTTGGGCGAACAGTCCGCCCGTGTGTACGCGGCCTGAGTCTTGCAGAAAAGCAAAACTAAAACATATGAGAATGTTTGTTAATATTTTTCCAATCCCCACTAAAGATTCTGTTCTTCTCTGGCCCCAAGGGCTAATATCACAATATGGGTGTCACTTCATCTTTGCAATTGGTGACATCAGATTAAAATCAGTATCTACCACAAGCAGTCCTTTTCACAGCTTCAGTTACAGTATTGACCTTTTCTTCCCACAACAGATTTAAAATTGAGATAAATATAATTTTTGTGCATATTTGTAAAATTATTGGGGCAAAATAGGAATTTGTTGTGTAGTTAACTCATTCAAGTACATGTTTGGTAGTGCAATTTTTTTTTACTTTCAGCTGTCTGCGGGAAACCCCACTGACAGCTGATGACTCAAGGGTTGTAAAGGTGCAGTGGCCACCCGTTTTTAAACAACCAGGTTGTTTACTGGTTGTTAAGGATGCCAGCAGCTGCCGGTTCCTCAAATAACACATGCAGAGACCACTACTTATTCAGCGCATGCATTTTTTTTTATGTGTAAATTTACTTCATTCCTATTTTATGCATAATGTACCAAGTGGTTTTGCTGTAAATACTACATAAAGCACTAGTGAATTGACATTTTCAGGATTGCATGCGGTATTTGGAAAAACACCTAAATGCCACATGCGATCTGGTTCTGTGAATGGAGCCCAATGTCACAAAACACCATGTTAATCTTAGCCCTTGTACACACGGTCGGACATTCCGACAGAAAATGTCCGATCAGACCATGTGTGGGCTACATCGGACTGTTTCCGTCGGAATATCCGACCGACAAAATTTTAGAGCTGGGTTATAAAATTTTCCGACAACATGATCCGATCGGACTTTGTCTCATCGTTTGTAGAGAATTCCGATCAGACAAAGTTCCACGCATGCTCAGGTCAGATTCCTAGACCAAAGCTATTGGCTACTAGCCTGAACGTAGTCCCGTCGTAACGAAATAACGTCATCACGTTACGAACGATCAGATTTTCCGACAACTTTGTCCGACTGGGTGTATGCAACACCAGTTTCGGACAAAATCCGTCGAACAAAATCTGACGGATTTTGTTGATGGAATGTCCGACCGTGTGTACAAGGGCTTAGTAGCACTCCCAAAGCCATCTCTTAAAGTGGAAGTAAAGGCTAGTTTAACCACTTAATTTATACACTCTTCCTGCCCAGACCAATTTTTAGCTTTCAGCACTCTCACACTTTGTCTTTCAACACTGTACCTAAACAAAATGTTATCATTTTTTTCATACAAATAGAGCTTTCTTTTGGTGGTATTTAATCACCACTGGGTTTTTTATTTTTTGCGACATAAGTGAAAAAAGAGTGAACATTTTGAAAAAAAACAACCTTTTTTTTAGTTTCTGTGATAACATTTTGAAAATAAGTCATTTTTGTTCATAAATTTGAGCCAAAATTTATACTGCTACATCTCTTTGGTAAAAACAACCCAAATTAGTGGTTATTATTTGGTCTCTGTTAAAGTTATAGAGTCTATAAGCTATGGTGCAAATCATTGAAAATTGATCACATCTGATCACACCTGATGTACTGACGGCCTATCTCAGTTCTTGAGGCTCTGAAATGTACAAATACCCCCCAAAAGTCAAAGGTATTTAGTAAGAGACATGGTGAGTTTTTTGAAGTTGTAATTTTTTTCCCACAATTCTTGGGAAAATTAAGAATTTTTATTTTTTTCACAAAATTGTCATAATAACAAGTTATTTCTCACACACAGCATATGCATACTTCCAGTATGGTAAAACCACACGTGTGTGACTTTTACATAGCCTGGCCACACAGAGAGGTCCAACATGCAGGGAGCACCATCAGGGGTTCTAGGAGCATAAAATTACACCTCTAATTTCCTAACCACCTATTACATTTGTGAAGGCCCTGGAGCCCCAGGACAATGGAATTACCCACAAAATGACCCAATTTTAGAAAGTAAACACCTCAACGTCTATTCTATGAGGCACAATGAGTCTTTTGAATGGTTAATTTTTTTCCACAAGTCTTCAGGAAAACGTTGAAAGAAAATTAAAACATTTTTTTTTTTTACAACACAAAGTGGGCAGTTTATAAGACATTTCTAACTCAAAGCATGTATATAGCAAAAATGACACCTCAAAACACATTGTTCTACTCCTTCTGAGTATGACGATAGCACACGTGTGAGACTTTTACACAGCATAGCCACATACAGAGGCCCAACATGCAGGGAGCACCGTCAAGCGTTCTTGAAGCATAAATTACACCTCTAATTTCCTAACTACCTATTACACTTTTGAAGGCCCTGGAGAACCAGGACAATGGAATTACCCAAAAAATGACCCAATTTTGGAAAACAAACACCCCAACGTATATTCTATGAGGCATTATGAGTCTCTTGAACGGATAATTTTTTTACACAAGTCTTCAGAAAATGTGGTTCTTGAGCACCAGGACAGTGGAATTACCCACAAAATGACCCCATTATTCTATGAGGCATGGGCTGCAGACAGGTACTCGGTTACTCTGATGGGCTGGTTACAGGTACTCGGTTACACTGATGGGCAGTTGACAGGTACTCCGGTACTCTGATGGGCTGGAGATAGATACTCAGGTACTCTGATGGCCTGGTGACAGGTACTCGGGTACTCTGATGGTCTGGTGACCGGTACTCGGGTACTCTGATGGCCTGGTGACAGGTACTCGGGTACTCTAATGGCCTGCTGACAGATACTAGGGTACTCTGATGGGCTGGTGACTGGTACTCGGGTACTCTGTTGGATGCTGACAGGTACTTAGATGGGCAGTGACAGGTACTCAGATGGGCTGTGACAGGTACTCAAGTGGGCTGTGACAGGTACTCAGATAGGCTGTGACAGGTGCTCAGGTACTTGTGTACTCAGATGAACTGTGACAGGTACTTGTGTACTCAGATAGACTGTGACAGGTACTCAGGTAATTAGGTACTTAGATGAACTGTGACAGGTACTCAGATGGACTGTGACAGGTACTCAGATGAACTGTGACAGATACTCGGGTACTCAGATGGACTGTGACAAGTACTCAGGTACTCAGATGGACTGTGACAGGTACTATGGGTACTCAGATAAACTGTGACAGGTAGTCAGGTACTTGGGTACTTAGATGAACCGTGAAAGGTACTCAGATGGACTGTGACAGGTACTCAGGGACTCTGATGGCTGGAGATAGATGCTCAGGTACTCTGATGGCCTGGTGACAGGTACTCGGGTACTCTGATGGTCTGGTGACCGGTACTTGGGTACTGTGATGTCCTGGTGACAGGAACTCGGGTACTCTAATGGCCTGCTGAAAGATACTTGGGTACTCTGATGGGCTGGTGACTGTTACTCGGGTACTCTGATGGGTGGTGACGCGTACTTAGATGGGCAGTGAAAGGTATTCAAATGGGCTGTGACAGGTACTCACGTACTCATATGGGCTGTGACAGGTACTCAGATGGGCTGTGACAGGTTCTCAGGTACTTGTGTACTCAGATAAACTGTGACAGGTACTCGGGTACGCAGATAGACTGTGACAGGTACTCAGGTACTTAGATGGACTGTGACAGGTATTCAGGTACTCAGATGGACTGTGAAAGGTACTCAGGTACTCAGATGAACTGTGACAAGCACTCAGGTACTCAGATGGACTGTGACAGGTACTCAGGTACTCAGGTACTCAGATGGACTGTGACAGGTACTCAATACTCAGATGAACTGTGACAGATACTCAGATGAACTAACAGGTACTCAGGTACTTGGGTACTCAGGTGGGCTGTGACAGGTACTCGGGTACTCAGATGGACTGTGACAGGTACTCAAGTACTCGGCTACTCAGATGAACTGTGACAGGTACTCAGGTACTCAGATGGGCTCTGACAGGTACTTGGGTACTCAGATGTACTGTGATAGGTACTCAGCTACTCAGATGAACTGTGACAGGTACTCGGGTACTCTGATGGGCTGTGACAGGTACTCAGGTACTCAGATGGGCTGTGACAGGTACTCAGGTACTCGGGTACTCAGATGAACTGTGACAGGTACTCGGGTACTCAGATGTACTGTGACAGGTACTCAGGTATTCAGCTACTCAGATGAACTGTGACAGGTAATCAGGTACTCGGGTACTCAGCTGGGCTGTGACAGGCACTTGGGTACACAGATGGCTGTGACAGGTACTCAGGTACTCGGGTACTCAGATGGGCTGTGACAGGTGGTAAAGAGTCATTTTTTATTGGCTCTTTACACAGATCTGGGATGGGCTGTGTCCGTGGGCCATGCCTCATTCCCGATTGCCATGCTGCAGAACCCCGGGTGCCCACAGTAGTGGCGAGAAAACAAGGACATAATATGACATCCGCCCAAGATGGGAGATCCCATCTGCGGACGCCATATGACTATAGCCCAATATTGAAGTGGTTAAAAATGCTGCTCTCGCCCTCCCCATACTTACACTGTCTACTGTTTATAAAAGAGTTCTGTGTAAGTAACATTTACTCATTTTAGTCATGCAATCTGTAAGCTGTGGCTCCTCTGTGTCAGTGAGGAGCCATGACATCACCTGTCAGCATACATTGCCCCTCCATTATCAGCAGGGATGTGCAGTGAGGTCAGTGGCTGGTGATGCACTGGTTAGTATCGATACTAGATACACACAGGTTACATACACTGTGAACGTTATAGGGAGAGCAATAATTCTAGCACTAGACCTCCTCTGTAACTCTAAACATGTAACCTGTAAACATTTTTAAAGCATCACCTATGGAGATTTTTAAGTACTGAAGTTTGGAGCCATTCCACAAGTGTGCACAGTTTTAAAGCATGACATGTTAGGTATCAAATTAATTGGTGTAACATCATCTTTCACATTTAAAAAAATTGAGCTAACTTTAGTGTTTTTTTTTTAATATTCATGAAACAAACACGTTTGAAACATTGCTGCACAAAAAAAAAGTTAAATGACCACCATTTTATTCCCTAGGGTGTCTGCAAAAAGATATATATAATGTTTGGGGGTTCTGAATAATTTTCGAGAAAAAAAAAAATATGATTTTTAAAAATGATGATTTTTAAATGTAGGAGAAAAGTGTCAGAATTGGCCTGGGTGGCAAGTGGCTAGTTACCATAAGTAAGTAACATACACATAATTATTATATATTGTTTTTAAGGGAATTTACTATATTTTTAAAAGCTCTACTCAGGTGGCCTAATGGACAAAATATGTTCCAATGATGCTTTACCATTGGTCCAAGGCTGTAAGCTGTCCATTAAGATCAGTGCTTCTGACAAGAAGTGAGAGGCACTGTGAACTCATCCTCTCAGTCTGCTGCAAACAGTGTGCCAGCTTGTATTTAAACTGGCCGCTCTGTATGTAGCTTCTGACAGGCTGTGCAAGGAGCCCCATATCTCTGATACCATAGGTGGCAGGAGCCCCAAATTTTGACCAATGGGGTGGGGGTTAATTCAGCTACCTCAGTGCTGCTGCTTACTGCAAAAGCTATACTTTCATTCTACCCAGATATTACAGGCAGCACTCTTGTTCTGGCACTAGCTTTGGCTAGTGTATAGTATGAGGGACGTTTCCCCTCACCCATTTATAAAATATCAACAGCATTATTTTGCTTTAGCTTATATTACATTTTCCCAAAGTAGGTCCAGGTTCACTTTATGTTACCTCACCTCACTTTAGATTCCCTTATGTTTTAGTACAGGGGTCTCCAAACTTTCTAAACAAGGGGCCAGTTTAATGTCCTTTAGACTTGGGGGGGGGGGGGGACTGACTGTGGTCATTGAGAGTCCTGGTGTCTTTTTTACTAGGGGAGGTATAGCTCCCTGTTGTTGATATCAGTGAAAGGAATAGTGTCCCATCATTGGTATCATTGGGAGGAATCGTGCCCCATCAATGGTATGACTGAGGAAAAGTGCCTCAGCATTGGTGTCAGTGGGAGGAATAGTGCTTGATCATTGGTATCAGTGGGAGGAATAATATCCTGTCACTGGTATCAGTAGGAGGAATAGTGACCCATCATTGGTGTCAGTGGGAGGAATATTGTCCCATCATTGGTGTTAGTGGACAGAATAGTGACCCATCATTGGTGTCAGTGGGAGGAATAGTGTCATACCATTGGTATCAGTGGGAGGAATAGTTCCCCATCATTGGTATCAGTGGGAGGAATAGTGACCCATCATTGGTGTGAGTGGGAGGAATGGTGTCCCATCATTAATGTCAGTGGGAGGAATAGTGACCCATCATTGGCACTAGTGGGAGGAATAGTGTCCTATCATTGGTATTAGTGGGAGGAATAGTGCGCCATAATTGGTATCAGTGAGAGAAATAGTTCCCCATCACTGGTGTCAGTTTGAGGAATAGTGCCCCATCGTTGGGGTCACTTGGAGAAATAGTGCCCCATCGTTGGTGACAGTAGCAGGAATTGTGCCCCATTATTGGCATCAGTGGGAGAAATAGTTCTCCATCATTTTCATCAGTGGGAGGAATAATGACCCATCATCAGTGTCAGTGGGAAGAATAGTGTCCCATCATTGTTGTCAGTGGGATGAATAGTGATCCATCACTGGTATCAGTGGGAGAAATAGTGTCCTATCATTGGTGTTAGTGGGAGGAATAGTACTCAATTGTTGGTATCATTGGGAGGAATAATGCTCCATTGTTGATGTCAGTGGGAGGAAATGTGCACCTGTTTACATTTTGAACATTCAATCATGTACAAGGGAGTTAGAAAATTTGAATTTCCCCAATTTTTTTTTTTTGTTCAATACTCTTTATTACAAAATATTTTCCTTACATAATAATTTACATAGTTACATTTTGTATCCTTATACAATTCTTCATATACTTTTAATTACATTTCCATTTTCTCTCTCACATCCACCCATGGTCACTTCACCCTGCATTTTCAGATATTCCTGAGTCTATTGTTAAGCATGATCTATTCCACTTTGCTCATATATTTTCATATCTCTGCACATTTCCCCTTTGTTCATACATAATTCTTTCATAAGGTTGAATCTGATTTACTACTCTCACCCATTGAGTTATTGTCAGTGGGTTTGGTTGAATCTATTTCTCTATTAATTGTTTTCTTGCCAGAAATAATACTTTCTGTAAGAAAATCTGATTATATCTGCCACCTCTCTTATCCCTTAATATCCCCAGCAAACAGAGTTCCAACATAGCTGAAATTGGTTTATTTAAAACTTTTTCTATTTTTCTAATCACCTGTTGCCAGTATCCCCCTATTTTACCACAATACCACATTATATGAAGGAAGTCTGCTCCCTCCTGCCCACATCTAGTGCATTTTGGTTCGTGCATCCTCCCCATTTTATACAGTGGGAGGAATAATGACCCATCATCAGTGTCATTGGGAAGAATAGTGTCCCATCATTGTTGTCAGTGGGACGAATAGTGATCCATCACTGGTATCAGTGGGAGAAATAGTATCATTGGTGTTAGTGAGAGGAATAGTACTCCATTGTTGGTATCATAGGGAGGAATAATGCTCCATTGTTGATGTCAGTGGGAGTGGGAATAGGGGAAAGCACTGCGCTATAGCCAGATATAAGCAAAAAACAGCAGCTAACACTAAAACAAACAAAGTTCAACAAAAGAAAGACAAAAATGGTGTAGCGCTTCTGTGGCGGTAAATGTATTCAACATGTACTCAAAAGGGTGGTCATATAGAAAAAATCATTTAAATAAAGTAAAGTTCATTTGAAATGGGTATAGGCTTCCGTAGTGTAGCTGGTACGTGGATGGTTAAGCCGTTTCGAAGTGAGAGAGGAATCTTACTAAACGAATATGTCCATGTAAATCAGCTTGTCTGTAAACTTTAAGAAATGTGGATAAATACTTCTTACCGACTCTGTTGGACTCACACGGTCGTATGACGGTTGAGTCAGTAAGGCTTGAGGTCTCGATCTAGGACCAAGGGGTGGATCGATGAGAGTCCGTCGAACTGGTGAGGAAACTCCAAACGACTGTATGCCCAACGATGTGTTTCACAGGTGGAACATCAGGATGGTTTCTAATTCAGCTCAGACGTGGCCCAGTACACACCAATACTCGAGTCACCCCAAAATGGAGTGAAAGATGTTGGGGGTTTAGACCGAAAAGGAAAAAGGAAAAAAGAAGAAAAAAGAGCTCCACATGGTGCGGGTCAGACGGTATAAAACGGTAATTTATTAAAAGTCAAAAAGTAAATAATGACTTAGTGATCACAAAGAAATAGAATAAAAATAGAAATAAAAGCAATGTAGGGTGCCAACAGCTAGCCCGACGCGTTTCGACACATATGTCTTCGACAGGGACATGCCCCTGTCGAAGACATATGTGTCGAAACGCGTCGGGATAGCTGTTGGCACCCTACATTGCTTTTATTTCTATTTTTATTCTATTTCTTTGTGATCACTAAGTCATTATTTACTTTTTGACTTTTAATAAATTACCGTTTTATACCGTCTGACCCGCACCATGTGGAGCTCTTTTTTCTTCTTTTTTCCTTTTTCCTTTTCGGTCTAAACCCCCAACATCTTTCACTCCATTTTGGGGTGACTCGAGTATTGGTGTGTACTGGGCCACGTCTGAGCTGAATTAGAAACCATCCTGATGTTCCACCTGTGAAACACATCGTTGGGCATACAGTCGTTTGGAGTTTCCTCACCAGTTCGACGGACTCTCATCGATCCACCCCTTGGTCCTAGATCGAGACCTCAAGCCTTACTGACTCAACCGTCATACGACCGTGTGAGTCCAACAGAGTCGGTAAGAAGTATTTATCCACATTTCTTAAAGTTTGCAGACAAGCTGATTTACATGGACATATTCGTTTAGTAAGATTCCTCTCTCACTTCGAAACGGCTTAACCATCCACGTACCAGCTACACTACGGAAGCCTATACCCATTTCAAATGAACTTTACTTTATTTAAATGATTTTTTCTAGATGTCAGTGGGAGGAAAAGTGCCCCAGTGGCCAGAAAAAGCCAAGCAAAGGGCCGCATCCAGCCCCTGGCCACAGTTTGGAGACCACTGCTCTGGTAAATCAAGTCTTGGACCAGGAAGAAAGGTGAAGTGAGATAATGTGCACCTGTTTACATTTTGAACATTCAATCATGTACAAGGGAGTTAGAAAATTAGAACTTCCCCAATTTTTCATGAGTGTTTAAGGGGAACACGGATGCATTCTCTTCGTATTTTAGTAGGCTTACTGCAATTGTTTGTTTGCTCACACTGTTGGTGCTGCTGCCTCTCTGCATTGAATGTCTTGGACCTGCTTCGATTCTCAATTGCTGCTTTACATTACTTTTTCAGTTCTGTTGGGAATCTTATCGTTTCAGCTCCTATAGTGTAGTTACAAGCCCTCCTTTCATCTGTTGACTGATTGGTAAATGGGGCTACTCTATAATCACATAAGTGGCCATCATTGAGTTATTCACTCTGGCATAATTAACTACATTCTGTTAGACACCCTTGCTGCGTTTTAAATTTCTGTAACTGGAAATGTTCATAAATGAACAGGGATGAAAATATCACGGAGTTAGTTAATTGATGGGTGGAGAAAAGATTGACTCTGACCCAAGCCAACAAAGGATGCCTTTTCAAATCTAAAATCGGGCCATTGCAGTGTTTTATGAAAGCCATTATAATAGATATTGTATTGTGCTTTATTCTGAAAAGGAGGGTACACAAGGTACATTAGCCATTACATTGAGCACAAATATAATTGGAATATTATGTTTATAAGCAATTACATTACAGTGAATATAATATATGAACTATTACACCAAAGTCTGCAATCCATAACATTCTGATTCATCAGTTCCTACAGCATACTTCGGAAGCCTTGAGTGACATCTGAGTGCTTTCCTATGAAGTGTTGATAAGCTTTTGTGTTTTATTTTTTATAACAGTAGTGTTTTCCAACTTATCATTCTCTTGTGTATCCCATGGTTACACAGACTTTCTTGTTAGGTCACGACAACTGACTTGAGCGAGGGTTGGAGAGGTCTGTAATTCCCTAGACTTTATTCTGAGGTTCTTTTTAAGTTTATAAATGATTTTACATCTTACTTACAAAGATATTTTGGCAGGACGTGCAATTCTGTGTATAATGGATTCAATGCTGTTTTCAACTTCAGTGTGTGATGAGCATGCCACTGAGTAAAGTTCAAAATCTTAGAAATGTAATTGTTTCCATGTCCAAATTTATAGGCTTGGTAACCTTTTTTTACAGGAAATCAATGCTAGAATCCTTTGTCACAATGCAACCAGACTATTTATTCTGCCATGGCGAGGAAGTAATAATGAGCAATAATAATGAAGAGATGAAACAGCTAAAAAGTAAAAAATAACGACACTACAGATAAGATAGTGAACGCAAACGAAAATAATTGATGATCAAGTTATATATAAAACTGTATACAAAGATATACGAACTAATAAACTTGAATAATGGTCAGGAAACAGGACAGACAGGGCTAAGACAGGAAAGGATTACAGCAATACTTGGTATAGGATAATAGAAAGAACAGGAGGCCGAAAGGAATGGATACAGGCATATGAGGCCTGTACATTTGTAAATGCTGAGATATCAAATTCTAGCAGAGGGGGGAATATATAGACCTTCAATGGTCAGATGTATGCATAGGTCAACCTTGGCACCGAAGATGTCTTGGAACTACATTTCCCATGATGCTCAACTACACTGCAGAGTGAACTAACATAATGGTTAATGTTGTCCCAAAACATCTGGTGTGCCAAGGTTCGCCATAACTGGCTTAGGATAATGTTAGATGTACATGGGTTGCAAAGAGACCCATTTGTTGGCTACTGGGGCCAAAGGCCGACAGGAGCACAGTTATAGTAACTGGCGAAACTGGGTGCAGTTGTCTCAATGTTTTTATCCATAAAGCATTATGATTTTGCTTTAAACATGATAGAAAGAACTCCAATTAACATCTATTACAAGTCTGACCTTTGTTCAGGGTTTAGCATTTATACATACATACATTTATACATTTATACATTTAGGGTTTAGGGCATTTATACATTTACATTCTGGTTGGGGCCCATTCACACATTTATTTTCTGGTGTGTTTTTATGTCATACCTTAACAAGTGTTGCGTTAACGCAAGATAGAAATAGAAATTAAGAGCACCATAATGTATGGTAGTTGTCACTCCAGTTGTGCGTTGGGGTCCTGAAGAAAATTTATGGAAATGCAATGCACTTATGCATGTACATGTGTTAACATGTATTGCTACAATGCATAGATGTGAATAGGCTATTAAAGTGGTGCTATACTCCAGAAAGGTAATTAGTTCCACTTTAACACCTCCTCCCTCTGCAAGCAGAATTGAGGAACTGTTCCCCTCCAATTTTGTTTTATATATTTTTTTAATCGTTTTAATTTTTAGACCCCTCCTATCACCCGAACCATTCCAGTTTAGGTGAGAATGATGTGTGCCTAGTTGTGAAGCCCCCCGGGAAACTTACACCATTTTCCAGGGGGGCAGTCCAGACAGCAGGCTGAAGGTGGGACTGGCCTGTCATCGGAGCTGGCTGCCTACACCTGTAAGAGGCAGTCACCTGAAGAGGACAAAGATGGTGGCTCGGGACCTACTGCGTGGCACCCAAGCAGCAGTACAATGCTGGATTCACTGTGTGGGTGAGTATGTGCCTTTGAAGGGCACTACAGTTCAGAGGAGAAAAACATGGGGGGGGGAGTGGATTTAGTACCGCTTCAAGTGTTTGAAAACTACCCCAAATCAGCCTTGACAATATTCAAACAGCTGACTGCAATAACCCATGTTATATATTATTATATCAATATATGAAAACTTGACCTTGCACAAGACTGAGAATTCTGGGTGCTCAGCGATATATTGGCTTACACCAGCACTGTCAAAAGTTAAGAAGTCCCATGGACTCAGAAATACAAGGTGTTTCTCCTCACTCGGATCCAAATGGATTAGTGTGATATTGAAGGAAAGCTACAGTATGTGCAGCTACGTAGAGTTATCCTTTTGCTTTTTTCTGGATGGGCACAGGTTTAGTTATTTTACATTAACAGATAAAGTTTGTGGGTGAATCCTTTTTTTCTTATACACTTTTTGCTTATACTTTACTGACGGAAGGAAATAATATAAAATGAACACTGGTGTAATTATCTGTTTTTCTTGACCTGTTATTGGGATCCCATTCATATATTAATATAACTGACGATAAAGATTTATTCTGATTTAGAGGCTAATTTATAAAAACTAAAGCAAAGATGCTTTGGCGCCTTTCTTCACTATAGAGGCTCATATCAGTGCTGTTAACTACAAGCTGTCGCCAAACTGTTGCATATAAAGATATGGCTCTGTGCCCATATGCTCAGCTCTCAGATACCCTTAGGAGATTTCTCTGCTCATACCTTTTTGTGTATGCTTTGTGATTTTACTCGCTGCTATTTTAACGTTAATCTTTATGGCCCAAACAGAAGGATTTTAGGTGAAGCAGTGATGTTTCTGCACTATTTAATGTACATGTTCCATATGCTGGAGAAAGCATTTTATTAAAGGCTACAAATTAAACTGTTAACACTGTGTGATTCTGTATATTTTTGCTAAAACAATGCCATATTATCAATATATTTTCCATGGCAAAACAAAAAAAAAAAAAATAGGAAAGATGTTATCCACAATAATAAAAAGGTTTAAGTCACTTTAGCCAAAAAATATATATCCATATATAGTATTTTACATGTCTTTTTTATAGTTTTCTCCACATGCTGACTAGCAAACATGACAGTGATGGGGTTGGGAGAAACAGTAAAACTGCTAGGTTGGTGGAGCAGTTGTCTGTTCATTTTTTTTTTTTAGAACATAGTATATTTTATTAATGTAAAAAAAAGTTAAGCAATTGTAGTATCCCAATGTTGGTATACTTTGTCCCAATGAACATGTACATGTGGAAAAAAAATAAAGGCACGAGAAAGAGAAAAGGAATTCATATACCGTATTCTATGATTTCATATATAGACTGCATGCAGTTTACAGAGCACAATATTTTTTTGTGATACAGGTCCTTTTAAGGAAAGGTTTTTGGCCAATTTTATTTAGCTGTTTTTGTGAAGTTTATACAGTATGTCTAGAAATTATTGTTTCATGTCTGTTTTTTTTTTTAACTATAAACACACACACACACATACAGGAGTTGGACAAAAATATTGAAAACTACATGATTTGTCACCTTACCAGGTACCACACCTAACCACTGGTTGCTTGCGTCTTGAACTTCAACCTGCCAGAAGCATTTCCAACCCATACAAGTGTCAACCTAGACTAACTGATGGGTGTGCATTGTGACAGTTTAACCACTAGCCATCTGGGCCAATTCTGACACTTTGGTCCTACATGTAAAAATTGACTTTTTTTTGCAGGAAAACTACTTAGAACACCCAAATATTATATATATTTTTGTAACAGAGGTCCTATAGAATAAAATGGTTGGTGCTGCAATTTTTTATGTTACACGGTATTTGAGCAGCATTTTTTTTTTCAAAGTACATTTTTGGGGGAAAAAAACACGTTCCTGAATAATAAAAAAAAAAAACACTAAAGTTAGCCCATTTAATTTTGTATAATGTGAAAATGTTACACAGAGTAAATATACCTAAAATGTCATACTTTAAAATTGTATCTGCCCGTGGAATGGTGGCAAACTACGGTGCTTAAAACTCTCCATAGGCACCGCTTTAAACGCCTTTACAGGTTACAAGTTTAAAGTTGTACAGGAGGTCTTGTGCTAGAATTATTGCTCTCGCTCTGATGTTTGCGATAATGCTTAACATGTGTGGCACAATCAAAGTTTACATATGAGTGTAAGTAACGTATGCGTTCACATTTGCCTGTAAGCGCAGTGGGTGGTAACTGTAACAGTTGACATTCAAGACATGCCATGAATGTACTATATACACATATTTTATATATCTATATATATATATATATATATATATATATATATATATATATATATACACAGTATGTTATATAGAACAAAATATTACCAGAGGACCATAGGTTAGTTAAAGCCATCTGAAAAGTGATTGTTTACTGAAATCTGTTACTGTTGTTACTGTTGGATGATTTCTCTGCTCTGCTTCATTGTGTAAATTGTAGTGTGGGCATCCTAAATTATAGGCTGTAAGTAGAAATACATTTGTAAAAAGGTGCCTAAGGCTCCAAATGCAGGCTTAACATGACCCTGTCGGCAGAGTGTAGTTTGTATGGAATTACACGCTAAAAGAAGTGACCCAATATATACTGTACCTTTACAGTGGCCTGAAATGCTGCCCCGTTGTCCACTGCATGTATTGCACACATCCAGATGTGTGGAATACCTGCTCCCTTCAGCGCATTCATCACTACAAGACAACTACAGCTTATGGTGTGGAAAACAGTTATTCAACAACTATTTGAACCATCTGACCAGTCAATTAACTACAGCTGCCAGCGAACAGCAAAGATGCGGGTATAGAATCCCCCCCCCCCCCCTTTAACTAGACTTAACAGCAAGGAGCACATGGAACAACATGAAACACCAAAAGAAAAATTCCCAGCTCAACTTACCAGCCAGCCTGCAACAAACTGAATTGAACATTGCATGTTAAAAACAGGGTTTTAGTTTGCACACATTTGAAAATATATGTATAAACTGCAGAGGCCATGTCACTGCATCCCAGTATTATCTGCCATCCTAACTCTATATATTTTGATAGCAACCATAATAGGAGCACATACAGTATATAATAATGGAAAGATTAAGGGCAGGTATGCCTGGAGGGCCACAAGAACACTGCAATAAATATACTACATTACAGGAGGAGCAAGTAATAAAGACATGTATAGAGTAAGTCTTCAACGTGACGTTAGATTGAAATTAAGAAATTTTCCTACAACCCAAATGGTTGATATGGCAAATACTACACTTCATGCAAGGGTAAAAACCCTTCATATCCTGAAAAAAACTTGTTCTTGAAGGGAGGTTTAACATTAGGGGCCAGTTTGTTTCTCATAGCCCATGTACACACAGTCGGACATTCTGCCAACCAAATCCGTCGGATTTTGTCCGACGGATTGTGTCCGAAACTGCTGCATACACACGGTCGGACCAAGTTGTCTGATTTAGCAGTTCCCAAGAACGCAGTGACTTAAGCCGTGTACGGCGGGACTAGAAAAGGGAAGTTCAGCACCACGTCCGGCACCCTTTGGGCTCCTTCTGCTGATCTCGTGTCTATCGCGTGTTAGTAGAAGTTTGGTGAGAGACGATTCGCGCTTTTCAGATTAGTGATTCAGATCGCTACCGCTCTTCAGTTTGTGCTTGTCTTTGCGTATCTGATAATCAGTGCGTGCAGTCATTAAGTATTTTTTTCTCATTGTGGACTATATCTTGGTATAGTACGCTTTGAAAGGCATTTTTTATTGTCTGCTTGCTTCTGCTATTCAGGTCGTTCTTTCAGGCCTTGCTGTTTATCGGTGCTTTCTGGTGTCCGTTCTGACCAGCCGACTGTTTTCAAACCATGTTTCGTCTACGTACTCGTCGTACAGTTTGTGCTGTGCAGGGGCTTCGTGTTGGGGTTCTTACTTTGACACAAGCCCGGTCCATGAACAGGGAGGGGAGGTGTTTGTGGCCTGAAAAATTGGTTGCGCCAGCGTCACCAGTTCTCGCACATGCCTTTGCTCCGTGAGATCCGCGAGAATAATCCTGATCATTTCAGGAATTTTCTCTAAATGACGGACCCCGTTTTTCACCGTCTGCTGGCTTTGCTGACCCCTTATATCAGTAGGCAGGATACCTGCATGTGGCAAGCCATCAGTCTGGAGCAGAGGCTCATCGCCACGTTGCACTACTTGGCGACAGGGAGAAGTCTTCAGGACCTCAAGTTCTCTACAGGCATCTCCCCCCAGGCTCTGGGGATCATTAATCCAGAGACCTGTTCTGCCATCATTCAGCTCCTGCAGAAGGACTATATTATGCTAAGTTTTATCCTTAAACATCACATTCTATGTATTTCATGATTGCTAATGTCTTGCATTTCTTTCCTCATTCCCTAAATACCATCATTGCAATATGCTCTAATTCATATACTCTGCCCCTTTGTCCTCATGCATATTTGCCTCACTAACTTCCCCACCATGCTCTTCTTGGCCCATAAAACTATAGTCTAGTCACTTAACAATGTCTTTTGGCAGCTCCATAGTATTGCTTTCCCCTAAACACCCCCTAAAATGTCTACAAATGTGATGTGTGTGCTTCAATTCATGCAAAGTGACCTTTTTTTTATTTTTGGAGTTGTGCCAAACTCATTAGTAACCCCCCTCTCCCCAACTGCTAGCTCAGCTGATAGCAATCTTCTATCTGATGACTTGACCCAACCCAATACACACTATACCTACCTTTTTCATGATCACATTTATGGACGAATTCACCAAAGCATGTAGTGTAAGGGCCTGCCTCAATACTTTCAAATGCTATTTTTATTTTTTTAACACATTAATTTTCTTACTATGTACTAGCAGAATGTCAAAATGTGCTTCCATTTAGTTATTATGACACTTCTTACCTGTCCGGTGGGCTGCCAATAGTGTAAGTAAGGAGGGGCTTCCCAAAGTATCACACATTATTTAGCCATTCAGCTCTCAATCAAGTGGAGAGGGTTACCTGTCCTAAACATCCCCCCTGATTTTTTAGCAAGGGCCCATCATATGGGGGGGATGGGGGGGGGGGGTTATGACTCTCATAAGGGGACCTTATACTTTAGGCTTTAAATACTCAGTTCACAAAATGTTATAAGAATTTTGACCAAAAACATGGGTGTCTACTCTGCTTGCAATGTTGATTTGTCAAATTACTAGTTTTTGTTCTTGTTTCACTACACAGTGTCCTTCAATGCCACAGGAATGGCAGACTGTGGCCTCCCACTTTGCCAGTTTTTTTTAAGTTTTGTCTTTTTCACCAACAGTGCAAACCCAAGTTCAAATCGAGATGAGGGGACAGTCTCTTCTTCAGATAATCTTATTATGTTATGGGTCTGCTACACACACACCTTCTTTTTGTTAACGAATGTATGTAGTGCATTACTGACCCAAATCGTGCTCATTTTCAGCACCATGGCAGGAAAATGGCATGATTGTCCAAATTTACACCTCACTCTGGGTGTTTTTTACTAAAGGCACATCCACTATGCACTGCAAGTGCACTGCAAAAGTACACCTGAAACTGCACTTGGAGTGCAAAGTGGAGTTGCCTTTAGTAAATCACACTCCTTCTCAGCACAAACTCAAATTTGACTACAAATACATTTTATGCGCAATGAAAAAGGAAAAAGGAAGCCACACATTGTTGAGAATTCAACTTTTTAATACAAGCACATTCACATGTGCGTTTTGAAAAGGTTTTTACAACAAACCAAGAAATTGTGTGTATCCAAAACAGAGTTTAATCAGGTTTTTTTTCCTTGTTGTTTTTGTGTAAACAGGCATGTATCAAACTGTAAAATACAGAACACAGGAACTTACAAAGTTCAGCTTGGAAAAGTGAAGACAATATCAGACATGAGTATGTACAAACTGGGCTGATATTGCCTTCATCACATGGGGTGTCACCCCTGAAAAAAACTAATTTGGAAGATGCACACAGTGTGTCAACATGTGCTATATCCCATCATGGGGGATCAATGTACATGCTTTGGGGCTGCAACCCCTTCATCTCAGACACTTTCCACAAAACATGTACATTGATCCCCCATGATGGGAGATAGCGCATGTTTACACACTCTGGGCATCTTCCAAATTTTAAATTTCGTAAAATACAACATTTATTTTTTTTAAATAGCAAAAATAAAACCCTATCTAGTTTTTTTTTGTTTCACACTCTCCCCAAAACATCAATGATGTTCTTCATTTTATTTTTAACATCATTGATATTTTGTTGGACAATTTCCAAATCCCGATTGCACCCCATTATCTCCCCGATCAAGATCTGGGCACTTTCACTGGTAAAACGGGAATTTTCTTCCACATCACCTACAAAACAAAGCAAACAAACACACCATGTAATCCAAATATGGTGATATACATAGATGAGCTTACCGGAAGCTGTGTTCTCCGACACTCACCTGTTGTGGTGACAATTTGTCCAACATCCACGATCTCTCCTTCCTCCTCCTCCTCCTGCTCCTGCTCCTGCTCCTGCTCCTCTGTTTCTGCTTTTGGAAGTTGCCCTTCTTTGGGAGGGGTATAGTCCCTGGTGTCCTCATACTTGCCGAGTTTTCTCTCCCCTATGATAATGTAAACAAAGATTAATTAGCACACAGAGGGCCGAAATAGGAATCAGAAACATTGCTTGGAAGTGTTGTACAATTGTGTTTTTGGGCCGAGTTACAAGGTGAGAACATTATTGGGGACATTTTGTTAAGCTGGAATACTCCCCTGCAGAACGATGTTTTATACGAACGAACGAAACCATGATCTTGAAAGTGGCCATTTTAAAATGCACAACATGAAATTAAAGCACATGGAGCAGTATGCAAGCAAGAATAATCATATGAACACACAACTACTTAATTTTTTAAGAACACTCTTGATCCTTAGGTACTGCTCGTGCTCCCTCAGTTTCAGGTCTGACCAGCGTTTTCTCAGTTGATCCTTGGATCGGTGTACCCCAAAATTCTTCAGAAGACTCTTCACAACTTTATTCATGATCTTGGCCTTTCTGATATTTGGGTTTGGATAAGGTCCATACTTCCCATCATAGACGGTCCTGTTCAATATGTCCACCATCTCCAACATCTCTCCAAAAGATATATTTGAGGCCTTAAATCTTGTCTTCCTGGATCGGGACGTTTCAGGCTCCGGGCTTTCCTCACCCTCCTCCTCGTTAGTGGAACTATTATTAGTGCGCACCTGCCTTCTCTCCGCCATGTGCTCTCCCCACTGCGCGGGAAGCGAAGGGGCGGGGAATAGTCTGGAAAGAACGCCAGGGGCCGGTGGAGTTTCACGCATGCGCACTGTATATAAAACACAACACGCGTTTATCGTCCGTACGATCTGGGAAGATAGTGAGGAGCGGATGTGACGAACGTGGAAACGAAGGTAACATTTTTAACTTGGTGCTTCACTAGACTAGACTGCTTCTATCTAGGCCAATGTTGGGACAAGATTAGGAGGGTTTTTAATTACATTATTAGTATTTGAGGGTTTGTCTTGTGTTGTGTCTTGCAGACAATATGGATCCTTTCACAAATTAAAACTTTATGGGGGTATTCATAGAACTGTACATGGAGATGCCCTGCCTGTGGCAGTTCCACAACAAGTTTTATACTGACAGAACAAAGAGGAACGCAGCACTGGAGAAACTGCTTGCTTTGTTGCGGATCATGGTCCCCACATCAGACATGGCCTATCTGAATGGGAAAATTGGGGCCATGAAGCTTACATATCTCAGGGAGAGAAAGAAGCCCCTGGAGTCCTTGAGAGCAGGAGATACAGATGCTGTTTATTACCCCAGGATGGTTCACTTTGACAGGCTGCGTTTTCTGGTAGACCAAGGGGTACCCAGGCCACCACTCAGGCCACCACTCTCCAGGCTTCCTTCAAGGCATCCTTCACCCCCAGCTGAGGCTTCTGATGTCCAACCTGGGCGTTCCAGGCAGCAACATGTGGTGGGGCCCAGCTTGAGACAGGTATTGCATTGTTGAACATATTTCCTGTGTTACATTTAATGATGTTAAATAGATGTTCTTATTGATCAGCAAGTTGTGATTTCTCAAAGTGGTTTAATAGACAGTAGTGACCAAAAATGATTGGGACGGGAAAGAAAAATGCTGGACTCAGAATGATAGTCTGTTCTATTTGGTAACATTCAATTTGCAAAAGCCAGGAGCACAAAACGGTGTGATTGATGATCAAAAAACTAAAACTATGTCCCCTTTTCATACACAGGATGACCACAGTCGGGGGGAGGCTGTGGCAAGTGGCAGCCAGGAGGTCGACCAACGTCCTCCTCCTCCTGCCCCAGCTACAGGAGCCCAGCCACAGCCTGGAAGGATGCCTGGTGGGAAGCGCCGAAGGAAGACGAGAGAGTGATGGCCTGGGTTGAGTCTGGTCTGCCAGAAGATGTAGCCTCTTGAAGATCCACATCCTAGGGACAGAAATGGCATCTGAATTTTCTGCTCTCTAGGACTTCGGGACCAGACTTCTCTCACTGAGATATCTACTCCTCAGGCCACCAATTTTTTCAATTAGAATTTGTTCATGTCTGCCCTGGGGGCCAAAGGCTGCACCAAAGTTAAAAAGTTTCTCCAGTGTTGCGTTCCTATTTTTAGTTTCTAGCGACCAAAATAAAGTTTTTTTTTGTTTGATGAAATACTTGTGTAATGTGTTTTCCTTCCAAAAGGCCAGTTTATTTGTGAGCAGGCAGGTACATTTGAAAATACAAAGTGAAATAAATAACAAGGGGTACCAACACTAAACAACCTCCTGTAGATTAAAAAAGAAAAACAAAATATCAAAAATAGAATAATGTTGTTGTAAGTTTACACACAAAAAAAACACAAAAAAAGGAGAAATTAGCAAACTGTCTTTAAAGGAGATTTTTAGGGAATCCCCCCAAAAAAACATCCAAAAAAGAAAAAAAGAAATCAAAAATTGTGTAGATGTGACGCAAAATAAAATTGTATTGCTGAAATGGTTAAAAAAGAGTAATGAAATCCATTCGGGAGAAGTGTGTGTGACTATGAGCATCAAAAGAAGTTCGTTCTTGCAGCATTGTAAAGAACAAGAGAATGCGCTTGATGAAAGAATTTTTAACATTGCAGCGTGACGAATGTGCTATATCGCTTACGAGCAGTAGTTTTACCTGAACTGCCGTGTTGGAATTTGAATGTGAGCATGCGTGGCACCTTATCCGTCGGAGTAGGCTACACATGATCGGAGTATGTCCGACCGGCCCAGTTGGTCGGGAAATATTTCCAACATGTTGGAAAATTGGGTCCGACGGATATTCCGACGGAATCAGTCCGATGCATACCACACACAGTCGGATTATCCGACAACACGGTCCAATAGGACACATTCCGACGGATTCGCCGACCGTGTGTACAGGGGCAAAGAGGAAACACCTTCAAACATAACCCAAAGAAAGAAGGCCATCTATGCTTAAACCAGAGCAGCACTCAGTCCCCAATATTCAGAAAATAAAAAATAGAAAATTGCCCATGGGGCTTTTCGGAGTGGTGCTGGATAAAATAATGCAACAAATGTTAAAAAAGTACAAATTTATTTCGTAATACATAAAAACAAGCTCAGTTCAGTCTTTAGTTGTGTCATCATAAGAGACAAATCAACAATGTATATACAGGGTGCAAAACATAATTGCTGGAACATATAATTCCTAATTCATAAGGGCTGTAATCTCTATGCAGGGCACACTTCTTCAGGAAACAGCCAAAGTTGGACCATGAAAAACATGTTGAGGAGTGAACAAGCTAGAGGGTATATACATATACCCAGATAGGGACAGATACAGCATGTGTGTCCATCGGTGCAAAAAGAACTATCCATAGCATAATACAACAGAAGGGGGATGCTAGCAATGTTATAGGGGTGACATGTAACAGTGAAAAAAAAGAGAGGACTAATACCTTAGGAGAGAGATCACTGAAAAATCACAAGAGAAACAACAGCATGGGTGGCTGATGCAAGACACCCAAACATGAGCCAGACCCTGCAAGCGGAAAATCCCCCCTTATTATATAGTTCACCTGTCCAGGGGTCCACCCCCCAAGCATCATGAAGGTGGGCTAGGCTGAATATCAACCTATGCCCACTAAACAAGCTTGCAGAATGGCAGTGGGTAGCCACCAAACACGCAGCGTGTAAAGTATCTAGAGCACGCAGATGACGTCCCCGGGGCGAAACCAGCTTGCACGGGTAAGTCACACGCATGCACAGAACTTTAGATAGTGGAACTATCTGTCCCTATCTGGGTATATGCATATACCCTCTAGCTTGTTCACTCCTCAACATGTTTCATTTAGATGTATCCAGTGTTACTTTTTATTCCCTGTGCACGTCTTTTGGACTTTTTTTTACAATGCATGCTCTTTGCATGCTATCTCAATTTTCACTCATTCAATGCTTTATAATTTTTTGAGCACCATTATTCCTTTTTTCAGGGGTACTGTGGTCTGGGCCCCTCCCGCCCCTGGGCCCCTCCCGCCCCTGGGCCCCTCCCGCCTCTGCTGTGTAGTTATCTCCACAGCGTTGGGATCCAGAGGTCTATAGATCTAATCTGTGGCTTCAACCTTGTAACCTACCTTTGATTCTTTCAACCCATGTGTGAGTATACCTTGTGCATATTATTTGACTTTGCCCAATGTAAATGGATGCACTTTTCAAATAGAAACAGAGTGTTTAAATGTTTAATTTGTCGTTTTCATTATGACATGTTCTCTAGTACACAGATATACACGAAAATCCAACTTGTCTCCTGAAGAAGTGGGCACTGCCCCCAAACGTGTAAAGATTACAGCCCTTATGAATTAGAAATTATGTGTTCCAGCATTTATGTTTTCACTCTGTATTTTGTTGGTTTGTCTCTTATGATGACACAACTAAAGACCAAACTGTGCTTAATTTTATGTATTATGAAACTTACTTTTTTAACATTTGGTGTATTATTTTATATGGGGACATCAGACCAAGGGAGGATGTCTACGCAACCAATCACTAGGGGTGGTGGACCGATAGATAGATCTGCTATGCTTATGCCGCGTACACACGATCAAATTGTTCGGTGTATCTAGTACGGCAAACAATCCGGCGGATAGTCTGGCGGACTTTCTACCGAACGGACTTGGCCACACACGGACACACAGAAAGTCCGGCATTTGCTAGCGCGATGACGTACAGCACGTAGGACGGAACTAGAAAAAGGAAGTTCAATAGCCAGTAGCCAAAAGCTTCCTTTTCGTACTTGCTTCTGAGCATGCGTCATTCTTAGTCCGCCGGACTAGCATACTGACGAACGTATTGTCCGCTGAAACCCAAGTCCGGCGGAAAGATTGGACTGCAAAAATACTTTCTAAGTCCGCTGGACTTTACGCTGAGAAAGTCCGCTGAAGCCCACACACGATCGAATTGTCCGGTGAAATGCGTTTCGGCGAACTAAGTACGCCAGACAATTTGATTAGGTGTACGCGGCATTAGGCACCCTATGGCTAAAAAAGGTACTTCACATCGTCCACTGGGACAAAATCAGGGTCCATAATTCTGGCCAATATGAGAGATGCTCTTCAGTGAGGGCACAAGAAGATTTTGCTAGAAGACTTGGTTGGGATTCCTCTGCTGTTAGTCATTATGAATAAAAATAGAAAAAACAAGCACACATCCACTCTTATTTAAAAAATATAAATGAAAAAAAATATATATATATTATAGAAATATGACCAAGTGAGTGTCACAAAGCAAGATCTCAAATGGAATACTCATAGGAAAGATATCAATGTGAAAAAAGCAATTAGTGGGGGCGCATGCGCGGAGCTTAGAGCTCCGTATCCCACGGGACGAATGAGCCAAATAACGACGGAGGTAACGTATCCTTCCGCACCTAAATATTATTTTTCAGTGCCCACAACACCCTACCTCATATTGAAGTCATTCTGGGGGGTCTAAAGAAGCATATGAAGCTGAAAACAGGCAAAAAAGCGCTGCCTCACAAACACTGCAGCATGGCATTGAAGCCTTCCTCCTCTGAGGTGAGACGCAGGGAGGAAAATAAACAGCCAGCCCCTTCTGCTACATCACTCAGTGATGATTTTACATTAGAGGCACACAGTCTCTCTAATTCTCTTTCTAATAAAAATGTGGCAGAATTGGAGAACTTTGAAATTTCTTCACATAAGGACTTGTCTCTTCCTGTAACATTGAAATTGAAAACCTGCTTCAAAAATCACTAAAATCTACCGCAGACCTTATCACTACAAACCTTACTAAGGAAATTAGAGAATTAGGCCAGCGTACGTCTGCACTTGAAATTAGAGTAGACGATTTGGAGAATAATACATCAAAATTTGCCTCAGAAATTGGTATTCTTAAAGAGGAAAATGACATATTACAATCCAAATGGGAAGACTTCGAAAATCGGGCAAGACGCTCTAATGTACGCATTAGAGGAACCCCCGAATCAGTGACTGACTTATAAGGTTCTATGATAGCACTTTTTCAAGAATTGCAACTAGCTAGACCGTTAGAACGTTTTGAGATGGACAGGGTTCAAAGAGCCCTAACACCGAAAAAAAACAGACGGTCCACCCCGCGACATTATCACAAAATTACATTTCTACCGTACTAAGGAACAATTGCTAAGTACAGCAAGAAACAAAGACTCCCTAATTTTCCAAGGACATAATTATCAATTATTCACAGATCTTTCACAAATAACAATCAACAAAAGAAGATCTCTGAAACCACTTCTTCAAATACTACAACACAACACCATAATTTACCAGTGGGGCTTTCCTTTCTCTGTGCGTTTCACTTTCCAAAGTCGCAAATACTTGTGCCGGACAGCCAAGGACCTGCAAACTACCTTACAGAATTTAGAGCTGATAAATACAGAGACTTTGCCGACATACGCCAAAAATCATCCTCATCTGCTGCCAATTCCTCTTCTGCTTCCAGGAATGATAAAGATCACAGCCCGCATAAAAGAAGTCGCATACAATCTCCAGTTCCGGATCTGGCTGATTCTATGGATTGATGAATATCTTATACCGAGGCTACTCTCTCACTTTTCCACTTTTTTCTTTTCTTTTTTCTTTTCTTTGCCTGGCCTCTTCTGAGATTTTTTGACCTCCAGCCAATGTTTACATCATACAATTACTTGAAATAAGTCACTTTTGACTTGGGCACCTTTTTTGTTGCCTCAAAATTTTGCTCTTTGTTTGTAAAACTGAAAAGTATATGATTGCCTCTCTATGTTCTGCAGGGATGTTCCTTGCGCCCTCTCTTGCTACCCTCAGCTGCTCAGTGTTTAACGGGCAGTTGGCAGTTGCTTATGTACCCTTGGAGGGAGATTTTTTCTCCCCTCAATGGACATGTTAGAAATATATATATGTTATGCTATATTTTCATGATGAATGCAAATCGAATTTTCTTTCTTAGTTTTTTTTTTCCTTTTTTCCTTTTTTTTTCCCTTTCCCCCTATACTCTGGAGACAAATCATTTCCTACATGATCCTTGTTTTAATATAAACATAAATACATTTCCTTCAATTCCATGGCTCCATTGAATACTCAGGGATTTAACATCCCACACAAACGCACTAAAGCCTTTCGTACATTTTCATCCAAAAAAGCACATATAGTATGTCTTCAAGAGACCCATTTTACTACACAATCCACTCCCAAATTCTTCAGTAAAGCCTGCCCACAAGTATTTACGGCCTCGGCCTCCACAAAACAACGTGGTGTGCTTATAGCATTCCACCATAATACTCCATTTTCCCTAATGAAAGAAATTATAGATCTAGAAGGCCGATATCTGATTCTTAAAGGGCATTTACTTGATAGCGCTATCACCATTATATCATATTATGCCCCCAACAAGAACCCTAACTCTTTTCTCTCCCATTTAAACAATAGACTACCATAAAATAGGTACTATCATTTAATGCTTAGATTCTAATCAGACCATTTTTCCATTCTTAGATAAATCACCAATCCCACAGACGCATAGATCTGACAGACAATCTTTCTCAAAACTAATCGCAAAACATAATCTAGTAGATTCCTGGCGAGAATTGAATCCTACCAAGAGACAGTATACACATTACTCATACCCTCACCATTCATTTTCTAGGATAGACCATATATTTATGTCCACAGGTATGATACCAGAAATCACATCTTCAAAAATTGTCCCCATCCATCCCTTGGGATCAAAAGATCATAACATAACTTTTATATGAATGCAAATAAACCTAATACGCTATTAGCCCGGGGACTAAAATCTTGCCAAAATCCAACCATTCCTATTCGTCTAAAAATTTCCAGAGAGATATACACAAACAATCCATTGAAAATCTTACAAAAATGTAAAACACAATTAAAGAATTTATACTCTGACAGATTTTGTCCGAAACTGGTGTTGCAAACACATAGTCGGACAAAGTTTTTGGAAAATCCGATCGTTCGTAATGGGATGACGTTATTTAGGTACAACTGGACTACGTTCAGGCTAGTAGGCAATAGCTTTGGTCTAGGAATTTGATCTGAGCATGCGTGGCACTTTGACTGATCGGAATTTGTGGGCTCCTTGACAGTAGGGTGCAATGTACAGAGATAGGGACAATTGTAGACACTCACTCAGGTTGAACTGTATGGACTGACAAAGTCCGATCAGATCGTGTTGTCAGAAAATTTTATAGCCAAGCTCTCAAACTTTGTCCGTCGGATATTCCGACGGAAACAGTTAGTTGGAGCCAACATACGGTTGGATTATCCGACAACACGGTCCGATCGGACATTTTTCGTTGGATTATCCGACCGTGTGTACAAGGGCTTACAATGAGTTGGACCTTTCTAAAGCGAATTATTTTTTCTCTCATATATCTCTACCTGCATTATCTAAAACACAACTGGAAATGTTGGAGAAATCGGTGTCTATTATAGAGGTATCTGAAGTTATTAAAAATCTGAAACTGAATAAGAGGCCGGGTCCTGATTGATTTTGTGCTCTTTACTACAAAACATTCGCAGATATCTTATCACCAATTTTGATAAATACTTTCAATTCCCTCTTGGAAGGTCATTCTTTTAGGAGAGAATCCCTGACCTCAATCATTTGCATGCTCCCTAAACCACATACAGATGATTCAATTTGGTCTAATTATCGCCCTATTTCTTTATTAAATTTGGACATAAAAATTTTAGCCAAAATTCTAGCTAATAGATTAAACAGAATTATAGGCAACCTTATACACCGCGACCAAATAGGTTTCATCCCAATTCGACAAGCTGGAGATAGCATCAGACGTGCAACACTTTTGTCACATGCCGCTAAAACATGTTGTATTCCCTCTGTATTTTCTCTCTTTAGACATTATGAAAGCATTTGATACGATATCATGGTCATATATGAACTATACCCTCACCAAATGGGGCTTCGGCCCTCATTTTTTATAATGGATTTCTTCACTATATCATGACCCCAAAGCCTATATCAAATATGCAGGGTACAAATCGGATGCGTTTAATATAGAGAGGGGGACTCATTAAAGATGCCCACTCTCACCATTACTATTCGCACTACTCATTGAATCCCTAGCACAAAGAATTAGGATGGAACCTACTATAACTGGTATTGAATTGGGTGGCTTTCACCACAAAATATGCTTATTCACGGACGATGTTCTCCTTTTTTTATCTTTACCACATGTTTCTGCCCAAACCTTATGGTTGTACTACATTAATTTTCACTCATCTCAGGCCTTAAAGTTAATACCCAAAAATCTTTAGCATTAAACATCTCGCTCGACGAAAAAGATAAACAATCTTTACAAAATTCACTACCCTTTAAGTGGGTAGACCATAGTCTTCCATATTTGGGTGTCCAACTTACTTCTAATCCCTCAGATTTATTTGCAGCTAATTACCCAGCTCTATTGAAAAATATTAGAACTTCGTTATCTAATTGGTCATCAATATCGATATCATGGTTCGGAAAAATTAACATTATAAAAATGTCTATTCTTCTGAAATTTTTATATTTATTCAGAACGCTCCCAATTCATATTCCCGCTTATTTTCTTAGACCGATTCAACAAAACGTAACACAATTTACTTGGGGGAAAATAAAACCTAGGCTACACAAAAAAACACTTGTTTTCCCTAAATCCATGGGTGGTTTGGAATTTCCAGATTTTATTACATATTATAAAGCAGCTCAACTATCTCAATTAACAAAATATCATTCGACTACAGAAACTCCTATATGGGTATTCATTGAAGCTTTAGACTATGATCTCCTCCCTATAAACAATATATTATGGTTACAACCTGCAGATCATAAATCTATAAATAATCCCATTTCTAAGCATTCTCTATCTATCTGGGATAGGCATAGAATCTCACATGGTTTACAATCCTCACATAACCCGCTACTATCTTTTCACAAAAATCCAGCCTTTTACCCAGCCTGGACATTTTCCAAAACTTTTAAAGCTTGGTCTAAGGCTGGTATTACTTGTCTATATAATATAACTTCAACTACCTCAATAAGACCTTTCCTAGAACTATGTGAGGTATATAGGCTTCCTCAATCTGAAATATTCAGATATCTTCAAATCACATTTTTTTAAACTCCTCTTCTCAATTCAAGTATAAACCTACACACCATTTCCCAATTTGAAAGGTTTGTCCTCAAAGAACCACATGCTAAAGGTCGTATTTCATCAATCTATACTCAATTGATCACTAAATCAAATACTATTTTACCTACATATGTTGCTAAGTGGGAAAAAAATCTGTATTGTACGATTGATTCTAAAACTTGGTCTAACAGAGGGTCTAACACCAAATCTTCCTCTACAAATATATTGGCGATTGAGACATCGTATAAAGTTTTCACACAATGGTATTTGGTTCCTGCAAGAATTGCCAAATTCACAACAGACAATGCTGGCCTCTGTTTTCGCGGCTGTCCGGAACAAAAGGTTGGTGGCAATGCCCAATCGTGCAAACATTTTGGAAAAAGGTATTTTTGATAATCTCAAAATTATTTGACTGTTCAATTTTACCAGACCCAAAGTTAGCTCTTCTTAATTTAAAACCAGCCCCTCTTACTCAGAAACAATTTAAATTATTTCTCACATTCCTGATAGCCACAAAACACACTATAGCTAATGCGTGGAAAACATCTGTCGTGAATATTGCAGAAACCAAACTTAGAATGAATCAATCCTTCATTCATGCTAAAATGGATGCTATTGATAATAATCATTTCACAAAGTTTGACATCACATGGAAGCCTTGGATTAATTACTATATGTCAGATATTTTTGATAATCGAGTACTCTCGTCGTGGTGATTAAGACTCTCTCTAGGATTACAACATTAGTAGGTATATACAAATCACACCTCCGGAGTTTTGCCCCCTTCCCCTCCCATTTGTCTTTATGTCCTTATTTCATTTCTTCTTTCTTCTTTTCTCAAAACAATTACCTTTTTCACAACCCTTCTTTCCTTATGATACAATATCTATTATAAGCATATATTTGAAGTTACGGTCAAGATTTTGATAATTACATACCCCCAATTAGATATATTTATATCTACTTTGGTTTAGAAAGTTTAAAAAAAAAAAAATAATACTCCTCAGTTATAAGCTGTTTTGACATTTAAGTCTATATAATGTCATCTAATGTCATGACTATGTAAGACTTTTATAGATTTTTTTTATTTTCTTGTACCATCCGTACTTCAATATATTTCTCTAATAACTTTGTCTAATATTCTTTATATGCTGTTTCTTTTAATGTTTCTAAAATAAAACTTTTGAAATAGAAAAAAGCAATTAGTGAACTAATCAGAGATGACTGTTGAAAAAACAAAAACAAAGTCCATATAAGTGAAGTGGTCAGGATATGCGACTCGTATATCTTTCAATACTCTGATACTCTGAAACCAAGAAATAATATTAGTGCCACTTACCAGATTCATAGGATCTCAAATTATAGAGATTAGAGACTCCTGTGCATAAGCCTGCTGGCAGGAATACGATCCTCCTGTGATTCAATTCAGGGGTAATACTCCTTCAGTTGCAGCAAAATATTCAATTTTGAACAAAAGACTTCCAGACAGGAATCATCCTATATTTTTCGGATAGTCCTGGGCGGTCTCATTCAATAGAGGACAGAAGAAGAGGACTTCATAGTGTAATATGTCTAAAAAAGGTTTATTTTTTAAAAAGTAGCAAACGCCAAGAACACAGTAAGAAAAAATTAAAATAGCTGTGGCTCAAGCCAGCTGACTGGTGTAATGACGTCAAGGACTAGTGCTCCACCCAACACGTTTCCCATACAAGGCATCG
Organism: Lithobates pipiens; assembly: GCF_037356315.1. Taxonomy (NCBI): domain Eukaryota; kingdom Metazoa; phylum Chordata; class Amphibia; order Anura; family Ranidae; genus Lithobates; species Lithobates pipiens. Next base: position 327,820,256 of record NW_027507748.1, read on the forward strand.
ACTGGGAATGGAGGCTGTACCTGGACGTCAGACACCATGCTTAAATAATCACCAGGCACCGGAAGAGACATATCTGGCTGTTCCAAATGTTGTCATCCATTTTACCGGATGACATTAGACATTATGACAACTTCAGGGAGGATCTACCATTACAGAATTGTTTTCTTCCTTTGCAGGATAGGGACAATAGCCTTGATAGAGATTCACAGTGATGGCAATGGCTATTGGGGTGGTTCCTCTCAGGGCAGAAATCAGGTGAGGCAGCCTAAGAATATCTACAGAAATTATTACCCCTATTCACCTAGAGATCAAGATGGTCATGGATATAAGTAATTTTCAGGACTCATTGATCATCAAGGACAGTATAGACCCAATTATCAACAGGGACCCAGTTATCAACAGTGACAGAATAGAGCCCAAGGTTTGGGTTTTCAGATGCCAAACTAGTCTCACAAAAGAGGTATAGAAAGAAGAAAGGAACCAGAGAGGGGAGGATGTTTCAATCCAAAAAGAAGAGTATAGGGGGAACAGGCATTTTTAACCTGAGTAAAGTTACTTTAACAATGATGAAAAATATGCTCTTGATCGTGGTTTAAAATTTACCCCTCCAAAAAAGCTGGATAAATTCCAGTCTTTTATGGATATCCAAAAATATATTAGGAAACTTAACGTCAAAAGACTGCTGTGCATTCTGGAAGGTGGAGTTTAAGGTACCAACATCACGTGCTTCAGGATTCTGGCGATTATTTTCTGTCTGTTTGGTTCTGGTCCTCCTGACCAGCCCCATGGCCCTCCTGGGATCCATACATTTCAAGTCTCGGGGCTGGCTAGCCCGAGGCAACGCAACTGCAGGGACAGGCCTGAATGGATTTTGGGGCCTATTGATCCAAGGGTGGTCTGGTGCCGTCTCATCTAAGGGAGAGGCCCAGCAACTGGAGAAACCCCAGTGTGCAAGGCTGGCTTCTCTGAAGGAGCCTGGAGGCTTCGTTGAAGGAAACTACATGGATCTAAACTCATACGGTATCGCCGGATCGGCTGAGAGATACTGGTACTGTATGATAGTTCTTTAAATTTGTCTATGTCCCTCAGTTACACTCAAGTCTGTGGCAGAGACTTTCTCAAATATCCTACGCTCAAGTCTGTGGCAGAGATTTTCTCAAATATTCTACGCTCAAGTCTGTGGCAGAGACTTTACTTAACACCCTACCCGCTTCTAGGCCTAGTGAGAGTTTTCTATAAGAGACTTTTCATTTTTGCAGTCGAAAGTACCTGAACTTACTCCTAACCCTCTACCCTAAACTGAAAAACTCTTGTTTCTGTTTTCGAATAAATAACCCAAAAGAAGATTCAGTGTCAGTTTCCACATTTCTTTGGGCCATCTACCACGGGAACCCCTAGACGGAGAAGCAGGCAAAAAGGTAACGTAAGCCCAATAAAACCAGCAGCTCCTTCGGGGGTCAGTGCTTGTACACTTGTTTATGGCTAAGTGGGAGAAGGACACTGTCTATGCCCCCTCCAGACCCCAATTAGTTTTGTGGAGGTGGTACATAGATGATGTCCTCCTTCTTTGGGATGGAGACTTGTCATCCCTTGAATTGTTTATGCAGAAGCTCAATACCAATGATAGGGGCATTTGGTTAAATTTCAACACCAATGACTATAAAGTTAATTTCCTTGACCATTCTATCAAAGTGGATGGCGATGCTTTATCATTAGCACCTTTTTCAAGACCATGGATAAGAATTTGTTTATCCCTTTAGAAAGTTGTCACCATAAGTCTTGGCTGATCTGGAGGCCAGTTTCTCTGCCTTTGTAAGAATTGTTCTCGTAGGGAGGATTTTGACCCGCAGGTTAGAACCCTCAGGTCTTGCTTCATTGAGAAAGGCTATAATGAAATTTCTTTGAATGATACCAATTTTTAAGTACAGAATATTGATAGAAAGGATTTGCTAACAGATAGAGAACATGATTGGCCCAACTCTGAGGATAATACATTTTCATTTTCCATGACCACTACTTTTCTATTCAACATTTCCTGCTTGTGTGATTGGCTCACTGAAGTCTTTTTGGTGAGATGCCCCCAAAGGGTTAATTATTTCTAAAGAGTCGCTGACCCTGATACATTAATCACCCAGAGGGGATTTTTTTATCTCAACAAAAGTGGTGTAAGCCCTTGTACACACGGTTGGAGATTCCGTCGGAATGTTTCCGATCGGACCGTTTTGTCGGATATTCCGACTGTGTGTGGTCTGCATCGGACTGTTTCCGTCGGAATATCCGATGGACCAATTTTTCCAACTTTCCGGTAAAATTTTCCGACAAAATGCTCCTATCGGACATACTCCGATCATGTGTAGCCTACTCCGACGGACAAAGTGCCACGCATGCTCAGATCAAATTCCTAGACCATAGCTATTGGCTACTAGCCTGAACGTAGTCCCGTCATAACGAAATAACGTCATCACATTATGTACAATCGGATTTTACGACGACCGTGTGTATGCAACATCACTTCCGGACCTCTTCTGGAATTAATCCGTCAGAATTACTCCGACGGATTTGGTTGTCGGAATCTCCGACCATGTGTACAATGGCTTACTTCCGCTTTAAGTGAAGGTGACCCCCCTGACATGCCATATTTGGAATGTCACTTTTTGGGAGGATCAGATACCCTCTTTTTAGGGGCATCCAGCTCCCACTTCCTCCTGGGGCTCCGTGGAGCCGGAAGGAAGTTCACCTCTTCCCCCTCCCTCCGTGCAATCTTCTGGGACACGTTACAGGTCCCAGAAGATTGCCCGGCCAATCACAGCATGCAGCGCAGCTCGTGCATGTTCAGTGTGTGCCAAGCTGTGAGGCCACAGCCAGGTGCCTGCAGTCACAATGGCGGCACAGAGGAGAGGAGGGGCAGAGGAGGGGGAGAGGAGCGGGGTTTCGTACAACCACATCGCTGGACCATAGGACAGGTGAGTGTCCGAATATTAAAAGTCAGCAGCTACACTCTTTGTAGCTGCTGACTTTTATATGGGTGGAACTCCGCTTTAAGCACCCTTGTTAGTCACATTTTGCATGTTTACAGTAGATTCCAACTACCTGTCCTTCTCTGCCAAATTAACAGTATATAATTGTTGCAGCAAGGAGGCTATGCACACATTTTGGAGACCTTCCTGACAAAATACAGAGGGCTGGAACTGAAATAATAACCATTTGCGATTAATTAACAATATTTATCAGGTTTTGATTGTACATTACTCTATAAGCAAAGATTGTATAATAACAAACTCATAAATTAATTTGGTTTAATTTACTTGATTTATCTTGGCTCAGACGCAATCAGGTAAGTGATGCCTTGATTGAACCACCTGTCTTGAAGTAATAATAGTGTTGAAACTGATGATAAAATTAACATTTTATGAGGTTGAATTATTCTCCTCTGCCCAGTGAAGCTCAGCTAAACACAATATTCTGGCAGGTTAGATGTTTCTCTATTTGGTGTACAGGTTTTTATAAGACAGTATAGTTTCAGTGGGAAATATATAGTAAGGTTAGGTTCAGATGCTGAAACATTTATGTTTTTTTCTTGGTCTGTAATTTGTCCATTCGTAATAAGTGTTCACAAATCGATGTTTATCTTCAGAGGACCAAGAGCTGCATGTTACCATGCTAATAGGAAAAGACTTCACAATATTTAACGACAAAGTACAAAAATATTCTCGTAAGTGTTCATTTTTACACCTATTCTGTATGTGAGTGAGAAAACATGACTAAGTAATTAAGAAAGTGATATTACCATTTACATATAATAAAAAAAAAAACAACACCACAAACCTTTTTTTAGCTCTTAATGATATCAGTTCTGCAATTGAATATGTGTTCCCAGAATGTGTATGTTGCGGACAGATTGTGTTTGACAAAGTACTGCATATCAATAAAATCAAAGCTACTTTTTTTATTTTAGATAGAATGGGAAAGAATTTGAAGCTTGTGTTTTTTTTGTTTGTTCCTTGTGTCCTATTTAGGAGTTTTTTTTTCCTATCCCAGAAATATAATGGTAGGAAAGGAAATCTTTCCAAAATGATCATAAAAATACCCTCTTAAACTGGCTGTTCATGGATTGAAATTTGTCCGGTTCAATTTCAGTCCATGTATGGGCATCATGGTTGTACAGAAGTCGATCTACTGATACGTTGCAAGCTATTGACACTGACAGCTACTGACAACAGTGCTGATCATCACTGTCTTCTGATGATGGGTAATTCTCCTCACTGTCACTGTCAGAATACAATAGCTCAGTGGGAGGATTCCCCCATACACCTCGAATGTGTGGACGGGGAAATCGGGTCAGTTTTTTTTCATTCAACTCGCTGGTTGAATGAAAAAAAAAATTAACTCATGTATTGTCTGCCTTAAACATTTTTCATTGAACCCTTGAACCCCAACCCCCCTCACCTCTTTCTGTTATAAAGACTGTAATATTTTCAATGACCTTCATGACAAATAGATATGAAGAAGCTCCCCACCAGTGCTAGATGCTTATGGCTTTATTAGTAAAAAGTAGACTTCAGGTAATAGTCCAAGCAAAACAGATGCATGTAAGCCGCATCAAAATTAGAAGGGAACCTCTGGTTTGAATTACATATTTATATTGCAGTCCTGTAATTGAATGTTCAACCAACTGGATTTTCTAAATCTTTTCCTATGTTTACCAAAAGTCCTATGCTCTTAATGCCCAAGTGCAAAGCAATGCTGTTATTTTATTGTTCTAGATAATCAAAAGATAGGTGATACATTTAAAATGCAATGGGTGGTGCCTTCGGTTACAGGTCTGTCTTGTATAAATTCAAGCTACTCAGAAGTTCTTTGTCTTTTTTAGCAAAAAATTGTCATTTATATTACACTTTTCTGGGAATTTCCCAGGAGTTTCCATTCTTTAGCATTACTAGGGTTGAAAGAATTCACCCAAGCGCAATGAAACAAACATATCCACAAACCTGGAACTTGATATCTTGGTATTCTTTGTCTATTTCCAAGATATTAGGCAAGCTATTGTTGGGCACTGCCAACTGGGCATTGCCATGGGTCACATGTTCCAAAACCAAAAAGACAACAAAAATGATTGTATACCATACAGAAAAACAAAGAGAGTATGGTGGTCAAGAGTTCTTTCATATTCTGAACTTGTATATTATGCAGTATGCTGCACACTCCTGACAAGTGTGTTCTCATTCATAAGATATCAAGAGATAAGGTTTAATTAAAAGGAAAATTCAGTTCTATAGCATATGCTTTACCCCCCCCCCCCCCTTGAAAAAATCTCCCCCTCTTACCCCTAACCAAATCTTCCCAGCATGATCCCCTCCTCCTTCAAGGGAAAATCTCCAGCAAACATGTCCCCAAAACAAACTCCCTAAGATAAATCTTCCCTTCTGTAAAGCAAAGTCCCCTTCCCCTAATCAAATTCACTGGCAGAGTGTTCTTGCCACAAGAACCCCCCAACAAATGTACCCCCACAAACACATATAAAAAACATCCCCCAGCAGAAATCCCCCAGCAATGAACCCTTCCTCTCAAGAAAATACACCCCAGCAAAGGCCAGTAGCATGGCAGACAGGACAGTTTTATTCAGGGAAAATAGGACTAACGGGTATATGCCTCACTTTTATTTATCTTTAGGGATAGTGGAATGCAATGAATGTGAGTGATTCACACTGTTCTTACACTTTTCCTTTCAAACAGTGTACTGTGTACAAAAGCACCTCGAAAAATAAAAAAATTCAAAAAAGACCTGTCAACTTAATAATAAGTCAGGAAACTCCCAAAAGAATCAAAAACCCCTATAACACCAGCCCTAAAAATAAAAGCCCAGCCTTTTTCTGTAGTAATCATATTTTCAAAGACACATATCAAAGACACATCTCAAATGAATTAAAACAAAATCCTGAAAAACACTGCAAGTAAGCATATAAATACTTGATTTTACTGCTCTTTTACCTTAATTTTTTAAGTTGGTTACAGGGTCTCTTTAAGGGGATGCCAGCTGGTTCACTAATTAAACCTTCATTTTGCAAATCTTTTAGCTTTAAATAGACATGCCAAGCATGTTATGGTCCACTAACCCCATGATCTACATTTACTTAAAGTAAATGATGCAGTTGGTTCCAGCTTTGTAACTCAGCCACAAAAACTGCTTGTTGTCTTTTGTAGATCATTTTACCTATGAAATCTATAGCAGTAATATTCAGCCTGAATGCCGGTGACAATGGAACACCCACCATCTCTTTAAATGTCCCCTATATATTTAACAAATACTAATGTTAAGTCACAGCTCTCTAGGTCTATTGCAGTAGTGGTCCATTTACAGGGTGCCATTACAGTAAGGGCTGCCAGCACTATTATAAACCTGATTTATGTTATTCAGGCTTTGGTGATGCCACAGCCCCATGCATAAGTTTTTAACCAAAACCTGTTGATGCAAAACAAATGGCTGAAGACCTCATTCATGAAATATGAAAAAAGCATATCTGTCATGTACCTGGTAGGAAAAGCCTGATATGCAGAGGAAGGCCTCTCTTACATCTCTGGCTCAAGAGCAGGTCCCAATGGCAGATGGACAGATGCTTGCAGCTAGATAGCTCTGCATGGACTGGAACATAAACAGAGTCAGACAAGCCGGTTCATACACAGTGCAATCAGATCAGGTACAGATGTGGTGAATGGTCAAGGTACAAGCCGTGGTCGGAACAGATGGAGAGCAGGAGTAATCAGAGCAAGCCAGGTAGGTAACTGGAATCAGATGCAGATAAACAGGGAACAGGAGAATCATGGGAATGCTTTAGACAAGACAGCAATAATCATGGGTACTGACCTAGTTTAAAGCCCACTGAGCCCATTTGACGCCCTCATCTGTCACGGGGTGCACTGCACACTTTGCATGCACATATGCGATTTCACGTTAGCACGTGCTAACCCCCCTTTCTAAGACAAGTTCAGGGAACAGAAGTTAGCCTGCAGGAACCATTTTGTCTTCTGGGAAGCCTTTCCTGACAATTTCCTTCTATAGTGTGTACTTGTCTCAATGGAGAGCACTAAGTGTAATTTCTGTCTGCTGCTTTGTTCCTCTGCTATCTGCATGAGTCACTTCTGACAAGTTTTCCTGACACCAAGAGAAAAAGGGTGACATGGGAGGGACCTCCAGCTGATTGATAGCCTCAGCTCTGTTCCTGTGTGTTGTGTGAAGGAGGTGTGTCCCTTCGATCCAATCAGCTGTCCTAACTGAGTTTTGCAGAGTTAAATTTCAGCTCTCCATACTCCTTTTTTCTGACAGTTCAGGCAAGCTTTACAATTCTGGACTTTGAGCAGATGTAGAGAAGAGAAGACTGCAGAAAAATAGGTACAACTTATGTAGGAACATTTGTTTCATATATATATATATATATATATATATATATTGAGTATGAGGCCAGTCACTTCACTAGGCATATGTGAGGGTTTACAGCAACTTTAATTCTATATTCCAGGCCGATTTACAAGAACTATAGATGTTACTAAACTGCATCAGAGAACTATCAGGTCCCCTCCACTGTCAGACAAGGCTGTACTGTATGGCAGAGCGGTGTAAATCTAAGAACTGTAATGGACAGAAATACAGACCCACTGGAAGATAAAACAGCTCCATTATATGTACTCATTATATGAGTTGTATATATGTATTTGTATATGTATATATATATATTGTATATGTATTTAATTGTTTGTCTGAAATTCAGCTTTAAATCTGATTTAACTCCCTTCTCCTAGCCCTGTGATATTTTGTTCGAAATATCCAATGACACTTTATACTGGATCAAGCGCTTTCCTTACAGAAGATTGATTATTGTGCTGCAGTCTTCTTTTAAATATAATCAGAACAATGGATGGTCAGCATTCTAAAAAGAATTAGAAAAACATCTCTATGGGAACCGCTAAATATGTAATATGCCATTATTTATTGGGAAAGCACGTACATCATGCTTTGGTTAGCAAGGCTTTCATTAATAGGAAAAGTTCTACTGTATAAGATAACAAACATATTTCATCTGTAAAGTGATCCTAATTAACGTGAAATAAAGTAACATTACAAATTCGGATAGCTAAATAACATACACAAGATGTGGATTTGATTTCTCTAGAACTGTTAAGGCTTTTTTTCAATCAGTTTAGTAGTTTTATTATTTACTGTAGATGAACCATTCAGTTTTACTACAGCACATTTTCATTAAAAAAATAAATTCCGACAACAAAATCCTGGGATTTATTTCTGATGGATGTTGGCTCAAGCTTGTCCTGCATACGCGTGGTCGCACAAATGTTGTCGGAAAGCTCCGATCATCAAGAACGTGCTGACGTACAACACGTACGACGGCACTATAAAGAGGAAGTTCAATAGCCAGTGTGCCACCCTTTGGGCTCCTTCTGTTAATCTCATGTTTTTTTTTTTTTAAGATATTTTTATTAGTTTTATGACAAACAGACGATCCAAAATAAAAATATATGCTTTACAAAAACAAGAACAAAACTTGGGCAATCATAGGTATACAGCATCAAATACTAGGCTTGTGCACTTGGGAGACTTATAATAATGCATTGTTTAAGCATTATACATTCGTATGTAGAATACAATCAAGGTGCTGGTTACTTAGCACCTGTAAAATTCTTTATATATAGTCTATAGAGTGGCACGACATACAGGCTATCTGCAATCTATTTCTATTGTGAGGGGAGGGTCAGGGGGCTAGCCAACCATCTGTCCCATATTTTGTGGAATGTTTTGCTTCGTTTGCAAAGTTCAAAGGTAAGTTTGTACATATAGCATCATTGATTAGCTTCAACCATAAGGTTTTTAAAGAGGTCTGTGTTCCCTTCCATGACAAGAGTATAACTTTTCTAACATAAAAGTAGAGAATGCGGAGTAGCCTTTGGCAGTGCGTTCTTGTACGCTCATTTCTGAATTTCAGCTTGCTCTTCTCATGCCTTTCTTAATTTCCATGCATTCTGTTAGTTCGTTCTGACCAGCCAACAGTTTTGAAGCCCGGTTGTGTGTACGCGGCATAAGTCATCAAATTCACTTTAAGAATAATGACAAGACCTAACTGAGCTTTCACATTTTGAATGCAGCTGAGTATTGTTCAGACTTAATTATATGGTTACACATATGCATAGCCATTTTTAGCCAGTTGTCACATGCCAACTAATAGAAGCTGTATAAAAATATTTTTTCTCTGTCCAAATTTCATAACCAGTTTGTGCAGTTTGAACTTTTTAAGTCAGATCAACAAAAAAGATTGAGTATGTTAGTATTTAGTAAATGAGCCAGCTACCATTTTGACATTTTGTTAATTATTTCTGCAAACATTACCCAATTCAGTAATAATTCTCCTGTCATTTGTAGATAATTTTTTGAAAAAGTGCGTATTTTTCCTGAAGTTTGAATTTCTAATAATTTTATTAACTACTTCCCGCAAACTGCTGCCATTGTTCGTCAGTACTTTGACATAGAAGATTGAAAAATAAAAGCTGGATAGCCGTACTCCGAATATTCACCTTTATTTTATAAAAATGGATATCAAAACATAGTAAGTAGGTACAGACCAACTGCACAGCCGCTGATGTTGGTGTATGCCAACATTTATGCATTGATAGGAGGCTAATGTTCTTCTTTGTCGTTGCATATGTTGGTGCATGTGATTTTTATTATATACCAAATTATTTTACATTATATGTCATGTTTTTATCCATTGCACCTGTGTCACCACTTCAGCTTTTCTAATTTTATATGTTTTCATATGTAGAATCTTCAGCAAGGGAGGTTTTTCTCTCTACTTGTTCAATGGTCAATCTACGGACTTTAGATGTTCACAGGTGCTCTCGATTTGATATGTAATGGTTCACATGTTTTGTTTAAATCACTTAGTATATATATATGCGTGTGTACATGTGGCACTTTAGCATGGCTAATCACCATATCAGGTGTGAAACGCATTAGCGGGTGTGCAGTTGGTCTGTACCTACTTACTATGCTTTGATATTTATTTTTACTAAATAAAGGTGAATATTTGGAGTGCGGCTATGCAGATTTTTTTTTTTCAGTGTCTCTGTTGCAAACAGAGCCGTTATCTACTTGATTGTGGAGACAGTTGATTTTAGGAGAGGTAATTACCTTGGAGAGGTGAACTCCCATATACATTGAAATAGAATACAGGGGTTTTGGCAGCAGATAGCTGCCATAACCCCAGTATTTTCTTCAACGGCAGGAGGTCCGCTTTCTGATAAAAGTGGTCTCTGCGGAAGTTTCACTGTGAGATTATTTTTATCGGTGGCGGGAGAAGTGTCCCCCTCTCGCCACACCCGGTCATCTCCAGTAAGCGGCAGAGATGACCGGGGCACGTCGGGAGGGGGGCACCTCTCCCGCCATCGATAACAGTTCAGTTCTATTCTCTCAGTAGCATAGAGCCAAGTGAGGGAAAGATGGCCCCCACTCGGCTCCATAACATTGGATGACGGAAGAAGTGTAAAATGTCACTTCTATTCAATGGTCTTAAAGGGGAAATAAAAAAAAGAGATTTTATTTATTTATTTATTTATTGCATTTAAGTTTAAATGTGAGAGCTGGGGTCTTTTTGACTCCAGATCTCACATTAAAGATATTCTGTCCTGCTTTATTTCTTTTTGCTTACATTCCTTGTAATAGGAATAAAAGTGACCCAAACATTTATTTTTTAAAAGGACAGTGTAAAAATAAAAAATAAAGAGAAAAATAAATTTAAAGAACTTTTTTTAAGTGCCATGTCCCGCCGAGTTCGCGTGCAGAAGTGAACGCATACATAAGTCACGTCTTCATATAAAAGCAGTGTTCAAACCACATATATGAGGTATCGCCACAATTGTTAGTGAGTGAGAGAAATAATTCTAACAAAAAACCTCCTCTGTAACTCAAAACTGGCAACCTGTAGAATTTTTTTAATGCCGCCTAAGGGTCAAAGTTTGTTGCCATTCCACGAGCGGGCACAATTTTGAAGCATGACATGTTTGGATATCAACTTATTTGGCGTAACATTATCTTTCACAATACAGAACAAATTGGGCTAACTTTAGTGTTGTCTTATTTTTTAATTCTAAAAAGTGTATTTTTCCAAACAAATGTGGAAATATGGTGTGACATAAAGTATTGCAACGACCACCATTTTATTCTCTAGGATATCTGAAAAAATATATAAATAATATTTGGGGATCTAAGTAATTTTCTAGCCAAAAAAAATGATATTAACTTGTAAACAACAAGTTAGAAAAATAAGCCTCGTCCTTAAGTGGTTAAAACAGGGAATCGCTCCCCTATTTTGATAATTTTATTATAGCTACACTTGTACTTTGCTTCTTTATTGTGTCTTGATAGTACACTTGCACACAGTGTGATTTCCAGAGTTTCCTGTTTAGAAGGATGGTCACCTCTGATTGGTCTTTATGAGATGGGTGACCAGTCTTCCCTTGTAGTTTAAATTTCTGACAGCATTGATGTCAGCATGTTAGTACTGCATGATTTTGTTGTAATGCCTATTCAGAATGGTAATGACTTTCCCTGCCCAACTTTGTATAGTGCTACTCCCTGTCATTGCCAACTGAGTCACCCACTACACTGCATAATCTCCCAGCTAAAACATTTATAAAATATCAAAAATGCTCTGACCTCATGAAGCAAGTAGGAAGAAAGTCTATTCACTATCCAGTTCTCCTTAAAGTAGAACTATAGGCAAAACATTTTTTCTCTTTTTTCACTTTAGATAGAGCAAGGGAGAGTTATAATCCCTGTCATATTTTCTTTCAAGATCTATGTCCCATTGTGGAGATTTCCCTTCACTTTCTGTCCCATAGTCAAACAGGAAGTGAAAGGAATTCATTGCAAATTAAGAGAATCCCTTGGAAACCCCCAGGTCACCAGTACTAGTGTCCCCATTGGAAGATTCCCTCTCCATTACGTTTCTGGGGACAACCCAAAATGTGGGATTTTCTTTTACTTTCACCTTTAATGATAATGGTAAACAGGATAAATAGAATGGATGAATCTCAGAAAGCACAGAAAGCAATAAAAACTGACAAGCAATCTAATCCTTCCCTACTTTTTCCAAAACTAAATAAAACGCTTTGCCTTTAGTTATACTTTAAATGTAACCTGCCCTGGCTTTAGCAGGGACAGCTCCATTTTCAGACGTTGTTTGTTGAACTACCCATCTTTATTTAGTAATCCAACCCATGGTCTCTTAGCTATCTGTGTCAGTATAATAACCCACAAAGGCAGTGGAAAAGTTATACCAGCTAAGCTAATCTGCAAACACACATGTAAACTTTAGCAGTTTTTGTTACTACCAGCCAACTCCCATAACCTGGACAGGGCCAGAATAAGAACATCATGGGCCTGGTGTTGAGGATTTTGGTGGGCCCTTTTAGAAACAATAAATAAAAATGCTAACTATTTTTTGTTATAACAAATTAAATAAAAGAGAGAGAGGGAGGATGAGAGAGAGAGAGAAAGGGGATGAAAGACATGTGAGGGGTAAGGGATGGAGGATGAGATAGAAAAGGGGGGATGAGAGAAAGAAGATGCACATGAGGATGTGTGGGAATGACATCAACGCAGCCTGGCCAAGGCAAGTGACCAAGGCACAGAACCCAGAAGGAAGACCGGGTGAAGATGGAAGTGCCCAGGCCCCGCCGGATTGATCACAGCACAGTACTGGAGGGTTCAGTCTGACAATTTAAGTGTACCCTAATGTGCTAATATGCTGGGCATACTTGTACATTATGGCATAACCTACCCCAGGGCCTCTAAAAAGTAGTAATGTTAGAAAAGTTTACTAATTAACTTTAATATCACAGGAGCCTCTCATGGGGCTCCCTACTGACCCTGTGGCCCTTGGGCAGTGCCTAGTGCATAGTCAACATTTCAAAAATATTTTCAGGGACGCTTTTTTTTTACAAGTGCTATATTTAGAGTAGCTAACATCCCCGTGTTCCTCTATACATCACAATAGTAATTACAAAATTAAATTACTAATAATGGGGCAGAACAAATATGAGGACTGTGAGATTTCCTTTAGTTGAACTGACAAAAGTGCCCATTCTAGAGCTGGTAACATTGAGGATATTCAGTATAATTTTAAAGAACAGTTTTTGTGGATTAAGAGGCACAGGGGAGGAGTATGGATGGTATAAAAGTGGGAAGCATGTGCAGGTGAGGGAGAGGAATGTGGGGGGTCTAACAGTGGGCACTATGTACATGAGAGGAGTGCAGAGGGTATGGCAGAAGGCACTATGTACAGGAGAGGAGAGTGAAGGGTATGACAGTGGGTAGTATGCACAGCAGAGGAGTGTAGAGGGTAGGACATTGGGCACTATGTTTAAGAGAAGAGTGTGGAGGGTATGACAGTGAGCAATATGTACAGGAGTGCGGAGGGTATGACAGTGGGCACTATGTACAGGAGAGAAGTGTGGAGAGTAGGACAGTAAGCAGTAATTACAGGAGAGGAGTGTGGAGGGAGGGTATGATGGTGGGCACTATGTATAGGAGAGGAGTATGGAGGGTATGATAATGAGTAGTATGTATAGGAGAGGAGTGTGGAGAGTATGACAGTGGGTACTATGTACAGGAGAGAAGTGTGGAGAGTATGACAGTGGGCACTATGTATAGGAGAGAAGTGTGGAGAGTATGACAGTGGGCACTTGTATAGGAGAGGATGATGAAGTAATCTGGGAAGGAAAAATGTAAAGGTTTGTGGAAGGATGTTTAGGGACTGCGTAGTGGTTAAGCGGGCCATACATGGATTGAAATTACACCAATTAAGCAGAGACCAGCCATAGTCGATCTATGTATGGGCTAGCTGGTTTTACACAAGTCAACCTATTAACCGACTTGAGTACAACCAGCCTGTCAAGTTTTTCCCAAAACAATCAGTGCTGTCAGCTATAGTTAGCAAAACTAATCATTGTATTCACTGGCAGAACACAATAACACTGCGGGAGTGATCGCCCCATTCACAGGTCAGCAGGTGAGAGGGTGTGTGGGGACAGGCTGGGGAGAGATACTAGTCAGTCCCTGGGTAGGCACTGGTTAATATCATGTAACATAAAAAGTTGCAAAGACCACCATATTATTCCATAGGGTGTCTGCTAAAACAATATATAATGCTTGAGGGTTCTGAGTAATTTTCTAGCATAAAAAAAATGATGATTTTTAAATGTAGGAGAGAAGTCTCAGAATGGGCCTGGGTGGCAAGAGGTTAATTATCATAAGTAATATACAAATAATTATTATAATCTCTGTGAGTTCATCCTCTCAGTCTGCTGCAGAGTGTTCCAGCTTGTATTTAAACTGGCCGCTCCGTATGTAGCTTCTGACAGGCTGTGCAAGGAGCCCTGTATCTCTGGAACCATAGATGATAGCAGCCCCATATTTAAACCAGGGCTGGAGTTGGTCTTTAGCTACCTACCCCCCAAATGTGGGTTTTTTTGGAGCAAATGGGCCTATCTTGAGAAAGGGGCCTGGAGCTGCAGCTCCAATAGCCCCTATGTTAATCCGGCCCTGAACCTGGAGTGTTTTTCCATAGTTTGTTGAGAGCTAAATAGGTATGCAAAGTCCAAAAAAGTCCAAAAAAACTATTCCAGGCTGCTCAGTTGTATTTTTAATCTGTAAATCAGATGCACAGTGCAAACAGATATCAAGAAGAGAAACCTTAACACTTTCCCAACACAAGGCGCATACTTGTAATGTCGGACTTGTATTCACTAAGGATTTATGTGATAATCCTCCAAGTGCCTTCCAACACACTCTGTATATGCGGGCTGAGGGTTCTTGGGGAATGTAGTTCTGCAGGGAACCCAACTTGAATAGGATGTGATGTAAAGGCCTAATAGAATCCTTCCACTGGAAGCCACAAAAACCAGACCTTTTGGTCAGTGACTGATTACTTTATCGGTCTTTAGGTAGCGCTGGAGCAAAGTACACATAAAAGACAATATGGAAGAAAAATGAGCCTGAAGATGAGTTTTGAATAATCTCAGATGATTCATTGCACTCTATAAAATCTGGGCATCATTCAGTATGCAATAAACTGGCTGCCCATGCTAGGTGAACAGCACACTGTTTAAGGTTCTAAATTATGTACATAGCCACCTTTAGTCAGTTGTCAGCTCTGCTAACTGATGACAGCTAATGTATAGACAGATATTTTTTCCTTGCCTTCCCCCTTCAGTTATCAGCAGTAGTTAACCCCTTCCAGTGTGCCATCTTACTTAGTTCAGCTCAGCTTTTAAAC